>NC_090446.1:202464344-203064344 GCF_031143425.1 Pleurodeles waltl | reverse complement strand
ACTCACTGGAGGAATGGACTCGGGTAAGTCATCTACAATTACCCCATATATATCACACCTGGAATGCATGCACCACCCCACCCCACCAACACACACCAGGACCACTACCCCACCCAGCCCACAGCCACTGACTCCACTCCCCCTGCATGCCCACAAACCCACTAACAGGCCCACATCCCTTCCCCTGTGCACAGCCACCTACCCCTGCAAGGATTCCCAATGGCACTACACCACCCACAATGCTACTCCACATCCAAAACAAAATGCGGTGCAAACCTCACAAAGGCACCCTGCATGGCCCCAAAAACAAAACAGGCCAGCCCTGTGCACCCCATCCGATCATGCATTTGTAACAGACATGTCCATTTCCCCCAACAGGCACCACCACCCATGCCACTCTGACAGACAGGACAATGAGAGGCAGTGCCCTCCAGGGAGACAGAGGCACCTCACAGGACACTGGGGATGGATCCCTGGACACTGATAAGCAGGCTGGCCCCTCACACAGTCCAGGACTGTCACCATCCAGCAGCCCCACCCAGGTTACCATTGACACCCCTACCACCCAGCCAACAACATCAGCCCAGGGCAAACGTCCCCACGCCTGTGTATCCAGGCCACAGACTGGTGGAACACAGGTACAGAGGTCACAGTTACCCCCTACCAACAGGCAGGAAGACAATGGCCCCAGTACAAGTGATACTGCCAGATCTGTGCAGGGGACACAGGCACAGGGGGCTAGGCCCAGTGGTAGGGCCTCAGTGGCCCAAGGGGGAGGCCACAGGATGGATGCTGCAGCCCAGGATTCAATCTCTGAGGTCCTGAGGGCCTACCAACATACCCATGACAGGTTGGCACAGATAGTATCCACCCTGGACTAGAGTCAGAGGATGCAGCAGGAACACCACCAACAGGCCATGGAGCAGTGGAAACAGCACAACGACACAATGGCCAGCATAGCCGGAGCACTGCTGCAGCTGGTACCAACCCAGTCTGAGACCCACACAGGACAGGAGGCCCCCACTACAGCACAGGAGACAGACTGGACAATGACAGCAACAGCAGCAATAGTCCACAAACTACCCTCAGAGGAAACACAAGGTACAACCATATCATCCCCTCTAGGTCAACAGCAGGCGCCCAAATGGACCCTCAGGCCAAGATATGGAACTGGAACCACTGCCAAAAATAAGCCCCCCTCCAAAAAGTAACTGTGCTACAATCTGCCCACCAACCATCCCACACAATCAACCACCAAACAGTGCTAACAATCAATAAGAACTCATGTAAGCATTGATGGACCCATCAATACCAACAACAAGGCTGCCACCATGTTGGCATTGAGGACAACCACCCATGACCAACTGCCATCACTGTAAATTGCACTTTTCAGTCCCTGCCACAAATAAAACACATATCACACCTGTAACACTGTCCCCTGTCATAATGTGAGAACAAAGTAAAGTATGGATGCAAGTGGCTGATAACTACTTTATTGGTAATGCGTAGCATGAAAGTACACCTTTGTGCCTAAATATTGTGGAAAAAAGGAATAAACTAAATTGTATTTGGTACCATGCAGATCTGGATCAAGTTTCAAAGAGTAGATTCAAACCTCAGTAGATGACAAATCACACTGACAGTATGTGTCACAAACACCAATGGCAGCCCTTAGTCCCACATAGTTACTGGAAGTAGAGTTGTATCAGTTGGGTCCTGGAATTGACATTTTCCCCTTCCTCATCATCACCATCACTCTCCTCCCCTCTCTGAGAAAGCTGGTCAGGATTTACAACACCATCCACATCCAAGAGGGGGATAGAATTTCTCACTACCATGTTGTGCAGCATGCAGGAGGCCACCACTATTCCACACACCTTTTCAGGCCCATAGGCCAGGAACCCCCAGAGATATGTAAACAATGAAATCTAGCCTTCAGGAGACCTGTTGTGCTCTCTATCACCCTCCTAGTACGTCCATGGGCCTCATTGTAATTTCTCTCTGCATCTCTCCCAGGATTCCTCACTGGTGTCAGGAGCCAACACAAATTGGGATAGCCAGAATCACCTAGACAAATGTGCAAAACAGAGCAGTCAGAGTCAAGCCTCTGAGTCAGACAGGCTTGGCTGGCTGCTAGGTGGCAGTTACTGACAGAAACATCTACCTATGATCCACACTCTGTCCTCCTGTAGTTGTTCCATCTTCTGTGGCACACTACTGTTCCTCAGCATAAAGGAATCTTCGACTGAACCGGGAACATGGCATTCACATGTGAGATGTACTGGTCTGCACTACATACCAGTTGGATGTTCATGGAGTGAAAGTTCTTTCTATTCCTGTACACCTGTTCACTGACTCGGGGGTATAATAGGTATGTGGGTGCCATCGATGGCACCGATCATATGGGGTATGTTTGCAAACACATAGAAGTCAGATTTGAGGGCGGGGAGTTCAGTACTTTGGGGAAAACTCACATAGGACTGCAGGTGTCGTACAAATGCATTTAGAAATCTTGTCAGTATCATGCTGAACATTGGCTGTGAAAATCCTGCACCCATGCCCACTGTCACTTGAAATGAGCCCTTGGCCAGGAAATGGAGTGCAGAGAGCACCTGCACTTCAGTCGGGATGGCATGCTGATTACGATTTGCCGGTCTCAGTGCTGGATTCAGTCATGCACAAAGTTCGAGGACAGTTGCACGGGTGAGTCTGTAATTGAGTATGATGTGACGCTCCACCATTGTCCGCAAATCAACAAATGGTCTGTACACCGATGGGCCCTTCCTCACCACAAGGGTCGGTACCTAGGAGGGATTTGAAACACGTATGAGGAACACACAGACATAGGCACACATTGTCATTCATTGTGCACTGCTTACTTGAATGTAGGGACTCAAAAGTTAATTGTTCTTGACAGATTTTCATCTAGACCTCAATGAGTGAACAGGGGTTGATATGTGTGGTATTGTTAATGGTCACATGCATAGGTGTGTAAGGTGATCAATAGGGCCTGCATTGTGCATATATCATTTTTATTAATGCATAGTTTTGGCCAAAATGTCTGCCCTCTGTAATACAGAACTGCTGTTGTGGAAGTGATCACATACCGTTAGTGGTTGACGTAACAGAGTACCATTATTGGTTAACATGAATGGTAATGGGGAATCCTGGCGTATCATGATCGCCGCTGGCAATGACGGTGCACACCATCGCGGTACGTACACAAATTTGTCACCCCAACTTCACTTGACTCCCTGAGCTCGTGCGAGCAGGGCCCCTGCCTTCACCCAGGAGGAGTTGGAGAGGCTAGTGGACGGGGTCCTGCCCCTGTACGCCAAGCTCTACGGACGGCCAGATGTACAGGTGAGTCGGGGTTTTTGGGGCACTGTTTGGGTGTAATGGATGGTGTTGTAAGTACATATGTGTGCACCTCTGAGCATACATGGCCCCTGGTTCATGCAAAAAGAACAAGTGATGGACGGAATGCTGAACAATGTCAAACATTCACCCCCAGTACAGAGATCTGGGCCTAAATCCATCGTTTTTTTGCCACCCATGCCTTTCCAGTTTGGACCCAGCCATATGCAAATCAGTCTTGACCCTGTTCCCCATGGGAACAGTCCAGCCCAAACTGCCAAGCCAGGTCCTCCCTGGACTGGAGACAAGCATCCTGGGACCGGTCTCACCCTTCATCAGCCAAGCTTGCTTGACACCAGTGGCATGGGGAACCATGCTGGATGCGTATGTCCTGTAGGTCTGTCAGTACTGTCCGCCCCATAGTGGACGTATAGCCTGCTATACATTTTTCCCATGTGCCTGACCTCTGTGTTACATTTGTGTGTCTCCTTTTTAGGTCAGGGCCCACCAGAGGAGGGCACTTTGGCATGCCATCGGCAAGGAGGTGTGGAGCCTGGGGGTCTACAACCGGCGGAGCACCGACTGCAGGAAGAGGTGGGAGGACCTGCGGCGCCGGACGTGAAACATCTGTGAGGCCCAGCTTGGGAAGTCCTCCCAATGTGGAAGGGGTGCCCATCGGGCACTGACCCCCTCATGCTACGCCTCCTGGCAGTGGCCTACCCAGGCCTGGATGGGCGCTTGAAGGCTGCACAGCAGTCACAAGGGGATGAGTACTCATGTCACGATCTTAACCCTTGATGGATGTCTGTGTGTGCATTAGGGTTTATGTTGCTTAGCTGCAGGGACTCTCACTGAAGTCCATCTACATGATGGCCCCGTAGCGTGTAGGGGTGTTTTGGTCAGATCTCCTACACGTCGGGTCCTTAGGTAGTTCAGGGGATGGGTGTAGAGCAGAGTTCTGGTCACTAGTCAAGGGCATGGCCATGGGCATAGTGGAAGGAGCTGCCCGTTGGGGGGTGTTAGGTGATCAATAGGGCGGGTGTTTGTTTGGCCACTATGTTCACTCTTTTCAGATATTTACAAGTGTCTCTCCTGTTTTGTCTCACCATCTCTTGTGTTGTCTGTGTACATCAGCATCATCTGGCGAGGGAGCTGAGGCACCGGCAAGTGGGGATGCGGTGGCTCATCCGACGCCAAGAGGACCAGTGGGTTGGAGGGCGAGGGGAGTACCACGGGGGAGGCAACTATCACTGGAGGTAGTGACTCAGATACATCCTCCGATGGGGGCTCCCTGGCGGTGGCGGACACTAGTGGGCACACCCCTACAGTACCATCTTCCACCACCCCATACCATCACTGCCCTCCCTTTTGCTCCCCACCGAGTTGCCCGTGACCGCTCACCCAGAAGGGTGGGAGTCTCCTTCACCGCAGGCACATCCTCCCCTGCCCCAGTCAGCCCTGCTGCCCTCACAGAGGAGGCTATTGACCTCCTGAGAACCATTTCTGTAGGGCAGACAACCATCATCAATGCCAACCAGGGGCTAGCATCAGAGATGCAGCAGACAAATGCCTATCTGGATGGCATTCATGGTGCAGTGTCTGGCCTACAGAGATCTTTTCAGGCTCTGGCCTCCTCTTTGATGGCAGCCATTTTCCCTGGTCATTCTGTGCCCCCTTCCACCTCCTCTACACCTTCCAGCACCGCACTCCCTTCACCCGTCCAAGCACACAATCTGACACCCAGTCAAGCACCTCAACACACAAGAAGCCCACTTCTAAACACAAGCACATCACCTCCCACCACAAACATTCACACAGCCAACATTCACATGCACACACAGCAACATCCACTTTCCCTAGTGTGCCCACGTCTCCTACCTCCCTGTCTGTCCTCTTTACATGCACACCCACCTTCAGTCACTGTTGCTGAGCCTCTTCCTGCACTCACCACAATAGCAGGCATCCAGACATGCACCCCAGACACCACACCTGCACTCACCACAACTACTGTAGTTGACACATGCAGCACACTCACCAGACTTGCAGACACCCACACAACATACATCCACACTGGGAGCCTGCCTTCTCCCACTGTGCCCACCCCCTCCTCCAAAAACGTACAAACGCACCAAGACACCCACCCATCACACATCCACCACACCTCAGCATACTGTCCAGTCACCTGCTCCCACAATACGCACACCTACACCACTTACGACCATACCCTCATACCCTCTACCTCCACTCCCATGCCCTCCTCCAGGCCCAAGCCAATTGTACCCAAGAAACTTTTCCTCTCCCGTGCTGACCTCTTCCAACCCACTGGTCCACCCCGTCTTGTCCCTAAGCGTGCACACCTCCTTGCCCTTTCCACTCCTTCCACTTCACAGCCTGCCCCTGACCGCCCTTCACATTCCTGTGCCTTTTCCTCAGAGAGGAAGAAGCCGCGTGCTGAGCCAATTCCATCTGGCTCCACCCGGTCGAAGCACATCACCCCACCTTCCAAAGCCAAACCCAAGCAACCTCCACCTTCCGAGCGCAAGTCCAAGCCCCACCCCCGGCGCAAATCCCCACTCCCACCACCCCCTGCTCCTGCTCCCTGAGGTCCCTGGATGACCCATTGTTGCCCCATTAGGTGGAGTACCGGTACACTTTTGGGAGTCAGGTTGGGGCCATTGTAGCCCATACACGTCTTGCACTATAGACTGGCCATTGGCCTTGTTGTGTATAGTTGGCTCTGTGAGCTTAAATAAATATTTATGTGTGCCCTGTGTTTTGGCGGCACACTCCTGTACCCTGGTCTCTCGTTTCATTGTTTGTGGGTGTGGGGCATTTGTATGTACTATGGCCAGGTTGGATTTGCTTTGTGTTGGGTAAGTACCTCTTGCTGTGGGGTGTATGGGTTGTGCTGCTGTGAAGGGTTGTGGGAGCGTTGCAGGGTGGGTGGAGTGAGTGGGTATGTAACTGTGCCCTTTCCTCGCTTGTGTCGTAGGTTGCGGTACTTACCGTCGTCGTCTTCGTTGGCGGTCTCGGTCGTGGAGGTAGATGACAAGGAGCAGGGCTGGCATGATCTGCAGCTCCCTATCCATGTCTGCTTTGATGTGTTGTGTGGCCCTCCGGTTAGTGTTTCCTTACATTAGGTTTGTTTCCGCCTGGCTTTACGTGGCGGTGGTTCCCGCACCGGAACTGACGGTGGTCTGGTGGTTCATTACTTGATGGGTGGGTTGGGCCTTTCCGTCGGCATGTGGGCGGACTCTGCTGTTGTCGTCGGCACTCCTCTACTGGCGGTGGGTGGTTTCCAGAATGCCTGTGTTGCAGTTGGTTCTTTATTTGGCGGTCCGGACTGCTCCTCTGTTGGCGGTTTGTACCGCCACCGCCGGCTGCGCGGTTTGGACCGCCGTGTTCATAATGAGGGCCATAATGCTCCCTTAACCATGGGAGCCATAACCAATGGTGGGTGGACCATTATTTGCAAACCCTGGAGGTGATGGACAGTAAACAAAATGGCTATATGTCAACCCATCCTGATTAGGTGGGGGGCATACACCCATTTCTCTAACAGCCCTTATTCCATTGGGTTGTCTGGGAGTTTTGGCTATGGCGGTACAGGAGTAGTAACCACCGTAGTCAAACCTTAGTTCCACCTGCACATAAAATTTGAAGGCAGACCAGTGGCAGAATGTATATACTGCCAACAAAAAGGAACAAAAATTGTCCCAATGACCCCCTGGGTGCCAAATATGGAATCCCAGTGGTCCCAAAGGATGAGAGACCTGAAGACTCTCAGACCCTATAAAACACTAAACAATAATAGTCTATATCTATGCAAAAGATGTATAATTGTATTCAAATATTAACATGATTATTCTTCGTATAAGATCAAACCATATCAAAGTGAATGTATAACAACCTAATCTAACTCCTAATTATGCACCCTGGAAAAAAACATATCAATAAAACGAACCACACATACATTCAGTTATACTAAACCATTCATAACATTTAATAAAAAGAATCAATGAGGACTAGATATCTAATACAGAGCCAATTCTGACTAAATCTAGAGGAAGGCAGACATAGTATAATATACATATATATCTTGTACCCTGCCTCCTAGTAAATCCACACCTACATGCTGAGCATGATCTTGATCCTATGATCTTGAAGTCACATGATAGAAAGAGGCCTAATGTCATGGGTCCTCTGGATTCGAAGTCTAACTTAAAATTAGTCCTCTTATGGAATGACAGCAGAGTTCTTGTTGGCTCCAAGTCTTTAATTTTTCCTCATTGTAGATCAACAATTTGAGAAAACTACAAGGGACTTCTGCTGATAACCACAACTGATGTTAGCTTTGTGGGTTAAAATGCCGACGTACGTTTCGGGGGAACTGCGATCACTAACGATCACCCACCTTCTTCAGGGCACTAGTCTCTGAAGGGAGCAATTTGAAACAGGATCTGTCTTTCTGTAAAAACAAATAAAGTGTATCTGTAGTCCAGAGATCCCATCCTCCGACTCCACCACACACAAATAAACATGCACAATACATAAAACAGACTGAACTAACTAAGAATGAGAAAGGAAAAGATATATATAACAAAAATACCAAGAGAAAGAAAAAAGATACTAAATAAAATTCATATTTGTGCCCAAAGCTCCACTGAGTGAAGAAAGCTTTAGAGATGCAGTGTGTAGTAGTGAGCATAAAAGTGAATTACATGCCAAACTAGGTGTCACCATCCTCCTAAAGGATGCTTTAGCCTGTATGTGCCTATATTCCTTTTCATTATCTCAAATTTTATTGTGTCCCTTCATGGTGGTGTACAAATAGACACTACGTCGTTACCTCGATATTTTTCAGGCGAGCAGAGAATTCTCAAATTGAAAAAGGGGATTAAAAGCCAGTTCGAAGACTCATATCAGATGATATCTATAATAAAGAGAGCAAGGCATAAACACTATATCTCTCCTCGAATAGTAATACAATCATTGTTACCTTCTGACTTCCAATACAAAGTTTGGACGTGCTAAATAACTGAATATTAAACAAAGAGATATTTTATGTCTTACCAGGAGATTCCTACCTGATATAGAACCACCGTGCAAAGCGTAGGGGAGTTTCTCAGGGTAGCGCCGCAGCAAGGGGCGTCACGGAGACAATACACTCCAACTTGGGGCACAAACTCCCAAGACCTCAATCTCCACCAACACGGTGGGACAACTGCATGGCACCCAGAATGGACCTCCATCCAGCGTGTATCAGCACAAAAAGAGAAGGGGAGACCCGCAAATGATCCGAAGACACCAGCACAGAGAACCAAACAAATGGCCCACATTCAGCATATCCCGAAGGTCCTGGAGCCATCGACATAAGCAACGGACTAAATTGTAAGAAACCCAACGGTCCGAAATGATACTGAAGCTGCCATTTTAAAGAGTGAAATTAGTAAATATCTGTAGCCATTAAAAGGAGAGAGACTGAAATACAGAGTGCAATCTATCCAGCGAGATCACGATCTAAATGCCTGATGTGTGTATCCATATGGGCTAAATAGACAGCTGACAACAAATTATAGATATATATGAACATCAGAAAAATTGTTCCAGCAAATAACTTCTTACCCAGAGCCTTAATTCAAAGAAAGATAAAGCCACGGGCACCACCTTAGACTATGTAACAAATACATACATTTCTCTGTGGCTATAGGCAAGTAGGCAGGATATATGAAAGACAGTTACTCTCTCGTTTATGACTTACTGAAAAGAATTTTCCCATGGAATGCGCTCATTTAAGCCCTTTTGTACTGTATCCAACCAGAAAATCCAGAAAGCTTCTCTATTTTTCCTAGATTTCTCTTGTTCTTCAGATGTTGAGTTAATTTTCTCCAATATTATCCATTTTAGTTCTTCTTCCTGGTGTTGTTTCTCTATACAGTGGTTTACCAATGGGGCCATAAGGCATTTGTTTCTGATTGCCGATTTGTGTTCGCTAAAACGCACCTTAAACAGTCGTCCCGTCTCCCCTATATATGCCAAGTGGCACGGACATAAAATGCAATAGATGATATAACTGCTCAGGCAATTTGTCATATTTTTTAATTTTATAGTCCTGTTATTGTATTCAAACACATCCGAAATTAGAGCCTGGGCACAAGCATGGCAAGTGCCACAGCGATGATTGCCTAATATAGGTTGTGTCCCCGTAATGCTCTTTTGAATGAGTTTATTGGAACTTCGAACACGAGAATGGACCAGTTTATCTCTAAGGTTTGCATTTCTTCTGAAGGCAAACATCGGTCTAGGGATGGGGGAGTCCCCACTGTTGATATTTAGAATATTCCAACTGGTATTGATAATCCCTTGGATCTTGCTTTTTATGTTTGAATGTTTGATAACACATACCATCCTGTCCTGTTCTTCATGGTGTTGGTGACTGGTATCTAGTAAGCGTTCTCGATTGTAATATTTGGCCCTCTTGTATGCATCCCTTACAACTCTCTGAGGGTACCCTCTCTGAAGAAAATTATCTCTCATTTTGATGGCATTTTTATCATATTCAATGAGATTGCTGCAGTTTCTACGGATTCTGAGAAATTGACTAAAAGGGATACTTTGTCTCTGACTCATGGGGTGATAACTGTTGAAATGCAGTAGAGTATTCTTGGCTGTAGGCTGAGTATAGAGGGTGACTTGCAGATGTCTATTTTTTTCAAAAATTGAAATATCTAAAAGTGAAATCCTCTGATTGTTATAAGAGGAAGTGAATTTGAGATTGATGTCGCACAGATTTAGCCATTCAATGAACACCAGAAGTTGCCCTTCTTCTCCCTCCCCTATGAAGAAGATATCATCTATATATCTTCTCCAATTTTTTATGTTTTCGAAAAATGGAGCAATTTCATTATATATATATTGTCTCTCAAATAGACCCATATATATATTGGCCACACTGGGAGCACAGGCCGCTCCCATGCTGACTCCTTTTATTTGTTTGAAAACCTCTCCTTCAAACTCAAAGATATTTTATTCATGAGTATAAGATCCAAACAGCTGAAGATAAAGTCTACCGGAATATCATTGGTATCTTCCATGAGTACCTGTATAACTGCATTGAGAGCTGTTTGCTGGGGAATGTTAGTGTAGAGAGCCTCAATGTCTAAAGTCACTAAGAAAGCCCTGTTTGTATTGAATTCTAGATTTTCAACCCAAGCAAGTGTCCTGTGTCCCTTATGTATGATGGAAATTTAACCACTATTGACTTGAGAAAAAAGTCAACAAATTTAGACACTGGTTCAATTGCAAATCCAATGGTAGAAACAATGGGTCTCAGAGGAGGATCCAAGGCATGTTTGTGGATTTTGGGTACTCCCTATATAGCTGGTAATCTAGGTTTACTCACTGTCAGGTACACAGCCTGAGCTGTGGTTATAGGACCACTTGCTATACCACAAGTACATATGTCTTTAATCTTGGAAGTGATCTGGAGGCTAGACGCATTTCTTATTTTTTGATAATGCGATGGCACTGCTAGCATCGTTCTCATTTTTTGTTTGTAATTTTCAGTTTTCATCATCACAATACCCCCTCCTTTGTCACAGGGTTTTATTGTGACATCCTTGTTGTTACGAAGATCAGATAGAGATTTGATCTGTTGAGCTGAAAGATTATTTCTCGGATCTGGTATATACTTGAGAGCTCTATTGAGTTTTTCATACACTATTTTCTCAAAAATGTCTACCTCTGGGCCCAAAGTGTCCAAGCTAGGAATGAACCTTGATTTAGGTTTAAAGATGTCCACAGAATGTTGAAGACTATTTTCTTTATGTTGGAAAAACTTCCTAAGTCTGATTTTACGAAAGAACAACTGAATGTCTTTCATGATTTCAAATTTATTTGCTTTCTGACTAGGAACGAAAGATAATCCTTTACTGAGAAATTGCAAGGTGGCCATCTCTACCTGGGACCCTGTCAAATTAAAAATTGGTAGAGTCTCAGTATACACTAATTTGTCCAGTATTGTTGGCTCCTTGTTTGGAGAAATTGATGGGATGGGTCCATCTAATGATATAATCTCCCTCTTCTTGCATTTTGTGGTCGTCCCCGGGAGTTGGACCAACTCCCCCGGTTTTCTAAAAAAGTATTCGATTTGGCATTTTTATCATGTGTATTCATTTTTGTTAGCTCCTCCTTCTACATCGGATTCGGGGGTATCAGAGAATGTTACTCTCTGTCCAACAAATAAATTGGGCCTTAAGTCAGCACTTACATTTAAAACAATTCTGAAAGAGATCTAACTTTATTATTAAATATTAAAAAGAGAACCATACTCATCTCACAGATCAATCGTCTCCATATGTGGGTTAAGGGAAGTATTGCAAGATCTACTGCAATCAGTGTAAAAGCATCTTGCTACCGGAACAAGACAGTTTCATTGCTAAATCCAGTACTTTGTACCTATGTAAATTGTGTCAAAGCTGGT
This sequence comes from Pleurodeles waltl, assembly GCF_031143425.1. Taxonomy (NCBI): domain Eukaryota; kingdom Metazoa; phylum Chordata; class Amphibia; order Caudata; family Salamandridae; genus Pleurodeles; species Pleurodeles waltl. Next base: position 203,052,505 of record NC_090446.1, on the reverse strand, counting down.
AATTAGGATATTTGACACAGTAGGAGAGGCACTGTTTGTGTTGCTTTGAAGAACACCTTTCGGTGCTAACAGAGTGTATAGTTGAAGTCACTGACAAACTAGAAACTTTCAAGTTAGATTATGAACAATTAGGTATGTCTCAACTGCATATTTGGGTATGGAGCCCTAACAATGAGCATGAAGAATGAGATGACAGGGGCCCAATTTCAGCCCCTGATGTGCTATCAATTTACTTACCTTGGATGGTTAGGAGTGCTGGGCCAGAGTCCCCAAAATGTTCACATGTAGAATGGCTTGAAACCCATCTGAATAAAGTGCCCACTCATTATGTCTAGCTAGCAGTCTTGCACAGCTTTTATCCATCAATACATAAAATGCAGAAAGAGGCAATTGGTCAGTCCAACTGAGACATTTACTGTTGTAAGTGTATTCAGCCCATATTACAGCCATTAGTCGCCTTAGCTACCATTCCTGTTGTAAGGAGCATTGCCAGCCGACTGGTCATTTAATTGGTACAGCAACTGTGCAAATGTGCATATGCGGGGAGCCAAATTCACCGCTGAGGAATGCTCCAGATTTGTCATGTCTGAGTTCCTTAAAAAGGTGTCTCGGGCACCTTGGGAATACCAGCCATAGCATGACAGTTCACTCGGCTGACATCACACAGACTGGAACTGACAGATGTGTAGATCTTAGGAAACGAGTCTTGCCCTCAGCATCTATCAAGAGGCAAAGACTGATAGGCAGGACTAACACAGGTGCTGGAAAGAAGAACCCTAGAATTGCTTGTCTTGCATCATGTGTTATGTCTTCTCTTCTGTAGAAAATGTGGGTGACGGAGGCGCTGGGAGTGGAACTATTACTTTGACACTACAATGATTCTTACATCCTCACTAAAAACCAGTACATATCTTGAGTGGTGACAGTGTGCTACTGCATCTGCGGAGAGAAGGATCAGATATGCCAGCCCTTGCCTTCAGTGAACTGAGAGGATGGACTATGACTAACTTTGGCAACAAGAATACTGGCGAGGAGAACTTCTTGTAATTGTTGGCGTGCAAACTTATCTCAAATGATCCTGCCAAAAGCATGCCAAAGGCTAGGACCAGGAGCGTTGTAGTTCTAAAAGGGACTTTGGAGCTCCCTGCTTGGACCCATCAATAATACATTTAAGGTCAAGTTCAATTATCAGTACTGAGGCATTCTCAATAAGAATGACAGGCACAAGTTGTCATTTGAAAATGTATATACCAAATTAATAGGCAAAATACATTAAATATGCTATCAATAAGTTTACCAGCAAAGTGTCCAATTCAGAAGTTCAAAGAACTCAGTATAATTCTACCTGAAATCCGGGATATATTGGCGTTCTAAAGAAGGGAAGTAAAGAGTGTCCAGGCTACAGAGAACTGCACATCCTTTTATAGGACTTTAGACAAAGACTCTCATACATTTCTACACCAGTACATGGTTCTCACCATATGCACCAATTAGGGACACCCTAGAGGAAACATTATATTACTAAATACATTAGAGGATTCTCCGATTGTAATATTATACTTTATTCAAGCATGCCAGTTGATACATTGTACACAGATAGCCTAGGACAGCTGGAATGTTCTTGGGCAAGCACAGTGCTGGAAAAACTCTCTGGGAAAGTCCTTTATTTATTAGAGTAAACGTGCACTTCTATTTTTAGGAAACAAACGTACTACTAAACTTCTTGTAGTATGCTACAACAATGATTCAAGAAGGAAGGCAGTGTCAACACAGGTTATGTTAGCATAAGCCCAGCTTCTAATGGAGATAAAGGGGGTCATTCTGAACCTGGCGGCCGGTGACCGCCAGGGTCACCGACCACGGGAGCACCGCCAACAGGCTGGCGGTGCTCCCAAGGGCATTCTGACCGCGGCGGTTCAGCCGCGGCCAGAAAGGGTAAACCGGCGGTCTCCCGCCGGTTTACCACTGCCCTCCAGAATCCTCCATGGCAGCGGAGCGCGCTCCGCCGCCATGGGGATTCTGACACCCCCTACCGCCATCCTGTTCCTGGCGGGTCTCCCACCAGGAACAGGATGGCGGTAGGGGGTGCCGCGGGGCCCCTGGGGGCCCCTGCAGTGCCCATGCCAATGGCATGGGCACTGCAGAGGCCCCCATAAGAGGGCCCCACAAAGTATTTCAGTGTCTGCAAAGCAGACACTGAAATACGCGACGGGTGCAACTGCACCCGTCGCACCTTCCCACTACGCCGGCTCAATTCTGAGCCGGCGTCCTCGTGGGAAGGTAGATTCGCCCTGGGCTGGCGGGCGGCCTTTTGGCGGCCGCCCGCCAGCCCAGGGCAAATCTCAAAATACCCTCAGCGATCTTGCGACCGCGGAGCGGTATTTTGACGGGGGAACATTGGCGGGCGGCCTCCGCCGCCCGCCAATGTTAGAATCACCCCCAAAGTAAGAAAAATAGGAAAACAGCTCTCATATAATAGAACCATGCAAAGCTTTGGTGGATTGATACAAGCAGTGATTTATGCTTGTTTAGTTTTCATTTATTTCGAAATCATTTTTATTAATAAAATTAGGATTTGAAAACATAATTTATAAATAGTAAAACGACTAATAATATGATATTTATTAAATTCACTTGCATGTTTACTTTATGGAAACAAAGTGTAACAATTAATTAGTTTTCCATTCTAGAGCTTTGTTTTTGCTTAGAAACATCCACGCTGATGGGGCAAGAAAAAAATGGGAGCTTACTGTGATACCTATGTGGGGGTGGTAAAATCACATTCAGGCTAATTTCTCTTTGTTGTTCATACCTAAAAAGATTTGAATTCTGGCTACCTTTCATGAAACCACTTTGAGGGCTCTATGCTGTGGAGTAGTACATGGTACAAAAAAACTGACCTCCCCTATTTTATGCATTGCTTTTAAAAAAAAAAGCTTTAGTGGCCTCGCCATACTGAAAGGGTTCAAAAATAATCATACAGTTGGGGCTTGCTGAGCTCTGAAGAGGTGGGGCAGGCGCAGCGCAGGGGGTGGACGATATTTAATTAAAAAAATATAAAAATAAAAGCTTACCTGCTCTGCCGCCGCCACGCTGCGGCGCTCCTCTTTCCCTCATCACTGCAGGCACAGGCTCCCAGCCTGCCCTGCAGCCAATCCTGTGTGGAGCCTGTGCCTGCTATCTCCAGCCCAGCAGCACAGTGCTGGGCTGGAGTGAGCACACTGTGCATGTGTGCACACTGAGGGGAGTGCACTCCCCTCATCCTCATCGCCCCACATAGCCCCTCCCCTTTCACAACAAAAGGATAACAAACATAGTTTATTATTCTTTCATTGTAAAAGGTTTGCATCGGCTGCTGCTGGTGGTGGTGGTGGGAAGGGGGGGTGACGCGGAGGAGCCGTCCCTGCATAATATACAGAAATAGTATTTTATCAGTGGTGTTTATCCATTGGTCTATTGATTTGTGTAAGTAGGAGTTCGGACAAGCAAAGGTGTCTGGAATATTTGTGAAAGTAGATGTAATTATTGAGGTATGCTGGGCCAGTATTATGCAGTGCTCTGAAAGTGTGGGTGAGGAGTTTGAATTGTACTCATTTACATATGGGGCACCAGTGGAGTTCCCTCAAGTGTGGTGTCATGTGAGTGCGGCCTGAGAGGTTGAGAGATACTCTGGCTATTGAATTCTCAATGGCCTGCAGTCTTCTGGTCTGGTGAGATTTTTGATAGTCCCACAATAAAGGGTGTCCTCATAGTCCAGTTTACTTGTGACAAGGGGATGCATGTTTTCTGGCTGCTGATTAACAGCTATTTGAAAAAAGTCTCAACATCTTCAGGGTATGGAATTATGAAGTGGTGAGAGTTCTCAGTTTGGCGGCCATGTCAAGTTACTGTCAACGATGATCCTGAGGTTTTTGGTATCTGTGGTGGATGTTCTTAGCTCCGCTGAACACCAGGTGGAGTCCCATGATGAAGTTCTCTTTCCGAAGATAAGGATTTTAGTCTTGTCAGTGTTCAGATTCAGACAATTGGTCTTCACACAGCTGTAAATTTCAGTTATTCAGGCATTGAACGTTATCTCAATATGAGACATCTTGTCCATGTGTTATAAAATAAGTTGCATGTCATTGGCATATGACAGGACATTAATGTTGTGAGAGCAGATAATGCTGGGTGACCAGATCATGTATGCATTGAAGAGAGTTGGGCTTAGGGAGGAGCCTTGTGGAACTCCGCAAAGGAGGTCACGGGTGTCCGAGGTGTACTGTGCCAGGCTAACTGGGTCCTTCTAGTCAGCACAAAGCAGATATAGTGGAATGCGTGTCCTTGGAGTCAAATGGTTTGTAAGCATTGGATGAGGATAGGGTGAGAAACCTTGACAAATGCCTTGGAGAGGTCCAGGAGGATAAAGGTTGCCGTTTCATCTCTGTTTAGAGTCATACAGATGTCATCCATGGCAGCTGTGAAGGCAGTTTCCCTGCTGTGTTTGGGTCTGATCTAGACTAAATGCTCTTGTGGAGTTGGTGATCATCAAAGCATTTGATGAGGCATCTGTTAATCACTTTCTCTCGGACTTTGCTGGGAATGGCAGCAGGGAGATCAGTCTGTAATTGATGAGCTTTGTAGCATTCCCTGAGGGTTTTGTGAGCAGTGGGAGGATAATTGTGTGTTTTCAAGCATCTGGGAAGGTCACAGAAGAGGTAGAGGCATTCAGAATTGGTGTGAGACTGACTCTGATGGGTTGCAGTCCCCTGGAGTTCGTGTGGGGGAGGCAGGAGTCAGATGGGGCCAATGAGTGTACATCATGGTGGTGGTGCTTTCTTCTGGTGTGAATTAACAGACAAAAGTGAAGCAAGCAACAAAAAAGCGCTAAACAGATAGGTTCAACTGCACATTTTTCCCTATTATAAATACGTTTTGGACTCAGAGTGCCACCCATAATGCTTGGAAAAGGTATGTAATGATGTCCTTGTAGTTGCTCTGTAAATTACTTGGACATTTGTCATGATAAAGCAGGGGCTGCCTTACATCTTGTGGCAGCAAATGTATTAGACCTTATCAGACATGGCTTGCAGGAAATAGTAGATAGGGTTGTTGCTGCTATGGCATTTGGTGAAAGGATATTTCAGCCTTCGACTTGACAAAATGTCCCCTGACTATAAGTTTATGGGTTTCACAGGACATTATTCCCTCGTTGCTGTAAGTACCAAGCCCACAGACTCAGGTTTGAGCATGCAGACTTGGACCATTTTTAAAAACTTGGAGATAACTAATATTGCAACCACAAAACCACAATACGACCCCAGCCCAATTTCAAACCTAATATTTAATGGAGATATCATTCACTTTTTAAATGTGAAATGGCTTGGAAATATGTTTTAACTCACCCACTTAAAATCAAGTCCAGGAACTCGACAACCCTAAAATGGCATGTATAGACCTCTTTGCAATGTTTGAAAACGTAGACGAGGATCCAGCATGGGTTAACGAGTTCAGTAGTTCACAAACCTGATACAGAAGGTGCAAATTATGGCAGGGCGGTCAGCATTGGCCTAAGGAATTTAAAGTTTGCAGACTTGATTGCAGATGAGACATGATCTTTGGGAAGGTCTATGTCTGTCAGGAATTGTGAGCTCTGAGAGGAGTTCATGAACCATGTGACACAATTTTTGTTATATATATTTTGGCTTGGAGTCACTTGGTGGTCTTTATCCTAGGCCTTGGTGTTATGAGGTTCCCACCCTGGCCCTTGTATGACTTTTTGATTTTTATTAGAGGACATGGGGACGGTCATTTGTGGCATGTAACAATGTTTGCAAGACATTGTTTTCTCTTACAGCGGGCCAATGAGAGCTATTGAGTACACAAATTCTCAGAACTAAAATGGACACAAAAGAAAAGGCTCCATCAACCAATGGTAGGCTGTTTAGTTGTTAAATTTGGGTTTGTAAGCTGTCTTTGAACCCAGGTTCAAAGACAGTCAAAGCACTAATATTGCTAAAATGTTTAACCCTTTGAATCTTACCTCGGACGTTTGTAATACTAATATATCAAAACCCTCTTAATGGATTTTCACCAAACCTAGCAAAGGCACTTCACTGAGAAAACTTGGAGATTCGTGGCAAGTTTGATGTCATACTCTTTTGTGAGTTTTCTGTATTAGAGAACAAAGTTTCATTTGGAATTTTAAAATGAGAAAACACTGTATTTTAACTCCCCTACGCTCTCCTCTGTATGGATCTGCACGGAAACCTTTTGGAATTGTTTTTGCAGAATGATCAAAGAAATTTGTGTTACAAAATGTAATGGATGGGCTTAAAGTATTACAAGTTAGAGACGTTTGGACCATTAGTTTACAGACAGTCCTAGAACTCAGTTTTTTTGGATTGCCTGGGCCCTACATTTAAAAAAATACAAGCCCCTATAATGGCCGAAAGTGCCTCTTATTCCCATTGTCCATTTTCAGATCTGCAGTCAAGAAATTGATTTGTGCACCCAAGGGGGTTTTGGAACCTCTGATTTCCCTCTAAAATTCGCAACCCCTTGTTGTGGGTTCGAGGATCTCAATTAAGGACTTTTGGACACTGTTTTGCTCCCCCCACCTTTGTGTTTGCAGGCCTAGGGGTAGTTTTGCCAACACTATGGCAATGCCAAACACCAAATGGGGCATATGAGCCAGATTAGGGTCATGAACCCATACCAATAAAAAAATAATACCAACTACGTAAATAAATAAATAGGCCAACTCTTGCTTGGCCTCCCATGGTAGGTTGCTATAGGGGCCTGGAGACTGGCTGAGCAGCAGGGTTTGGCTGTCCAGGTAGGGTTGGTTGCATGGGTGGGTTGGACTCACAGCTTGGCCAATAGCCGTCATTTATGGCCAATCCCCACTATGGGCGTGGCTGAAGGCCATTGCTGTGGATGGGGCTCGAGACTAAGCCTTGCAGGCAAACCCAAAGCCGTATGCAAAAGGTAATGAAAAACCTTCATTGAAGTATATCATCAAAAAACCCAGATATTTTCTCCAAAAACTGAAGTAAAAGTGAAGTCATGATTATTTACTGTTTCGATGTGTAGATCACTGATTCCAGAAAGTACTGCAACCGTCAAAATGAGTACTTACTGGATGTGCTATTAGCCGACAAAATGCTGCACCCCAACCAATAAGGCCCTGGTGTCTACATTAGCCTCAAAGCAAGCATTGCTATGCAATTCCCAGATATGAAAATTCAGACCTAGAGTAAACTGGCTAACGTTCCAAAACGTACTTTTGCTCTTTCGAGGAGCGAAACTCCTTCTTTTAAACAATTGAATTTCCATTCTACCGGGGGTGTTGGGGAATTACCAGTAATGGGGACAAACCACAATCTGAACCTCCACCCACCGGGACAATGTCGGTTTTGGTGCTTTTGGGAACAAACCATAGTCTGGCCCCTCTCATCCCCATCGCCCCAAAACATCCCCCCCCCCCCCCCCCCCAAAAATAAAATAAAAAAAAAACACCATAGCATATTGCAGCATCGAAAAAGCAGTGGAAATGTGCTCGTGGAAATCTGTCCAAAATGAGGGGTTCCAAAACAACAGCACAGAAACACCAATTGTCACAGTAATTCTCCATTGTCTCAGGGTCCCCGCAGTATTGGTAATTTCAGGCGCAAGATTAGCAACGCGCTACTCCCAGGCCATTCAGAGCAAGAGCTTGTAAATCGAAATAAAAAAAAAACTACTTCAGCAACTACTGCAGACTCCTTTGAGTCTGGCCTCGGTGCTCATCAATTGTAGAGTCACGGAGACAATGGTTATAAATGATTTACTTGCTGTAAAGTCTGTGTTTCTTTCACCCACATTTAAACGCACTGACCTACTCCCAGCGGCTACTGAAGGTCAGTCGGGCCTCCTTTAGAATCTTTCTGCTGTTTGTTTTTCTGATTAGAGATAAAAATGGTTAACCTATTGCTTCAAGTACTATTTTGGAGTCTTGATGGTGCAATGCGCTTTTCTGTCCTTTTCAATTATGTCTGAGGTTGCAAAAAGCACAGTATAATTCAGTTATTTTTTATCTGATGGAAGGGTCACTTGCTGATTGGCATAACATAAGACTGTCATATATTATCAGTATGATTATTCATAGAATACGCTTGTTAGGGGCAAATTACTATGCGTAACTATCAAAAAAGCACAGCATATCACTGAAGGATCTAACAGGTACATGTGTAAGGGATTTATTTACATCTTGTTTTCATAGCCCAGCGCTTGATATGTTGGCGCTGTGCGCTGAGTAAATGCAAAAGGTTACATTGTAGAATAGGACACATCTTTGAATCAACTTCAAAGTTACTTTTTATCTAATTTTAAACGACTGTTATTTTATATGTGATTTCTTCCTCCAAAGGTGTAAACTGGGCTAGTTAGTGCTTCTTGCCACACTTTCTGCAACACGTATGGCTGGACCTTTCTTTTGTGATTTAGGAAGGCTTTGAGAATGAGAAATGCATTTACAATGTTCGTAAATACCTGTGTGTGTGTATTCATCACATTTTCAGAGGCTTTTATGACCACTCTGCCAACCCCTGGAAAGACTCACATGTGAAACGTAAGAGAAACTTGCATGTGTGTAAGTTACACGCACATACGTTACAGCTTTAGCAATCTGAACTTTGGAAAACATGTCTAATTTAAATAGGTATACTTATGCCTATTTACTTATGTATAAGTCCCTTGTGCGTTGGGACCATACACTATACAAGACAAAGTCAAAATATCCTCAAAGTATGTGATTAAATCAATGAATTTGGAAATAAATTATTTAAATACATTTGCAGCACCTTTATGACTTATTGGCTTTATACTATTCAATTTGTCTGTAGCCAGAAACAATTATGTTAGTATCAAGAGAAACCCTTTCGCTTAATCTATACTTCCAATGATCAAACAACATCCTTTTCAGTTTATATGCTGAAAATAACATCCACATAAGTAAATTTGGTTCTAGATGTAAGTTAGCAACTGAATTTACCAGCTTTACATCTGCCAGGATTTCACACAGGGTTTCCTGCTGGGGGTAAACCAATTCACATGTGCAGAGCTCTCCACTACAAATGAGGAACTGTCCCCACTCAAAAGACTTGTTAGTTTGTGAAAGGTGAGAGTATGTAGGTTTGTGGGCGTTGATAAACTCCTCTTATTCTCCTTTCCATTTTGGTGATGGTATTTTTTTCACTCCTACCAAGGGTTGGTGTAAACCCCTCTTCAGGTATGCTGGGGATGTAGTGGAAGGACTTTATCCACAGGGTAAATATTTTACCCTCAGATAAAACAAAATAATGTGTACAGCAGCCTGTGTGGAGAACGCAATGCATCAAGAATGCTATACCAACGGAAATATCACATGACCTTCCAAAAAAGATGCCTAGAAATGTGTGCCTGGTACAGCTTTCGACAGATACTTCTTTGAATGTTCACGAATTTCCAAAAGTTAGAAAATGGTGCCTAGGCAGAGGCAAAGATTTCTTCCGGAAATTCTCTTACTGTATGATTTTACAAGAAACAAAGATAGGACTGAAGGAGGCTATATTCCCTCGGAGCAATTGGATTGACAATATTGCTTGTTTACATGCTAAGAACAGGAAATAGGGTTGTGATCCTGAATGCAAAAAGGACAAATATTTAGATGATTGATATGGACGCAGCTGAAGAGGGTAGGAGAATCATCTCTACATTGCAAACATTTTTAAAGAGTGGTAAGTTGTCAATATATAGCACCAAATGTTGATGGTCCTGAATTCTGGACTACTTTGGACAAGAAATTGAATGTTATTCCACATGATGCCATGTTCATCTTGGAAGGTGATTTTTAGCTTGTTCATGATTGGGAATGTGGATAGACTATTAAAATGTAAGTTCCATTCATCAGGATCACATTAACTAATGCAAAAATGTGTGATCAATTCAATTTGAAGAATCGTTGAGGCTCAAACATCCTGACAGGAGTGAGATAATCTTCTTTTCTTTTCCTCATCAAACCTACTCTCGAATAGATATTTTGATGATTTTTGTTTATCATTTGAATCTACTGGAACAAACTAATATATAGAGTGAGTCCATTTCGGGTAATGCATGCATATTTGTCACCTTACTGTGGGAAGAAGACAGGGCTGTTGGTGAATTCTGGAGATTGAATTAGGAGTTGCTGAAATAATGAAACAGCATCTGTACGATTACATTTGACATATTTATTTTCTTATAACCTGATTAGAATTTTGCAGACAGATACTCCACCACAAATGTGACAGATATCCCATCTGCCTAATTGGAAGTTCATTAAAATGTAGTGCACTTGTAATAAGGCGTAAGGGATATTGTCACATTGTGAGGGAACACTTGTTTGCCAAACCATAGAGCTGTCCCTCACTTATAATACCCTTTCTTGTTTTACCCCCACCCTCAAGTTTGGTAGGAAAGCTGATTAGTCTTACAGGTGAGAGAGATTATCCAATGAGAGATTGTTCAACTAGAGCATGTGATCAAACACCTATAATCCAATAAAAACTCACTAAGAATAGTTCCCTTTTGAAATTTCGGAAAAATCATAAGTATGAGCAAAGTAAAATGCGTAGCTCCTGGGCTTGGGTATGGGTCAATATTCATAAGGTTTTGAATTTATGAAACACCATTAAAGCTTGTAAAATGAGTGAGGCATATCTTAATTTCAAAAGAACTAGAACTGTTATCCTAGCCATAAAAGATAACAACAGTAAGACATACATAAAGGCATGCATTATTCTGGAGTTGTTTAAATCTTTTTTATCAGACTTGAATGCACCTAATACTCCCAGAACCCCACACATCTGTGTGTTTTATGGTATATCAATTTGCCTTCTGTTTTAGAACTGGATAGACAATTGTTGGATAGACCCATAGTGAAATCAGAGGTTTTAAAAGTTGTACAAACTCTTAGGAGAGGCAAGGCCGCAGACCCAGGTGGTTTATGTCCCAGTGCTTTAAGGATTGTTGAGATCATGTAAATATTCTACTTCATACTTCTTTCTGGATTTCATATCTACTGGGGCTTCAGCAGGGGAGGTTATGGTATGGTTATACCAAAGGAGAGCAAAGATGTATGTCTGACCATGAACTCTAGTTTGATATTTCTTACTAATTTAGACACCAAATATACACCAAGGTCTTGGCTAACAGATTGGAAAAAATCTTGCAGAAAACTAGGCACTGAATTTCAATGACATTTCTGAGGTTTGGATACTCCAGTAACAATATGAGCCTCCCCCAAAGGCTTGAAAAGACTGAAAATCTTCACATCACTTGTGGTTGCTGTGACATAACATGCACAGAAGCCCTCCAAGAAGGGTTTATGACCTTTTTCATAGCCAGTATTGCATAAAATTAAATTTGGTGACAGTTTTCATGGAATGGCGCTATATGCTTCTTCTGTTGCAAAAATGAGGATAAGTGGGGCTATTTTACATTTATGTCCCCTAGGTAAAGGAATAATACAGCAATGCTTAAGTGCTGCATCTATTTTCTTGTTAGCTCTAGCATCAATATTTGAGGTGATTTTAGTCTAACCCTTAAATTGACAGGATACATTTTGACTCTGTTACATATAAGGCTGATGCTTATACAAATGACCTCTTAGACTTTTCTATTGCAGCTCTGTTTGATACAATTGACTAATAATTGTCTGGCTATAGGCTGAACAAGGGTAAAGTGAAGGTTAGGCCTATTCACATTTTCTACAAACCAGAAAGGGGATACTGATGTAACTTGGCAACTAGTTTAATGTTGAGCTAATTGAAACAATCACATATAATTAACAAATTATCTCAAACAAAATATCAGCGTTTCTAGATAGTTGGTCTCCAAATCTTTTTATTATGGTGGGGAGAGTGGAGTTGAAAAAGAAGACGCTTACTCTGGTCCTCACGTATCTTACCAGCATGGTTCCCATCAAGCCTCTCTTGAATGTTTCAAGCAGATTCATGGATTAATTAACAAATATATGTTGGGGAGTGAGTAACTGTGTATTTCTGTGGGGAAATTATATTTGATTAAAGTTTTGTGGGACTACTGGAATCAATCTTGCTGCTTTCTACTTTAGCAGAGTGTATTGCTAAACATGGTCGAATTTGGTTTCTTCTTGAAGACTCATCTCAGTTTCAATGGTAATGAGTGGATTTCTCTTTTTTAGATAATCTCCCAATAAACTCTTTATTGTTGACCTATAATATCATTACAAAAAAATTAAAAAAGGAATTTAAGGATCAAGGCTCAGGCCTTTGTACAACTGGATTGCAAATTAAAAAACAGAATTCTAAAGTTGAACATGGTGTAGTAAATATATTAGGATACGCAGTTCCACGGTATAATGGGAAGGATGGGTCTTACAAACGATCATTTGGCTGAATAATCTAGACTCTCATGCCTTTCCTCTGTCATTTGTTAACCTTCAGAACTGATTTTACTTGAATCACTTGAATGTTATATCTTTCGGAAACTCAAGGTGCCTATGTCAAAATTGCACTTTGAATCGGATCTTTACCTCCCTGAATTGATAATGTTACTAGTACCTAATGAGTATCTGGTTTCCAAGATGTATATGTGCTTTTATATCCTAATTGTTTTAAACTGAATCTAACCACTCAGAATTTTATTTGAAAATCACCCTCAATTACAAAGTTAATTCATGGTTAGGCATTATCAAACTTTATACTCCAACATAGGATGCACTGGACACCCCGAAGATTGCATAAACTCCACCTTATGCCTTCTGATATCTGCTGGAATTGTAGCAAGGAAACTGGAAATCAGTATACGCATGATATTTAACCACATATCTCTTTTGGAATGGCATTGATTTCTATTGTGAAGAAAAGTTTTAAGTACAGCTATCTCTCTGTTAGCTTGTCTGACCTTATTTGGTTTCTTTCATTCATAAGGGGACGCGTTAGAGGTTTGATGGATCTTTTGACTGTGCTTAGAGTAAATCCCACTATAAGACTCAAATTCAATACCAATCAATAACAATATCAATCAACAGTATCAATAATCTTTTAAGTCAGTAATTCCATGCACCATGACCCTTTTTGGCCATGAATAACCACACCTTTATGTAAAAGTTAAAATGTTTATTTCCATATATTAACAATGCTAATATCACATAACTTAGTCTCAATATCAAGTGATACACATACAGAAACAACACCGGTTGACCAAATCTTTTAAAGACTCTCAGTTTAACCTGAGCATGTGTGGTTACACATTCTAAGATTACAGTACAAATCACTAACAAGAATAACTGTGCAACAGAAATCACATATACTTAGATTCAGCAAAGAAACAAGATCAACTGTTGGTAATATTAGCAAAACTTCTCTGTGAGTCTCCTAGCTAACCTTCTTATTAGAATAGCATGTTAGGGCTTCATGCAAATTAATTTAGTCAACACAAATTTGGAAAAACATCTAACTATGGCTCTAGCAAAATAGCGGTTGGTTCCTAGGAAACAAAAGACAAATTACATAAGACAAGAACAGTACCTCTCCTCGGTATGGATCAGCAAGCTGCAACTGTCTTTGTCAACTGGACATTCATTCAGTCAGAATCAGCATGGGACAATAAAAGGGAATGGTTCAGAATAAGGGGCAATAAGCTATTCAAACCATTGATAAGGTATAGTTTAAGGATCACCATCGAGAATAGAAATTGTCAGCAATAAAATGTAAAGATAGAATTTGTCTAAGTAAAGGAATGAAGTACAAGTACCTCATCGGTGGAAAAAGAAAACAGAAAAGTGTCTCTAAGATGAGAATAATTGGACTGGCGCTTCTCAGCAAAGGATTAGGAAAAATGAATACTTCTCTCTCTGCAGCTGGGCTAAGTTAAAACCCTCTAAAACTCTTCCCACATTGCCATTGATCTAAAAATCGAACTTTTACATTTAGTCCCATGAAAGTAGAACTTCAAATCTAAGCTATAACTACACCGTCTTTCACATGTCGATGACTGGCTCCTCTTCCCCTGTTCCCATCATCAGACTCGTCAGGTAACAATTTGGTATCTTTCTGTCTTTCAGTCAGTGCATTCATTGTTAGCTCCTGGGAACATCGCTCTCACACACATCAAACTTTACAATGTATCGGTAGCTAATACAGCATATTCTAGCAAGTAGTTCTCATGGGAAAAGAAAAACATCTGCTAGAGTTTGGTCAATGCAGTGAAACAATACAAGTATCCATTTCCCTAAACAGCAATCTTATGTGAATTATTTAAGCAGTTCAACTTAACATTTAAGGCTGTGCAACTAGGCCCAAGACCTCGCTAACTTAAGGCCTACAATTAATAAACCAAATACATAATGTGTAATCATTAACATAGCATACTATTACATTAATCTAAACATGAACACATCATGTCATATTAATAAGCAATTGTTAGAAATTGGGTATTTGGTTGGCAGTCAGGTTACCCCCTGTCCAAGCAAGGGCCCTCACTCTAGGCAGGGTAAAGGAGAATCACCCTCAGTTAACCCCCGCTCACTCCCTTGATAGCTTGGCACAAGCATGCAGGCTTAGCTTCAGAGTCTAGGTATAAAGTATTTGTACCAACACACAGAGTAACTCATTGAAAGCACTACAGAATAACACAACACAGATTTAGACAAATAGGTAATATTTATCTAAACAAAAGAAGACCAAAACGACAAAAATCCACCACACACAAGTCAAGTTATGAATTAAAAATCAAAAAGAGTCTTAAATCCTTAGAAAGCAGTGCTAAAACTGTTAGTGTGAAAAAGTACCTGGGTTGCATCAAAATAACACTGCACGGGCAAATGTGCATCTGAAAAGGCCAGCGATGTGTTGATTTCTCACTTGAAAGTGAGAACTTGCGTCGTTTTGCCTCTGGTCAGGTCGGTGTGCATCGTTTTCCCTCTCCGCAAGAGAACGATGCGTCAATCTAGACAGGCACCTCTGGTCCGGGCAGGCTTTGCGTTGGTTTTCCGCACTCATCGAGGTTTGCATCGAAAATCCAGTTGCTTGGTAACAGAAAACCGCGCTGTGAGAAGGTAGCCTCTTTCTAGCCTTGTTACCCCCACTTTTGGCCTGTTTGTGAGTGTATGTCAGGGTGTTTGTCACTGTTTTCACTGTCTCACTGGGATCCTGATAGCCAGGCCTCAGTGCTCATAGTGAAAACACCATGTTTTCAGTATGGTTGTTATGTGTCACTGGGATCCTGCTGGTCAGGACCCCAGTGCTCATAGGTTTGTGGCCTATATGTATGTGTCACTGGGACCCTGTCACACAGGGCCCCAGTGCTCATAGGTGTGCATGTATATGTTCCCTGTGTGGTGCCTAACTGTCTCACTGAGGCTCTGCTAACCAGAACCTCAGTGGTTATGCTCTCTCATTACTTTCAAATTGTCACTGACAGGCTAGTGACCATTTTTACCAATTTACATTGGCTTACTGGAACACCCTTATAATTCCCTAGTATATGGTACTGAGGTACCCAGGGTATTGGGGTTCCAGGAGATCCCTATGGGCTGCAGCATTTCTTTTGCCACCCATAGGGAGCTCTGACAATTCTTACACAGGCCTGCCACTGCAGCCTGAGTGAAATAACGTCCACGTTATTTCACAGCCATTTTACACTGCACTTAAGTAACTTATAAGTCACCTATATGTCTAACCTTTACCTGGTAAAGGTTAGGTGCAAAGTTACTTAGTGTGAGGGCACCCTGGCACTAGCCAAGGTGCCCCCACATTGTTCAGAGCCAATTCACTGAACTTTGTGAGTGCGGGGACACCATTACACGCGTGCACTACATATAGGTCACTACCTATATGTAGCTTCACCATGGTAACTCCGAATATGGCCATGTAACATGTCTATGATCATGGAATTGCCCCCTCTATGCCATCCTGGCATTGTTGGTACAATTCCATGATCCCAGTGGTCTGTAGCACAGACCCTGGTACTGCCAGACTGCCCTTCCTGGGGTTTCTCTGCAGCTGCTGCTGCTGCCAACCCCTCAGACAGGCAGCTGCCCTCCTGGGGTCCAGCCAGGCCTGGCCCAGGATGGCAGAACAAAGAACTTCCTCTGAGAGAGGGTGTGACACCCTCTCCCTTTGGAAAATGGTGTGAAGGCAGGGGAGGAGTAGCCTCCCCCAGCCTCTGGAAATGCTTTGTTGGGCACAGATGTGCCCAATTCTGCATAAGCCAGTCTACACCGGTTCAGGGACCCCTTAGCCCCTGCTCTGGCGCGAAACTGGACAAAGGAAAGGGGAGTGACCACTCCCCTGACCTGCACCTCCCCTGGGAGGTGTCCAGAGCTCCTCCAGTGTGCTCCAGACCTCTGCCATCTTGGAAACAGAGGTGCTGCTGGCACACTGGACTGCTCTGAGTGGCCAGTGCCACCAGGTGACGTCAGAGACTCCTTGTGATAGGCTCCTTCAGGTGTTAGTAGCCTTTCCTCTCTCCTAAGTAGCCAAACCCTCTTTTCTGGCTATTTAGGGTCTCTGTCTCTGGGGAAACTTCAGATAACGAATGCATGAGCTCAGCCGAGTTCCTCTGCATCTCCCTCTTCACCTTCTGATAAGGAATCGACCGCTGACCGCGCTGGAAGCCTGCAAACCTGCAACATAGTAGCAAAGACGACTACTGCAACTCTGTAACGCTGATCCTGCCGCCTTCTCGACTGTTTTCCTGCTTGTGCATGCTGTGGGGGTAGTCTGCCTCCTCTCTGCACCAGAAGCTCCGAAGAAATCTCCCGTGGGTCGACGGAATCTTCCCCCTGCAACCGCAGGCACCAAAAAGCTGCATCTCCGGTCCCTTGGGTCTCCTCTCAGCACGACGAGCGAGGTCCCTCGAATCCAGCGACACCGTCCAAGTGACCCCCACAGTCCAGTGACTCTTCAGCCCAAGTTTGGTGGAGGTAAGTCCTTGCCTCACCTCGCTGGGCTGCATTGCTGGGAACCGCGACTTTGCAAGCTTCTCCGGCCCCTGTGCACTTCCGGCGGAAATCCTGTGTGCACAGCCAAGCCTGGGTCCACGGCACTCTAACCTGCATTGCACGACTTTCTAAGTTGGTCTCCGGCGACGTGGGACTCCTTTGTGCAACTTCGGCGAGCACCGTTTCACGCATCCTCGTAGTGCCTGTTTCTGGCACTTCTCCGGGTGCTACCTGCTTCAGTGAGGGCTCTTTGTCTTGCTCGACGTCCCCTCTCTCTGCAGGTCCAATTTGCGACCTTCTGGTCCCTCCTGGGCCCCAGCAGCGTCCAAAAACGCCAAACGCACGATTTGCGTGTAGCAAGGCTTGTTGGCGTCCATCCGGCGGGAAAACACTTCTGCACGACTCTCCAAGGCGTGGGGGATCCGTCCTCCAAAGGGGAAGTCTCTAACCCTTGTCGTTCCTGCAGTATTCACAGTTCTTCAGCCTAGTAAGAGCTTCTTTGCACCAACCGCTGGCATTTCTTGGGCATCTGCCCATCTCCGAGCTGCTTGTGACTTTTGGACTTGGTCCCCTTGTTCCACAGGTACCTTCAGACAGGAATCCATCGTTGTTGCATTGCTGATTTGTGTTTTCCTTGCATTCTCCCTCTAACACGACTATTTTGTCCTTAGGGGAACTTTGGTGCACTTTGCACTCACTTTTCAGGGTCTTGGGGAGGGTTATTTTTCTAACTCTCACTATTTTCTAATAGTCCCAGCGACCCTCTACAAGGTCACATAGGTTTGGGGTCCATTCGTGGTTCACATTCCACTTTTGGAGTATATGGTTTGTGTTGCCCCTATCCCTATGTTTCCCCATTGCATCCTATTGTAATTATACATTGTTTGCACTGTTTTCTAAGACTATACTGCATATTTTTGCTATTGTGTATATATATCTTGTGTATATTTCCTATCCTCTCACTGAGGGTACACTCTAAGATACTTTGGCATATTGTCATAAAAATAAAGTACCTTTATTTTTAGTATAACTGTGTATTGGGTTTTCTTATGATATTGTGCATATGACACTAAGTGGTACTGTAGTAGCTTCACACGTCTCCTAGTTCAGCCTAAGCTGCTCTGCTAAGCTACCATTATCTATCAGCCTAAGCTGCTAGACACCCTATACACTGATAAGGGATAACTGGGCCTGGTGCAAGGTGCAAGTACCCCTTGGTACTCACTACAAGCCAGTCCAGCCTCCTACATTGGTTGTGCAGTGGTGGGATAAGTGCTTTGAGACTACTTACCACTCTTGTCATTGTACTTTTCATAAGAGAAAAATATACAAAACAAGGTCAGTGTATATACACATAGCCAAAAAGTTTTGCATTTCCTCTTTTCACTCTTTTCTAAGTGCTGAAAAGTACTTCTAAACTTTCAAAAAGTTCTTAAAAGTTTAAAAAGTTTTTTTTCTGTCTTTCCAAAAAGTTCTGAAAACTTTTTTCTCTTTGTCTATCACTTTAACTCTCTCTAAAAATGTCTGGCACAGGCCAAAAAGTTGAACTGTCCAAACTTGCATATGATCACCTTAGCTGGAAAGGAGCAAGGAGTCTCTGCATAGAGAGAGGTTTGAGTGTAGGGAAGAATCCTTCCTTAGAACTGTTAATTAATATGCTTAGAGTACAGGATAAGGCCATAAGTGCCCAATCTGTAGAAAAAGTAGCTAATGGTTCTCAATCTGATCCAGGGACTCCCCCAGGAAAAGGTTCAGGAAAGAAACTTCTCAGCCTGCCCATTACTAGACAGTCTAGCATAGTTGGTACAGAGGTTGAATCACATCATACTGATGATGTGCTCTCACATTATGCTGGTAGCCAAGCTGTTAGGGTGCCCTTGGTAAGGGACAGGTCTCCTTCTGTTCATTCCCATCATACCTCTGTATCTAGAAATGTCCCTCCCACCCACCCTGATGACAGATTGTTAGAAAGGGAGCTCAATAGATTGAGAGTGGAGCAAACCAGACTGAAGCTCAAGAAGCAACAGCTGGATTTGGATAGACAGTCTTTAGAAATAGAGAGGGAAAGACAGAAGATGGGTTTAGATACCCATGGTGGCAGCAGCAGTATTCCCCATAGTCATCCTGCAAAAGAGCATGATTCCAGGAATCTGCACAAGATAGTTCCCCCTTATAAGGAGGGGGATGACATTAACAAGTGGTTTGCTGCACTTGAGAGGGCCTGTGTTGTACAGGATGTCCCTCAAAGGCAGTGGGCTGCTATCCTATGGCTATCATTTAGTGGAAAAGGTAGGGATAGGCTCCTTACTGTGAAAGAAAATGATGCCAATAATTTTACAGTTCTTAAGAATGCACTCCTGGATGGTTATGGCTTAACCACTGAACAGTACAGGATAAAGTTCAGAGAGACCAAAAAGGAGTCTTCACAAGACTGGGTTGATTTCATTGACCATTCAGTGAAGGCCTTGGAGGGGTGGTTACATGGCAGTAAAGTTACTGATTATGAAAGCCTGTATAACACAATCCTGAGAGAGCATATACTTAATAATTGTGTGTCTGATTTGTTGCACCAGTACCTGGTAGACTCTGATCTGACCTCTCCCCAAGAATTGGGAAAGAAGGCAGACAAATGGGTCAGAACAAGAGTGAACAGAAAAGTTCATACAGGGGGTGACAAAGATGGCAATAAGAAGAAAGATGGTGAAAAATCTCAAGATAAGCATGGGGATAAGGGTAAAACCAAAGATCCCACTTCAAATCTTAAACACTCTTCAGAGGGTGGGGATAAAACAAATTCTTCCTCTTCTTCCCAACCTGCACACATTAAAAAGCCTTGGTGCTTTGTGTGTAAAAACAGAGGCCATAGGCCAGGGGATAAGTCCTGTCCAGGTAAACCCCCTGAGCCTACCACCACTAATACATCAAGCTCTAGTGCCCCTAGCAGTAGTGGTACTAGTGGTGGGACTGCTGGCAACAGTCAAGCAAAGGGTGTAGTTGGGTTCACTTATGGGTCCATAGTGGAAACTGATGTAATCAGTCCCAAGACAGTTTCTGTCACACCTAGTGGCATTGGCCTTGCCACACTGGCTGCTTGTCCCCTTACAATGGATAAGTACAGGCAGACAGTTTCAATAAATGGTGTTGAGGCCTTGGCCTACAGGGACACAGGTGCCAGTTTCACTTTGGTGACTGAAAACCTAGTGCCTCCTGAACAACACATCATTGGACAACAGTATAAGATTATTGATGTCCATAACTCCACTAAGTTTCTTCCCTTAGCTATAATTCAGTTTAGTTGGGGTGGAGTTACTGGCCCTAAGCAGGTGGTGGTATCACCTAGCTTACCTGTAGACTGTCTCTTAGGTAATGACCTAGAGGCCTCAGGTTGGGCTGATGTAGAGTTTTATGCCCATGCAGCCATGCTGGGCATCCCTGAGGAATTGTTCCCTCTCATTTCAAGTGAAATGAAAAAGCAAAGGAGAGAAGGCCTGAAAACTCAGGATCCCTCTCCATCAACAGGTAAAAAGGGTATCACAGTATCCCCTAACCACCCTACCATTCAGGATACTATTCCTGTGGTGGGAGAAACCTCTCCTGGGGTGGCACCTGTTCCAAGGGAATCATCAGCTGGCAAAGCTGGACTCCCTGAGGTGGAAGTACCTCTCTGTGGGATAACTAACATTGGTGAGAAAAACAGCACCATTTTAGTTAACATGGAGCATCCCTCCAACCCTCCCAGAGAAACTTTAGTGCAGAAACCCTGCACTACCTCACAACACTTAGGACAGCATCCCTGCCCTAGTGTGGAGCTCATAGGACAGCATCCCTGCCCTGCTCCAACTCAAGAGAAACAGCATCCCTGTTCTCTCTTCCAGCCAGATGGACAAAGTTTTTGCCCAGCTATGGCTTTTCTGAGACAGCATCCCTGTCTGGCATTTCCATCACTACAAATAGGTTCAGTGCACAATTCCCACTGCTCTAACCTAAAACTTACTGATAGAAACTCTGAAAATACATCTTCACATTGTTGCTTAGCTAAAAAACTTCAAACAGGGTGGTTTACATCCCCACAGGGAAGTAGCCATATAGTGGATGATAAAGGGAGTAACCAGTCTATTGCAGAGCTACTCTCTACTTATCACCACTTAGACAATAAAGTCTCAACTGGCCAAGGTTAGCCTTATTGTCCTTCGTTTGGGGGGGGGGTTGTGTGAGAAGGTAGCCTCTTTCTAGCCTTGTTACCCCCACTTTTGGCCTGTTTGTGAGTGTATGTCAGGGTGTTTGTCACTGTTTTCACTGTCTCACTGGGATCCTGATAGCCAGGCCTCAGTGCTCATAGTGAAAACACCATGTTTTCAGTATGGTTGTTATGTGTCACTGGGATCCTGCTGGTCAGGACCCCAGTGCTCATAGGTTTGTGGCCTATATGTATGTGTCACTGGGACCCTGTCACACAGGGCCCCAGTGCTCATAGGTGTGCATGTATATGTTCCCTGTGTGGTGCCTAACTGTCTCACTGAGGCTCTGCTAACCAGAACCTCAGTGGTTATGCTCTCTCATTACTTTCAAATTGTCACTGACAGGCTAGTGACCATTTTTACCAATTTACATTGGCTTACTGGAACACCCTTATAATTCCCTAGTATATGGTACTGAGGTACCCAGGGTATTGGGGTTCCAGGAGATCCCTATGGGCTGCAGCATTTCTTTTGCCACCCATAGGGAGCTCTGACAATTCTTACACAGGCCTGCCACTGCAGCCTGAGTGAAATAACGTCCACGTTATTTCACAGCCATTTTACACTGCACTTAAGTAACTTATAAGTCACCTATATGTCTAACCTTTACCTGGTAAAGGTTAGGTGCAAAGTTACTTAGTGTGAGGGCACCCTGGCACTAGCCAAGGTGCCCCCACATTGTTCAGAGCCAATTCACTGAACTTTGTGAGTGCGGGGACACCATTACACGCGTGCACTACATATAGGTCACTACCTATATGTAGCTTCACCATGGTAACTCCGAATATGGCCATGTAACATGTCTATGATCATGGAATTGCCCCCTCTATGCCATCCTGGCATTGTTGGTACAATTCCATGATCCCAGTGGTCTGTAGCACAGACCCTGGTACTGCCAGACTGCCCTTCCTGGGGTTTCTCTGCAGCTGCTGCTGCTGCCAACCCCTCAGACAGGCAGCTGCCCTCCTGGGGTCCAGCCAGGCCTGGCCCAGGATGGCAGAACAAAGAACTTCCTCTGAGAGAGGGTGTGACACCCTCTCCCTTTGGAAAATGGTGTGAAGGCAGGGGAGGAGTAGCCTCCCCCAGCCTCTGGAAATGCTTTGTTGGGCACAGATGTGCCCAATTCTGCATAAGCCAGTCTACACCGGTTCAGGGACCCCTTAGCCCCTGCTCTGGCGCGAAACTGGACAAAGGAAAGGGGAGTGACCACTCCCCTGACCTGCACCTCCCCTGGGAGGTGTCCAGAGCTCCTCCAGTGTGCTCCAGACCTCTGCCATCTTGGAAACAGAGGTGCTGCTGGCACACTGGACTGCTCTGAGTGGCCAGTGCCACCAGGTGACGTCAGAGACTCCTTGTGATAGGCTCCTTCAGGTGTTAGTAGCCTTTCCTCTCTCCTAAGTAGCCAAACCCTCTTTTCTGGCTATTTAGGGTCTCTGTCTCTGGGGAAACTTCAGATAACGAATGCATGAGCTCAGCCGAGTTCCTCTGCATCTCCCTCTTCACCTTCTGATAAGGAATCGACCGCTGACCGCGCTGGAAGCCTGCAAACCTGCAACATAGTAGCAAAGACGACTACTGCAACCCTGTAACGCTGATCCTGCCGCCTTCTCGACTGTTTTCCTGCTTGTGCATGCTGTGGGGGTAGTCTGCCTCCTCTCTGCACCAGAAGCTCCGAAGAAATCTCCCGTGGGTCGACGGAATCTTCCCCCTGCAACCGCAGGCACCAAAAAGCTGCATCTCCGGTCCCTTGGGTCTCCTCTCAGCACGACGAGCGAGGTCCCTCGAATCCAGCGACACCGTCCAAGTGACCCCCACAGTCCAGTGACTCTTCAGCCCAAGTTTGGTGGAGGTAAGTCCTTGCCTCACCTCGCTGGGCTGCATTGCTGGGAACCGCGACTTTGCAAGCTTCTCCGGCCCCTGTGCACTTCCGGCGGAAATCCTGTGTGCACAGCCAAGCCTGGGTCCACGGCACTCTAACCTGCATTGCACGACTTTCTAAGTTGGTCTCCGGCGACGTGGGACTCCTTTGTGCAACTTCGGCGAGCACCGTTTCACGCATCCTCGTAGTGCCTGTTTCTGGCACTTCTCCGGGTGCTACCTGCTTCAGTGAGGGCTCTTTGTCTTGCTCGACGTCCCCTCTCTCTGCAGGTCAAATTTGCGACCTTCTGGTCCCTCCTGGGCCCCAGCAGCGTCCAAAAACGCCAAACGCACGATTTGCGTGTAGCAAGGCTTGTTGGCGTCCATCCGGCGGGAAAACACTTCTGCACGACTCTCCAAGGCGTGGGGGATCCGTCCTCCAAAGGGGAAGTCTCTAACCCTTGTCGTTCCTGCAGTATTCACAGTTCTTCAGCCTAGTAAGAGCTTCTTTGCACCAACCGCTGGCATTTCTTGGGCATCTGCCCATCTCCGAGCTGCTTGTGACTTTTGGACTTGGTCCCCTTGTTCCACAGGTACCTTCAGACAGGAATCCATCGTTGTTGCATTGCTGATTTGTGTTTTCCTTGCATTCTCCCTCTAACACGACTATTTTGTCCTTAGGGGAACTTTGGTGCACTTTGCACTCACTTTTCAGGGTCTTGGGGAGGGTTATTTTTCTAACTCTCACTATTTTCTAATAGTCCCAGCGACCCTCTACAAGGTCACATAGGTTTGGGGTCCATTCGTGGTTCACATTCCACTTTTGGAGTATATGGTTTGTGTTGCCCCTATCCCTATGTTTCCCCATTGCATCCTATTGTAATTATACATTGTTTGCACTGTTTTCTAAGACTATACTGCATATTTTTGCTATTGTGTATATATATCTTGTGTATATTTCCTATCCTCTCACTGAGGGTACACTCTAAGATACTTTGGCATATTGTCATAAAAATAAAGTACCTTTATTTTTAGTATAACTGTGTATTGGGTTTTCTTATGATATTGTGCATATGACACTAAGTGGTACTGTAGTAGCTTCACACGTCTCCTAGTTCAGCCTAAGCTGCTCTGCTAAGCTACCATTATCTATCAGCCTAAGCTGCTAGACACCCTATACACTGATAAGGGATAACTGGGCCTGGTGCAAGGTGCAAGTACCCCTTGGTACTCACTACAAGCCAGTCCAGCCTCCTACACGCGCTAGGTGGGGTTGCGATGTTAGCATCTGTCAGCGGGTGTTGCGCATCATTTCTCCAGTCGCGTTGCATCGATCTTCCAGCCGCGATGCATGTGGACCATAGATTTCAGCCGCAAAGCCAGTGGGGTGTCGTTTCTCAGCTGCGTCTTGGAAGGTGCTTTGAAAATGTTCCCCCCGCCCCCACAGCGGTCTGTGTGTGGATTTTCAGTCTTGGTCTGCCAGCTTCACCTTTCAAGGGCCCAGGTACTTGCTAGGGCACCACTTGGCAGGGCAGGAGTCTCAGCAGAGAGTCCAGGTCCTGGCAGGGGAAGTATTTGATGGCCCTGAGACTTCAACAACAGGAGGCAAGCTCAGGTCAAGCCCTTGGAGATATCTTCACATGTAGGAATGCACAACAAAGTCCAGTCTTTGTCCCCTTTCAGAGGCAGAAGCAGCAACTTCAGGATAGCTCCACAAAGCACAGTCCCAGTCAGGGCAGCACTTCAGCTCTTTAGCTCTTCTCCTTGTCAGTGCTTCCTCTTGATTTCCAGAAGTGATCTAATATTTCAGTGGTTTGGGTGCTCTTCTTATACCCATATTGGCCTTTGAAGTAGGCCTACTTCAAAGAAAAGTCTCTCTTGTTTGTGAAATCCTGCCTTGCCCAGGCTAGGCCCCAGACACACACCAGGGGGTTGGAGACTGAATTGTGTGACCACTCCTCCCCTTCCTCCTAGCACAGATTGCTCATCAGGATATGCAGGCTACACCCCAGCTCCCTTTGTGTCACTGTCTAGAGAGAGGTGCAAACAGCACAACTGTCAAACTAATCCAGACAGGGAATTCACAAACAGGCAGAGTCACAGAATGTTTTAAGCAAGAAAATTCCTACTTTCTAAAAGTGGTATTTTCAAACACACAATCTGGAAACCAACTTTACTAAAATATTTATTTTTAAATTGTGAGTTTGGAGACACAAACCCAACATGTCCATCTGCTCCCAAAGGGAATCTACACTTTAATCATATTTAAAGGTAGTCCCCATGTTGACCTATGAGAGAGATAGGCCTTGCAACAGTGAAAACACATTTGGCAGTATTTCACTGTCAGGACATATAAAACACATAAGTACATGTCCCACCTTTAACATACACTGCACCCTGCCCATGGGGCTACCTAGGGCTTACCTTAAGGGTGTCTTACATGTAAGAAAATGGAAGGTTTAAGCCTGGCAAGTGGGTACACTTGCCAAGTCGAATTGGCAGTTAAAAACTGCACACACAGACACGGCAGTGGCAGGTCTGAGCCATGTTTACAGGATTACTAATGTGGGTGGCACAACCAGTGCTGCAGGCCCACTAGTAGCATTTGATTTACAGGCCCTGGGCACCTCTAGTGCGCTGTACCTGGGACGTACCAGTAAATCAAATATGCCAATCATGGTGTCGCGTGGGCTCTCATTATCCTAAATGAGACTACTGGATTTCTAGGTAGCAGGATCGTTCACGGTGTGGGGGACTGAGTCGGACCCACTTGGAAGGACCTCTGTCACCCTAAATCCGGTTGTGCTCCGGCTAACTAGCAGTGCCTCATTTCTCCAAAAGAGAAGAGATGATTAGGCAGCCGAGCGCATGACATCTTTGGAACGTCTCAGGGAAGTCGTGGTCACTCAGATCCAAACCAACTCTCTCATTTACAATATGATCTCATATACAAATGACAAAGACAGTATAAGTTTTATATAATGTTTTAATAAAAGAACTGTATTTTAGATAATAAGGCGTGAGCCGCAATAACCAGAACCATACAACACAGTAGGATTGAAATAGTCACCAGGAGAGTAAAACATAAGAACAAAGCTATCATTGTGTCTATTAGTTTCTACTCTCCCTCTGCTTGATCTATTTTGAGCACAGCATGTTAAGCTTCTAGCTTGCCTTTCTGAATCACTGGGGAGACATCAGCCCTTATACCTGAGCAAAGGCCTGTGATCTGGTTCAGCATCTGCAACGAGGCAGTCAGCGTCTAGTTGTGGTTCCCTGGTCGGAATCTCCCTCTTGCATGTATTGGGACAAGGAAGTGAGTTTATAACTAATATGTCAGCGTGATCACGAAATGTCCCTACGCAGGAATGCCAAGTCTAAACTCCTACCACGTCTATCGGCAATGTACCAGACTGTATCCTTGAATGAAGCACAGAGTGAGACTCCAGTGCTGAAGTAGGCTAAACAGTGTGATATGAATAAATAACAAAACCATAGAACTGGTTATTTGAAAAATAACAGTACGAAGCCTAATAAACAGCATTCAGAGCAAAGTGCACAGAGGCTCTAAGCTGCAAGCAAATGAATAAAATACATCCAGGGCAAAGTGCACAAAGGCCTAAAGCCTGAAGCTAGCGCGCAAAGAATACGTAAAACTAACCACACTACACCCTCCCCTTGTCGGTAGCAAGTGGTTCCAATATAAAATGTGCCCCAGATATAAACAATACCTAAAATTATATACATATTTCGACAAGGTCAGAAGACAACAAAGTCATAAATTTAGGAAACATGTGACGATAAAGCCAAATTCAATCTAAAGTCAATTTTGCAGGAGAGGAAAAAAATCAAATTGTTAAACAGAAGCAATAGAACGTAGGAGTTCCTCCACTTCAATATACGACAATATCGGAAGATCCACGCCACAAAGTACCATGGAGCAGGTGTGTTCCAAAGCCCCAAAACCATTCAGGGCGGCACCCCGTGTAGGGCCGATGAATGAGACAATACCATCTTCCTCCAGGAAGGGAATCTCATAAACTGCCTCACGAAGCAAACGCAACCGTAGTGCACAAGTCTGGGAATGAGCCCTAATCGGGAACATCAACAGATCAGGATCGACCACTGGAGGGCGTTGCAGCGAGAGACAGAGAGCCAGTGCTTGTTCAAACGAGCACCAAAGACACCGAAACACGGGTTGCACACAATCCAAAACCGGTCGGAATGATAGAGACCAGTCACACTCCAAATGGCTCAGGAGTTTTGCTCCAAAATGCTGCATCATGCGTTCACGACACAGCTGCGCTGACGGGAGCTGCAATATAGGATCTCATCGTGGCGGGACAGCCATTGCGAAAAAATAGCAACAACAGCAAGACTCCAGCCAATAAAGCCAAAGTAATCGGGAAACCCCCAAAAATGCTTCTGAAAATAGAGTGTATAGCCGAAGGTATCAAACCGAATATGGAAGAGAAGGTGTGAGCAAAACCAACACCAACGGCTTTGAAAAAATGTGCAATACCAGCAGTGCTGGATGCATTAAATATACGTCCCACAAGTTCACCGAAGTGACTTGGAAAGTTAGTATTTAAAAGGGACTGTATTTCCGCCGATGACCTTGCCACCTGAAGTGCGTAGGTCTCGCTCGCAGATGTTAGGGCCACATGCTTTTGAAACAATAAAGCCTTTAGTCGACTCAACTTGTCGAAATTAACCTTGGAAGTAGCAATATGAGGCCAGATGTCCGCTACCTCCCTAATTTGAGTGGGGGGAAACAACACATTCCCGCAGCACGTAACGGCCTTGTTGACAACGACAACGTAAACTATGCCGGCACGCATGCCACAGCAGCGTTCGCTGTTAAGAACAATGTAACTACTGTTAGAAAGCACCTGGAAAGTGTTTTTAATAACCGGGACTGGAACTCCCTTCAGATAACAAGCTAAGTTAGCAATCGAAGCGTTACACGCTCCGTGCAAGGACAGCCGTTTACAAACCATAGAATGGCTGACAGAAGTTTCGCATTCACTACCGCTAAGAAAAACCTCCCTCAAACCATTAATACATCTGTATTGAAAGGGAAGCTCCCAGACCTCGTGTATGTAACCGTCTCCCAATAGTTCATATCTAACCACCGGAATATGCTTCAAACAGGAAGTAAATTGCAGAGTGGAAATAGGCAGATTAATAACCCCATGAATCAACCACTCAGCTGATGGAATCTCAGCAACCGTGAAAGGCAGTTTCTCCAATTTCTCAATATTCAACATGACATACGTCGCTTCCTTTTTAGCCATCAGCTGTTGTTGACGAGTCAAATTAAAGGAGACAAAGATCTCTCTGGCACGAATGTGCTGCCATGGAACGCGACCTACCTTCAAGGTCTGAAGAGTCCAACCCAGCTGCATGATGGACCGCGTCTGACTCTGCCCATGATATAAAGAAGACATGTCTGATCTAATAATGTCAATAGCAGAGGAAACAATGCTGTCAATCGTGTAAACACGGTCAGAAAGGGTATGCATGCTATTATCAACAACAGCCAAAGTCTGCATCAGGTTTTCCTGATCAATCTGCCTCAACCGGGCTGCAGCCTCCTGTTGTGAAAGCTTCCAAATCTCATTATAAACTTCGTATAAGAATCTTTTCTTCTGCGGTACCTTGGGACCTGACAAAAAATCTTGTAAATCAGTATCATTAGACAGTAACGTGAGATGTGACTTAACTGCATCCAGCGTGGATGACTTCAACCATTGCTGACAAAGCTTCCCCACGCTGTATGTAGTTATAATATCAGCATGTTCTGGTGAAATGTAACGAGGGTCAGCCCTACTAGTCCTGAACCCCCCTGAAGAGGTGACAAAACGTTGATGACACTTATTAGTGTCTACAGGCCATAATAACCACCCGCCCGGATGTATCGATGAAGTGTTAAGCGTACCATTCTGGACCCAATGCGTAAATTCACTAAAAGTAGCATTCAGATAGTGCTGCCAGTTGTTTAATTTGGAAGGGACAGGTATACTAGGCAAAGTTAACTCTCTAATTGTTGCCAAGCCTAAACAGCTAGTCTGTTGTACTGTGTCATTGAGGAAAATCATCTGTACAGGGATAATACATGCTCTAAATAATGTGTCCCTGCCTCGCATCTGCCAATTTTTTGTACCCCAAACACTTTTCAAGTCAACAGTCTTAAACCAGTATTCATACCCCTCGACCGAAAGTTTAGATACAAACAAATTGGAATACAGTAATTTAGTATCAGTCAATAACATTTGCTTATTAGAATACGGTGCAACTTTAAAATAGTAAGACTTAGGGCCATATTTATACTTTTTGACGCAAAACTGCGCTATCGCAGTTTTGCGCCAAAAAGATTAGCGCCGGCTAACGCCATTCTGAAGCGCCATGCGGGCGCCGTATTTATTGAATGGCGTTAGCCGGCGCTAGCAGACCGGCGCTGCCTGGTGTGCATGGAAAAAAACCACGTACACCAGGCAGCGCCGGCGTTGGGGAAAATGGCGTTAGGGCGTCTTAAAAT
This sequence comes from Pleurodeles waltl, assembly GCF_031143425.1. Taxonomy (NCBI): domain Eukaryota; kingdom Metazoa; phylum Chordata; class Amphibia; order Caudata; family Salamandridae; genus Pleurodeles; species Pleurodeles waltl. The sequence continues at coordinate 203,022,903 of NC_090446.1, read as the reverse complement.
GGGGCAAGTCAGGTAGAGGCAAAAAAATCGCCTCCACCCGATTTGCGCCATTTTTAACGACGCCCAGACGCCATTTACATGACTCCTGTCTTAGTAAAGACTGGAGTCATGCCCCCTTGCCCAATGGCCATGCCCAGGGGACTTATGTCCCCTGGGCATGGTCATTGGGCATTGTGGCATGTAGGGGGACACAAATCAGGCCCCCCTATGCCAAAATTATTATTATTTTTTTTTTAAATTATACTTACCTGAACTTACCTGAATGTCCCTGGGATGGGTCCCTCCATCCTTGGGTGTCCTCCTGGGGTGGGCAAGGGTGGCAGGGGGGGTCCCTGGGGGCATGGGAGGGCAGCTGTGGGCTCATTTTGAGCCCACAGGGCCCCTAACGCCTGCCCTGACCCAGGCGTTAAAAAGAGGCGCAAATGCGGGTTTTTTTGCCCCGCCCACTCCCGGGCGTGATTTTTGCCCGGGAGTATAAATACGACGCATTTGCATCGCAGTCATTTTTTTAGACGGGAACGCCTACCTTGCATCTCATTAACGCAAGGAAGGCGTTCACGCAAAAAAATGACGCTCATTCCTCATACTTTGGCGCTAGACGCGTCTAACGCCAAAGTATAAATATGGAGTTAGTTTTGCGTCGAATTTGCGTCGAAAAAAACGACGCAAATTCGGCGCAAACGGAGTATAAATATGCCCCTAAGCATTTCGTTGATCATGCCCAGAAAAATATGCAAATTTATCATAATACGTTTTCGAACTCCCTTGTGGAGGAGTCGAGCAATGTTCCCATTGCACATAATTAAATATGGACTTAGGGCTACTAGCTTTATGAATAAAATGGTGTCCATAATAGTTGTAGCAAAACATGTCACCGTGATTATCTCTAAATTGGTAAGCATCTTCATCGTCATAGACAGTATAATATTGCAAATCTGTCAGCATAGAATCTACTGTCTTCCCATCCCAATCATCAGAAACAATGCCTGGTATAACAATATCATTCATTGATAACTTGAGGACATATGGTATTTGAATCAATTCAGTGGGACCATATATATCAAACAATACTTTATCCCACACAATGCCATCTGGAATCGGTATGGCAGAAATGTTTACATTGGACAAGTCTCTTCTAACCATGTGAGACAAAAAATGTGGTTTCAACACAGTCTCCACGTGTGCAATGTCAGATCGATCAGGAAGAAAATGACCATGTATTACCAGAAAAAAAGTAACCACAAATCCCAACCACAAAAAAAGAGTCATTACAGCCATAAAAAGCCACAAATAGTTCCAAGGAAAAACAAAATATGTGCGTTTAAGCCAAAACAGCAGCTTACGTGGACCACGGATTGAAGACATCGAGGACGAGGAGCTGGACACTGCATCATCAGTGTCGTTGAAGCAGCCAGAGGCAGTTCTTGCAAAAGGTGCAACCGTGAACAAAGGAGCAGATGGAGGCTCTCTCCTTGGCACACTATAAACCACATGTTCAGAAACATCAGTAGAACGTACAGCAACTTGATCAAAAGATTCCAAATTAATCGTCGTCTGTGGAACAATCGCAAGATCATCTTCCACCCTCCCCAAGCTCGGAGAGGAAACAGCGTCAGTATAAATCACCTGCAGCGGGACTTCTTCCCCAGTAGCGAGAGGGATTCCGGAACTACTGGGTGTCCCTCTTGGTCTGCTGTGCAGAATCGGCCACATGTTGAACTTGACATTATCAATGGAAACAAAGCGATTTCCTTTGGTCCCTTGCAGCGGCGGTAAAAAAAACAGTTCTCGTGCCGCTTACCCCTAAGACAGGGACAAGTGCTCGACAAGAAGGGCCAAATTCTTTTTTTACTGCGACCTTTTCACGCACTAGATCCCCAATCCTGGGTATCCAACCAGTAGGAGTTACTGGTTCATCCTTAATTCCTGGGGAGGCAGCACACGCAGAAGAGTTATCTTCACGGAATTGTTGTAAATCCTGTAAAACAGTGACACGATTATTTATGTCAAAGGGCGTATCTGCCGCCTCCACACCAGGACCATCTAGATCAGGAACATACATTTGTCTTCCAAACAGGCACTCATATGAAGTACGACCCCCCAGTGATCTTCTAGGCAAGTTATTAAGTGCTCTCTGTACTCCATACAGGTGGGCTAGCCAACCACGACCCGTACCTATAACTCTGGCCGTTAAGGATTGCTTTAAATCAGGATTTAAACGCTCCATGACAGAATTTCCCTCGGGATGAAATGGAGACGAGAATTGGAGCTGGACCCCCAACAAAGCCATGGTGTCCCTGAATGCCTTAGAGGCAAAAGCAGGGCCCTGGTCCGAATGAAAAGCCGCAACTGCAAATGTATCGACAAAGATGCGCAAATCTTTAATAACAGTCCGAGCGTCAGCCGAGCGTTGAGGCCATACCCACACAAATCTGGAGCACGAATCTACAGCAACCAATATATATTTGTATGCACTATGTGGTGTCAGCGGACCACAATGATCCAAGTACACACACTGTAAAGGTTTATTTGAAATCAGAAGGGGCGTCTGCTGCGGGCGTCTATCCGACGAGGCTTTAATTTGTTGACAAACGTCACAACAAAGGACATATTGCTTTGTCTCTTTATAGAGACCAGGCCACCAGTAACAAGCCTGTAAAAGTGAAATCGTGGCAGCCACACCAGCATGTGCAGATGCCACCCCCTCATGTGCTGCAGAAATTAATCGAGTCTCTCAATTTTATTGGTTAGTTCACGTACACCAATGCCTGGAATATTAACAACAGCATTCAGTGCACTACTCAAGCAGTAACCATATTTAGAAGGAAATCCTTTAGGAAATGGCGTGCCATCAGCCGTAGCTCTTATGGCAGTCGAAATCTCTGTGTCTGGTTTGGAACTCGAACGAGTCACTGCAGCCACAGTGGCGACAGCCACGGCCGACTTCGCGGCTTCATCAGCCAAAGTATTCCCAGCAACGTGTATCCCAACGCACTAGTGTCCAAGTGTATGCACAACATGGACCTTAGGAAGCGTTTCTTTCAGATCCGCAACCTTACCCCACAACAATTTATGTTTAATGGTGTTGCCTTTAGAATCTCTGAACCCATTCAACTTCCAATAGTGCAGATATTCATTGAAAGATTGAACACAGTAGTAGGAGTCACAGACCAGCAAGGTTAAAAACGCCGGATCCCCGTGCTCCAACGCTAACAATAGAGCTTTGAGCTCAGCCAGCTGTGACGTGCAATCTCCCAAGGTTTTAGTATAAGTATGTCGGGGGCAGAACACTTCCCCCTCCATTGTGCCGCTCACCACCGCACATGCAGCAGAATACTGTTGTTTAGTCCCAACCGCTGGTTGCGCAGAGCCATCAGTATACATGACCATTTGATATTGGTCAATAGGCAAGGTGCCAGCAGGAACTGGGTACTCCATTTCATATTGAAGATATTCTTGAGTCTGCAGTTTAGGGTCAAATTTGTAATCTACATCAGTGGCTGTCAAAGACGTAGCCCATTGTATCCATTGCGGGTGTAAAGCTTTCGAATTAGGAACACTCGCTTTTGTAACAGCCTCTAAGGCCGGAACCGGGGAAACGACAAGAATGCGCTGGCCCTGGGCAAGCGGTCTTTCTTTAATCACAGCCATCTGTACTGCAGTGAGTATTTTCTCAGTCTGTGCAAATCGCTGTTCTGCAGCAGAATACAAGTGGGACTTGTATGCAATCGGGACTGTCTCACCTTCATTAAAGGTGACATACGTAAACCCAACAGCCCCAGGTATCACCCTGATGACCAAATGTGTTTTATTGTCCCGTGTGTATAAGTGTTTAACCGCTAAGAGATCAGTCTGCAAATCCCGTAGGATATGTGTATGCTCAATCGTCCAAAATCTACTCGAAAAATTTGGGCGAATCAACTCGTATAAGGGTTTTATACGCGTAGCATAATCAGGAATGTAAGTTCTGCCAAAATTCAGAAACCCCAACAATGACTGGAGCTTCCGAACTGTATTAGGAGGCTGCAATAAAGCACATATCTCCAGAAAAGTAGGCGCTAAGCTTTTGCCCTCACTCGACAACTCATATCCCAGGAAAATGACGCTGAAGAAGGCAATCTTCGATTTCTTAAAATTAAACTTATAGCCAATTTCTGCAAACCCCACAACAATGCGCATTACACGCCTTAGATGTGGCAGTAACTCATCGTCTGTCAGATATATATCATCAACGTATGACAACGCTTCAGGGTCCAACTCGTGCAGAATTTCTGTTACACGAGCCGAAAACAGTCCTGGGCTATTCTTATACCCCTGAGGCAAACGACAAAACTTTTTCTGAGAGCCAAACGCACTAAAACTGGTATAGTCCCGACTTTCGGGCGCTATATTTTGGCAGAAAAATCCATTCAAGATATCTAACGTTGTTTTGTATTTTTTACGCACTATATTATTTATAAGCGCTGCGCTATGTGAATTCTGTATTGCATATGTGCGTGTATGACTATTTAAATGTCTGTAATCCACCACTATCCTATAGGAATGGTCCGGTTTAGCAACCGGAAATAAGGGATTATTCATCGGCGAGACACAGGGCTCCACTACACCCTGGTACTCCAATTGTGTAAGAATTTTCCTAACCGATGCTCTTGCTTCAAATTTGATAGGATGCTGCGGCTGCGGCTGAGGTTCGCCCTTTATTGGAATTACATGATAAGGTGAATGTTTATCCCACCCCACATTATTTCTATATAGAGCGGGGCTTGTGTAAGAGCCCATAATTTACTATAGGACTCCACACGTTCTCTCAGAACAAGTGGTGAGAAGGAAGGTGCAATAACCTCTTCCCCCACTGGACAATCGCGAACAAAGTCAGGTGGCCAATCCTGTTCGGCCAGCAGAACATCATACGATTTTACCACATGGTCCCAAAAAATGGTATGTACTATGCGGTCAATGTCCCCTTCTAATTGTAGAGTCACTTGATATACTCTGTCAGGATCAGAGACTCGCATGTCCGCCGTTTCGACTTGTATGAAGTCATCAGTTGCTTTCACCTCCAGATGCTCTAGAAGACTCCGGCGAACTATTGTGACCTCTGCCGCGCTGTCTAACAGTGCCAACGCCCATGTCTTGTTCGTCAAGAGAACTCTCTTCTTGAGCAGCATGTCTGACTGAGACTGCTGCCACTTTCTTCTTCTTAAATTGCTGTTTTTGTTGTAGCGGTTTCTCTTCCTGTTTAATAGAAACCTCAGTTGAGCGTTGTGATTCCTGTCTCGGTTTCACGTACTCAGTCCTCCGCTCTGACCGCTCTGACCGCTCTGACCGCCCACCTCTCTCACTTCTCTTGTCTGAGGAGTCCTGAAAGGAACGAGATTGGCGCGTATCAGTATATTGATATCTGTCAGGCGTCTTCAAATTATCCCTATTTATGAGATTATACCTATTCTGCGGGGTCTACGGTTGCGGAGACTGTCCCCCATCTTTCTTAGGTGTTTGCTGTTTCTTTTCCCTGCGCTTTTTATTACCCTCAGGTTGCTGTTGTTTAGCATTTTCTTTATTATTTTTACCCTGTAATTGTGGTTTTTGTGGTCTAGCTCCTAGGCTATCGCGACCAATACTGGAATATGTTTCTGCTATTATTCTCTGAAGTTCCCGCTCCTGATTAATCTGTGGAACTTCCCGAAGACGCATTCGCACTGCTAGTGCTACTGCCTCTCCCTTGAGATTACTCAAAATAATAGAAGAAACTGCGGCAAAATTGCCCATTAACTGCATGCCCAAATCTAAGACAGGGGCAGCCCCATATCCATCATGAATTTGTTTAAGCACTTCCGGTAAATTAGCTAATGTCGGTGTACCGTGTGCCGTAGTGTAGAGCGTGGCAAACACCGTGTCCCAGGTATTACAAAGGTCCACCGGCGGAACCATCCCATACGGCAAACAGATCGTCAATATTCTATGTTTATCCTGAGGTCCCGTATGGGGAAATACTGCTTCCAGCGTATTAATTTTTTGCGCCAGCCAAAATGGAGTTTCCTCACGTTTAGCCGGTACTTTACCCATAACTGAGTGTACAGTGGCCGGATTTATACCCCGAACCACTGCTTGTGGGTGAGCCGGAGCAGCATGCGCTGCATTAGTATTTATTGTCTGCATTACAAACTGAACCAGTCTTCTGTATCTAGTTGCTAAGTCTATATATAAACGACGTACGTCAGCCACTGCCAAATTTGCAACCGCAGGATATGGTGTGTAAGTAGCCAATAAAGGCCAGGTCGGACCATCATTACTCAGTGGGCCTAACCTTACTTGTGCTACCGTGTGTGGGAGGGCGCCATCAAGCCAATTATGGTGTTCTTGATAAGATAAAGGTATTTCTAAATATGCATAAGCCCTGTACTGTCCAGGGACATTCGCAACAGTGTATTCGTGAAAAGTGTTTGTACCCCCATCAACCGCTGGAAATACGACCCAAGAATAAAAAAGTTCTGTTCTATAAGCTGCATGGGCGTCCACCACAAAAGTGACTGGACCCCCCTGGACCGTCAGTCCATGTGCTATCAGATGCCCCGTGAGCGGATGTCGCATATTGATTGCTATATTTACTACAATTGGATTTGCCATTTGTAAAAAATAGCCCCAGTTCAGAGAAGGCACACCAATGCCGGGGTTTTCCTTTCAAAGTTCAAGCTTGAACAACCAACCACTAAGTAATAGGATGCCTATCCCGTGGTGGCAGCAATCCTCAGCCCCACGGACGTCTCCGCTTACGGAACCGAGGAGTCAATATATATATGAGACCGAGAGAGTCAGCCGGACCTAAAAATTAGAGCCAGACCAATCGTTGACGGCGCCATGTCGCGTGGGCTCTCATTATCCTAAATGAGACTACTGGATTTCTAGGTAGCAGGATCGTTCACGGTGTGGGGGACTGAGTCGGACCCACTTGGAAGGACCTAAATCCGGTTTTGCTCCGGCTAACTAGCAGTGCCTCATTTCTCCAAAAGAGAAGAGATGATTAGGCAGCCGAGCGCATGATATCTTTGGAACTTCTCAGGGAAGTCGTGGTCACTCAGATCCAAACCAACTCTCTCATTTACAATATGATCTCATATACAAATGACAAAGACAGTATAAGTTTTATATAATGTTTTAATAAAACAACTGTATTTTAGATAATAAGGCGTGAGCCGCAATAACCAGATCCATACAACACAGTAGGATTGAAATAGTCAAAAACCAACTAAAAGAGGGGTTTGGAAAAACGGAGATTTGGATAGAAAAATCCTGGTCCTGTGTATAGAGCTCCCAATACATGTACAAAAACAAGGTATACACAGTTCCACAATGTAAGTATAATCAGGGAAACCACATTGGGTCCTGATCTAGGGAAAAGATCGTAAAGAAAAGAAAGAAAGCCAGGTCCCTGGAAAATTAATTATTTTTGAACAAGAGCCCTCACTCACCAAAGGTGACATGCTTAATCCTTGGGCTCTGCTCCACGTCAGGCCGGCGCTGCAATGCCTGACGGGCCCCTCAAGGGGGGCTCTTTGCCGGAGATCTTTTGAGATATATGCCCGGTTTAGAAAGAATAGGGTATAGGATTGGAAAAATTATATTTAAAAATAACTAGAGGTTAGGCAAATTTTATTGAATAATCCAACCACTGTCATGATTAAAACCAAAGAGCGGGGAGGGAAAAGAACAAGGTCTAGGCTCCCCAAAAAATTATTCACTTCCTCACTCAATTTGAGGTTAGGAATTGTACGTACAGGATCCCCTGTACGATTTACCAAAAGGTCATCATGTTTCTCGCTATTGATGTCCTATGGATCTAACGCGATTCTTCAGGACCTAAACTACCTAATCCTATGTGTAAATGTAACCTATAGTAAGGAATATTAGTGTAATGCAGGGACCTGAAATGAGAAGAATAACAAACAAAAAGAACAACACATTATTCACATGCACAATATCAACAGTAATGTGCTCTGTGCAAATCCACACATAGGTGAAGTATGCCCACTGTGGATCAACGTGTAAATGAATGTGAAAATATTGATGAAAAAATGCTTACCCTCCTCATACTAGTGGATGGGCCGCATCAGGTAAAGCACCAAGTAACGGAGGTCCTACTGAGCTAAATGCGTGAGTTCAATTATCAGATTGTATTTAGGAAGAAAGACAAAAACAGTAATACCGGGAAGTTGAGGGATATAGCGTTTGCCAAACATTCAAGTGTCCCATAATCAAATATAGCAAGATGCTACACATATTCTGACTGCCCAGGTTTTTAGAGAAGTTCTAACCTTTGAGAAGGCGATACGGCATGAATTACAGCATCTTTTACCTACTCGCCCTTTCCAGAATATGTCTAGATTAGAAAGAACAGCCATCAGATCTTTATCTTCGAATCCTGACATTACCATCAAACCTGCGGATAAAGGAGGTGCTATTGTGATACTCGATACCACCTTAATTTAGTGGGTGATATATTTGCGCTAATCCTTGAATTTCGAGCTCTAGACTCAAGGATACTGGCTAATAAGCTGTAGATCAAAGTACATATATAGTTATAAATACTTATATGTGTCTATGACATTCCTTACATATGCTGTTAACATCTGCAAACAGCACACCGCGTATTTTACGTTTATTTGATGTATTCTCTGCTAAGTGAACTCTAAAAACCTGGGCAGTCAGAATATGTGTAGCATCTTGCTACATTTGATTATGGGACACTTGAATGTTTGGCAAACGCTATATCCCTCAACTTCCCGGTATTACTGTTTTTGTCTTTCTTCCTAAATACAATCTGATAATTGAACTCACGCATTTAGCTCAGTAGGACCTCCGTTACTTGGTGCTTTACCTGATGCGGCCCATCCACTAGTATGAGGAGGGTAAGCATTTTTTCATCAATATTTTCACATTCATTTACACGTTGATCCACAGTGGGCATACTTCACCTATGTGTGGATTTGCACAGAGCACATTACTGTTGATATTGTGCATGTGAATAATGTGTTGTTCTTTTTGTTTGTTATTCTTCTCATTTCAGGTCCCTGCATTACACTAATATTCCTTACTATAGGTTACATTTACACATAGGATTAGGTAGTTTAGGTCCTGAAGAATCGCGTTAGATCCATAGGACATCAATAGCGAGAAACATGTTGACCTTTTGGTAAATCGTACAGGGGATCCTGTACGTACAATTCCTAACCTCAAATTGAGTGAGGAAGTGAATAATTTTTTGGGGAGCCTAGACCTTGTTCTTTTCCCTCCCCGCTCTTTGGTTTTAATCATGACAGTGGTTGGATTATTCAATAAAATTTGCCTAACCTCTAGTTATTTTTAAATATAATTTTTCCAATCCTATACCCTATTCTTTCTAAACCGGGCATATATCTCAAAAGATCTCCGGCAAAGAGCCCCCCTTGAGGGGACCGTCAGGCATTGCAGCGCCGGCCTGACGTGGAGCAGAGCCCAAGGATGAAGCATGTCACCTTTGGTGAGTGAGGGCTCTTGTTCCAAAATAATTAATTTTCCAGGGACCTGGCTTTCTTTCTTTTCTTTACAATCTTTTCCTTAGATCAGGACCCAATGTGGTTTCCCTGATTATACTTACATTGTGGAACTGTGTATACCTTGTTTTTGTACATGGATTGAAATAGTCACCAGGAGAGTAAAACATAAGAACAAAGCTATCATCGTATCTATTAGTTTCTACTCTCCCTCTGCTTGATCTATTTTGAGCACAGCATGTTAAGCTTCTAGCTTGCCTTTCTGAATCACTGGGGAGACATCAGCCCTCATACCTGAGCAAAGGCCTGTGATCTGGTTCAGCATCTGCAACGAGGCAGTCAGCGTCTAGTTGTGGTTCCCTGGTTGGAATCTCCCTCTTGCATGTATTGGGACAAGGAAGTGACTTTATAACTAATATGTCAGCGTGATCACAAAATGTCCCTACGCAGGAATGCCAAGTCTAAACTCCTACCACGTCTATCGGCAATGTACCAGACTGTATCCTTGACTGAAGCACAGAGTGAGACTCCAGTGCTGAAGTAGGCTAAACAGTGTGATATGAATAAATAACAAAACCGTAGAACTGGTTATTTGAAAAATAACAGTACGAAGCCTAATAAACAGCATTCAGAGCAAAGTGCACAGAGGCTCTAAGCTGCAAGCAAATGAATAAAATACATCCAGGGCAAAGTGCACAAAGGCCTAAAGCCTGAAGCTAGCGTGCAAAGGATACGTAAAACTAACCACACTACTCTTGCGCTCCACAAAGCACAGTCCCAGTCAGGGAAGCACTTCAGCTCTTTAGCTCTTCTCCTTGTCAGTGCTTCCTCTTGATTTCCAGAAGTGATCTAATTTTTCAGTGGTTTGGGTGCTCTTCTTATACCCATATTGGCTTTTGAAGTAGGCCTACTTCAAAGAAAAGTCTCTCTTGTTTGTGAAATCCTGCCTTGCTCAGGCTAGGCCCCAGACACACACCAGGGGGTTGGAGACTGAATTGTGTGACCACTCCTCCCCTTCCTCCTAGCACAGATTGCTCATCAGGATATGCAGGCTACACCCCAGCTCCCTTTGTGTCACTGTCTAGAGAGAGGTGCAAACAGCACAACTGTCAAACTAACCCAGACAGGGAATTCACAAACAGGCAGAGTCACAGAATGTTTTAAGCAAGAAAATTTCTACTTTCTAAAAGTGGTATTTTCAAACACACAATCTGGAAACCAACTTTACTAAAAGATGTATTTTTAAATTGTGAGTTTGGAGACACAAACCCAACATGTCCATCTGCTCCCAAAGGGAATCTACACTTTAATCATATTTAAAGGTAGTCCCCATGTTGACCTATGAGAGAGATAGGCCTTGCAACAGTGAAAACACATTTGGCAGTATTTCACTATCAGGACATATAAAACACATAAGTACATGTCCCACCTTTAACATACACTGCACCCTGCCCATGGGGCTACCTAGGGCTTACCTTAAGGGTGTCTTACATGTAAGAAAATGGAAGGTTTAAGCCTGGCAAGTGGGTACACTTGCCAAGTCGAATTGGCAGTTAAAAACTGCACACACAGACACGGCAGTGGCAGGTCTGAGCCATGTTTACAGGATTACTAATGTGGGTGGCACAACCAGTGCTGCAGGCCCACTAGTAGCATTTGATTTACAGGCCCTAGGCACCTCTAGTGCGCTGTACTTGGGACGTACCAGTAAATCAAATATGCCAATCATGGAAATCCAAATACACATACACTTTACAAAGAAGCACTTGCACTTTAGCACTTGATAGCAATGGTAAACTGCCCAGAGTAACAAAAACAGCAAAAACAGAGTCCAGCACACATCATCAACCTGGGGAACAGAGGCCAAAAGTTAGGGGAAACCACGCCAAGGATGCCAATTCTAACAGCAAATAATAAGGACACTTCGTGATTAACTCATATTCTATGCAAATTCAACATTCAGAATACATGAATATTTGTTAGTAAAAATTCAGTGTTCACAGTCTCAGTCCTGTATGATATGTCTAGGAAGTGTTGTTGATGCTGGAACTGGTTTAGACATTTCCGATATTCTTTTCTTGATTATTAGGGCTTATATAAATCAATAGAACTGTAAATCTACAACTTTCAATATGTACTTGGAGAGCGTGATTGTGTTTCAATACATGTGCTGCATGTGCTGTAAACATATCTTTAGAACACATTCCAATGCTATTTAGTAATCCTCCTATTTGGGATGAACCGGATTGATACTTGCGGAAAATAGAAACTTCTTGACTTGCAATAATACACATGCTCCTCTTGCTTGCTAAATGCTTCCTAGCAATTGTCTGTATTATTTTTGTATCAGAAAATTCTTTATGGTGTTAGTGCCCTTCGGAAATCGCAGTATTTTCTTCGAAGTATTATTCCTCCCTTATTTCCTCCCTTAGTTATGTTGATATGTCTGCGTCTCATAGGCTGTGCTCCCATTCCTTTTTTATGGTATTGATATGACCCTCCGTGTCTTGCTTGGGTACATCTTACCTCATCCAGGATGTGTTTATTTAATGTTATTGTATTAGTACTGCATTCTTAATTCGTTCTGTTATTTTGTATGTTACCTAAAAAATGTTTTTAAAAAACCTGAAAAAGCAGTAAGTCCCTAAAAGGCCAGCAAGGAAAACGCTATTAGAAAAAAGTCAAAGCTTGCTGGAGCTGTCATCCGTAACAGGCAGGAAATAATTGATTTAGTTTAACATGAGGGGTTACTTAGAAGTACGTTTTTCTTCCTTCGGTTAAGACGTGTACACTGGTTACACCGCAATGGAATGGAAAAGGTCCTCATTGGCAAAAACGAAATATGGCTTTGTTATGTACAGTGCTACTGCCTTCTGAGCAGGCAGAACGAACATTTGAGGTTGAATTGACTAAACTACTCAGCAAGAAAAGGCCAATTATGCGGCTTCTTGCTCGCATTGTGTAGGCAGTATTACTTTTTTGCAAATTTTATAATTGTTAACACTGTCTGGGCAAAGGTTTCACCCCGTCAGTATCATTTTAACACGTAATCATCAACTGAAAGTGACCTAGCAGGGAGGCAAAATGGGTGCCCCTGAGATGCAACGTTTGCGACAGCATTTTTAGCAACGTTTTATCTGTTTGAGGCAACTGGAAATAATCTCCTTTTTAGTAAAATTTGCAAATTATGCAGAATAATGACTGTTTATCAATAATTATACGGAAAAGTCATCACCTGTAGAATCCCAGAATTTGTGTGACCTTAGTTATGGAAACCAAGAACAGTGACAACTTATTAAAGATTAATCTGCTTGCGTTTTTAAGTACGGTCATGCACCTCAAAGCTTTTTCTTTTTACTCCTTTTCCAGAAGATGACTGTTTATCCATAATTAGGCGGAAAAGTCCTCACCTGTAGGATCCACAAATTTGAGTGTCCCTCGTTATGGAAGCCAAGAACAGTGATAAATTAATAAAGATTAATCTGTTTGAGTTTTTAAGTACGGTCATGCGCCTCAAAGCTTTTTATTTTTTTCTCCTTTTCCAGAAGATGACTGTTTATCCATAATTAGGAGGAAAAGTCCTCACCTGTAGGATACACAAATTTGAGTATCACTCGTTATGGAAGCCAAGAACAGTGATGAATTATTAAAGATTAATCTGCTTGCGTTTTTAAGTTAGGTAAAGTCTCTAAAATCATCTTCTTTTTTTAGGGTCCAGTGCTCAAGCGCTCTGGCCCGTGTTGTAATTTCTCTGTGTGCTTTTAATCACGGCCATGTCACGCCCATCAATTTTGTTGGTTCGTGGGCTTGCCTTTTAAAATTTGCTTCGTTTCATTAATCATTAATGAAAGGCAGACATACGTCGTGCCTTTTCCGGTGTTTAGCCCTCTTCCACTGCACCGGCCAAGTACTGAAAACATACGAATCTCCATCTTTTTCCGTATGGTTTCTGGGCTACGTTTTCCTTTCATTTTGTACAGAGCACGAGCTGGCGACCAGCAGCAACTATTGTACCTTGATACTTTTCCAGGGCAAGCTGGTGTATTGCTCATAGGAGCTGTTCACGTGTACCAATGGCCTGACTTAGCAGTCGTGTTTGCCTCCTCCACATCCGCAGGGCACTCGGAATCCAGAAGGGCCTCCTTTTATAAATTGAAAATGTATGCCAATTGCTTCAAGTTGATGCTCTTTTGATGATGCCATTGTAGAAAAGGAGTTAAAGGGCCATAGGTGGTTGCAAATGTGTCTTTTGTTGTAAAGGTGTGAGCTGAACCAGCTGGTGGCTGGGTGCTCTGATTCTCTGTGGCAGTGATAGCAAGTGGATGTTCTTCATAATTGACAGGTTTTTATGCCTTCAGTGCATCTCGATTTGAGAGTGTGATGTGTGTGATGTCATTGAAGAGTCCAGTGAGATATCTTAGTTTTTGTCTTTGTTGGAGTACCTAATGACCTGGTATTCTCAAACACTTAATTATATCATTTTTCAGTACAATGCAACACTGTGGTGTCAAACTAAAGAGTTTTTGCAGAGAAAAGGTTCACAATGACTAAAGTTATCTTTGCTGAAGAAACCCCATCTGCTGTGGGGTAGACGTAAAACCATTTAAAATTTGCCACTCATCGATATGAATATTTCGAGTAGCAAATCTTAGCAACATGCACTGAGGACCCTACTTAATGAATTAAAGATATTTAAAGATAAATTAATGGATTGGTAAATCAGCATTTCCTTTTGTATTTGGGAGATAAGTTTGCAGCTGCAAAGCCTACTAAATACGTTTTCTTCTCCAAGAGACTGCTAGAATGTCCGATTATTTCGTTTTACATAACCCACATTGAGCAACACAATGCATATTGCATTTCTGAATGTATTTCTAAATAAAGACTTGGCATTTGTAGAACTATCTCACGAAAATGTGGACTTTACTGATGGACATTGTATAAGCATAGAACAGAAGAACTTTACAGATTATATTTAAGAATACATTTGTTAAAAGGAACGCAAGGTGCTAGCACAAAACAAGCATGCAAATATAAACTGTTTATGAAATGAAGGGGGCCTTCGGCCCATTATTAATGAAATAACCACTGCAACTCCAAAAATTAAGGTTAAACATTGTGGGCCAGATTGACAAAGGCAGGTTTTAAAAGTCAGACATTTACTCTTGCAGGTTTATTGTTTGAAGTAGATTATATTTTACATGAATTCCCAAAGAATTTCAGAAGCCTTTCTGGGAATATGGATTAGAGGTAAAATTCCAGGAGTACTATGGTTTGCTAAATTTACTCAGGTAGACAGTGGAATTGGCAGAAAATCCTGAACACTATTTTATGTGCTCTGTGTCGCTGACACGGTCTACTAGCAATCGGAACCAAAGCTTCTACTAGATGAGCTGGTCAAATACCTATTTAAATGTCATCAACAATTGGCCCATCATTAGGTCAAGCATAGCAGAGTGCAAGCACTGCTTTTCTGATGTGTTGGTATCTATGTGGGCTTTTACCCACACCCATCTTACGCCCATCACTATCAATCTTTCATGGGCTTGCCTTTCAAAAATCCTTTGTTATCACCGGTAAATGCTTTACGGTAGTCCCTCCTTGGGGCTGTTTTTGTTACTGCCTTGGCTATCGACCCTGTTACATGGATAATTGAACATTTGCGGATACGTTTGACTGTGAGTGAACTTCTTTTTTTTACAGCGCCAGTGGCACTTTGATTCGGCTCACTATGTCAACTGTTTTACTTTTCATTTTTAATTTATGTGGCAAGAAAAGTCCAGTTAGAAATTTACAATGCTATTTGCTTCAACTCGAGCAAAGGTGAGTCCTATTGCATTGCAAATGCATGTTCTCCTTTTCCCCTCTCTCCTGTGTTTTAAGCACAATGCAGCGTTAGGAGCATATTTTTTACATTTTATCTAATCATTTTTGATACATAGTGAAAAAACTGAAAGAATTAATTCACATTTGATCTTTTGTCAGTGTTGTAGAGGGTGGTTTTAATATGTTGCTCATCAGCAAAAGAATCAACCAATTTTCATAGCTACTAGGTGCTTGAATGCTGTATGACAGCCCGTCTTTGGCAACAGTACTTTGCATGCTGGGGCTTATAGCCCAACTGCAAGTCAAAGAAATTACTGTGATGTTAGTTAAAATGCCTGTGCGGGAAAAATATGTCACTTTTGACCTAGGGGCCAATTATCAGCTTGAATGCAATGGCTGCGGGAAGACACCACAAATCAAGACTGTTTATTAGGAGCGTTGCCTCCTTTGCCACAATAGCCCCACCTCCACTCCCCTAGGAAACTACTGCTAAAGTTTGTTGGTGTGTAATTCTAGCCTACTTGTGTCACAATTTTTTTTATTGTGTTTGGGCAATTCTCCTCTGTGCTGGTAGTGTTAACAAGCATTTGCAGTGCATAATTTGGTCCTTTCTGCCTGATGGGTGTGAGGCGGGTGTGGTTAAAAGACAAAAATACTTGCACGCTAGACCGAAAAAGAGAGTCTGTGATAAGTCAGTGGCGTAGCATGCGTGTCATGGGCCCTTGAATAAGGAAGGAAATAAGAACCCTAGCCACTGTTTAACCAGAATTTAGTGGACCCTTTAAGCCTCTGGGCCCAGTGTGCTGCACCAACCGAAGCTCCGCACCTATTAAGGTGTCACACATGATATGAAGCACTTGAAAGCCTGGAGTGAGCATTGCAGCAAGTTCAGAAGCAAGAGGGGTGTGGTCAGAAATAAGCCCTGCCGTTGTTGTTGAAGTGTTGTTGCTCTTCAGTTAATTTTGTCAGCATCTAGGAAAAGGTTCCAATGGCCTGAAAGCAACCTCCTGTAATGTGTAGCAGCACGGCTTTCTGCCCTCAAGCTTTTTTTAGGTCGAGCATTCGAGACCTCTTGTATATACTTTAGTATATACTTCTATACTTCTTTGTGGGGTCTCTGTTTTTTTACTGGTTTGTTTAAGTGTCCTTAAAAAATCCTTGCTTGCTAGTGGTCAATCCTTGCTCTTTGTCCCACCTTTTCCACAGTTGTACACTCCTCTGGAGCATGGCCCTAGTACTTGTACCCTTCCACTTGTGCCTATGGAGCATGTGCTTATGGATTACTTTTTTCTTAGGTTAATAGCATTTGACCAGAGCGCTGGATGTTTCAGTGACTCCAGTCTGTTTATGTTACCAGGGCTCTAGTCTATTACTTACTTTCATCTGCAGTCATGTGTGACTTTGTTTATTCCATTACTTACTCTCCCTCGCGCCTTTTCTGTTCTTGCATTGCAAATGCTTGTTCCTTTTGTCTGTCTGTGCGAGCTCATGGCAGCACTTTGAACCGGCCCCTGTTGTCAACTGTTTTACTTTTTATTTTCAGTTTGTGTGGCAAGAAGACGCTAATAGCTCAAACTCCAGCGAACGCGAGACCCATTGCCGTTCAAATGCTTGTTTATTAAGGGTTTTGGTGCTTCACTGGCAAGGCGTGTTGGGTAGACCTTGCCCAGACCCAGAAAGATGTCAGGCAGTGAGTACTTGGAGACAAACAAACATAGATAATATATACCCCTATAAATTGTAAACTATATGCACAACAGCATTTGTTGAATCCCTTTCCCGGCAAGCACACAATGCAATTGTGTTTGTGAAGCACTATTTGGATCCAAATATGTGGACTAGTCACTGTATGGAGTTCCTGGTTGCATATAAACACAGGTGTTTCACATTAGCAACGAAGCGAGCAGTAGAGGCGAGTTTCATAAAAACAAGCTTGCACCATAACCAGGATTTTGAAGGGGCCTCCTAGCCTCTGAGTGTCCAGCTATCCTCCAGAACCCCCCGGATGGTATAATAACCCTACCCGACTTGTTGTTTGAGTGTTGAGCAAGCTGACACAGAAGAAAAGAGAACTCGAGCATAGATGGCAGGCTGTGCCACGTTTTGCGTGACTCTGTAAGATAGTTTTGGCTTTTAATCTACTGTCCATGCTTAGTCTGTGGGAAGTGGGACAACAAGTCCCAGAATGCAATTGATGTTTATTTTTAAAGCCAGCTTTTTTTTCAAATAGCAGCTATGCATACATTACAAAAAACAAGTAACATTGTTAGCTATAGTTACTTGACTTGACCGAATTATTGTACAACATTTCTATAGCACTCACTACCCCATGTGGGATGCCGAGCGCTTGCCGACGTCAGTAGAACGGTATATGTGTGTAGGGAAGCATGTTGTCTGTTGTGATGCCATGAGGGCAGTGCTTCGATGTCCTATGCAATCACCACCGAGGTGTGGTTATCATGATACGGGACGCAGCTAGGTGTGTGAGAGAGGTATGCAATTTGTTTAATTTCACCCAACACCTGATTGTTGTGCCAGATTAAGGAAGTGGTCATGGTATGTTTTACTTGAAACCTATGCAACGCATGCACTTCAGGGTCTGTGTGTTGCCTATACATTGTGCGAGCACTGCATATCAGTTCATGGGACTTTACTAGTAATGTTCATCTCCCTCTTCAATTTTGTTAGTATTAAACTCTTCCTCGCCTATAGCTCTTGCAAAATCTTCATACAGGTGGAGTGATCCATTAACCAATTGCGCAGAAAGAGGACCTTTTAATTATCTGTAGGTTGTTTCACAGTGATGTATAGAATGAAGAGGAGAGTGCCTGCTATCCGTATACTCTCAGTGCTAAATGTGAGGCGATATTTGCAGGTGGGGCCCACCCGCACTTATTTTTGTGCACAGCCACTTATTTTTCCTCATCAGACTTTTATCGAGGATAAGAGAGAGACAAGTGCAACTTCCCTTGAAAAGAAACCAAAAAAAAGCTGATGGCCTTTCAAAGGTAGCCCCAGTCACAACAGTAAGCTGTCACTAGTAGGCTTCCAAATGGGATTAAAACACACAGGTAGACAAAGAACCAAAGACAGAGTAAAACGTGTACATTATTAAGCGAAAGCCTGACACTCGTCAGGCAGCTGTTTACAGCCTGGCTTTAATGTTTTTATAACTTTGTAGATAGAATTATATTTATTTGCCTTTAATATAATATTAAATGCAATAAGCTTGACTTAAATCACACGCTTACCTTTGGTAAGAAGTGCCGAAAGTGTAAAATAGCATTTGAAATAGGTCCTTTTCTACAAAGAAAAGAATCCTCCTTTCTAATATGGCCGCATCCTCTGCAATACAGGACTCCTTTATACATTGGCAACTTTTTGTTGTCAGAAGCCTGCGGTTGTAAAAATGCTTAATGGTAGATGCTAGTAGATGGACTCTAAAAGAAGCAAACAAGGGACTGTCATTGCTATAAACTTCAGCAAGCAAACAGACAAAGGACGCCTAATATGCATTTTTAACAATAATCAAATTATTAATAAAATAATGAAAGCCACAGACAACACGGAGTGCAACTTCCAAGGCAGATGGCTGCTGCAACATTCACAAACATCCACAGCGCAGACATAGAAAAAAGAAAACAATAGAAACAATTGATTAAATAAAAAAGCTGTAGACAACATGGAGTGGAACTTCTAAGGCAGGTAGCAACTCCGACGTTCACAAGCACCAACTGCACAGACATAAAAAAAAAAAAAAAAAAAACAACTCATTAAATAAAAAAGCCATAAACAAAACACAGAGTGCAACTTCCAAGGCAGATGGCTACTGTGACATTCACAAGCATACACTGCACGGACAAAGAAAAAACCCAATAATAGAAACAAGTGATTAAATGAAAAATGGACGTGGGCGAGCCGTGCTGAACGAAAGAAAGGCACGACTAGCATGTATAAATATAAAGTGTGGCATACTGCGCTGCAACAGTTTAAAAAAAAAAAAGGTTGCCCCAACAACTGGTGAAGAATGGAAGCGCAAGGAATTTGTAGTTAAGCGGTGCTCCTGTGCAAAAAACAGAAGTGACGTGTCGCTGCCTGAACCACCTAGGAGGCAGCAAAGAAGAGAGACACTGGACTAAAACAATGGTAAGCAGCAGGCGGGAGCAAAGTCATTAATACAATACAACTGGTCTTCCAGACAGCATATGAGTGCTGCTTAGGATTGACCTAAAAAGCATACACGTCTGCTGTTCTTACCAACTTGAATGCAACCGAGAAGGTTGTTTGCGTGTATTTGTGTGTTAAGAGACAGAAAGGGAGATCTCGTTTTTCAGAGTGTCACTAAAGATTGTTGTTGTCTGTTACTCCCACCTGGGGGTGTGCAACTGAAAATTGTTGAGCAAAACTGCTCCTTATTGGGAAGCTACTAAAAATTCCAGCTTGGGTTACTACCTTGACCCCTCAGAACCAAACACAATATTTACTAGGATCTGATGGGTAGTAATCGCAGATCATTCACAAAAAATATGGTACGGTTGGGATTTCAAGATGTAGAGTCTTCAACATTATTTACTTGCACCACTAGTATCATTTACAAGTCACCACTACAGCTACTACCTTCTGTTCCTAGCAGACACAACCAGCTAATCTGCTTTTCACTAGGAAATGGGTCATCTTCTCATTCTGAGATATGCAGATGAAACATCGTTCAGTTTTCATTCAGCTGTTGGTATCTTGGCATTGTCTGTTATGATATGGTACAATGAATTTCAGTCTGTATATGAACAAAAGTGAGATGCCACTCCTCCATCTCTGGACACTGGAAACTGATTCATGAGGGTATCTGGGAAATATGTATTTGCCCACAGTGGATGGAATCTGTCAGAAGCTCCAAATGCTCCACAGTGGTGGCATTAATCCAGGCGCCATTAAATGTTACACTCTAATAATTTTGTATTAGTACCAAAAAATAAACTACACATTAATAGAGAAAAAGACTAGGGAACAAGAAATGGATGGCAGGGAGATTTATAGGATGAAGCAAAAATAGAGGATAGCACATGAAGTGGATTGGTGCATGTTAAGGGAAAAGCCTTTTTTGATTATTCAGATTTTGCCAGTGCTGTATGTCAATAAAGAAAGCCAATGTACAAGGAACATAATAGATTTTAATTAGAGAGGGCCACAGCGTATGTGTGCATCTAGCAGTGATTCCTCCTCTTAGGCTGTTGATATACTTTTTTGTGTCCTCTGTGTCCTAACATACTTTATGCTTTGGACTGTCCAATCAGCTAAATACTGCATCCATGAAGTCTTACTCAACGTGTATGAATTGAGCACATTTAATACTGTCTAAAGTTGGAAATAGCATCCAGGCCTAATTATGTAAGTGAAGTGAAGAGTACTTCCAATTGGTTTACTGCAATAATGGCTTCATGTTGCATTATACTATCCAGAGTGTCTTCACTGGGTCATCAATCAAGTTAAAATGCAAATGCAAAAATCCTCTGTCTTGTCCATAACTATACATTATGCAGAAGCTTGGACCACACTTCTGTTGTCTTTACAATCGTATTCAATATGACTCGATTTATAAACTATGCAGCAGTGCTCAGGACATCTTTTCCATGACCAGACCTCCTGGCTGTTGCACACCCACTCAATATGTGACCAAAACGAACTTTAGAGTTCAGGATCTGTGCCACATAAAGGCCCAGATTTACAAAGAGTTCACAAAATGCAGCGCAACGCAACAAATAAAGTTGCTGCGCTTCATTGCATGAACTGAAGGGAGCAGAACTGCACCATATCCACAAAGAAGTGGAGCATTTATGCTGCCCCCCCACGAGGGAATACTTTAAGCAGCCATATGCCAGTGTAGGCACCCGTGTGCCATAGTGCTGTGTGTCTTCTTTATTGTTAGCTTTGTTTCTGTACAGGTAGAGGTCCCTTCCTGTACAACAACTATGCTTTAAGGCATTTTCCTCTTTGTATGTGTGCTGTGGAATGTAGCAAAGAGGAAAAGATGAGGAGAAATGTGTCCTCATTACGCCTCCCTCAGAGAGATACAGGATTTTGTCACAAATCCCTATTGTTAGAAATGGGGTTTTTGGTTGGCAGTCAGGTTAACCTCTGACCAAGCAAAAGCCCTCACTCTAGTCAGGGTAAGTCACACACAATCCAAGATTATCCTGTGCCCACCCTCTGGTAGCTTGGCACGAGCAGTCAGGCTTAACTTAGAAGGCAATGTGTAAAGTATTTGTGCAATAAATCATACAATACCACCATATAGCACCACAAAAATACACCACACACTGTTTAGAAAAATATATAATATTTATCAGGATAATTTTAGGTCAAAACGAATAAAGTTGCAATGTGAATTTGTAGAGATATCATTGAAAAGTGATATTAAGGGGGTCATTACAAGCTTGTGCCAAGCTGTAACCGCCGTGCGGCCGCCACTCCGCCATGCCAGTGGCATGGGCAGTGCAGGGGCCCCCATGGGCCCCAGGACTCCCTTTACCGCCAGCCTCTTCCTGGCGGTGCAAACCGCCAGAATCAGGCTGGCGGTAGGGGAGTCATAATCCCCAGGTTAGTGCTGCTTGCAGCGCTGCCCTGGCGGATTATCACTGCCGGGGCTAAAACGGCGGGAAACCGCCGGCCCCGGCGGTGCCACCGCGGCGCTACCGGCGCGGTCAAAATATGGGTCTCCGTACCGCCAGCCTGTTGGCGGTATGGACGCCACTTTAGCCCTGGCGGTCTCCGACCGCCAGGTTTAAAATGACCCCCAAAGTGTCTTAAGTCTTTAAAAAGCAACCAAAGTCTCTTTCAAGCACAAAGTACCTGGTCTGGAGTGGAAAATCTCCTCAGAGGGCCACAGAAGAAGAGATACGTGGAAAAATGGTGTGTGTGTCGATTTCTCCCCAGCACACACGGACTTGCGTCGTTATTTTTCACGCGGGGAAGTCGTGCGTTGTTTTCCGGCGCGCGGACAGTCTCATTCTGTGGATCGCAGGGATTACCATATGTCCCGGGTCTGTGCGTGGATTCTCCTGCTTGTTTTCCGGCTGCGCGTCGTTCTGCGGGGCTGCGCGTCGAAGTTTCGCTCTCACGGCAGGTGTCTCGTCGATTTCTCCTCTGGAGGTCGGGCGGCGTTGTCCTTGCGAGGCCGTGCGTCGAAGTTCTGGTCGTCCCGAAGGTGTCGAGTCGATCAGCGTCGGTGTGCGGCGTTTTTCTCGCCGCAGAACAAGCTGTGCATCGAAAATTTCGGCGCACGAAGCGTCCAAGTGAAAAAGAGAAGTCTTTTTGGTCCTGGGACTTCAGGGAACAGGAGGCAAGCTCTATCCAAGCCCTTGGAGAGCACTTTCACAGCCAGGCAGGAGTTCAGCAAGGCAGCAGGACAACAGCAAGGCAGCAGTCCTTTATAGAAAGCAGTCAGGTGAGTCCTTTAGGCAGCCAGGCAGTTGGCAGGATGCAGGTTCTGATTCAGGTTTCTTCTCCAGCAAGTGTCTGATGAGGTAGGGCAGAGGCCCTGTTTTATACCCAGATGTGCCTTTGAAGTGGGGGAGACTTCAAAGAGTGGCTTAGAAGTGCACCAGGTCCCCTTTCAGTTCAATCCTGTCTGCCAGGGTCCCAGTAGGGGGTGTGGCAGTCTTTTGTGTGAGAGCAGGCCCTCCACCCTCCCAGCCCAGGAAGACCCATTCAAAATGCAGATGTATGCAAGTGAGGCTGAGTACCCTGTGTTTGGGGTGTGTCTGAGTGAATGCACAAGGAGCTGTCAACTAAGCCCAGCCAGACGTGGATTGTAAGGCACAGAAAGATTTAAGTGCAAAGAAATGCTCACTTTCTAAAAGTGGCATTTCTAGAACAGTAATATTAAATCCAACTTCACCAGTCAGCAGGATTTTATATTGCCATACTAAATATGACCTTCCTACTCCTTTCAGATCAGCAGCTACCACTTCAATACTGTATGAGGGCAGCCCCAATGTTAGCCTATGAAGGGAGCAGGCCTCACAGTAGTGCAAAACAAATTTAGGAGTTTTACACTACCAGGACATGTAAACTACACAGGTGCATGTTCTGCCTTTCACCCACACAGCACCCTGCTCTAGGGGTTACCTAGGGCACACATTAGAGGTGACTTATATGTGGAGAAAGGGGAGGTTTAGGCTTGGCGAGTACTTTTAAACGCCAAGTCGAGGTGACAGTGAAACTGCACACACAGACCTTGCAATGGCAGGCCTGAGACAAGGAAAAGGGGCTACTTAAGTGGGTGGCACAACCAGTGCTGCAGGCCCACTAGTAGCATTTAATCTACAGGCCCTAGGCACATAGAGTGCACATTACTAGGGACTTATAAGTAAATTAAATAGTCCAATCAGGTATGATTCAAGGTTACCATGTTTTAAGGGAGAGAGCATATGCACTTTAGCACTGGTTAGCAGTGGTAAAGTGCGCAGAGTCTAAAAGCCAGCAAAAACAGTGTCCAAAAAGTGGAGGGAGGCAGGCAAAAAGTTAGGGGTGACCATCCCAAGGCTGTCCGGTCTAACACCTATCCAAAATGCTTTTTTAGATGCTGTTTGCGACAAACCCAATGAGTGGTTGCATGGGAATACCCATATACCACCCGTGGAGCATCCACTTGGTGAAAAGTAATGCAACATGCTTTGAATTACAATAAAATACAAATCATGATTTGAGTTGGATTGTAAATCCCAGCAGCAGACTTTACGGAGGGTTTACATGAAAAAGTTGATGCAAAACTGAAGAAAGCCTTTGTAAACCTTGGCTGCAATTAAGGAACCTACTGCACATTAGGAGTCAGAGATCTTTCGGTTTGCGAATGTACAGCCACTGGCTTGATTAAGGTTCTATTCACCAATTGGTTGTGCATGACAGGATGAGAAAGAATGAAGTTGCCAGCAAAAGCTTCGCACCGAGTGCTGATTAACAAGCTGCCAGAAAATGTGTATTTAGCTTGCAGAAAGCCTCAACTTTATATTTATATTTCTTACAATTTGATTCTGAAATCCTAATTCCAGTGAGTTAAAGCCTGAGATTCAGAAAATGTTTAGTTGCAATATTCCACGTAGATACTATTTTAGCTACAGGAACTGATCTATGTATGAGGCTTAAATGCGTGTCATGTTAAAAAACGAAAAGTGAAATTCTGAGAAACAAATGTTTGACATTATTTTATGTAAACTTAGCTGGAAGTGTGCATATAAATAATCAAGCAACGGACAGAGCATGAAAGCATTCTAAGTCTACTCTAGAGTATAAATCAAATATTCTTACTCTATTATGATGCAAGGACAAGTTTACATATGGCTTCATAAACGGCACTCCAGTAGTTAAATTTAGGTTACTATGCAAGTCATAACTCACTGTCTTGAGACCACAATACTTTGAAACTCTTTGAATAAATGTGCTTGATTTGGGACAGCTTTATTGTCAACAAAGGGGCCCATCTTGGATGTGTAATCCACTTCCACCATGTATGTAACCCCAGAGTTTCACATTTTCCTGGAGTTTATCTTTGCAGGACTTAAAACTCTGAGCACTGTCACCCCTGCTAAACAGGAGTACAGTGCCTACGCTCCCCTTGTAAACATGGTTAAGGTGGTTTATCTCCGATCTGCATATTTGACATGCTTATAAGTTCATAGTATATAGTACAGAAAAGGCGCCCACACCTGGAAGCTAAATGCCATCTGTGGACTTCAGCACCTACTGTGCCATCCAAAGAACAGCCTGTTAAGCATGATTACAAGGCTACTACGTGTAGCCTGACTGCAGCAGCCTAAAAACCTGCTGCCAAACGTGTCAAATAAACCTTTTTGACAGGAGGGAAACCCTGCTTTTAAATATTAAAAAGTACACATTGTTGCCTGCAAGGTAGTTTGCCTGTTGTTTAAAAATGCAATATGTGGGGAAATTAAAATAGGCATATTGCTCCAGGGACTAGGACCAAAAGCTATTTTCGATGGACAGGGCTGTAGCTGAATCCTGGAAAATGACAAAGTATAGATAATAAACTTTAATCAATACTGTTTGACAAGAAACAGCTACAAAAGTCAGTCAAAAGCAAATTTTATTTTTTGATAAATATACAGTGTAAGGGTAAAATTGGATCCTTAAGAAATATTTAGGAAAGGTAACTTTAAGAAAGTTAACTTTATCTGCCTAAGCCTTCAGTGGCTAATTAGTACTAACCCATTGATAGCAGGTGTGCAAGAGCTTGTAAAAACTGGTCCCATAGGAGAACGGCCTTGGTGTAGGGGATATGTTTCATCCTCTTGATAGTAGACTTGTTAGGGTGGACCTAGGAACTTCATTGCCTTTTAAAAGAGCCTGGACTGTCACAAGTAAATGTAAGGTGAAACCTGGAGAATTGCAAACACTTGTTCCCCCTGCTAGGGTGGCAGCAAACCCAGTGAGAGTAGAGCTTCTTAGAGTCTGTTTTCAGTGACCACAGCCCCCTGTTAGCAGGTGTGCAAGAGCTTGTAAAAACTGCTCTCAGAGGAGAACGGCTGTAGTGTAGGGGATAGTTATCATCCTCTTGCAGGAAGACTAGTTAGGGTGGACCTAGGAACTTCATGACCTTTCAAAGGAGCCTAGACTTTCACAAGTAAATGTAAGGTGAGACCTGGAGAATTGCAAACATTTGTTCCCTTCTGCCAGGCTGGCAGCAAACCCAGTGAGAGGAGAGCTACCTTAGAATCATTTTTCAGTGACCACAAGGAGGGGACTGTTCATTTCTTTGACCATAACTCAGAGTGGACACTTAAGGTCTTCACAAAACAAGGAAGGGTTTCTCTATCTTGAATTTTGGGACTAAGGTGCACTATGGGATTGTATGCAATAGAGGCAATAGGAACTGCTGCACAAATGGGTAGGTTGTCCCTGGGAACATTTGCCCCAGTGGGTAGATAGGAGGCAAGAGTCACCCCGACCACTTGCAAGTGCCAACCATAAATGTGGCACTCCAAGGCACCCAACTCTGAACAATTGCTGGTCCGCTATAAGAATGCAACAGAACTGGACCCTGCTTGCTGTGACCCAAAAGGAGCCCTGAAGGATGGGTCATGCCACCTCTTGAACCCTTTCGGACCCAAGACCCAGACTGGTTCTGAAGGGGAGCTGAACTTGACCTGAAGTCCTAGGCCTTGGTCAGAACTTTGCATTGGCAGAGGACTGTGGGGTGGTCTGTCTTGGAGCAGGCAGCTGGTCGGTGAACTTTGTGTTGATGGGAAATATGGGATGGTCCTTGCCGACGTGAAGAGGTTCGTGGAGAGAGGTCCAGGTTTTGCATCTGACCAGGTCGCATCAGTAGTCATATGCAGTTTCTGCATTTGCCTTGGTGAATTGTATTCATGAGGAGACTGGGGACAGCTTTTTAACTCAAAGAGATCAGAACCTTTGGATTTTCACCCGGGGTCCAGTTCTTGCAGTTTTATGTTTGGAGGAATACTTCATAAACCCAATAAAAGGTACAGGACCTGGGGACACAACTTCGGGTTTAGGACCTAATCCAGCAGAGGCGAGCAGCAGGGTTCAGGCAGGCCCAGTTGGTGCTGGTCAGACGGGCAGTTTCAGGGAAAGGCCTCTGGAAGCTTGTTGTGTCTCTGTAGCCTATACAGGAGGCCAGCCAACTGATCACTGGAGTCACTTCTGGGGTCCTGGGTTCAAGACAAGCAAGTCAAGTCTTCCTTTAGGTTGCAGATAGCAGCACAGTCCTTCTTCTGAGTCTCCACAGGTTGAGCATGTTCTGATAGAAGGTTCTGTGGTTGCCACAGTTATGCCCAGTGCCATCCTGGGGGTGGAGGGCAGGGACACCCCTTTTGCCTAACCCTAAACTGGTTCTGGCCAGTTCTTCGCTTTTACATCGGTCTGGCTCCAGTCTGGCTAGCGAAACAAAGGCAGGGAAGCTCAGGTGTGAACTGCATTTCCCAGTGACAGTGCAGTCATCTTCTAGCATCTGGAATGGGCTGGGGACAGCTTTCAGGCTATCCTTTGAAGTTTAGGAATGTCTGTGTACAACCACCCCAGGCCAACATGCTTAAGTTAGGAAAACCCCTACCACACCGAAGGTCCTTTTGTCCCCTCTCAAAGGTATACACATCACACCACACACACCACAGGAGAGCTATCACCAGTCATCTGACCCTTGAGGCTACCAGAAAAAGGCCAACTTTCAAAAAGTAAAGCGTGCAAAAAAGTGATTAATGGAATGATTTAATTAATCACAGCCACTGATAATTACCCAGGGCCACATTCCAGTCTGCTGCTATTTATCACACTATGCTACCTCACGATATACCCAGCCAAATGCAACTCTGTCTTGATTCTGCTCCAATGGGAGCAGTCTAGCTCGAACTGCCAGGCCATGTCTTTTCTTAACCAGTACACAAGCAACGTAGGATGGGTTTCGCCCAAGTTACGTCTCATCTGCCAGATATAGTTTGATTTCAGTGACACATTGTGCATGGGACCCACGTCTGGGCATTGCCGTCCCACTTAAAGCAACACCTTAGTTATACAAAAAAGTGATGAATGGATTGCTTGAATTAATCACAGCTACAGATAATTACCCAGAGCCACATCCCAGTGCATTGCTATTTATCACACCATGCTACCTCACTTTGTACGCAGCCATATGCAACTCTGTACTGTCGCTGCTCCAGTAGGAACAGTCCAGTCAGGTCCTCCCTTAATTAGAATACAAGCAACATAGGGCTCTTTTCTCCCTAGTTAGGGCTCAACAGCCATGCATAACTTGGTTCCAGTGACACAGAGTGCACAGGCCCCACGTCTGGGCATACCTGGCCCACCTATTTTCCAACACTTCAGTGTCAGTGTTAAGCTTCTTGAGGGTAAGGTAGACATCTATGATTTTGAGAGTCAAGGAGAGAACCTTGATTAGGGGTGCATGAAGGCCTTGAAACCATACGTAATATGGTATTTACACGTCCTTTGATCAGAGATGGAGTATGTGATTAGCTGTGAGTCTGTATGGCTTAGTTTAGCAATTACTTTATTTATTGCATCAGTAGAGAGAAAAGTAAAGTGATTCCAAAGTCTCTTTCTGTGAGCTGACATCATTTGTATCAAGGTTTGGAACATATGCATAAGAATATAGGCCTGATTACCTGGATCTTGTTTGAGAAATGAAGTCCTAGTATTTGCATTTAATTTCATAAGGGTTGGTGGAGTAGACACATCAATTGGGTCTGCGGACCCGAAATAGTTCCCGAAGAGTGCTGGCTGCCCTCCCTCATTTCATCCTGAGGAAGGATGGCTTTACAAACTAGGGTTTGTTTATATGACTTCCTGCTTTAAATGGGTATGAGGAGGTCATAAGCAGTACATTCATTTCTTCAACTGGTCTCAGAGACCTGTAAAGTGTTTTTGTATATTTGCATGCTATTGTCCTCTTTTCCTAGAGTTTTAAGTTTGGTGATTGTAGGGGAAGTGTGTCTATGATGGATCTGTGGTGAGACAATTGTTCAAAAATGGACCATACGGGACCAAAACCAAACGTGGAAGGCTGTACTCAGGAAAAATGCATTAAAGTTCCTTTGGTTTGCATCAAAGTCTTAAGGATAATTCTTGTTGATATGTTTTCTTTATTGATTGATTTCTCTGATCTAAGTAAATACATAATTGAAGTTTGAAAATAACATAGACCAAAGTAACTGCCAGGTTTGATTTTTAGATATTGTAGATTCTTATAGCTGTTACCACATGCTGAGTACCTATAGGCAATGTAACCATTGTAATTCTTGTTTATCTACCAGGAGGAAGATAGCTGAGTACCCCCATAAAGAAGGTGAAGATGTATTAGTGTGCATCCTAGACAAATAAAGGGGCACTCAGATGATGAGAAGCTATGTGGGTTATAGAAGCAGACACTGTTCAGCATAGGTGATAGCCAAATGTGCAGTAGGTGGTAAGATATGGGAGGATAGCAGCCTAAGGCACTATATGACAAGATGGGCAAGC
Organism: Pleurodeles waltl; assembly: GCF_031143425.1. Classification (NCBI taxonomy): domain Eukaryota; kingdom Metazoa; phylum Chordata; class Amphibia; order Caudata; family Salamandridae; genus Pleurodeles; species Pleurodeles waltl. The sequence goes on along the minus strand of NC_090446.1, from coordinate 202,993,537 downwards.
CATTTACGTTGTCAGACAATCTTACATTGTGAAGATTCACAAACTTAAAACACTCTTTTTGGCCTCCTCCACAGATTTGTGGGCAGGACATGTTTACAGCATGTGATAAGGCTTATTTTGTATAAAGGTCCCCTAGAGGTCTCCCTAACATATCCAGGATTCAAAAAAGCTATCACTGAATTCTCCTTCAGCACAGAAGGATTATTCTTCTTATAAAGGGGATAGAGACAAGGACAGATTCTCTATAGCAAATACTTTCATCAGTCACATCGTTTCACGCAAAAATGGAGGTAGTTGGGTTCTGTTGAGATCAGTAATGCGCTTGTCACAAAGACTTCAGAGGATCGACCATAATCGAGTCCATGTCGAACACCAATTGAACAGTCTGAAAGAAGCAGAGAACCACTCTGGTGGCTAATAGACAGAAGATAAAGTAGGTTCCTTCTGTGTCTCATGAATTACAAAATCAATACACTGAACAAACGTACGGGGCATCATGAATAACATCAAAGGCACAGACTCTCAAAACTTGGTGGTTGAACGACTTCAAGAGGCATTCCCGGAAGTATAAGTTTGGGATTGGGAAGGAGAGGCCCAACAGGTTAATTGTTTTCCATGTAAAGTAGACAAAGGACCCCCAGACTGTGAGAAATGTACAATCGTAAACTATGTTTTCTGTATTGACATTTTCAGAGAGACAGGCATAAAGCAGCCATAACGTTAGTCAATATCTATAGGAAGCAAAGGTGTTGTTGCACAGATGAAGATGGTATATGGGAATTTCATTGATACCACTCTGTGCTTAAGTCTGAGACTTCTCTAATTTACATTTGTCTTCGGAAAAAAGAAAAACGTGTCTGCTTTTGTTTTCCCTTTTCTGAATTATTTTCATGGGCAGATGAATGGCATATTAATAAGGCCTCGTGAGGAGGGCATGATGATGGGCTGTCACGGACAGGCTTGCAGTAGACGGAACTGCTAAGCATTGATAAGCATTCATTTAAATGGATGTAGGGGATGCATCTTCAGGATGTGGTGATTAGGTGGACAGTAAAGGCCGAAGGTACATTACCTTTTACTCTTACAATACTAGTGGTTTATTTGTTTGAAAAATAAATACAGGTGCATTTCCACCATTTTCAAGTAGTTTCTTTTCTATGCTGACTAGGGTAGTTGCTGAGTGCTTTGAACACCAGCATCCTGCTCAAGGCTAAACCTGGCAGTATGTTCTCCAGGACTAACTAGTTTTCTACATGCAAAATTGAGTGTCAAAATCAATGTCAATGTCAATTTATTGATCAGTTGTTTAAAACCATTACAAGTACGAGTATGAAAAAACAAAACACATTTGATTCAAATTCTTTTTAAAACAAATAAAATTAAAACAGTGAAATAGTCTCATTTGCGACAAGAGAAATGCTTACACACGGTTAACACCCTCATGAGCTCTGCTGTCTATTCGGCTGCCTGGTCTAACAGCCTCCTGAGAGCTGTCACATACTTTGCGCATCTTGCCAGAGCCCAGGGTGAAAATCAAAGGTTAAATACCTCCATACATGTCCCAGCGACAGAGGAATTATTAGTTGTCTTCTTTCATTGTCTAATTTGGAACAGCAGCACAGAAGGTGTAGCCAGGCTTCTCGGTGGTAAGAGCAGAGCCTACAGGTGCTATTTTGCCTATGTACGGACCAAGAAGGATTAAAGTCCTGAATTGGGAGGACTAATGTTTGCATGTAAAGGATTTGATGCCGGGTGCTTGCACTTATTGCTGCTAGGAGGTATGATTGAGGGGCTCCGACCAGATAGGAATCATTTAACAAGGGCACTGTTGTGGGTGATTTAGTTAACAACAAATCAGACATTCGTGAGAGTTCCTTTGCTCTTTTGTTAATCGATGTTTTACAAACACTGTAGGTCACTGTGTCTGATAGCTGGATGGAATTGCCCGTATTGAAAGTCGTCTGTGCCTTACTTAAGTGCATGTACCATGGGTTGCCAGGAGTCTCAAATATCGTTCTCAGGTGATGTTTTCGCATAAGCGAGTTGGCCTTCCTGAGACTGATATAATATTTCAAGGTTGCAGCTTAGCAGTCTATCTGTTGTGACTTTAAGCCCATTTCTAATCTGAGCCATGTATACTTTGGTTGTTGTAGAATTTTTAAATATGCTCTGCAGTGGGCCTGTTCTATAGTGGACCCCCGATAAACTAGGTAACCATATTGCAGAGCAGGGAGTAATGTCGTCTTTATTACTCTCAATATTGGTGCAGCCGAGGCGCCTCTGAGTTGATTGTTCAATTTAGCTACCTTGCATGTGATGACAGCAGCCTTGTGTCTAATTGCATTTTTCTGCACCCCTACCGTGTTGTTTTCTGTGAACCACATCCCCAAATAGTTGTATCTCCTGGCTGTACGGATGATCTGACTTCCTAATTGCCAGGTTGTGAATTTTTTATTTTGAACTCTCCAAATATAAGGACTTTAATTTTTTCTTGATTAACCTGCAACTGATTGGCATTTAAAAAAATATTCAGGGCATGTAAAGCTTATTGTAGTCCAGTTTTCGTACACTCCATTATCACGATGTAGTCCGTGTACTGAATGAGTTGGTGTCTTGTGGAGCCCAACTTCGGTAAAACCAAACTACTAGCTTTCAAATATTTTTCCAAATCTGCAGTGTACAAGTTAAACAGTAGCGGAGCCAAAACACATCCCTGCTTTAGGCCTCTGTTCATTTCTATTTTCTGTGATAGCCTGGTAAGGACCCAGACCCAGGTACTGGAGCAGAGTGAAATAATAGCTTTTAAGAGGTGTGTAGGAATTCCCCATGATGACAGGTTCTTCCACAGGGTTTTGTGGTCCACCATGTTGAAGAAAGCAGTATAATCAACAAAACAGCAAAATAGCGGCTGGCGGTTGAGGTTGGCTACCTGATGCTGTAGGTATGCAGTGCCACGATATCATTCACTGTTGAGGCCCCCGCACTGAAGCCAGATTGAAAAAATGGCTGGACTTGGCACTCTTCTACCCAGGCTTCCAGTTGATCCAGCAGCAGTCGTGCATACATTTTTGCTTTCATATCTAGGAGGGCAATTAATCAATAATTTGTGGCTAGTGAGCGATCCCCCTTTTTATAACAACATACTTAAACTGACACTGCACTAGGAATAGGATATAATATATATCCATGCATACAGTGTAGCGATAATACAGTTGACTCCTGAGGACAAAGCATTATTGGTTTAATCTTGAAAGTGTGTAGGGATAAAAACAGATGAGGGTTTGAATAGGCCCATGAAATGCAGGGTTGGATGGTTAGTGACCATACAGATTCTGGTCAAACCAAGATTCTGTATTCTCTTGCAGCTATTGTAATCTCTAAAACAATGGTCTGTGAAAAAAAATGTAAAAGCCAAAATATGCATTTACGAAGCACTAAGCCTTGTGAGCGGGCCACAGTATGCCCAAAATGTACTCTTTGAGCACTATAAGTAGCACACCCGAAATATATCTGAAAATGAGAAACTATATAGATCTCTTTGCATAGATGCCATTTGGCATTTCCGAACAGCTGAAAAGTAAGACATCTTCAAGTTTGGAGGAATCCATCGGACAGCTATAGACAAATTTGGGCTCCGAAATAACGTCCAGCCTTGGACAAACCCATAATAGCACGAAGATACACCTAAGTGTGTTTTAGACGTGTGGTTTAATTGAGATCGATCAGTATGAGAAGAGCAACAGAAGTTAGTTTGTTTTCGAAAAGATACCCAGGAACCAGAAATTTGCAATTTCTTTTTTGGAATGTATTTGAATAGATTCAGTTGAAGCGGCAGCAACTTGTGCAGCAACACCTATTGAATGTATTGGTAGTTTGCAAACTATGCTATGTATTAATAGGTTTTTGATGCCAAATGTATATTTGCAGTCTTATATGGTAGCAAACTGTAGGGCTATGTGCTGCTCGCTTCAAGTGGTGGAGAGACTTTTTTCAAACGTTTGTTGGCATTACCTATGACTTCTTTTATTATTCGATGAGGAGGTGGGAAGGGCTACAGCTGATTGAACTGCCATTCAACAGCCCTTAAAATGGCTGTCAGTATGTATTAATCCAGATCTCGAATTGAATCGGCTATTTTGAGGGATTACCTCTCTTTGGATCATGGGGAAAAAATTGCCTGTCTGAATTATGTTCAAAAGGGTTTACAGACTCCTGGGTGACTTGAAATGTCTACAGCCTTCTGCTTCATTACAAATTTAGGTTTAGTCTAGACTAAGAATAACTTCTTCTCGCTTAGAAAATCTTCAAGGGAGGCCCTTGAATTGAAAATAGGATAGGTGCTGGTGTTGGTTATTCTTAAACAACTGTGCAGGTTGAGCCCTATTTGATGTTTATTTTAGTAATTGCTATCATCATTATCACCTAACCAGATTTTGCCTGGTGCTGAAACATCAGTTCCACCCGAATGGTGGCTCTTGGTGGAGAACCTTCCTCCTTGTCTTTGTGCTAGCGCGTCTGACCTTTTTTTGTTTCTTCTCATTAGTTTATAAGGGGACGCGTAAGAGGTTCGATGGACCTTTTGACTGTGCTTAGAATAGTTCACACCATAAGACTCAGCTTCAATACCAATCAATAACAATACCAATCAATAAAATTAATAATCTTGGGAGTTAGTAATTTTATGTCAAGCACGGAGGCTCCTATTATGCTTCTCTAACTTGCTTTAATTTGAATAGCAGCAGTCATGAACTACAACTCCCATCAGGCTTGGAACAGAAGAAGCCAATGGGAGAAAAAAACGTAATCAAATAACACACCAATCACAATAGCCGGAGACATCTAATCACTTAGCTTGACTCCGACCAGTCCTCTTTCCTGCTGCTCGCAGTCAAGATAAGTGACGTCTTTATTTCATTCCTCTTTCATTGTGTTATTATAATGTGTTTTTTCACTTTGTTATGCGTTCATAATGTGGCGCTTCTGTGTCTAACCATGATTTTCTTTCCGGTTTAGCTTCCTGGGCACTCAGCGTTTCCGTGCCTTTTCATTTTCAAGTTTAGGTATTTTAACCATATGCACGCTGCGCTCGCGCGCGTCTAAGGCAGGTTCTGATTCCAACGGTTGCGCACGGCACGAGCAGCTTCCGTTTTGTTAACCCTGCCGATCGGAGTGTGTTTACGCTCAAAGCTAGCGTTTCTCACCTCCTCGCGAGCAACTTCAAATTACCGGCTTTCCGTGGCTGCAGTTTCTGAAGACTGCTTAGACACTCGGCCACGCCTCTGGGGGTGTGTTTATAGACTGGGCAATCCCTGCCTAGAAATTTAACCCTTTCACCTGGGGTTTTGGCTCTCGATATTTGACTGTTTTGTTTTTTGTTGGTCTCCTGCAGTTTTTCAACATGGAAAGACAGGATTCTTTCCCTAATTTCTCAGACAACAAGGAAATTGGAGCCTTTATTAATGAGGCTGTGACCAAGGCTGTTTCAGCCACTATGAACAAGATGTCAAAAAATATTGAAAGCTCTGTACAAAATATGGTGTACAAATCCTTTATGGCCCAATCTGCGGGGGATAGCATAAAAAGAAAACACAAGGATTTGTATATTCAAAAAGATGGTGCTTTTCTGGTTAGTGAAGTTTCTTCACCCATGACTGAGGATGAAATTCCTCCCAGGCCTCCTTCCCAGGAGGGGAGCTCTAACAGCAATTATGGGAAACGTAAATCTAAGACAAAAAATATGTCAGCGCCAAAACAGATTGTGATATCACACATATCAGATACAGATGATGATGTCGAAGACATCAATGATTTGGATGACGATTCTGACTGCTGGGGTTCGTTATCTCAAGCTTCCACCCCAAAAAAGCCTAAGTTGGAGGTGAATGATCCTTTTTCAGCAAAAGTGGTGTTGGATTCAGAGGGTAAACCCATGTTTGAGCCCTCGTTTCTCCACCATCCTAATTCTACGGAGGGGACCCCTGCCGCACATGTGGGTCAGTATATTGCTTCCAGGTTGAGGCTTCCCCTGGACAAACAAACGAGAGCCAAGCTGAGACCAGAGTGTCCTAGACCTTCCCTTTTCTCCAGCATTACGACAACCCCAGTGATTGACCAACCCTTGTTTGACTTTTTTCTCAAAATTCAGTAAAGATCCCCGTAAAGGGGTGGACAGAGCCTGGTCAAATTGCCAGGATACTCTTCTTCATTTAGTGGGACCTCTGGCCCCGATTCTTGATTTGGCGGAGTCAGCAAAAATGGAGAATGCTGATGTCGACCCTTCCAAGCTTTCTCTGTGGACTCAAAGGGCTTTCTGTCTCTTGGGTAATGCCAACGCTGCCATTACCCATGAGAGGAGAAAAGGATTACTACTCAAATTGGATCCAAAGCTTTCCAATCTGGCCTCCATGGATCTGGGGGTTAAAGCTGAGGGCCGTCTCTTCGGAGACTCTTTCATTAAGGATTTGGGAAAGTTTGTTTCTACTTTTTCATCGATAAAGTGCAACAGAATATTAAGAAGGTGTTCAACCAACAGGTTTTCGCCAGGGCCGGTACAGGCAGGGGCCGCTTTACCGGCCGGTCCGTGCATCCCCAGGGATCCAGAGGCTCCGATTATGCCAGCTACGGATACCAACCCTACAAACCCCAGTTTTACCCCCAAAGGGGCAGGGAGTACAGGGGTCATGGACAACGTGGCTTCAGATCCGCCAACAACACACAAGGTAAGCCCTATTTCTGGCCCTCCTCCAATTGGGGGTCGGCTTTGTTTTTTCATTCAGAAATGGCAATCCCTTACTGCCGATCGTAGGGTTCTAAACACGGTCCAAGACTACCGAATAGAGTTTTATTCAGAACCTCACCAGGTTTATCTTCCTCCACCTCTAATATTCACAACAGAGATGTCTTTTCTTGTGTCAGAGGAAGTTCGTTCTCTCCTCTCAAAGCAGGCCATTCAACTGTCATCTCCGGATCCTTCCAGGTTTCTCAGCTCCCTCTTTTTGGTGCAAAAGAAGAACAAAAAGTTCAGACCAGTCATAAATCTAAAAAACTTCAACCAATTTGTCGTGTATCGGCATTTCAAAATGGAGACAATTCTTCATTTGAGGGACATTCTTCTTCCCTTAGATTTTATGGTGCGCTTAGATCTTCAGGATGCGTACCTTTCAGTTCCCATTCACTCAAGTCATCACAAATATCTCCAATTTCAATGGCTTGGTCAGACTTACCAGTTTTCTTCCCTTCCGTTCGGCCTATCGTCAGCACCTTGGTGCTTCATAAAACTGTTAAAACCGGTGACAGCACATCTCAGGTCTTTAGGCATCAGACTTCTGATTTATTTGGACTATATTCTGATCTTACATCAGAACCGCAACACTCTGCAGTCCCAATTACAAGTAACTTGTTCCCTTCTTTCCCAGTTGGGTTTTCTAGTCAACAGGGAAAAGTCAAGCACTATTCCTTCTCAAAGGATAGAATTCCTAGGATTCAAAATAGATTCTTCTTCTTCCACTCTCCATCTTCCTCAAAAGAAAGTACAGTCCATCAAGTCGGCGATCTTACGGACTCTTCGCAAATCCCAAATTTCGCTAAGATCTCTGGCCAGGATTGTAGGCATTCTGGCCTCTTCAATTCAGGTCATATTTCCCGGTCCACTGCATTATCGTGCACTCAAACGACTAAAGATTCGTCATCTCAGGAAAGGGCTTGCCTATTCGGAACTAATTTCCCTAGATGAAGAGTCCCGCCTAGAAACTCCAGTGGTGGATAGACCATTTAGGTGCCTGGAACGGCAGAGCTATCTTTCCATCAGCCCCAGATCTTGTGTTAGAGTCTGATGCAAGTCTGACGGGTTGGGGCGCCCGGTGTGGTCCAGTCTCGACTGGCGGTACATGGTCGTTAAGGGAGTCCAAATTGCACATCAACTATTTAGAGATGCTTGCGGGCTCCTTTGCAATCAAGAGCCTGGCAAACGACAAGGTGTGGTGTACCATCCTCCTCCAGATGGACAATGTTTCGGCTGTTCGTTACATAAGCCATCTGGGAGGAACCAGATCAAAACCATTAGCCGACCTAGCAAAAAGTCTCTGGGAATATTGTCTGCACAACGAGAAATCTCTCTCAGCGGAATATCTCCCGGGATTCCTCAATCAAACAGCAGATTGGCACTCCCGTTTCCTCAGGGATTACAGCGACTGGAAATTTCATCCCTCGGTTTTTCAGTCCATCCTTCACTAGCGAAGGACGGTGGGGTGTAGGGAAGAGGTCAATGTTAGCCAGGAAGAGTTTCTTAGACACACTGGGGCAGGAAGGTGGAGGGGGTTTGGGAGTGGAGGAAGAGGTAGTGGTTGTAGGAGGTGTGCGTCTGCTGAACTTGGGTGAAGTTGCATGGGCCGGAGGCTGTTGTGAGGTGGATGGCTGTTGGGTGGGTGTGTGCCTGCATTTGTGTACTTTGGGAGGAGGGCTCACAGACACACTGGGAGAGGACACAGTGGATGTGTGCATGGTAGTGGGGGTGGTGATTGCACGTGAGCAGGGTGTGGTGATGGGCGTGCTGGTCATGGAGGTAGTGGATGAAGATGTAGTGCATGCAGGTGTGAGTGGAGACGAGACACAGAGGGAGGAGGGGGACGTGGAGGAGGGGGACACAGTGGAGGCAGTGGATGTTGGTGTGTCTGCATGGGGATGGTGCTTGTGTGAGTGCCTGTGGTATGTGTGGTGCTTATGTTTGCCATGTCCACTCTTGTGTGTTGATGAGTGTGAATGCTGGTCTGATGGTGTGCTTTGGATAGGCTGAGGTACAGGGGATTGGGTCTGGGTAGAGGAAGTTGGAGGGGGGAGGCTGGACACAGGGCCAATGGCTGCCATCATTGCTGAGGCCACAGCCTGAAATGCTCTCTGTTGGGCCGCCACGCCCGAATGAATGCCCTCCAGGTATGCATTTGTTTGCTGCAAATGCCTCTTAACACCCTGGATGACATTCAAAATGGTTGATTGCCCAACAGTGAGGGATCTCAGGAGGTCAATAGCCTCCTCACTGAGGGCAGCAGGGCTGACTGGGGCAGAGCCTGCGGTGCCTGGGGTGAAGGAGATGCCCACCCTCCTGGGTGAGAGTGCACGGGAAACTCAATGAGGGGCTGCTGGGATGGTGGTACTGGTGGGGGATGGCGGTTGTACCAGTTGATGCGGTGGGCGTAGAGGTTCCCACCACCACAAGGGAGCTCCCATCAGAGGAGGAGTTGCTGTTGCTGGTGTCTCCACCTGTCCCCGTCGTGGAGCTCCCCTCACCCTCCGTCCCACTGGTGCCTTTGGACTCCGTTACTTCACCATCCAGGACCATGTGGGATGCAGCTCCCTCCTGCTCCGGTGCCACTGCTCCTCCGCCAGATGATGCTAATGCACACAACACCACTACTGTTGGCGGCCGCAACACACAGGGAGCAGCCCTGTGCACTAAACCATGCACTAACAGGGCAGGGGAAAAGCACATGCCCATGGGGGACTCTGTCTAGACCAATTTGATGCACAGCTCGAACCCATAGGAGCCTGACTAGGTGTAGAGGGCAAATACCACCTTTGGCACTGGAGTGGGAATGAGCCTGCAAATCAATGGATCTACCTTTGAGCGTCTGCCCTGGCCTAGGGGAACCCACAGCCCTCCTCCCTTACCCAGACACCTTTTCAAGCGCACAGAGTCAGCTGAATGAGAGTGTACTCACCCCTGCTGTGATGCCCTCAAGCGCCCATCCAACTCAGGATATGCCACCGCCAGGATCCTGTACATCAGGGGGGTCATGGTGCGACGGGCACCCCTTCCACATTGAGAGGCCATCCCCAGCTGGGCCTCCGTCGTCTTCTTGCTCCAGCGGCGCAGGTCCTCCCAGCTTTTCCGGCAGTGGGTGCCCCGTCTATGGTAGACCCCCAGGGTCCGCACTTCCTTGGCGATGGCATGCCAAATACCCTTCTTCTGGTGGGCGCTGATCTAGAGGAATAGTGAAGTAAAAATGGATGTTACTCACTGTACATTTCTTCTCACACATTGGTCACAAACTTCCCACCCTGGCCCAGAAAAACATACACACACCATCCTCACATGCTGGCCTGTCCCCCCCCCCGTTTCTTCCATCCACAACACTCCATACAATCATGTGCCATCCACCATGCCCACAGTTTACTCACCTGTTTGTCTGGAGGACCGTAGAGTTGCGTGTACTGGGGGAGGACCCCATCCACCAGTTTCTCCAACTCCTCCGCAGTGAAGGCAGGGGCCCTTTCCCCAGACACTGTAGCCATTGTTGCTTCCAGACGCAGGTCACAGCAGCACTTGCAGTGTAGGTCCTCTCCTGTTGAAGATCAGGTATCAAGTGAGGGAACAGATAGAAAATGGCGGTCACGTCTGCAGCGGTGCGTACTGTCATCGCCGGTGTACATCGTCATTGGCTCCTGGAACCCATAGGGCCCAATGAAAACCAATGCTGAATTGCGCAGCGGTCTTTGACCGCCTACCGCAACGCTGCACAACGCCAGCGCAGTTACCTCATTTCCCCTTGTCCACCTTACAGATCAGGCAGCCACCATTTCAGGGGGCCACATGGTACGCCAACTACCTGCGTCACACCTATTTAGGCCAGGAATACGGACAGACAAAGGCACATAGAGAAAATGTAATGATTGTGCTAAACAGCCTTGTGAAACCTATGGGGTGTATGACCCTCTGCTCACCCTTCTCCTCCATAGGACACGTCCGCTGGGGCAGGTGATGAGATGGCAGGATGCTCCGGTGTACAGACCCCTGGTGGCCCTGTCGACAATGGAAGCCAGACACATCATTATCACTTACAGACTTGATCGTGCAACAATCCAGGAACTGTGTGCCTAATTGGAACCACACCTGATGTCAGCTATCTGCCATCCCACAGGAATACCCCCTATAGTGCAGGTCCTGTCAGTGCTCCATTTCCTGGCAAGTGGGTCTTTTCCAACAACAGTAGCCATGGCATCAGGGATGTCACAGCCAATGTTCTCTAACGTGTTGTCCAGAGTGTTGCCTACCCTGCTGAAACACATGCGCAGCTACATCGTTTTCCCTCAGGTGGAGTATCTGCCCACAGTGAAAGGTGACTTTTATGCCCTGGGACATATTCTCAACATAATTGGTGCCATTGATGGTACACATGTGGCATTTGTCCCCCCCCCCCGCAGGAATGAACAGGTGTACAGAAACCGGAAAAGCTACCATTCAATGAATGTGCAATGTGCAGATGGTGTGTTTGGCGGACCAATACATCTCCCATGTGAATACCAAGTATCCAGGCTCTGTGCCTGACCCTTACATTTTGAGGAATAGCAGCATCCCTTATGTGATGGGGCAACTCCAGAGGCACCCAATGTGGCTAATAGGTGAGCCCAAGGTCCCCACACAGTTTAATTTGCTGTCTGGGTATGGGAGATTCCCTAATGTTTGGAGGATGTCTAACAGTTGTCCCTCGATATTTGCAGGTGACTCTGGTTACCCCAACCTGTCATGGATACTGACCTCAGTGAGGAATCCCAGGACAAGGGCTGAGGAACACTACAATGAGGCACATGGGCGAACTAGAGCGCACCTTCGGCCTCCTGAAGGCCAGATTCCGGTGCCTCCATCTGACAGGTGGATCCCTATAATACTCACCGAAGAAGGTGTGCCAGATCATCGTGGCCTGCTGTATGTTGCACAACCTGGCTTTGCGACACCAGGTGCCTTTTCTGCAGGAGGATGGGCCTGCTGGTGGTCTTGCGGCAGCTGTGGAGCCTGTGGACAGTGAAGAAGAGGAAGCAGAAGAAGAAGAAGATGTAGACAACCGTAACAACATCATCATGCAATACTTCAAGTGAGACACAGGTAAGAGGATGGCACTGCTTCCCACATCTCATACTATTGTAGGACCTAGCATAAATCTGCCTTTTTACCTCTGTGTTTGGACCCTGACTTGTCACTATGGCTTTCCATTTCACAGATCTGGGTCCCACTTTGTGCCCTCTGCTATGTTTACTGCTGGCCAACAACTGTATAACATTGGTATGTGAACAAGTGCATTGACATTGCTATATTTCAGAAGGTTGCAATTACACATTTGTGAAAGCACAGACTGACTCCAGGTTGATCTATGATTCAAGGGTGTTTATTCCTCTGCTAATAAGTGGAGGGGTGTGCAATGGGCTGGGGTGATGGTGGAGGGATGTCCATGGTAGAGTCCAGTCTTTTGGTCTCACAGGTGCATTGTCCAGTGGGGCATAGGAAGGGGAGCAATGGCAGTTTAAGGTGGACAGGGTGACAAAGTGGGACAGAAGGGTGACATTCAGGAGGGTCTTATTTCCTGGCGAGGGTCTGGGCAATGTTCTCTGCCTTGTTCCTGGATCTCAGGGTCCATTTGAGGAGTGGTTCTCCTTCTGCAGGGGGTGGGATGCTGGTGGCCTGTTGTTCTTGTGGCGGTGCCTCCTGTCCACTAGCACTGGCAGAGGTGGAGGGTTGTTCATCGTCCAGGCTAGTGTCAGGGGCCCGTTTGTGTGCCACTGTGTCCCTCATGGTGTTGACAAGGTCTGCCAGCAACCCTGCAATGGTGACCAGGGTGGTGTTAATGGACTTCAAGTCCTCCCTGATCCCAAGGTCGTGTTCCTCCTGCAGCCGCTGAGTCTCCTGAAACTTGGCCAGTACCGTGCCCATGGTCTCCTGGGAATGGTGGTATGCTCCCATGATGTTGGAGAGTGCCTCGTGTACTGTCGGTTCCCTGGGCTTGTCCTTCCCCTGTCGCACAGCAGTCCTCCCAACTTCCCTGGTATACTGTACCTCTGTCCCCTGAACCGTGTGCCCACTGCTACTGTCCCCAGGTCCCTGATTGTCTTGGGTTGGTGGGTTTGCTTGGGTTCACTCTAGTGGTGGACACACTGCTGATTGACGTGTCCTGGGGACAGTGGCATGGGCCCGCTGTGTGGGTGCTGTGGTGGTGTTTCCTGAGGGGGGAGGGTCGGTGGTGGCTTGTGACAGTGGCAGGGGAACCGACTGTCCAGAGGTCCCTGATGGGCCGGGCTGGTCATCTTGATCCAGGCGTGCAGAACTGCTGTCATCACTGTGGGCCTCTCCTGTGACAGGACTGGATATGCCTGGCACCTTCTGTCCGGTGATGTTGGGTATGGGTCCTGTTGGGGTGTAAATGCATAGTTTTAGTATCTGTGTGTGCCATCTTGTGCATTGGGTGAGGTACCCTCTACTCCTGTGCTTGCATTATTGTGTTTGCCCTTTTGTGATAGTTGGTTTTGGGCCTGTGTGGGTATCTGCACTGGACATGCTTTGGTGATGGACGTCCATGCATAGGTGTTGCATGCAGGGCCTTGGTATTGGGATGTGTGGGTTGTGATAGCGGGGCATATGTGAGGTGTTGGAGTGATGGGGGTGAGGGTGAGGGTGGGGGTATGTGATGGCATGCAGGTGGGGTGGGGGGATTTGGTAAATAAGATATGACTTACCAGAGTCCAGTCCTCCTGCTACTCCTGCGAGTAGCCCATCCCTCAGGATGCAGTATTGCCAAGACTTGCTTCTCCCATGTTGTTAGTTGGGGGGGAGGAGGTGGGGGTCCACCGCCAGTCCTCTGTACAGCAATCTGGTGTCTGGATACCACTGAACGCACCTTCCCCCGTAGGTCGTTCCACCTCTTGCTGATGTCATTCCGTGTTCTTGGATGCTGGCCCACTCCGTTGACCGTGTCGACATTTCTCTGCCATAGCTCCATCTTCCCAGCAATGGTGGTGTGCTTCACCTGTGATCCGAAAATCTGTGGCTCTACCCGGATGATTTCCTCCACCATGACCCTGAGCTCCTCCTCTGAAAACTTGGGGTGTCTTTGAGGTGCCATGATGTTGTGTGGGTGAGGTGTGAGGTGCTGTTTATTGTGCTGTGTGATGTGTTGTGTTGGGGTGTGTTGTTTGAGGTGCGTGGATGTTGTATGAGTGATGGTGTTGTGTGCCTGTGGATGCTGGTGTTGTGTTTGCTATTCTCGGTCTCCCAGCTTTTAAAAAAAAAATGGTTGTAAGGGTTTGTGGGTAATGTAGGTGTGTGTTTTATAGTGTTGTGAGTGTGTGGGTGTGGTGTGTGTATGTGTATCAGGTGTGTGTATTTGGAATTGTCCGATGTGGTTGTGTTTTGTAAATGTGTAGGTATTTTGAGCACGGCGGTGTGTACTACCAATGGATTACTGCGGTTGTAAGACCGCCGCGTTGATTCGTGGGTCGTGATAGTGTGGGCGTATTCTTGTTGGCGTGACGGTGTAGGTTTTGGTATTGCCAGATTATCACTGACCTTTGGTGTGGCAGACTTGTGTGGGCGTCTGTATTGTGGCGGATTCCGAGATGTGGGTCGTAATACCCGTAGCGGAATTCCGCTGCCACTGTATGTTGGCAGCCTTCAGCACGGCGGAAAGCGGGATTTACCGCCAGGGTTGTAGTGAGGGCCTATGTCCTTTGTTCTGGGGATGGGGATTTGGGATTTCAATTGTTTAGTTTTATCCCAAAACACGCTGTGATGCCTGGGAAAATTACATGTTTTTAGATTGAGGGGAGACCACTACATGACTGATAGGTAGGCCACTGAGCTTGAAAAATTTTACGTGGAATGTTAGAGGGATGCGCTCCATGGCCAAACATCACAAGCTATTCTCCTTTCTCATTAGACGGGGAATCCCCATAGCGATGCTACAGGAGACACATCTAGATGTTAACGAGAGTCATGCTCTCCAGAAGTGTTGGAGAGGGCGGGTTTTCTGTACCACCTATTCAGCCTTTGCTAGAGGGACACTGATTTGGATTAGGGCAGGAGTTCCTTACCAACACATGACAACCATTACTGACCCACTGGGTCGCTACGCTGTAATTTCAGGAAAACTGGATGGCAAAGATATAACATTGGGAAGTATATATGGCCCTAACTCAGATCAGGGAGGTTATCTGGCCTCCTTGTCGTCAAAGCTGGCAGGGTACCTAAGAGGACCAGTAATCTTAGGAGGAGACATCAACTGCATAACAGATATAACATTGGATAGATCACACCCCCTCTTACCTTCATCCCCAACCATCCGAACATCCCAATAATACTCGTCATGGCAACAAAACTGGGGAGTAGTAGATACTTGGGTTGCCCAACACGCAACGGACCAAGATTATTCTTTTTACTCACCCATGCACAATTTACATGTCAGATTAGACACCTTCCTCTCCTCACCAGAGATACATGGACTGGTTCACGTGAGCGAATACCTTTCTCGCACAATCTCAGACCATAACCCACTTCTTCTTAGTCTGAGATGGTCCTGGGAACAAACATCAGTACCCACGTGGCAGCTTCAGCCCTCTTTGCTAGAGGATGAGGCGTTTAAACAAGCCATTGGTTTGGCAATAGACACTTATGTTGAAAATAACAAGGGTTTGACTACTTCTAAACTGTTAGAGTGGGATGCGTTTAAAGTGGTCATCAGAGGGAATTGACTTTCTGCGGTAACCAGTGAAAGACATGCACTACTGCACGATATAGAAGAGGCTGAACGTATCCAGAGAGAGATAGAGCGGCAATGTCCCAAGACCCCAGACTTGCGAGCATCACTCTCATAGGTGCGGGAAACAACCATAGCGACAATAGACCGACTGTGCTGTTATGACTATAGGGCCTTTCTGACAAGAACACATGCAGAGTGGGACTGAGCGAGTTCTCTGCTGGCATGGCTGGCGAACCCAGCAAAGAGGGGTTCAGTAATAGTAGAACTCACACAACCTGGTGGTAATTGTATTGGTTCACAATCGGCTATTAACGGCGAATTCCGGAAATATTATGCAGATCTCTACACTAGCAAGGCGCATCCCTCAGTTGAGGAAATACAGGCCTTCCTATGCCACTTACCACTCCCTACGGTATCATCCCTGGACGCAACTGTGCTGGGTGCAACGATTACAGTAACAGAAGTGAAAGAAGCTATAACTTCTATGGCACGCAACAAAACAACTGGCCCAGATGGGCTCCCAATAGAATTTTATTCGACTTACTTATCCAGGCTGGGGCTTAGGCTGGTAGAGGTCTATGAGGTGGCAATTGAAAATGGGACCCTCCCAGTCTCTGCCCGGGAAGCCCTGATCATTCCACTATTGAAACCGGGGAAAGCTCCGACAGACGTGGCTTCGTACCGCCCACTATTGATGCTTGCAATAGATTATAAAATACTGAGTAAGATATTAGCGCTTCACCTCATGCGTCACATGCCTCATCTGATACATGCAGACTAGGCCGGATTTAAACCAGGATGCCAAACGACACAAAATATACATTGCCTCCTAGCCTTAATGCATGGTGATGGGTATGATAAAAGTGAGGTGGCAGTCTTTGCCATTTATTTCGAAAAAGCATTTGACAGTCTGGAATGGCGCTACTTGTATGATGTTCTTCACAAATTTGGAGTAGGAAGTCGCTTTATAGCCTGGACAAAACTGTTGTACAGTAGGCCGACGGCTAGAGTTCGAACAGGCACTACTATTTCTGACAGTTACGAGGTGTATAGAGGAACTAAGCAGGGTTGCCCTCTCTCCCCTCTGCTATTTGCGTTAGCAATAGAGCCATTGGCCTGCAAGGCCGGAGAGGGTGGAGCCTACAGAGGTATCATGCTGACAGGCCAGACTCATCATATAGCATTGTATGCCGATGACCTCCTGCTCTTTCTGAAAGATACGGAAAGTGATCTGCAGGGGTCGCAGATGTTGCTAAAAGAATTTGGTGACTTGTCTGGGCTGAGAGTGAACTGGCAGAAATCCAGCCTATTCCCCACTATGAAGGAAAGAAACCCTCCCCCGAATATAGGAGAATTACAACGGGAACCCAGATGTCTAACATATCTGGGTGTCCATGTCTACCACGATGGTCAGAACTTGTTCAAGGGCAATATACAATGGGCGCTGAGGGGCATTACGGGCTCTATGGGATTCTGGGCTACCCTGCCTATCTCAGTTGTGGGCAGAGTGGTGCTCCTGAAGATGATAACCCTCCCCAGACTACTATATCTTTTCACAACCTTACCAGTGTGAATCCCAGGGAGTTTCTTTAAAGACCAGAACTCTATGATCACGGGATTCATATGGGGAACGGGCAGGCTGAGATTAGCGCTTACGGTCCTACAAAGGTCTCCTGAGGAGGGGGGACTGGCTGTTGCAGATTTCGAAGCCTATTACTTAGCAGGTCAACTACAATGGTTTGTACCAGATGGATGGCGGAGCGTGTGACACCCAGACATGCAGACATGAAGTATTACCTTTTACCCCCGAACTGCCCTCATTGACCAGAGTTATCTTGGGTCTTGGCCTTCCAGTGCCCCCTAGACTTCAGGCATTGGAAGTAATCCATAAATGCTGGAGACGCCACCTACGTAAGATAAGATGCCCCAGGCCTTATGCTCCTGAGACACTGATGAGTTGTCTATTAACACTACCACACAAGGGAAACTGAGGTGGAATAAGGAATTGGGAGAGGGCGGGGACAACCACACTGGGAACCTTATATGAGGTAGACTCTCCACTGCCCTTCGAGAACTTTCGAAATCAACATCAGATTCCAGAAGGGAATTTCCTCCTTCACAGAGCGATTACAGATATGATGGGCAGGTACTGGCACACCGGGAGTATGGAACCCCCTACTTCGGAAGTGACCCAATACCTTGTAAGTGCCACAGGGACACATAGGGCGGTGACCTACCTTTATAGAAAAATATGAACCACAATGACTCACCCATTGACAGGCCTTAAACTAAAATGGGAAACGGATTTGGGGCCACTATTGAGGACAGATATTGGGAGGAAATACTGACTTGGATTCCGAGAGCCTCTCGGAACGCTCGATCTAAATTGATCAACACATATGTTTTACATAGAGCATATCTGACCCCGGGTAGAATCAAGAGACAATTTGGGGCCCTAGGGGAAGGCTGTCCCAGATGCTATGAGGAAGGTGCAGAATTTATCCACATGTTCTGGGTCTGCCCAACATTGCGGGAATATTGGCACAAGTTAACATAGCTCCTCAAGGACATTATTGGTCGAGAAATTCCTGACGACCCCAGACACTGCTTGTTGGGAGGCTATCGCCATCAGCCCAAACATAAATATGCTAATCAATTATAGGATTTGGCCTTAGTCTTGGCCAAAAAGGAAATTGCAATGACATGGAAAGCAGCAGCAGGACCACGATTACACAAGTGGAGAAGGGAAGTCCTCAAATGGGCTAAAGCTGAAGAGACAATTAGACACCGGGAAGCGTGGAGGGGTCAGGGACCAGTAGAAAGTGCTAGGGCTTGGAGCGCTCTATTAAATGATTGGGAACAGAGAGAGGAGGAGGCATTAGGCCCACGATTGCTTCGTAGGGCTACCTACTTAACGGTATGATCCCTCAAAACTACCCACTCCTCAATAAAGCAACAATATACCGAGACAGGGATGCACTGATCACCTTCATTAATGGTACATATAAACTGTCACCTTACAAGGAAACACACTCACCTAGAAATCTGTTGATACATAGCATTATCTAGGCACATGAGCGGCAAATGGGACTGGTGGGGGGAAGAGGGGGAGTTTGATCCCCTCAGAGAGAGGCACACTTCATAGCAGTAAGTGGAAGGATCCCTAGACTACTACTTGATACTGAACTTACCGTTGATGTGCTTTCCAGCATAATTAGTGACTTTATGGATGCTGCAAACTATTTGTCAACTGTGACAGCACAACTATCGAGTGTGCACACTGCCTTCAAAATCTGCTATATTTTTCCATTGTTGTATTCCAGTGCCCCCTCTGAGGGGAAGTGTTTTGTACATGTTATTGCATATCAAAAAACAATAAAAAGTTTTATTTTTTTTAAACTTTTCAAAACAAGATACCCTTCATTCCATTTTAGTCTGCATTTTTTATTTTGACATATGTCACAAATTCCTAATCCCACTTCTTAAGGACATGAATTTCTCACAGGCGAGGTTTGCCCTTTTGTTTTAACAAATGTTAACCTCAGTACAGATTTGTTTTTCTTGTGGTTTGGCTTTTAAGTGGTGCTGTAAAGAAAAGGCTGAGTCTTGATAATAATCTACTTTTAATATTTGCTTTCTATATGAGGATGATTGATGTGTTTATTCTTGTATATTTTATGGAAATTTTGTTTGCAAAGTAAACATTCATGACTGACTGAGTGACAATGTTCAGTCAGTGCTTTTTCTTTGAAAATAAAAAAATAATACATGCAAAACAAAATAGTATGCATAAAATGACAGATATATCCATGACAGAGCGTCACAAAAACAAAGTGATGGATGGAATGCTTGAATTAATTCCACCCACTGGCAATTGTTCAGGGCCACATTCCATTCATCATTTTTCGCCCACCATGCCACCTCAGTTTGTACCCAGCTGTATGCAAATCAGCTTGGACCCTTCTCCTCATGGGAACGTTCCAGCCTGATCTGCCAGTGGCCTTGCCTGCAACGCCTCCGCCCGACTTATCCTCGACATACCCCGCCGCAGCCACATCATCCCCCACCTGAGAGACTTGCACTGGCTCCCCGTCGACAAGAGGATCACCTTCAAGCTCCTCACCCACGCACACAAAGCACTCCACAACACCGGGCCAGCCTACATGAACAACAGACTCAGCTTCTACACCCCCACCCGACAGCTCCACTCTTCCAACCTCGCCCTCGCCTCCGTCCCCCACGTCCAACGAAAATCCTCCGGCGGCAGATCCTATTCCTACCTCGCCGACAAGACATGGAACACCCTCCCGACCAACCTAAGAAAGATCCAAGACCTGCTCACCTTCAGAAGACACCTCAAGACCTGGCTCTTCGAGCAGTAGCAGCTCCCCCCTTACCCAGCGCCTTGAGACCCTTGCGGGTATGTAGTGCGCTTTACAAGTATAATGATTGATTGATTGATTGAGTGGCTGAGATAGATTAAAGCAATCCAACCATCACCATGTTTTTTTAAATATATATCCAAGATAACAGGCAGAAAAAACAAAAAGGGACACGTCATCAGACCCCATTAAATGCAGAGCATGAGACCACTGATCCCATCACAACCTCCTGCCAAAACTGTGTTAGATGCACAGTCTTGCTCATGAGTTCTGCCCCTAATGCTTTTCGAACCTCCCAAAACATTTCTTGGAGAACACAAGAAATGTATATTGTTTGTTAACTTGTGTTATTTGCATTTCTTATGTAAGCCTCTGACATTTTCAGATGATGAAACCAAGGTAGTCTTTGTTTTGTCTTAATTAAATGGGAATGCAGCCAACTAGAGTATTCCAATGCTGGTTTATAATAATCCTCTTTTGTATAATTTCTCTTCTGCGGACAAATGCAGAAGTTATTTCCTAGGAAATCACATATCCTTTCATTAGACAATGAGGGACAACCTTTAAAGGACCTTGTAAAGGTAAGTAACCCCATAAATCTGTGGAAGACTCAGTAGGTCTGCTGCACCTTTAACAGTTTGTGTGCCAGCAGACACCAACCTGGAAAATCACAATACATATATATATATATATAACATAAAAGTGATTCAAATATAGAAACATAATGTAAATCAGACTTACTACTTGTCATAGAATGTCACAATACAATCAACAAGCAAATATAAACTTTTTAAACACAATAAATATTTCAGATTCTTTACAAAAATACGCACTTATCGAATCACTTTCATCGTTAGCAGGCTATATCAATATTCTATGAATGTTCATTAACATTCAATCACATTCAATAACAAAAAACTGAAAATTTCACCAAAAGTCTTATTTCACCAGCTTGAGTATCAGTCTCTTAAGGACTACAAATTTAATGGGCAAACTGCACTTCAGAACACATCAAATGATCAGGTTCAGGAGTTCATGAAGCAGACTAAAACCTCAACCGGACGTCTCCAGGAGACTTAGGGTGGCCAAAATTCTCCAAACCTATATGGGACTTTAGTGAAGGGCTCTCCTCTCCAGGCAGCACCAAACCCCCCAAAGGCACACTTTGGTTGGAGTCCTTGGCCTTCTGGGACTCCTGGAAACACGATTTGCAAATTTCCCCCAGCCATGTCAGACTCATTGGGCACTTTTCTGTCCTGTGGCTAGGCTGCAGGCTGGTGAATCTTCAGCGACCCCCTGGGAAGGGGAGGGTGGCCCACCTGGCTAAGCCTCCCAGGGGGGATTTCAAGATCCTGCTTCAGATAAAACAATGCAGCCAAATATAGTGCTGTACTTGAGTGTCTCATTGAAATCCTGATACTTCTGGCACCAATAGGCCAAATTCCAGAGTGTCAGTTGCTCCCTGGTCCTGGTGGCATATTTCATCCAATGCTTTTGCAGGTCTTCATACACCCCCAAATTTTTTTTTTTGTGGAGGCTTATTGAGGGCTTCCCATAGTCGCTGACATTACTGCTTCCCCAAGAGAGAGATTGGGGGAAGTGAAGCCATCCTTCCTAGTCACATACACTAAATCACACCAAGTATGGTAGCTGATGCACAAAGTCAGTAGACTGTTTTCCTGTATCGGAAAACACGTCCAAATCCCAAGCGGGGACACCACGGGACTGCCGTCATAACAGTACTCAAGGGAAGATCATTCTTCTGGAAGAGGAGGCCTCACACATTTATTTGTGCCATGCTTTATCGGGCAACCTCTCTCCACCCTGTTAGGACAATGCCAGCAGGGTGAACTCAACCTCCTGACTGACCCTGACAGGTGGGAGTTCTTATATAAGAAGCTACTGGACAGAGGCAGGATCCAGATTGACTACAAATACCACGAGGTGTGTCACCTTTAATAATGGGGTCCACAGGTATGTCTAAAAACCGAGTTGAGACGGTATTGCTGAGATGAATGGCTCAACCCATCTACTTTAGCCAAAATGTTTCTGTCCTATCAGCTAGCCTTAACAGGTCTGGAGCATTCTTCAGAATTGTGGATCCCTAATGACTAGTGTTCTAAACGTCAAGCTATCTTGTCTTACTCAGCAATACAACCCAGATGAGTCCTACCAGAGTACATATTCTGGAAGAGTAACCCTAGATTTTAGGGGATACCGGCTCTTGGCCTGGGAGGGGACAATGTTCTTTGTAGTCACACATTTAACAAGAGGCATTTGCACATATGTGAACCCACTGCAGCAGCTCCCATTTAATGTGATTCCCCTTTAAATTGGTACTATATGTACCCAGGGCCTGTAAATGAAATGCTACTAGTGGGCCTGCAGTTCTGACTGTGCCACCCACTTAAGTAGCCGTCTAAACATGTCTCAGCCCTGCCAATGCAGACTGTGGTTGCAGTTTTAAACTGCCATAATGACTGGCACAAAAACCTTTTTACAGGGTGTAAAACCCAGGAACGCCAGAGTGGCTAGTTCGGTAGCCTCCAGATCAGAGCCTCTGGGACAGAAAAAGGCCCAACCACCTTGACCCAGCACCTGGACTCTGCCTGCTGTTCTCTTGTTCCCACCAAATACTGCCACCCCAGTCCTTGACCCTTGGAAATGAGCCTGAGAGTGCTGTGCCAGCCTCGCTGTGGTGTTTTGAGAACTGATGCAGCACAAAGTATCTCATTGCAGCTCAGCATTGTAGCCACCGCTGAATGACACAGCCCTGAAACGGGATCTTGCAACGCTCTGCAACCAGGATTTAAAGAAATTTGTTTAGAGGGTCTAATTGATCCCCATATAAGGCCTGTGCTCCATTGCAATTGGCCTGAATGTGTGACCTTATCCCTGTCCAGCGCAACCAGATTGCCACAGTTGGCGCTTTGTGCTCCTAGACACTATTTTCATTGAAATTTTTTAAATTGCATTTCTCTGGTACTACTGATTTGAGTTTTGTTGTTTGGATCTCAAATAATTTATACAATTTTACTCTATTTTCTAAATTGTGGGATTTTTCTTGTTTTGTGTTTTCACCTCATTTCTGTTCAAAGTGCTGCATAAATAATTTACATATTGCCTCTAAGTTAACCCTGCCTGCATTGTGCCAAGCTACCAGAGGCTTGAACACAGGTTAGTCTGGGGTTTGCTTGTGTTTCACCTGACAAGAATTGTGGTTGCTGCTTGAGTAGGGCTTCACCCCTCCATCCCAACAGTAAGCCAATTTCCTACAGTCTGATACAGGGATTCTGCCCATGGAGAAGTTGGCTGCGATGCGTAGCTTGAATGTAACGTAAAGTACAGGTTAATTTAGTTACTTTTGTGGTTCACCCTGACAAGGATTGTGGATTTTGCTTGAGAGGGACGTACACCCTCCCTTTACCAACAACCCAAGTTCTCGTAATGCCTATGATGTTCAGGAACAGAAGTTCTAACCAAGACACCAGGGCCATTATTTGCTTCTCTGCTTGGGAACACAGGCAGGTAAAATCATTGATGGATGAACTGTCCTTAATAAGGTGGATTGCCTCTTACTGTGATCCTGAAATCTTTTGGTTGACAGACCGCCCAATCAGATTGTTGCCAATGAATTGCCTGGGCCCAAATGGTAGAAACATCCCAGTTTCCCAAACTCTGGATGAAATGAGGAATCACTGGTCTGGTGGGATAGAGACCTGCCATGTTATGATGGTTCTCATGTTCTGGCAAACCCTAAACAACCCACTTAGCAAGTGCATTGCAAATAAAGACAATATGCTCTGAACTTTAGGCAGGTGGCAGTACAGAGCATGAGAGCTAACCTGGAGTAAGATTCAATAGGCCTACAAAGATTGTCAATTGGCCTTTAGTTACAGTTTAATGGGAAAAGGCTGTGCTTGTTGGACCTCACACAAAAAGCCTTATTTGTGCTGCTATGTAATGGCATGGGTCAGAAGCAGGACCCCTGTTTTTTTTAACATCTACATCCTTAACCCTTGCCTTGAACCATAATATGTGTAAGTGAAAGCTTCGCTTTTCATTTTCCTTGTCTTCAAGTTTGCTGTAAATGACCTAAATTTGCTTTGTAGTATAGATGAGATATTGTAGAAGGGTTAGCAGTGAACTCTTCTGTTTCAGCAAGTTGTGTCTGAAATTCCCCAAGTTGCTAGGTTACCAGAGTTATATTGTGGTCTATTTTGATTCATCACCTCAAATGACAATTGCTGGGTTGTCATTTGTATACTCAATTTTATTTAGGTACTATTAAACTCTGACCTGACATATTGTCTACAATGTATGATCAAAAGCCTCTGGTTCAGACTGCCTTAGCTTTCACATACATCTATAGCAATTAAATGTTTTCATACACTATGCCTTCATATTTTCTATATATAGATTACATAATGGCAGCCGCCACTGTGTAGTCAGAATTTTCATAGGAAGAGTGGTTTTTGTTCACAAAACTTCACAAAACGTAAAATAAAATCTATCCAAATCAACTCTTTCGTGGAAAGTTTTAGATTGATCTATTCAGTAAGAATCAATATACAGGACTGGTTCAAAACATTGCTTTTTCATGGTAATTTCATAGGAACATTTGGGAAGCCAAATAGAAAATAATGCAAAATGTAGAGGCAACAACAGCAAAACTATATTTTCTTTTGGTCTAAAAACCAAGTAAGACTTGGATGCTTTTTAAGATGTGTTCTTTATTGTTTTCCAAGGAACAGCATTAAACTCAGCAGAATAGCCAACACATTTTGGTCATAAATAATAAATCTTTTATCTTGTGATAGTGGCTTGAAGCGAAGTTCAAAACCTGTGCCAAAAGATTCTCATCTGAATAGTACAGATGTGTATGCCAAGCATGTTAAGGACAACTTATACATCTTGGAAGATAAACATAGTATGAGTAGACTGAAATTTGGCAAGCAAATTCTGACCCGTGATGAGAAAGTTACATTGCAAAATGTGTGTGAAGATAGCTCAATAGTTATCTATGAGGCTGACAAAAGGCGGTATATCATAGTGATGAATCATATTGGATATGAGTAAGAAGTATTTAGACATTTAAATGATTTTGTATGTTACTTGAAATTGATGGGCAATCCTTGCCTTGGGATAACAGCTTTGATCAATGACAGTCAATAGCATACTACATTTTGATATCGCTCACCCTAAGTGTGTGCAACAGACCATCTAGTTTAGGGAAATTATGAATATGCAATGTAATTGTAATGTGGAGAAGAAATTTGAGGAAAATATATGGGAAACTTTTGTATGATTGCAAGCTAGAGTGTATAATAGCACCACTCAGGTTAATGCTAAAAGACATGTCAAGTCTATGGAGAGAGAAGAGACATTCAAATCAAAAGGTGGGGGTAATGGTAAGAACAGGTTAGCTTTAGTTACCATGTTTAATGATCGCAGTCAAGTGGTGTATTACAGTCTAAATAACTTTTAAAGAGTGTACCAGGTTTGACATTGGTAATTACGGAGATGACTTATTGACGGGGACAGATTATTAGATAGCTGATGAGTCCCAGGAATACACTACCCCACAGAATATTGAACAAGAGTTAGTTGGCCCAACTATTGGGGATCTTTACTCATGGGAACCTGTGCAATGTGACCGCTAGGTGATAGTAGGTGAAATTTAGCTACAACACTTCCAGAGGCTATGAGCTTAAGCAATTCAATAATTGTCAGAGTACCCATCTAGTGTACATAATTATCTGTTTCTGTGATCAAATACATGTTGGAAACACTGTCCGGCAGTTACAAGTACAGATCTTGGAACATCACATGGCATTTAAATATAAGGGCACAAAATGCTCCTTAACTGTTCATAATCATTCCAGTAACACAACTGGAGGCTCTTAAGCTCCTCGGTACTAAGATGAACAGAGGAGACCCTAGAGGAGGTCATAGGTGCCTTCATCTCAGACAGGCAGAGTTTAGATGGATTTGTAGATTGCGGGCAGTGGAATTAGGCCTTAACTTAAATAAATAACTTTATTCTTTCTTGGATTAATCAAGGTGAGAATTGTGATTTCTGTACAGTATAAGTCTACGTTTCCCTTCTTGTAGAAGAATGGATAGTAAAATAAAAAGAGTGTAGAGTTGGTATTTTGTGTTAGAAGGGTTGTCCTAGGCCAAATATGTTTTTGACATCTTTTAAGAAGGTCTTCTTTTTTGTGTTGTAATTCTTTATTGCATAAAAGAAGGAAAACATCAGAAACATCCACATCTTAGCATGAATCCTCCCGGTGAGGCTAGACAGGTGAATATTCATACAGAAAAAGAATAACGAGCATACGTAAACATAAAAAACCTTCAAACTATAACTCTGCGGAACCGAAATTGGCACTGATTGCCCAGGGCAGAACCAATTGTATGTCCTTTAGGAGTCTCACCTGTATGGGGGCAGTTTTCAACAGAAGACCCCAGGAGGGAGGGATGAGGGCGTTATAACCATCTGCCCCTCCGTCTGCCCAGCATGGATCTCCCTGGGGTGGTGGTTAAAGTGATGCGGGGGAAAGGTAGCAGGGGCGCTGTGGGTGAGGTGAGCAGTTCTTAGCCCGTCCGAAGTAATGCAACTCCCCGGGTAATGTATAGGGGCGATAGGTGTCGGTATTGCACATGGACAAGGAAACAGGTTGGAGGCGGAGATCCAGGAGGAGAGAGAGAAAGATAGCAGACCAAGGATGTGTGGAGACAGCAAGAATGAAATAAAGAGACAAAGATATGGAAAGAAAGACAGATAGGGGAGAAAAGAGAATAGGAGCAGGGAGAGGAAGAATAGGCATAAGTGCAGTTAGTCAATGACCGAAGGGGTGGGGGGATGAGGGGGAGAGGAGGGAGTACCACAACATGGATGAATGACAAGAGGTAGGGGGAAGGGAGGGGAGGGAGGAGTGAGAACAGTGCTTGAGGACATTTGATCATAATTATCAATGGGATGATGGGTGGTGAGAACTAGTAGTGCTGCATGCACAGGGCCTCTGACTTGGGGCCTGCGATTCAGTGCTTCTCAACTAGAAGCCATCAGGCCTCAGGGGTATGGAGAAAGGGGTCCCAAGTCTGTAGGAACACCTCTGCCTTGGCCTGTAGGCCGTATATAAGTCTTTCGTGTGAGGCAGTTTCATACATCGTTGAGATCCATTCATCATGGGAGGGGGGTGTGGGTGCGCGCCAGTGTCGAAGAATGCATAGTTGGCCGTTGCCAGAGCAGTATGCAGGAGGTGTATTTGAGGATGTCTGAGTCCTTGAGCATCGCCAGCATCGTACAGTAGAAGAGAGGGGGTAAGAGAGGGCGGGAAGGTAGAACTTCTCTAAGAGTTCCCCACTAATTGCCAAAAAGGTTGAAAGCATGGACAATCATGCAAAATATGCAGCAGGTCACAGCGAGGGTGTGAGCAGAGCCAGCAGGAGGCATGCGGCAGTAACCCCGCAGCCCGAAGTCTCTCGAGTGTCCAGCACCACTAATGTAAATACTTGAAGAGACTGAACTTCAAGCGGGCCTCTCGTGTCCCACAGCCTCTTGCCTCGAGTAGGTCATCCTAATCCTGTATCTCATATTTTAGCTGTAGTAGCGCTTGCCATTTAGTTTTGAGGAAGACCCAAAGAGGGAGGGAGAACAGGTGGTGGGTCAACAGGGCATGCATGCCAGACATGACTCCTAGGGAAAGACGCCATGTTTTTAAATAGTGGAGAACAGGGGAGCGGTGAAGTTGCCATGGAGAGGTCCCTATGCGATGACGTAAACAGTGTTGGAGCTGCAAATAGTGCCATGAGTGGTGGGCGGGCAGAGTGAATTCTTCTGGGAGGGTAGCAAAGGATTTCAGTTGTCCATTCGCTAGGAGTTGATCTATGCGGAAGAGGCCTTTCCGACGCCACTCTTCCCAGTTTATTGCTTTCCCTCCTATTGACAATTCTTGGTTACCCCATAAAGGAGCCTGATCTTGTAGCAAGGGATCAACCCCCAGTAATTGGTGCATTAGTTTCCAAGAGTACCACATGGTGTGGATCATGAGGTTGATGGGCTGAGGAAGGGTATCTCTTGTGCCGTAGAGCACATTGAGGCTAGACAGTGAGTGTAGGATCGTATGTTCCGCCACCACCCATAATGGTGGATCTGGTGCCCCTGGTAGCAAGAAGACAAGTTGCGAGAGGTGCAGCACTAAAGCATAGTGTCGCACCGAGGGCAATCCGAGTCCACCGCATTCGCGCAGAGCAAGTAGTGTAGCCTTGGACAACCTGGGATGCATGGACCCCCAAACAAAGGCCCGTATGTGATGGTCCACCTCTCTAAGGAGAGTCAGAGGGATTTGCAGGGGAATCATTCTGAGAACATACAAGAACCTCGGCAGGGTCACCATGCATACCGCCTGCACTCTTCCTCACATGGAGCGGCGGAGGTGTGACAACTTGTAAAAGTCTCTCTTCATGCTGGCCAGGAGCAGATCTAGATTGTCTGCCACCATACGGTCCAGGCCTCTGTTAATATAGATGCCCAGGTATTTAAGGCGGGATTGCTTCCATTTAACCGGTAAACCCTGTTTGGTTGCGCTAACTGTCACTGGGGAGAGGGCGAGTGCTTCGCTTTTATCCCAATTTATTTTGTAGCCCGAGAGTGTTTCAAAGTTAGCTAAAATTGATCGGAGCACCGGGAGCTGGGTCAGAGAGTGTGAGCAGTATATCGTTGGCGTACAAGTATATGGTGGAGCAGCCGCACGGGGTGGGTATGCCGGTAATGAGGCGCGATCCGCAAGTAGCAGCCGCTAAGGGCTCCACAGCTAGGAGAAATAGCAATGTCGAGAGAGGGCAGCCTTGCCGGGTCCCTCTCCTTATGGGAAACACATAGGACAGAAAACCCCCGCAGTTGACCTGTGCTGTCTGGGAGTCATACAGCAAGCAGACCTTATTGATGAAACTGTCCCGAGCCCAAATCGAGTTAGAGTTTCGAAGAGGTACCACCACTCTATTCTATTAAGGAGGTCTTCTTGATGACACATGCTTGAATTATGAATTTGGAGTAGCAGAATATATTCCTAAATTGAATGGTGCCAGTGGGTACCATGTCAATGCATTTTGGTACACATTTGGTGAGGTCAGGCTTGAGTGGGGAAAAGCAATTTCTGTATTTATTTGACAAGTCTTTTAGGCAGTAGACAACAAATTTAAGATGGTGTGTATTAGTTTGTAATGTACAAAATGGTAAAGAGATATAGGCCCCCATCATGACATTGGAGGTAAATGCTGCTTACCGCCACGCTGACGGCCGCCAACATAGTGCCACAGTGGCGGATATTCATTCTCCATATTATGACACACACACACCAATCCGACAGAATACTGCCACACATACAAATCTACCAGCCCAAAGGTCAGTGGGAAAGTGTCAGTACCAACACCCATATCGTTATGCCAACAAAACAACGCCCACCACATTATGACACACAAACACGGCGGACATTCAAATGTGCTAAACCATTGGTGGTATATACTGCTGCACTCAGAATGGACACCCACATACAAAACAACACTACATTTGCCAATACTAAAAACTCACACCTGACATTCATACACACACCTCACCCACACCCCCACATCACTATAAAACATACACCAACATTACCAACACCTAAAGACTGCAAGAGCCAGCCATCAACATCACAGCGAGAACTACACACACACCACTTACACCCATACATCCCTCACGCACCCCAAATCACAACCCCACCACATTACTCAACACATTCTCACCAACACACAACATACAGCACCCATGGCCCCACAAAGGCACCCCCGTTTGACTGAGTAGGAATTAAGGGTCATGGTGGAGGAATTTGTCAGCATAGAGCCACAGCTGTTTGGAGCACTGTTACAGCAGATTTCCATTGCCCGGAAGATGGAGCTATGACGGAGAATCATGACAGGGTGAACGCCATGGGACAGCACCCAAGAACAAGGGACAACATCAGGAAGAGGTGGAAGGACCTACGGGGAAAGGTACATTCCATAGCAGCAAGGCACCAGCTCACCATACAGAGGACCGCCGATGGACCTCCACCTCCTCCCCCACAGGTCACAGCATGGGAGGAGCAAGTCTTGGCATTACTGCATCCTGAGGGACTCACTGGAGTAGCCGGAGGACTGGACACTGGTAAATCAACAATTACTACCTATTTCCCCCATGCCTGCATGCCATCTCACACCCTAACCCTCACTCCCATCACTCCACTCCATCCCATGCACTGCACCTACACATACGACTAACCCCAATGCCATCCCCTGCAGGCTATACCAATGCATGGACAGCCCTCCCAGCCCTGCATGAACACCCATCACCAAAGCATGAACACCATAGGGAAACTAACAATCCCACAATACATCACCAGACACAAACAAAGGGTGGCAGAGCAACAGCAACCATAGAGGGGAAGCCAGGGATGTACACTATGTCATACACATGAAGCATAATACATCACTTACATCCCCACAGGTACTCCAGCCAATGTCAGTGGAAAAGAGGTGCCATGACTATCCAGTCCCCCAACAGAAGATGCCCCCAGTGATGACAGTAACTCTGGACTCCTGAATCTGGATGACCTACGTGGCCCATCAGGGACCACTGGACAGCCGGTCACCCAAGCCCACTCACAGACCACCACAGAGCTCCCCCCCATCAGGATCCTACACCACAGCACCCACCCAGCGTACCCACACCTCTCTCCCCAGGACACATCAATCAGCTGTGTGCCCACCTGTATAGGGACCCCAGTCAACACCTCGCCCCAAGAGAATCAGGGACCTGGGGTCAGTGGCAGTGGGCACACCGTTCAGGGGACAAAGGCCAACAGGGACACTGGAAGGACTGCTGTGCGCCAGGGGGAGGACAGTAGCAGGGAACCGACTCACCAGGAGGCACTCTTGGAGATCCTAGGAGCCTACCAACATTCCCAGGACACGATGGGCCAGATCCTAGACAACGTGCAGGAGAACAGGCAGCTGCAGGAGGAACAATATCAGGGGATTAGAGAGGACTTGCGGGCCTTGAACACCACCCTGATCTCCATAGTAGGGGTGCTGGCAGACATGTCCAATATCATGAAGGAGGAAACAGCACAGCAGCGGGCCCCTATCACTAGCCAGTCAATCGACCAACCCTCCACTTCCGCTGCTGCTAGTGGGCAGGAGGCCCCGCCACAGGACCCACAGGCCACCAGCACCCCTTCCCCTGCAGAAGGTGAACCACTCCAAAAACGTTGCCTGCGACCCAGACAGAAGACAGAGACACTTGTCAAGACCACCGCCAGGAAATGAGACTCTCCTGATTGTCACCCTTATGTCCCACACTGTCACCTTGTCCACTTTGAACTGCTGTTGCTCCCCTTCC
Source organism: Pleurodeles waltl (assembly GCF_031143425.1). NCBI lineage: Eukaryota > Metazoa > Chordata > Amphibia > Caudata > Salamandridae > Pleurodeles > Pleurodeles waltl. The sequence goes on along the minus strand of NC_090446.1, from coordinate 202,962,215 downwards.
TATGACCCCTTGGACACTGGACCTGTACTACAAACAGACTGAAACAATACCCTGAACATTCCTCCATCATCACCCCATTCCATTGCACTTTCCCCTCAATTTCTGTGCACTACATAAACACCCTTGGATACAACTCAACTACTTGTATGTCATGTGTTGAAAATGTGTATTTATGGAAACAGTTTCATCCATTGCAAATGTACTGTACATTGTGAGAGCATAGAAATAATAACCTGTGGCTGGCTGTAGTCAGCACATCAGGACAGTATCAGTTATATCACCAACATCTGCAAAATGACAAACCATAGGTGGCAGTAGGTAGAGGTAAAAGGAAGTGAATGCCATCATGCCACAGCCACACAGAATACACTAATAGTCATAGAATTGTTAAGTTGCACTGTCTCACCTGTGTGTCATTGGAAGTACTGATGGATAACTGATGTTCTGTTGTCCTCAACCTCAGCCTCTTCATCCTCACTGTCATCAGGGTATACTGCTGCCACAGGGGTATCTCCAGTCTCCTCCTCCTGCAGAAAAGGTACATGCCGTCTGAGGGCCAGGTTGTGCAACATGCAGCATGCCCCTACTATCTGGCAGACCTTCTCTGGTGAGTAGCACAGGAATCCATCTCTCAGGTGATGGCACCTGAACCTGGCCTACAGGAGGCCGAAGGTCCTCTCGATGATGTGTCTGGTTCGCCCATGTGCCTCATTATAACGTTCTTCAGCCCTTGTCCTGGCATTTCTTACAGGGGTAAGCAGCCATGATAGGTTTGGGTAGCCAGAGTCACCTGCAAGTATTGAGGAACAACATTTAGCCACACACAATCCCATGAGGTTGACACCAGAGGCATACACTAACATACAGCGGGTGGGGACCAAGGCTCACCTTTTAGCCACACCCTGTGCCTCTGTAGTTGGCCCATCACGTTTGGGATGCTGCTATTCCTCAGAACAAAGTTATCATGCACCGACCTAGGGTACTTAGCATTGACTTGGGAGATGTACTGGTCCGCTAGACACACCATCTGCACATTCATTGAGTGGAAACTCTTACCATTCCTGTACATCTGTTCATTCTGGCGGGAGGGACAAACACAAAGGGGGTCATTCTGACTCCCGCCGGGCGCGGTCACCGCGCGCCCGGCGGGAGCCGCCAAAATACCGTACCGCGGTCGGAAGACCGCAGTGGGTATTTTGAGGTTTCCCCTGGGCTGGCGGGCGGCCTCCAAAAGGCCGCCCGCCAGCCCAGGGGAAAACGTCCTTCCCACGATGAAGCCGGCTCGTAATCGAGCCGGCGGAGTAGGAAGGTGCGACGGGTGCTACTGCACCCGTCGCATATTTCACTGTCTGCTAAGCAGACAGTGAAATACAAGCGGGGCCCTCTTACAGGGGCCCCTGCAGTGCCCATGCCATTGGCATGGGCACTGCAGGGGCCCCCAGGGGCCCTGCGACACCCCCTACCGCCATCCTGTTCCTGGCGGGCGAACCGCCAGGAACAGGATGGCGGTAGGGGGTGTCAGAATCCCCTCGGCGGCGCAGCAAGCTGCGCCGCCTTGGAGGATTCCAACGGGCAGTGGTAAACCGGCGGGAGACCGCCGGTTTACCCTTTCTGACCGCGGCTGAACCGCCGCGGTCAGAATGCCCTCGGGAGCACCGCCAGTCTGTTGGCGGTGCTCCCGTGGTCGGTGGCCCTGGCGGCCACCGGCCGCCAGGGTCAGAATGACCCCCAAAATGTGTCCTGTCAATCGCCCCAATAATATTAGGGATGTATCCCATTGCATAGAATCCGGCCTTCACAGTGGCCAAATCTTCCACGTTGGGGAAAGCTATGTAGCTGCACATGTGTTTTACCAGGGCAGACAAAACTCTTACCAGCACCATTGAAAACATTGGCTGTGAAATTCCTGCTGCCAAGCCCACTGTCACTTGGAAAGAGCCAGTTGCCCGGAAATGGAGCACTGATAGCACTTGTACAAGAGGGGGGGATCCCAGTGGGATGACTAGCTGATATCAGGTCAGGCTCCAACTGGGCACACAGATCTGTGATTGTGGCCCTGTCCAGTCTATAGGTGAGTATTATGTGACTGTCCTCTAGTGTATCCAAGTCCACCAGAGGTCTGTACATGGGGGTATGTCTCCGCCTCATATTCATCCGCAGCAGTATGTATCTAAGGGACACAAGAGTGAGTAGGGTGTCACAATTTGAACAACAAAACCACAACTGCAGTCCACATGGTGCACTTATGTATTGGGACAGTGTAAATGGTGTAGTATGTACCAATCTAATCTGTGACGCAGTACTTGTTGATAAACCTGTCTTCCACCCCCCCTGAAATGGCGACCGCCTGTCCTGTATGGAGAGACAGGTTGAAGTGATGTAATTCCACCGACGTTGGCCGTCATGGTAGAAGGTAGTCTTGCACCACCGTAAAAATTCCACATTGGATAATATGGGGCTCTATGGAGTACAGTGGCCAATGGGGATGTATGCCGGCGGTGACAGTGTAGACTGCTACAGACGTCACCGCCATTTTCTACATGATTCCTCACTTGTTTCCTGACCTTCAACAGGAGAACACCTACACTGCGTGTGCTGCTGTGACCTGTGTCTGGAACCTACAATGGCCTGTGTCACTGGGAAAAGGGCCCAAGCCTTCACTTCAGAGGAGCTGGAGTGACTGGTGGATGGGGTCCTGTCCCAGTACGGACAGCTGTATGTGCCTCCAGACCAACAGGTGAGTACATATTGGACATGATGCATGTGGAAAGGATGCATTGTGATGTGTGTGCAAGCATCGTGTAAGGGGGTGGGGGATGCGGGGAATGTCTAGTGATGGTGTACATGGTGTGCGCTGGGCTATGTGTATGCCAATGGTGATGGAAACGGGTATGGTGGGTCATTTGTGTGACAGGCTGAACTGTTTGTTTAATGGTGTTCTCCTGTCTGTATTGCCTCTGCAGATCAGCGCCCATCAAAAGAAGGGAATATGGTGTGCCATCGCCAAAGACGTGTGGACCCTGGGGGTAGATGGCAGGAGGAGCACCCACTGTCGGAAACGGTGGGAGGACCTGGGATGCTGGGCATGGAAGATTGCGGAGGCCCAGCTGGGGATAGCCTCCCAATGAGGAAGGGGTGCCCGTTGGACCCTGACCATGCTGATGGCCCGCATACTGCGGTGGCCTACCCTGAGCTGGATGGGCACTTGAGGGAATCACAGCAGCCACAAGGGGTGAATACAGTGGATATCATTACATATTTTGGCTGGTGGGGTGGTATCTGGGTGACAGACCGTGTGTCATAATATGGTGGGCAGTACTTTGTCTTCCGCATGACTGTTGGCGGCTACCGTCGTGGTGAGTGTTGTTTTCGCCCTGGCAGTTGGTGTGGTACATTGGCTGTCTATGGGTTTTATCACAGCCATGGTCATAATTTGGCGGTACTTACTGCCAGCCTGTTGGCGGTTTTACCGTCACTTTTTCACTTACCGCCAGGGTCATAATGACGGCCAATATTACAATGATAGTTATGATTTATGGTTGGACTAATGACTTGTGATGTATTGGCTTTTGTAAAGGAGTTTTTCAAATACTTTATTATAGCGCATTCTTGAGTGGCAGTTCCCTATGAGTTTGTCTGTTTTGGCTTGAATTGCCTGTCATAAAGGCACAATAACAGGCTTTGTGACCTGATTTAGGATTATAATTTCTTTTTGTAAAGTTTTTGGTGGTTGTTGCTTTTTGTAGTGTTCTGCTGATCTACAAACTGATCTTTTCTTATTCATATACATGCTATCCCTTCAACATGGCGGCCGTGATAATGAGTAGAGTATGCAGAAATGTGGTCTAGATGTTGGCACCTGAGCGACGGCTTGCAGTTCATTTGTTTTTTGCTCTCTAAAATTGCCCTCAATACTGACATGACAGCTGTCATAGTAAATTTGTTTAAGAAGCAATTTTCAGCAGTTAAATTTTTTCTGTTGTCTATATTGCAAATAGTACATCTGATTTTTAAATTTACCTTTACCTTGCATATATATATAAATGATTTAGTCAATTTGGCTGGCGTAATTTAGAGTACGATATGTGAATCCATTGTCACAATTGATGTGCTCCGTGAGTGGTGGATGTTCATTTAAATAGTTTGGGTATTAAGGGATGTCTGTTTGACAAGAAGAAATTTGTAGTTTTGGAAATCACAGAATGTCAAACACAGATATGTGTGAGATTGGTAGGTTTGGGGCATTTTCTGATTGCCCATACAGATTGTATTAGCAAGGTACTGTGTGAACAGGCAGCATGTTTAGATAACACCATGCTACACTGCATAGAAAGGAACCATGCCAAGATGTTGCTCTGTTTAAACTCTGTTGTATCTCTGCATAAGAATACCAACAAGTGTTCAATGAGATGACAGCATTGGTCTGTTGGACTGTTGGGATTATATATTGGAATTAGTTGTCATCCTGCTTAGAAGGGAGGTTTTATGAGTGATTTGCAGTAATTGATACTAATTAAGAGACATTTTAAGATTACACTTTTTTTTTAATGTGACTATGGGACAAGCATTGACAATATGATGAAGATTTGTTTGGTGTAAGTTTTTTGTGTATAGTTTTAGGGCAACCACAATATATAGTTGTACAATACATTTTTTGGGATGATCTCATTTGTGTATGTGTAGATCGAGGGTACACAATTGCAAACATATGCTTACACTTTTCAAATGGTTAATATTAGGTAGACTTTCCCAGGTTATCCCTATACTCACAGTGTAAATATGTAATGATGCATGCAGCTTCCAGTTGAATGTTCATTGTTTCAACACAGATGCATTGATTGGCCGCCCAAAGACAGTACCTGTCCTTCGGATTTCATTGACATAATATAAGGTACTTAGAAATTACAAACACATTATGGGTTAGTTCATATGGTCAGATGGATTTTTTTCTTTGGGAATGCTTATGATACAATAAGAGGACATCCTCTTGGTTATTCAAAAATAATGTCTACCTTTTAGAGCTCACTTAAATCATACAAGGTAATTTAAATTATGACCGTAACAGGAGTCATCTCATACAGTCATTTGTGGACTTTTGGGGATTTTAAGGATGCCATAAGAGGATAAGTTCTTCATTGGCAGGAGAAAGGGTGGAAAGTGTGATGAACATGAATCATCCTATTAGCATAATTTAATGTGGGAATGAATTGTAATGTGAATGCTATTTCCTTTTGCTTGTTACTATGGAAGTTTAAAACAAAATGCTATGAGTGGGCGAATATGATTATCAGTTGTGGGATCACTTACATGTTAATTGCTATGTATTATGTTTTTAACCCGAATGAATTAGATTTTATATGTATTGTTTAGGTTCTGTAAGGTTTGTCTTTCCATCTATTTTGAATGAGGTAAAATAAATGCATTTGTCACAGTAGGTTATTACCTACTTTTACCACATTTTGAATAATATATATTTTTTTAATTGTACATAAATCTCTTTTGAAAATGACAGCCCTGATGAAACTTGTGATTGATGAGCGAAACACATTAGCTGTCTTGTTGTTTTATGCTGTTCATAGGAAGAACAATAAAGAACACATTCTAAAAAGAATCCTGGACTTCCTTGGATTTTGGACTCAAAGAAACTGTACTTTTGTTGTAGTAGCAAATCCATTTTGTATGATTTTTATATTTGTGGATGTCTGACAGCTCACCCAGGGAGATGGGCAACACTCATAAATGATAAAGGATTTGAAGGAACTAGCTGGTAGTTGCAGTAAAGAGCCTTTAGTTGTCAATAGTTATTGTGTATAGAAAGTAACACCTGAACAGAATAATAACAAATTTGGCAGACAGATAGAACTTTCCTCTGAAAGCATGCTTTTTGTTATTTGGTGTAAATGTGTTTTAGAGACATTTGTGTTTAAATTATAGAGATATCGGGAAAGTTGATCCTGCATCAACAGATTGACCTGACTGGTCGGGAGACTGTTTTTCCCTTTGATCATTTCAGTCCTGTAGGTCAGGCCATCTAGTTTGCTGGCCGGAACATGAAGAACAATGTTGGGGCCTCCATTACAGGAGTAAAGGACTCAGTTTCTGTGTCATGCTTTTTGACAAAAGATACAAATTTAGGAGGCAGCGATGAGATACTGGCACTTGTGGGGTACAGAAGAATCCCAGAAGGAACCACCACCCTAGATAAAAAGTTTAAAAAAGCAGTTTGTGTCTCAGGTCTGCTGTACTCTTGCTGGACTAAGCAATGGAGTAGATTAATCACGGCATTCCTGTGGAAGCTTAGGTACCACAAGTCTGTGCAAGCTTCAATAAATGAAGCTTGTGCAGTCTTGTGGTGCCATGTTGAAGCTTGAGCTGAGGTACATTGTGAGTAGTGCAGCACCACAAAACAAACACATGAGCAAATACATAAATATATAAACAAGAAAGGGTTCGTATGGAGTTGGCCACACCATGTGGTTTCCTGCCCACCGGGATAGGGCCAATCTCCTGCCGCACATAGCCTAAAACGGATCACAAACCCTAGGGAATTCTCTGAAAAAAACACAAAGGTTAAAGTGACATAATGGTTAAGTATGTTAATAAGATCTTACTTTACATGAAAAAATAGAAATTCTGAAAAAAAACAAATGTTAGAGTGATAGTACAGCTGGGTATGATATTGAGATTTTACTTGTGTCAGAAAAACCTCAAAAATTCACTAAGACAGGTCAAAGCGACCTTATGGTTAGGTGTTGTAAAAATATAAACACTAATGTTTAAAATCAAAAGACCCACTGAACTTCACCAGTTATAGTTTACTGAACTATTTACTGAACTAAGTATGACTTGCTGCCCCATCGTGCACTTCTAATTACCTTGTATATTTTATAAGCCATGACTTGCTAAATTACCTCACTGATGCACTGATGACATCCTAGATAACATCACTGATGACATTACTGATCACTTCACTAATGACATTACCCAAAAGATACAGCAATTTGCTATAAGCTTTTCACAATGGAATGTATTCAACAAGGTACACATCAAATTTCCAAAAACATCTGTAGCACTAGGGGGCATCCCCTTTGTCAACCAGCAGATTATGAATCATGTCTGCTAAATTACCTACATAAAGTAGATACTGATATTATTGTTATTATTATTTTTATTGAGGTCTGAAACAAATGTAATAGCTCTGTAGGCATTACTGAGATGAACAACTTATTAAACCATGAATACTGTTCAAAAACAGTGTTTGATTGTTATTTACCCTAAAGAGATGTGTCTGCTAAACACCTCATCTGACATCAAATTTTAAGAGACCTGCTTGACTTCAAATCATTAGGAAATTATATGGCATGCACTACCAGGCCTTATTTTAAACCCCCCCAGTATGTGAGTCTAGCTTTCACACATTCCTGAAATAAGATGAATGATGTGAGCCATTTTAACAAAGCTTGCAATCATATTGCGTTTTGAACCATCTGTGCGTCACCCATAGCTATCCAACAATGCCGAATATATTTTAGATTTTTCACAAAACTTTTGAAAATAAATATCTTCACTTTAGACATTTCCAGTTTATATACAAATTGTATAAAGCACTACACGTCTACTCGTTAACATCAGCACATATTCAGAAATCTACAGGTGAATAATATAAGAAGAAGCTTTATTTGTTCTCACATATTTTTGGTGACAGGCCTTTGAATTAAGGCACAGCCTATTTCAAACCTGCATCTGCAACTCAAACTAGTTGCACACAGCTTTTACTTTGCTTTAATGAAGCACAGCTTGCGTTTAAAACTTCACCTCGTAGATAAAGTATACACTGCATAACTTTTACCATATTCAATGAGACCTTTCTCCAGTACTAGCCTGTTTCTATTTGAAGACCGGTAGCTTAGATGATGTCATCAGTGATGTCATCAATGGTGTAATTTGAGATATCACCAGTGATGTGCTCAATGATGTCTTGAGTGATGTAATATTTGAGGTCCTAAGCTGTGCATGATGGGACACAAGTGATGGAGCCTGGGACCCTATCTCTTAATCTAGGGTCCCATGAATTCTTTTCTTATCTTTTCCGAATTGTGAAGAGACAATTTTACCCAATCAATCACATCAATTACAATGCAACTCAATAGTCACACATTAAACCTCAGAGTCCAAATCAAAGTTTCAATGGGCTTTAATAAAAATTCAAAGTCAAAGTTACATAGGTCAGTCTCAAAACCATACTATACAGATACAAAATCACCAATGGAGAGTTAAGCCTTCACACAATATTAAATCTAAGCAACATATAAAAGACCAAAACTTCAATAGCAACAATGCAGAAAATCAGGAAAAGTACTTGATGTCTGGATTCTAAAATTAAGTTCTCTTGTCTAACCATCGAATCTATCTCTCAAACTATTATAATACTGAAGAAATATTTGAGAAAGTTTAGCAAACATAAATTCAGTAGAAGATACCGTTTATGAGAGGTGTGGTGGCATAAAGCCACATAGAAAGTATGAGGTCTATACCTCAAAAGTGTCCACTCTGAGCAAAGGGCAGAGAGAGTCTGAATCTCTCGCAGCTAAACTACTCCTACATCTTGTTTTTTCATGTGTGATGACATCATGACAAAAACTCTCATATGAAAAACAAAACTGTAAGGCAGTTTATAATTAACAATTCAGTCTTCGAAGCCTTCGACTCCCGACCTCTATACACCCTCACATTCAGGAATCTCAAAAGCTATAGTTGCCAGTGCTAGGATACTCCTTTTTCCCGGTAGTGTTCTATCAGACCCTTGTATCTCTCATGCACAACAAGCTCCTTGTTAACTTAACCACCTGCAGCTATGGAAAACCAAGCTTTTGCATTGTAGATTGGAACATACAAAAAGAATGTAGCCTTTGCTCCGGTCAACTAAAATGAACACAATGTACTTTAAGTTCAAATATATTTGTGTCTGAATTGTTGAATATACAATGATTATAAAGAATAACATTTCTAAAATACTATAACATTGACATTCTTGCAAGTGAGTATTAAAGTGGCTTACATAAATGTTAACTCTGATTGTGCACTTTTACTAATATATTTCAGTGCACTACGTTTAATAACTCGTATTACACTTTACAAAAGGAAAATAACCGCACTTTTTTCCTCACATTTTCGGAAGCATAATGGGGCAGCCTGGTTATGCTCCTTCAACCTTCCTCTGATGATTAAGAATGAGACTCTATAAACCTAGTCATTTTGAACAGCTTTCATCTGGATTATTCCAAATGCTTCATGTGATCGTAATATTTACACTGGCTATCTCCCAGCTAGACCTCAGCACTTTTTCTGCTTCGCTGAACCCTCATTCCACTGAAAAGTTTTTATCTAATTAACAGAACTATTACCACTAAGGAAATAATCAGCAATGGTCTCAACACAAACCCTATAATTCCACTTCTCAAATGTCCAAACTATCTACCTATAGCAGAAAATCCATTACCAAATGCTTCCAAAGCATCGGTCGCATCCAACTCTTTAACATTTTTTGTCAGCCCTGAAATATTCTGGATATACTCCTGAAAATCCTTACTTTTATCTAGAAGAAAGGTACAAAATAGTTGGACCTTAATCATCCAATAGATTCCGACATATTTTGCGAGCAAAATTTTTAACGCAAGACGATTTTGCAAAACCATTGATCTGATGCTATCATGTCAGAATTTAAAACCAGTAATTCTCCAGCTGTACTAATAGCTAGTTAACCACTATAGTAAGCAGCCTTCTAGTCTTCAGATCATTCAAGAGTACTCCTGCAGATGGGATGAATGCGCCAAGAATGTCTCCTACTTCTTGTACTGCACTCACACCTCACTTAGATCTAGAACCTTGAGTCCAAACATTCATCAAAATTCTCAACATGATAAAGTTTCGGAAAACTGATCGCCACGTAACACGTTCCATGCTATCCTTTTGGCAACATAAAATAAGCATGTTTTCCACAAACAAAATCAACTCCAGGGATAACAAAGTCCTTTCCATCCAAATACAATTTAAAGTGCCCTCTAACTAGGAAAATGTGTTCACATTCATTCTTTCTCACAAACACATCATCAGTCTCAGATCTTTCCATCCAGATGCACTAACTTCCTTTGTTTTCCCAATCTAGAAACAAGGCAGCCTCCAGCTAACTGATGTTCTAGTTCTTCCATTGTGCATTTATTTTGACTCCGGAAATGCTCATCTAACTGTGAGCTGGCTTCCAACCCTCTTCTACTGTCCTCCATAAATTCAGGAATTTCTTCTCAACATCTGATGATATAAAAGTTAAATTGTGTCAGTGTGCATAAACTGTGTCTTGAGTAGAAACAGGTTTGAAACATTTTGCAGTTATTTTTATTCCACAGGGAGCTGGACCTCTATTCAAATGGTCAATTTAAGGGGGTCTCTGGAAGAACTAAATTAATACTGAAAATGTCCTGTCCCATATAACAAACTCAGCAAAAGACTACATGAAATTTCATGCATCACTGGAATATGATGATAGTTGATGTCTTCTGAAATTGAAGCAGGTAATTGAGTACATATATACCAATCCCTCGCTTCCATAGTCTCTACATATTCATATATTAATAAGCAAAAATATACATTTGCAGAATAATCTCCTTCGATGCATCTACGTGTAATGTTTTCTCATCTATCGTACTTTCTTTATTAGGAGTAATAATTTGGGTGGGGGTCACTAGAAGATATCCCCTCTTTTATAGGACTGGTGGGGGAAATACTCCTACTAGCTAAATTATCGGTTTTGCAAAAGAAATGAGCAATAAAGCACATACTATGTATTTACATCTACTTCTCTGGTTTAACTTCATTACATCTTTAGAATTAGATCTATTTTTAACCAATTATGCCAGCAGCAAAATATTTCTTTGTTGATTTCACCAATGCAAGCAGCAAATGAAAATTCAAAAATGTATTTATCAACAGCATAAAATATTTGTGAGACTTCCCTAGTCCTACTTCGTGTTTTCCTTTCTTTTACTGGGGTCCTAAGAAATCTTCCAAACTCTCAATCCCAATCAATGTAAATGTCTCAAATGTGCACACAAACTAAACTCATAGATGACAATGAAAGTTCAAGGTATAGTTCAATCACAGTGTTCAGTCCATGGAGGTTCAGCCGAACCTGTATTTTGACGCCAACACTCTCAGATATCTTGATCTGCGAATTGCAGATTTTCAAAGTAGGCCCAGTCAGGTGAAGAATACCTACCACTAGGCACTCTTGTTCTTTTTGGCTTTCTCAATGCCACTCTTCATCTTCGTCTTCACTTTCACTTGGTAAGTCGGCTACTTGTTAGATGCTGTGTTCTGATTCTAGTCAAGAAAAGCTCTACTGAATGAGGGACGTGCGCAGTTAATAGTTGTCCCATGACAATATTTTTGCACCTCTCTATGCTAGTGCTAACTGCAGCTAACATTTTTGAACATTCAGGCAATGCAGAAGAATCTAATGTGAGGGAAGAATATGCCACAGGTCTCATAGCATTTCAATGCATTTGAGTCAGCATTGAGAGAGCACAGCCCTCCCTCTCACTGCAGAAAAGTGCAAAAGATTTGTTATGATCAGGCATCCCTAGAGCTAGGGCACGTCGGGGACATTCTGTCAGCTCTAGAAATGCGACAGGACAATTGTTGTCTCATGGTACCGGATCGGACACGTCCTTGTGTGTAAGCCTTCTTAAACTTCTCTCTGTGTAGTTGGCGGATCCATTTTCAGTATTGCTAAAATCCTGTTTTGTGACACCTTTCTCACTTCTTTCTCAATGTGGTGTCCAAGGTACTGGACTTGTTTTTGACAATATTGTAACTTTCCTATGGATACTTTATGACCATTCGGAGACAGGTGGTTCTGTAATGTAAATGGTACCCTGTTTACAAGCTTGTATATTCAATGCCACCATGAGGTCATTGATTTACTGAATGAGGACCGAATTGCATGCATGACCAAGGATTCCTAAATATTCTTCAAGATCTGATTGAAAATCAATGGTGGCTCAGTATACCCCTGTGGAACTCAACACCATGCCTGAAACCCTGTTTCCAAGCCAGAATGCAAAGAGGAATTGACTATCCTCATGCAAAGATCCTGCACAATTCTGTATTTTCAACTTGTTTTCTGAAGCCCGATGATGGTAGAGTTACAAGGACTTCCCATGATCTCCTTCAGAATTCCCTGCTGTATTATGGACTCAATTACAGGAGTTATTCAAGCAATCATTTTGGGAGTCAAACTGTAAGGTGAAGTTTTAGGAAATTCAACATTTGGTCTAACAGTAATCTGGAAAGGTTCTACACCTTTTATCAGTCAGATATCCTTTCCTGAAAAATCCCACACTTCAAGTCTCACTGTTTCTTTCAAATCTGGAAGCAAATTGTTGACTGTTAACAAAGTTAATAGGGTACAATGTGTTTCACTTTTCATCATCTCAAAGATAGCATCCTCATCCTGGGTATGAACTTCTATTCCTGCTATGTCCAATAGATTACACAGTTCAGTTTTGACAGTAAATTTCTTCCCAAGAGTTTCACTGCACTGCTATCACATATTATAAATTTGAGCTTGTCTTCAAAAGATTCTATTTTTAACGTGACAGGGCTGTTTCTTGAGCTGTCATTTGTTTATTGTCCACAACAACTTGGACTGTTTTTCCTGAGAGGGGTAGGTTTGGGGCTTCTACTATCAATGGGTGGCCCACTCTGGTGTATCTCTAAGGCTACACCAAATACGCAATCTTCCTCCCCTCTCAGGCACTACCAGACTGACTGATTTCTTTCACTTGTGTCAAACAAAGGAAACTTTGGAAATGGAGTATTGTCCTGTACACCATGTGCATTAATTCTTATACCCTGATTTACATTCTGGCACAATCCAACAGCATTCTGATGTGGCATCAGGGGTCGGGGTACTTGCAACACTGGACCTTGGAGCACACATAAAATTTGGATCCTGGGTTTTTGGACACCGTGCATCTAGTTAGGATTCTTATTCTGAGAAGGCACAAAAACTGCATTTTGGACCGGATTAACTGGATTTCAACAACATTGCTGCTTCCAATGTCCCAGCTTATTGCAGAGGTAAGAAGGAGTTGACCCTTTTAAACTATTTACATCCATTCCTGTACTAGGGTCTATTGGGAATCCTTGACCTTTATCTTGCAGTGTATTCTGCGGCTGTTGATTTACATCTTGCATTGCACCAACATTGTTTACAGCCGTGGGCATATGGCTAGTTCTTTGAGCAGCTTTCATTTGAGCAAGCATCAACTTTTCTTTCAACTTTTTCTGCTTCATTTCTATTTCATCATGGCAATATTTAGCATAATGCAAAATCTCGTCAATGGACTTATTCCGCCAAAATAATAAATGCTGCTGAATCATAAGACTTATCTTTGGCCTAAATCCTGTTACAGACCTCAATACAAAATGTCCCTTATCCATTTCCTCTCAAGTCTATAATACCTCTGTACTGCTTAAATTCTTGTAACAGCCTTTTATAGTAAGCATGGATCGATTCCTTTGGTTCCCGAGTTGTTCTATTAATCTTAACCCAATCAACATCTTGAGGAGTCACCTTTCCTTTCAGGAATGTCTCCTGATATTTGTTCATCACCAAAGGCGAAAGGACCCTTAGGGCCATATTTATACTTTTTGACGCACAACTGCGCCAACGCAGTTGTGCGTAGAAAAAGTTAACACCGGCTAACGCCATTCTGAAGCGCTATTCGGGCGCCGTATTTATACAATGACGTTAGCCGGCGTTAGCCGGCGGCGCTGCCTGGTGTGCGTGTAAAAAAAAGACGTACACCAGGCAGCGCCGGCGTAGGGGAATATGGAGCTTGGACGCCAAAAAATGGGGCAAGTCAGGCTGAGGCAAAATTATCGCCTCAACCCGATTTGCGCCATTTATTTCGACTCCCAACCCCCATTGAAATGACTCCTGTCTTAGCAAAGACAGGAGTCATGCCCCCTTGCCCAATGGCCATGCCCAGGGGACTTTTGTGCCCTGGGCATGGTCATTGGGCATAGTGGCATGTAGGGGGGCACAAATCAGGCCCCCCTATGCCACAAAAAAAATACAAAATTTACTTACCTGCACTTACCTTATGTTCCCTGGGATAGGTCCCTCCATCCTTAGGCGTCCTCCTGGGGTGGGCAAGGGTGACAGGGGGGTCCCTGGGGGCATGGGAGGGCACCTCTGGGCTCCTTCTGAGCCCACAGGTCCCTTAACGCCTGCCCTGACCAGGCGCTAAAAAACGACGCAAAAGCGGCTGGACGTCATTTTTTTTGACCCGCCCACTCCCGGGCGTGATTTTTGCCCGGGAGTGTGAATACGGCGCACATGCCTCGGAGTCAATTTTTTAGACGGGAACGCCTACCTTGCATATCATTAACGCAAAGTAGGTGTCCACGCTAAAAAGTGACGCAAACTCCATGGACTTTGGCGCTAGACGCGTCTAACGCCAGAGTATAAATATGGAGTTAGTTTTGCATTGAATTTGCGTCAGAAAAACGACGCAAAGCCGGCGCAAACGGAGTATAAATATGCCCCTCAGTCACTATGCTCCTAGTCAGTTCTGTCTCAGGCCATTGAACAGCTATTTTGCACTCAGTCCACAAGTCACTCAGAACGACAGTGCTAAACAATATATTCAAATCAATTCACAACACCTGTGAAAGTTTGATAAACCTTTCAACCTGTCAATACCATTCCACTGGCTTTTCTCGCAATTTTAGGAAATCATTGGTAAATGATGCAAGACCAGTTCGACTACACGGCACATAACCATAACCTCCACCAGGCACTTCTCTTAAGGGGAAGATCGTCAAAACTCCCTCTGCTAAAGTGGGTGGTGGTTCACCTCTTTTTTTTGCCCATTAAGTCTCCCACTTATCTAATTAATTATTTCTCCTAATGTTCTGAATCAATTCTCCAATGTGAGTTTTTAGTCTCAGAGTTCTCATAGCAACAATATCTTTTTCACTGAAGCACACTTGATAGCTTCTTTGCAAAGCCTTGGTTTTATTTAAGTCTACCTCATAGTTTTGAGCCAAATCTGCAAATTTATCATGCACTTGCCCCACTCGCTCAGTAATATCCCTACACATGAGTGCAAGCTTATCTTCTTGATAGGTCTTTCTCGGTGTTGACGGAAGTGTTCCCTGACTCACTTCTGAATTAGTACTCTCCTTGGATGGGGTGTTTCCATGAAAGATTTGTACCAATCATCTATCCCCTTCGCACTAATGGATCGTGTCACCACAGGAATCTTAGGTGTGCAATCACTTCCCTGAATGCCATTTCCCAAATTCAAAATGGCTTCCATGCAAAAGGATTATGTGCAGGTATCTTTTGATATGTACCTATCAAACTGCATCCAGACATATTTGTATCTGCACTCGCTCCACATGAAGTGCCAGTGTGTGTTGGAATTAAAAGAATATACTAACTAACACCTGAAGTATTTGGAACTCAACTATGCCTTTCAGGATTGTTGGGTACAATCAAATTGTATGTATTTCTCCCAAAACCTTCTGTATTATATATAGGAACTACCAGTCCTATAGTAACTAGGACTGTAAGGGCATCAACAGCACTCACTGTAGGATCAACTGGGGCACATTCCCTCAAATCTTCACTTCTTAACTCACAGGGTACACTAGTGGCAGTAACTGACACAGAACAGGAGCAATCCTAGATGGAGCAGTCGCAACATTTGTCCAACCAACAGTTTGATTTCGACTTCCATCCCTAACTTCATTACATGGATGTGGAGATATGGAAAGTAACACATCCAAAAGACTATCTCCAGAGCTTACATTGCTGTCCATATTAATATCATCAGGCTCTTTTTGTTTCCTCTCTTTCGATTTTTGAGTCATTTTCCTTTCCCCTTCTTCCTCAATCACATCTGATGTCAAAGCTGGATACGATCTAACTCCTTCTACCATGGCAGTACTCCACCTTCTCTGCTCAGCATCCCATCTAGCATCTGCAGAAGTATGCATAACTTTTTTCACTCTGCCATGATGTTTTTCTTTGTATCTCGCATGAGCAGCACATTCCCAAGCACTATGGCCCTCATTACCACCCTGGTGGTTGGTGATAAAGTGGTGGTAATACCGCCAACAGGCTGACGGTAACTACCGCCAAATTATGACCATGGTGGAAAGATCGCCGATAGACAGTCAATGTACCACACCGACCGCCAGGGCGGAAACAACAGCCCCCACTGTGGTAGCAGCCTACAGCTAGGCGGAAGTCAATGTTCCACCCACCATATTATGACATGCCAAACCGCCACCTTTTCCGGGGCGGTATCAAAGACATCAAAAGCCTGGCAGAAACTGAGCTCAGAAGGTAAAAGACTCACCATTGGAGACACAGGGAAGAACGACACCTCCATGGAACCTGAACTGCATGTCTTCCCAATGATCTTCTATGTTCTGCTCCAGCACAAACGCCAACACCGGCGAAGACGACGATGGTGAGTACAGCAGCCTAGCACACAAGGGAGGGGGGGGGGGAAAAAGAGAGTGACACACAGACACACAACACACACCCCACACACACACACCATACACACAACCAGATGCATTATAAAAACAATTTTACCCATCACTCTGCTGAATAATGCAACGACAAAACGTTTTTGTAAAAATGAATGTAATGAAATCAACACAGTATGAAAAATGAGTTAAGCAAGATAATAGATATATGCATATGCACAGAAAAAAGGACACAGCCCAGTCCACAATGTTCGTAGGCCACATGGCCACAGGCCAAAGTCGAAGCCAACACATGTCACCTGCTTCAACACGGAGAGAACACTGCAGGGGCATCAGTTGGTAAATGGGCAGGCACCTCAAGGGGATGGGGGACGGGTCCACCTCAGCCGGGATATGAAACAAGACCACTGGTTCTGGAGGGGGCAACATGCCCTGTGCTTGGTCTTGGGGAGTGATGGGCCACAGTCTCTCATGTAGGTGTCTTGTTCACTGGTTCTGGGGGAGGCACCATGACATGTGCTTTAACCTGGGGATTGATGGGCTACAGACTCTCATGTGGGTGTCTTGCCCACTGGTTCTGGAGGGGGCAACATGACCTGTGCTTGATCCTGGGGAGTGATGGGCCACAGTCTCTCAGGTGGGTGTCATACCCACTGGTTCTGGTGGGGGCACCATGCCCTGTGCTTGGTCCTAGGGAGTGCAAGGCCACAGTCTCTCAGGTGGGTGTCATACCCACTGGTTTTGGAGGGGGCAACATGCCCTGTGCTTGTTCCTGGGGAGTGATGGGCCACAGTCTCTCAGGTGGGTGTCATACCCTCTGGTTCTGGAGGGGGCAACCTGCTCTGTGCTTTATCCTGGGGAGTAATGGGCCACAGTCTCTCAGGTGGGTGTCATCCCACTGGCTTTGGAAGGGGCAGGCCACACCTCAGCCCATGGAGGCAGGATTACATACCGTCCGCCGGCGGTGACGGCTGCACAGTGGAGGTGCCGTGGGGGGGTGGGGGCTCCTGTCCATCCCATGCAACCTCGGACGGCTGCACAGTGGTGGTGCTATTGGTGGGGGAGGCTCCTGCCCATCCCCTGCAACCTCGGATGGCTGCAACGTGGTGGTGCTGCTGGTGGGGGGAGGCTCCTGCCCATTCCCTGCAACCTCGGATGGCTGCACAGTGGTGGTGATGCTGGTGGGGGGAGGATCCTGCCCATCCCCTGCAACTTTGGACAGCTGCACAGTGGTAGTGCTGTTGGTGGGGGGGCTCCTGCCCATTCCCTGCAACCTCAGACGGCTGCACAGTGGTGGTTCTGTTTGTGGGGGGAAGCTCCTGCCCATCCCCTGCAACCTCGGATGGCTGCACAACCATGGTTGGTGGTGGGGGCTCTGTCACAGTTCCTGGCCCACGCCCCTTCCTTGGTGTTCCTGGCTGCTGGGGCAGGCTCGTTTCCCCTTTTGCATGCTGGTGCAGGCTCCTTGGTTTTCCTGGCTGCTGGGGCAGGCTCCTTTCCTTTCTTGCCTGCTGGTGCAGGCTCCTTGGTCTTCCTGCCTGCTGATGCAGGCCCCTTTCCCTTTAGGCTGCCTGGTGCAGGCTCCTTCGACTTCAGGACATGTGACCTGGATCCCTTTCCACCACAAGTGGGTGTGGTGACGACTGAGCCCATGGACTGTGTGGCTGAGGTGCTTGGCTGGGTTCTTCCTACCCTGCCCATACGTGCAGGATGGGGGTAGGAGTAGGGAAGAGGTCAATGGTGGATAGGAACAGTTTTTTTAAGGACATTGGGGTGGGAAGAGGGAGAAGGAATGGGAGTAGAGGATGAGGGAGTGGTTGTTGGAGTTGTGTGTCTGCTGCTTTTGGGTGCAGGTGCATGGGCTGTATACTGTTGTGAGGTGGATGGCTGTTGAGTGTCTGAGTGCTTGCGTTTGTGTACTTTATGAGGGAGGGGGACAAACACAGTGCGAGAGGACACAGGGGACTTGTGCATGGCTGTTGTGTGGGTGTCTGCCAGTGAGGTGTGTGTTCTGCTTGGTAGTGGATGATGATGTAGTGCACGCTGGTGTGAGAGTGGACGTAACTAGGTGGGAGCGGGTGGAGGAGGAGGAGAGGGAGACAGTGGAAATAGTGGATGTTGTTGTGTCTGCAACTGGAAGGTGTTTGTGTAAGTGCCTGTGGGATGAAGTGTCTTGCTTGTGTTTGCCTGTGACACTCTTGTGTGTTGTCTTGTGTGCATGCTCATCTGGCTGTGTGCTTAGGATGGGTTGGGGTGGAGGAGAATCGGACTGGGAAGTGGAAGTTGGAGGGTGGACTGTAGAAACAGGGACAATGGCCGCCATCAGAGAGAAGGCCAGAGCCTGAATCGATCTCTGTTAGGGCGCCAATCCAGTATGAATGCCCTACAGGAATGCATTAGATTGTTGCATCTGGGCTGCCAGCCCCTGGATGGCATTCACAATGGTTGACTACCCTACAGAGATGGATCTCAGGAGGTCAATAGCCTCCTCACTCAGGGCAGCAGGGCTCACTGGGGTAGGGCCTGAGGTGCCTGAGGTGCCTGGGCCGAAGGAGAGGCCCACTCTCCTGGGTGAGTGGGCACGGGCAACTCGCCGAGGGGCTGCTGGGAGGGCAGTGCTGGTATGGGGGGTGGTGGATGTACTTGTAGCTGGGGTGGTCACAAAAGTGCCCACCACCACCAGGGAGCTTCTATCGGAGGAGGTATCTGTATCAAAACTGTCCCCTCCAGTCTCCGCTGTGGTGCTCCCCTCGTCCCTCGTCCCACTGGTGCCCTCAGCGTCGGTGGACTCTGCCTCCTGTGTCCTGTGGGATGCAGCTCCCCCCGTCACCTGTGCCTCTGCTCCTCCTCCAGTTGATGCTAATGTACATAAGGACAGGATGACAAAACAAAAATGGGGGGGATAGACAAAGGATGCATTTGGTCAATGGCTGCTGCAAGACCACAGTTGGAGTACATAGCACCCTCATACACAGGGAACAGGCCAACGCAATACTCCATTGCACTACTAGAGAAATAGTTAGCGGCCAAGGCACGGGGAGGGGCACACACCACCAAATACAACACCCTGGGACCCACGCGGCCCTGACCAGTAGTAGATGCCTACAAGCTAGGTTGCCAGATTTTCCCTTCTGAACCCTAACCACCAAGGGACCTACGCTGCAATGTCAGGCCTGGCCTAGGGGCACCCACTGACACACATCCCCCACCTGGATCCCACCCTACCATGCATAAGTTGTAATGATGGGCACTGTACTCACCCTGTTGTGGCTGCTGTGATGCCCTCAAGCGCCCATCCAGCTCTGGATAGGCCACAGCCAGTATGCGGGCCATCAGGGGTGTCAGGGTTCGACGGGCACCCCTTCCTTGTTGGGAAGCCATCCCCAGCTGGGCCTCCGCCGTCTTCTGTTCCCAGAGTCTCAAGTCCTCCCACTGTTTGCGACAGTTGGTGCTCTGCCTGCCTTAGACCCCCAGGGTCTGCACGTCCTTGGCGATGGCATGCCATATATCCTTCTTTTGATGGGTGCTGACCTGCAGAGGCAATGCACACAGGAAAATAGATTTAGACAAACAGTCCTGCTTGTTAAACATATGGCCCACCATACCCGTATCCATCACCATTTACACACACATGGCCCAGCAGACAACCTGTACGCCACCCAGAGAGCATGCACCCACCCCCCTTACACGAGGCCTTCACACACACCACTCCATGCATTCATGCCACATGCATCGTGCCTACAGTGTACCCACCTGTTGGTCTGGAGGCCCGTACAGCAGTCTGTACTGGAGTAGGACCCCATCCACCAGTCTCTCCAACCCCTTTGAATTGAAGGCTGGGGCCCTTCCCCAGTCACCCGGGCCATGGTAGGTTCTAAACACATGTCACAGCAGCACATGAAGTGTAGGTCCTCTCCTGTGGAAGGTCAGGTAGCAATTGAGGAATTAGATAGAAAATATCGGTCACGTCCAAGGCGGTGCACACCATCACCGCCGGCGTAGATCACCATTGGCCGCTGTAACCCATAGGGCCCAATTATAACCAATGAGGAGTTGCACGGTGGTTCCGGACCGCCTCCATCAACGGCGCCCAACGTCAGCGGAATTACCTTACTTTCATCTGTCCCTCCACACAGGACAGGCGGACGCCATTTCGGGAAGCAGGCCCTGGAAAATGCTGCGTCACTGGTGATATTAGGACATACTGGACAAATCACACTGACCCATTACAAGTGTACAGGATGCAAAGTTCTATTGTAACTCCATTGTTCAGTTTCTGACCGGCTCCTCACTCTTGTGTCCCTTAAATTCCTACCACTGCGGATGAACAGGAGATGGAGACATTCACCGGTGTACAGACCCCTGGTGTAATTGGCAACACTGGAGGACCGGCACATTATCCTCACCTATAGACTGGACAAGGCCACAGTCACAGAGCTGCGTGCCCAATCGGAGCCTGACCTGACATCCGCTATCGGTCACCCCACTGGGATCCCCCCTCTTGTGCAAGTGCTATCAGTGCTCTGTTTCCTGGCAACTGGTTCTTTCCAAGTGACAGTGGGCTTGGCAGCAGGATTGACACAGCCAATGTTCTCAATGGTGCTGGCAAGAGTGTTGTCCACCGTGAATAAACACATGTGCAGTTACATTGTTTTCCCCCAGGTTGAAGATTTGGCCACAGTGAAGGCCGAGTTTTATGCAATGGGACATATCCCCAACATAATTGGGGTGATTGATGGAACACATATTGCATTTGTCCTCCCCTCCAGAATGAAGAGGAGTTCAGGAATTGGAAGAATTTCCACTCTATGAATGTACAGATGGTGTGCCTTGCGGACCAGTACATCTCGCACGTCAATGCTAAGTATCCTGGGTCTGCGCATGATGCCTTTGTCCTGAGGAATAGCAGCATCCCAAATGTGATGGCCCAACTACAGAGGCACAGGGTGTGGCTAATAGGTGAGCCCTGGTTCCTACCCAGTATATGTTGGTGTATGGGTATGGTAGGGGCCATATGGGATAGTGTGTGGCTAAATGTTGTCCCTCAATATTTCAGGTGACTCTGGTTACCCCAACCTATCATGGCTGCTGACCCTGCATCATGCATAATGTAGGGGGCGTTCTGACGCAGGGAGGCCTGTAAAAATAGCAAAGTCAAATTTTAAACATTTTACTGCTGCATTTTTTCCATAATTTTAATGCCTGTTCAGAGCAGGCGTTAAAACGAGGCACTCGTTTTAATCAATAGGCCTCCATGTGCTTTGCTGCACTAGCATCAAAATGTTTGACTCTAGTGCAGCAAATCTCCATAATAGCTGCAAAAATGTTGACGCTATTGTCCTAATGACCGCCATGGTGTGCTGCATTGTAAATACAGCGCAACCATGGTGTTGTTAGGTGGGCCAGGGGCAACGCTAGAAAAGTGGCTCATTGGGACCGATGTGACAATTTCTTGTAAATATGCCCCTAAGTTATTTTACCTAACCATTAAATCTAGGTCCTAAACTGTTCTAATACTGAAGAAAGATCTGAGAAAGGTTATCAAACAGAACTTCAGTAGAATATTCTGTCAAAGGTAGTTGTGGTGGCATGAAGCCACATAGAAAGTATGAAGTATATACCTCAAAGGTCTGAATCTCTCGCCAGCGAAACTACTCTTAAATCTTGGTTTTTATAGGTGTGATGATATCACGACAAAAAATCTCATTCGAAAAACGAACCAGTAAGGCAGTTATAATTAACAATTCACTCGTCCGGAGCCTTCGACTCTCGACCTTGCTAAACCCTTGAACTCAGGAATCTGAAAAGCTGTAGCTGCCAGTGCCAGGATACTCCTTTTGTCCAGTAGTGTTCTCTCAGAGCCTCCTAGCTCTTGTGCAGAATGAGCTTCTTGTTAACTTCAGCACATGCAGCTTTGGAAAAACAAGCTTTCACGTTGAACATTAGAACATACAAATAGAATTCACTCTGACCAACTAAAATGAACATAAATACACTTTTGGTACAAATATATTTATGTCTAAATTGTTTAATATAAAATGATTATAAAGAATAACATTTCTAAAATACTATAACATTGACATTCTTTCAAGCGAGTATTAAAGTGGCTTGCATAAACATTAACTCTTGTTGTGCACTTTTACTAATATATCTCAGTGCACTACGTTTGACAATTTTTTTTTACACATTACAAAAGGGAAATAGCCACCCTTTCTGCTTCACGTTTTAGAAGGCAAAATGGCGCAGCCAGGTTATGCTCCTTCAGAAGTTATAATTAGCTTAGTAAACAATAACTGGTGAATTTCACTGTTTTTTGTTTTTTAAATATACATTTTTATATCATTGCAATAGCTAATTGTAATGTTACGCTTTGTTTTTTTCAGTGAATTTAACATACATACTTTATATACACATAATTGTATATATAATACCATACATATATGTATAATAATTATGTGTATATATGATATATAGATATAGTAAGTACAGAGTTTCCATAGGAGATGCCTTTTTGTTTTGCTGATAACCTTCGTGCCATTTGACAAATTTCCACTAAATGTTTGACATTTTTTTGTCTAATGTGTGCATATTAAGTTTTAGGGGTGATCAGTCAAGAGGGGGCTAAGAAAAAAGGGGGGTCCCAAACTAAAAATCCCCATGCATTTTCCATAGACTTTTTTTGGAAGCACTGCCGCAAAAAGTGCTGAACGGGTTTACACCAAATTTGTCAGAAGCTGAGTCTTGGTCCAGAAAGCGTGCTTTTTGTAAGTAATTTTGGAGATGCTAAGTTCTAAAAATATTTGTATATCTGCATGGTTGGGCTCGAGGGACTCTTGAGGAGTCCCTCAAACCCAATTTTAAATTAGAATATTTTAAATAACAGGACTGGGGTGTGCGGTCCCTGTCCCTGAGCTTTTGTAGGCCCTGGGGACCCAATCCCTGGGGCAGATTCCTGTGAAAACCAAAAGGTGGGGTGGTGACATGGCCCCCTCCTGAGCCTTAAAGGTTCCTGGGGACCCCATCTCCAGGGCCCATTGGTGTAAACAAGGGAATGGGGCCACCCAGCCCCCTCCCTGAGTCTTGAGAGAACCCTGGGACCCCATCCCTCACAGCCAATTCAATTGCTCTGTCCCAGGGAGCTCACCATAGTAGCTTACCTGTCTGCACTAGCGTGGGCAGGAAAACATATGTATGATTCCACCTGGCAAGAGCAATTTTATATCTCCTGCCAGGCAGGAGCAAACATGCCTTTTCTGCCTGCAGCAGCATAGAGAGGGAAGACAATTCTGCTTCCACTTGGCAGGAGATTTAAACATGTTTCTACAGGTGGGAGCAGACTTCTGTTGTGCTGCCCACACACCTGCACCTAACTATAAGCTTTTTATTACACCTAACTATAACGTCACCATAACCTTTGTATTTTTCAGTGAATATATATAAAATAGTTATACAGGTTCAGTTTGCTGGCCTGATTTTTCCCCTTCTGTCTGCAATTCTTTCTCCATGTGTGTGTGCCCCTGCCCCCTCCCTTGTTCTGTCCAGGAGGCATTGTGTTGTCCCCACCCAAGCCAGCCTTTTCTCTGAGGTTAGCTTGCAACCCCTGCCTTCCTAATCCAGCATCTCCATTGTCCATGTCCATGCCACTGACCACTTCTCCAGCCCTAGGTAACTGTTGTGCTGGCACTGCCCTTCCCACTTGCCCTGCAAGGTTTGCTCGCCTCCCCTACCCACCCCCTTCCTGCCCTCCTTGTTGTCTGTGTCCATGCCCCAGCCCCAGCCCCCTCACTCTGCTCTTCTTGGTCTAATGTGCTGCCACAGCACCTCCCGCTTGGTCACAATTATTACTTGCTGTCCCTGCCTTCTCCACCTTCCGCCCCACCTTCCCTCCATTGTCTGAGTCTATGCCTCTGGAACTGTCTGCCTGATTGGCCTCTGTGCTCAGCTTGCTACCCCTATCCTTCTTCCCCCTGCCCCTCAATGTCCCTGTTTGTGCCCCTGAACCCACCCTCCTGCCCTCTTTTCTCCCATGTTCCCTGCCTCTCCCGTCTGTCCGGCGTGGTCTGTTGTCCTGCCACTGATCAACATGGTTAGCTTGCCCGGCATGGTTAACTTGCTACCCCTTCCCATAACCCTCAACCCTAATTTCCATTGTCTAAGTCCATGCTACTATACCTTCCCTCCTGCCTTTCATGGTCCAGTGTGCTGTTCCTCCTTCCTGCCCTTCATGATGCTTTGTGCTGACACTGCCCCTTGTGCTCACCCTATGTAGTCTATTGTGCTCTCCCTTACCTTTTCCACCTGCCCTCTTTTTTCCGAGTCCAGCCCCACCTCCTTACTTTGCCCTCCATGGTGCTTTGTGCAACCCTGGGCACCCTTCATCTTGCCTGTCATGGTCCGTTGTACTGCCACAAACCTGCCTGCCTGCCACGAGTGGTCTGTGGTGCTGCCACTGCTCCTCCTGCCTGACCTGCATGGTCTGTTGTGCTGCCATGGCCCCTCCTGCGTGCCCTGTAAGATCAACTTGCTAAATTAGAGATCTCAACCTTTCTCTTGTCAGATGCAACTTGTTTGCATCCTGTTATTTTTAATTTTTTGTTTTCTGAAATTTTAGACAGGACTATAAATATCAGAATGAGATTGATCACTACTTACAAAGGAAATTAAACAACATAATGCCACTAGGTAAAGGTGCAAATATGGATCATGTAAAACTTTCTTCATTGTTTCCATGAACTACCATTTGTATTTTCACACTGGTAGCTCCCAAAACAGGAATGTAAACTAGCAATGGTGTTTTCAGTTTTTCCTAGGACATCTAAATAAGATGCGTCCCTCATGTGTGACACGGGAGTCAGCGACTCCAAGCAATGTCTAAGGGTCTGCAAGGAAGGGGAAAGAGCACATGCTTTTATTGGGCAGGTGATGTTAGTGATAAGGAATTATTGCTGAAAAGGGAAGTCACAATAATGTAAGAGGGTCACATTTTGTCAATTTGAGTTACTGGCAAAGCTACCTGCAAACGGTCCTTAACTGTGCTTTTGGGAAGATTCCTGCTACTGTTGCTTAAAAACTACCTGTTTGGGTCAAAGAGGGAGTTTATCCTGTGTGTCACACAGGAGGCATGAAAATGTCACACATTAGCCACAGCAACCACTCACATGTCACACAAAAGCAGACTTAAAGAGTAAGAGCCCTTATTTCTGTCATTGTGATATAGTTGGGCTACACAGGGAGGGGAGTAATATTTGGGCTACATTTTTGTCTGGCAGCCATCTTGGGAGACTTTATTATCATCAAACTCCCTTATTTCCTCATTTAGTGCAGTATCCTTGACAGAAAATGCTGTTAGTTTTACAGCTTTGATTCCATCAAGATGGCATTCAGGCATGCCACAGTTTTGCCTTAAATACATAATGTTAGCACTTTATTTGCTCATGAAAACACTATGCTGCTGTTGATCACCAAGGCTTTAGCTGGCAGGCTGCTGCTTGTGTTGAATGTTTGTGTTTCAGCCTGCATGTAAGACGGTTTTACCGAAATAGATGTGGAAGACATTTGAGAATGGCGATTCTCCAATTGAAATGAAGAGAAAATCTGGATTTCATTAGAGACATAGAGGCTAGCATTATGCATTAATCCTTTTAAGGCCACTCCTGCAACAGTTTAAATAAATTTATAACATCACACTACATTCAACAATCCAGAATTAGAACCTTCCCCAACACATAAATACACCCCTCCTGGAATGGTCTTCCTCCGTTAAATGCAATGCCTTTCATCTACAATCCAATGTCTTTCTCTTGCTCTAATCCAAATTCCCTTCCATCCTCTGATGAGTGCAACACCACTGATAACTCTCTAGAATAAAAATAATGTCTTAAACATTCTTCATACTTAACATAAACAGTTTAAAAAATGTCTACCGGAACAATTCCCTAAACTTTTTTGTTACTTCATCCTTGAAGGGTTAGTAGGGCAAGATAATGCTGAACTCCGTGTCTTTAATGAAATCCAGATTCTCTCTTTATTTGAATAGGAGAACTGCCATTTCATTACAAGAACGAAGGCCATTGTTATGCATGTTGGTAATTCTGCAACATCACATATGCCATATGCACAACTGGTCTACAATCATGCTTCACAAAACACTAGTATTGTAGCAGTCATCAGCCAATTGTCCACCACACCAAAAACCTCTGCTAGCCATCACTTCCCCCACTTATTTTGCTTTAAACCTTTGTAAATCAATTCCTGCTTGATCGATAGTCCACCTGACCCATCTTGCAATAGTTGCAGAAGTTATTGTTATAAACAGTTTCACAAACAAATTCAACAATTCACTTACCCTGTCTGGTCTAAGTTTCTCCATTCTACTCTCACACTCTTTCATGCAACCTACTACACAAAGTTTTGTGCTTTGATCAAATTTGGATAAAACATTGTCCCTGACATAGTCTTAGTTCACTACCGTATCTCAAACATTAATCCAACTGGAATTTAAAACTACTACTTACCTCCAGTGCCTTCACATCCTAAACTCTGTGCATATAATCAAACACAGAAGAGAACCCAACTTCATAGAGAGTCTTTTCAAATCTAGTAATGTATTACCCGGCCAGGATCTAAATAAGAATAAAACTAAATTCAACCCCCCAAAACACATTATACCTCAGTGAAGAGATCTTCTTAATGTAATACTCTTCATACTAAAACTTGCCTTCCTAAACATTTTCCATCTGCCTGACTATGACTTGCTGATATTGCTGATCTACTACAATTCATAGTTCTGCAACTAAGATCCCTTTTGAAGTGCTCCATTAGGGAATTCACTACCTCCACTATAGGAGCCTCCAAATAATCTATATTCCTCTCTATGCACCAACATACCCACACTCTCCAAATTCCTCTTTATCTATGTCTTATTCCTGATGCCCAAAATTCCTTTAGCAACTCAGTAGCCTTTCCCAAAAGCCCTGAGAAGCAAGAAGATCTCCTGATATCTTCCAAACAAGAAGTTTCAACACCCTCGACCCCACTAATAGATGTTTGTCTCCATCTCTGTTACTCAACAGCCCATCTCTCTCTGGTATCAAAAATGGTACATCTCAGGCCAACTCCGTGACCATTGGAAAACATGTCTGAGATACCCAAAACGGAGTCACCAACACTACTCGACATTTCTCTCTCTTTATCCTTTTTGTATAACCATCTCAATAATTGCAAAAGGTTAATAACGGAGAGTGCGGATGGTGAATTTATCGTCCCAGAAGGAATTTGGAGCGATCGTTTGTCAGGGATACAATTGAAAGAGCTTTGGCAAGTATCTCTATCTCCTTTGTACAACACAGTTAAACTCGCTTCCCTTAGGAGAAACCATTTGTTTTCAATCCATAGAGACTTTTGGTCACCGGCAAGACTTTAAAAAATGGGGAAAGGCACGCTTGTTAACTGTAAACAAATGTGGGTTATCTGCAGCTGATGATTTACATATGTTTTTGGAGTGCCCCCAGGTTGGAGAGTGCTGGGGAAAGGTGGGCAGAGTAATAAGTAAAATCTTTCAAGTAAACTTAGAGGTAAGAATTCTGCTAGTTATATTTGGGTGCCGTCATGATATATTGGCAAGTATGATGGATAAAGCAAAACTTTTTTTACATGATATTATTGGCCAGGAGAGAGATTTGCAGAAAGTGGATTAGTCCCCTCCCCCCTCTTTTTAAGGACTGGAAAGACTCACTAATATATAGGGGGTCATTCAGACCCCGGCGGGCGCCGGAGCCGCCCGCCTGCCGGGAACCGCCGAATGACCGCACCGCGGTCAAAAGACCGCAGCGGCCTTTCTGTGTTTCCCGCTGGGCTGGCGGGCGACCGCCAGAAGGCCGCCCGCCAGCCCAGCGGGAAACCCCTTCCCACGAGGACGCCGGCTCCGAATGGAGCCGGCGTAGTGGGAATGGTGCGACGGGTGCAGTTGCACCCATCGCGAATTTCAGTGTCTGCAAGCTGCGCCGCCATGGGGGATTCCTCAGGGCAGCGGAAAACCGGCAGGACACCGCCGGTTTTCCTGTTCTGACCGCGGCCAAACCGCTGCGGTCAGAATGCCCTGCGGGGCACCGCCAGCCTGTTGGCGGTGCTCCCACCAACCCCGGCTATGACCCCCATAATCT
Source organism: Pleurodeles waltl (assembly GCF_031143425.1). Classification (NCBI taxonomy): domain Eukaryota; kingdom Metazoa; phylum Chordata; class Amphibia; order Caudata; family Salamandridae; genus Pleurodeles; species Pleurodeles waltl. Next base: position 202,933,485 of record NC_090446.1, on the reverse strand, counting down.
AAAACTGGACTATAGAGAAGATAATAAGAAATATAGGTTTTGGAACCCGTTGAAAAAATGGTTGAATCAATAGCGTGAAAAGCCCAAAATTTAATTTTGTGATTGGTCCAATGATTATATACTATGCTGGATACAAGAGTATTCCCTGCAGTTTGAGATGACTGAAGGTGGGAACTGAGGCAAGGCAGGCTGTGTTTTTTTTTCATTTGGATATTCTGTGAAGTTCGTGAGTAAACCGCCGCCGAATGACCCCTCCCCATTGCAGCTAGTGAGTGAGGACCAAAAAAAAATAATAATAATTGCAAAAGGTGAAAATATATAAGCTCTTACCTCCTACCAATTCTGTTGAAAGCATCTAACGCACCTGGATCTAGCATCTAATTGTAATATCTCTTTACTTGATAAGCCAGCTTGCTTGCAAAAGGATCCACTTCCAAATGACCCCATTCCCAGTCAATTTTCCTAAAACAAAGTGGATCCAACCTCCAATCGCTGAATTCTCACAAGAATTTTGAATTTTGAATCTTAATCCACCCTCACATTTTCCTTCCTAGTTACATACTCTACTGTTAGACCTTTCTAGTGGTCCAAACAAAGAATCCAGATTTCCTTGGCCACATCTGACAAACAACAGAACCTGCTGTCCCTAGTTGATTTATGTAAGTCACAGCAGAAACATTGTCCATCCTTATTAGCAATGCACTGCCTTTCAAAACATTTTTTAATCTTCTTAGCTCATAGAGACCTGCTGTCGATTCTAAACAATTTATGTTTTGTTTTCTCTCTACACCTGACTACAATCCACCAGTCTCTTGATGATCCAAATGGGCAACCCCGACCAGACAAACTTGCATCTGTCTCGAAAACATAATCCGGTACGAATGTAAAAATGGCTCACACATTCTAAGCCTCTAGGTTCTCCAACCACAAACATAACTCTACCTTTTCTTCCTGATCTAAAGATATCTTGTCACCATACCATAAGCCCCTTCTCAAGGCTTCTGCTTTCACTCTCTGAAGTGCTTGGTAATGTAAAGGACCTAGAAACACTGCCTGTAATGAATATGATAATAATCCTCTCAACCTGAGTAAATCTTTTATAGTCAAACACTCCTTTCTCAAAACATGCCTAATCTCCTTCTTTATTCTGTTTACTCTTCTCCCAGGCAATCCGAACATTATATTCACAGTGTCTATATTGAAACCCAGAAATTACAATTATTACTTTGGATTTAAAATTGACTTTTCCTTGTTCACAAGAAAGGTTAAGCTTTCTAATAAACTTCTCACTAAATCTAAGTCTTTCTGAAGTTGTTCCAAACATTGAGACCATACTAAAATGTCATCCACATAAATAATCATCCGAATACCGCTCTCTCTCAAGTACAGCACTGCCCCCCTCAACACTTTGATGAAACACCATTGTGCAGAAACTAGACCAAAGGGAAGACACACAAATGGGTAAAGCTGATTCTGCTATCTGAACTTAAGAAATGACTGACTGATCTGCTCCATTGGAGTTGTAAAATATGCATCTTTTAGATCTAGTTTCCCCAGCCAATAGTCATTCAAGAGCATTGTATTGCTACATGCACTACGTGCAAGGTAAACAGTGGTGCGGGGTGTGGACCATTGGCCTCTGCTTCCATTGGTCTTCGCTTCCATTTTGGTTCACGACTCCATTTTGTCGAGTCTGGTTCTGTGCGTACGGCACTGTTCAGTGTTTTTCCACAAGCTTCGGCAAGCTGCAGGGTGGGGTGTTTTTCTGCTCAACTTCGCTCCATCTGCCTGATACGAAGGGCGCTATTTACATTCCACGAGCTATCAGTTAGGACAACAGGGGGATGCGCCTGTACTCAAGGAGGAATGCAAGCTTCACCTTGGAGCCCTCTCCTGGGAACCTGGCCCGTTCTGAGGAGACGTCTCGAAGGGTGAACAAGGTACCGCTGATTGCACAATTTGCAAAGGAGGGGGTCTTTTTCTAGAAAAGACTCCTGGGCGTTAGTAAATACTATAAAGGTCAGGAGCCTGGATGGACTGGTTTAGGAACTCTCTTCTGCGTTGGACGCAACGCCAGGAGGACTGATTGTCCCGAAGGAGACTCCCTGTGCCAGTCGATTTGGGTTCCCCGGCTTGGTGTGCGGCGGAGGGATGCAGAATCTCTTTTCAGTGAAGCCTTTCAATTTATAAGCATTGAAGTATATTGTTTGTGCGTGTGTTATATGCACTTATTCTTGCAGTTATTTTCATGCTGTAAAGAAATGGCTCCCTGTTGCAGTCACCCCCCACTTTTTGCCTGATACTGATGCTGACTTGACTGAGAAGTGTGCTGGGTCCCTGCTAACCAGGCCCCAGCACCAGTGTTCTTTCACCTAAAATGTACAGTTGTTTCCACAATTGGCACAACCCTGGCACCCAGGTAAGTCCCTTGTAACTGGTACCCCTGGTACCAAGGGCCCTGATGCCAGGGAAGGTCTCTAAGGGCTGCAGCATGTCTTATGCCACCCTAGGGACCCCTCACTCAGCACAGACACACTGCTTGCCAGCTTGTATGTGCTGGTGAGGACCAAAATGAGTAAGTCGACATGGCACTCCCCTCAGGGTACCATGCCAACCTCACACTGCCTGTGGCATAGGTAAGTCACCCCTCTAGCAGGCCTTACAGCCCTAAGGCAGGGTGCACTATACCACAGGTGAGGGCATAGGTGCATGAGCACTATGCCCCTACAGTGTCTAAGCAAAACCTTAGACATTGTAAGTGCAGGGTAGCCATAGGAATATATGGTCTGGGAGTCTGTCAAAAACGAACTCCACAGCTCCATAATGGCTACACTGAATACTGGGAAGTTTAGTATCAAACTTCTCAGAATAATAAACCCACACTGATGCCAGTGTTGGATTTATTAAAAAATGCACACAGAGGGCATCTTAGAGATGCCCCCTGTATTTTACCCAATTGTTCAGTGTAGGCTGACTGGTTCCAGCAGCCTGCCACAACCGAGACATGTTGCTGGCCCCATGGGGAGAGTGCCTTTGTCACTCTGAGGCCAGTAACAAAGCCTGCACTGGGTGGAGATGCTAACACCTCCCCCAGGCAGGAGCTGTCACACCTGGCGGTGAGCCTCAAAGGCTCACCCCTTTGTGCCAGCACCGCAGGACACTCCAGCTAGTGGAGTTGCCCGCCCCCTCCGGCCCGGCCCCCACTTTTGGCGGCAAGGCCGGAGAAAATAATGAGAAAAACAAGGAGGAGTCACTGGCCAGTCAGGACAGCCCCTAAGGTGTCCTGAGCTGAAGTGGCTCTAACTTTTAGAAATCCTCCATCTTGCAGATGGAGGATTCCCCAATAGGATTAGGGATGTGATCCCCTCCCCTTGGGAGGAGGCACAAAGAGGGTGTACCCACCCTCAGGGCTAGTAGCCATTGGCTACTAACCCCCCAGACCTAAACACGCCCTTAAATTTTGTATTTAAGGGCTTCCCTGAACCGAAGAATTTAGATTCCTGCAACTAACAAGAAGAAGGACTGCTGAGCTGAAAAACCCCTGCAGAGGAAGAACAGAAGACACCAACTGCCTTGGCCCCAGACTTACCGGCCTGTCTCCTGCCTTCCAAAGAAACCTGCTCCAGCGACGCTTTCCAAGGGACCAGCGACCTCTGAATCCTCTGAGGACTGCCCTGCTTCGAAAAAGACAAGAAACTCCCGAGGACAGCGGCACTGCTCCAAAAGAACTGCAACTTTGTTACAAGGAGCAGATTTAAAGACCCCTGCAACTCCCCGCAAGAAGCGTGAGACTTGCAACACTGCACCCGGCGACCCCGACTCGACTGGTGGAGAACAACCAACTCAGGGAGGACCCTTCGGCGACTCTACGACTGTGAGTAACCAAAGTTGTCCCCCCTGAGCCCCCACAGCGACGCCTGCAGAGGGAATCCCCAGGCTCCCCCTGACCGCGACTGTCTGAACTCCATTTCCCGAAGGCTGGAAAAGACCCTGCACCCGCAGCCCCCAGCCCCTAAAGAAACTGAACTTCTGTGCAGGAGTGACCCCCAGGAGGCCCTCTCCCTTGCCCAGGTGGTGGCTACCCCGAGGAGCCCCCCCCTTGCCTGCCTGCGACGCTGAAGAGATCCCTTGATCTCTCATTGACTTCCATTGAAAACCCGACGCGTGTTTGCACGCTGCACCCGGCCGCCCCCGCGCTGCTGAGGGTGTACTTTCTGTGCTGACTTGTGTCCCCCCCGGTGCCCTACAAAACCCCCCTGGTCTGCCCTCCGAAGACGCGGGTACTTACCTGTTGGCAGACTGGAACCGGGGCACCCCCTTCTCTCCATTGAAGCCTATGTGTTTTGGGCACCTCTTTGACCTTTGCACCTGACCGGCCCTGAGCTGCTGGTGGGATAACTTTGGGGTTGCTCTGAACCCCCAACGGTGGGCTACCTTGGACCAAAAACTGAAACCTGTAAGTGACTTATTTACCTGTGAAAACTAACAATAACTTACCTCCCCCAGGAACTGTGGAAATTGCACTGTGTCCACTTTTAAAACAGCTTATTGTGTTTTATGTAAAAAGTATACATGCTAAAGTAATGATTCAAAGTTCCTAGAGTACTTACCTGCAATACCTTTCAAATGAGATATTACATGTAGAATTTGAACCTGTGGTTCTTAAAATAAACTAAGAAAAGATATTTTTCTATAACAAAACCTATTGGCTGGATTTGTCTCTGAGTGTGTGTACCTCATTTATTGTCTATGTGTATGTACAACAAATGCTTAACACTACTCCTTGGATAAGCCTACTGCTCGACCACACTACCACAAAATAGAGCATTAGTATTATCTCTTTTTACCACTATTTTACCTCTAAGGGGAACCCTTGGACTCTGTGCATGCTATTCCGTACTTTGAAATAGCACATACAGAGCCAACTTCCTACATTGGTGGATCAGCGGTGGGGTACAAGACTTTGCATTTGCTGGACTACTCAGCCAATACCTGATCACACGACAAATTCCAAAAATTGTCATTAGAACTTGATTTTTTGCAATTTGAAATTTTTCTAAAGTCTTTAAAGTCCTGCTAGGGCCTTGTGTTAGTCCCTGTTAGCATTTCTTTTAGAGTTTAAAAGTTTGTAAAAGTTTGAATTAGATTCTAGAACCAGTTTTAGATTCTTAAAAAGCATTCCAACTTTTAGAAGAATAATGTCTAGTACAGATATGAATGTGGTGGAACTCGACACCACACCTTACCTCCATCTCCAGATGAAAGAGCTAAGGTCACTCTGTAAAATAAGAAAAATAACAATGGGCTCCAGACCTACCAAACTACAGCTCCAGGAGCTGGTGGCAGAGTATGATAGAGCCAACCCCTCTGTGGATAACACAGATGAAGATGATAGTGAATTGGAGGAAGATTCCCCCCTACCAGTCCTATCTAGGGAGGACAGGGCTTCTCAAGCCCTGACTCCAAAAATACTAGTCAGAGATGCTGGCTCCCTCACAGGAGGGACCAGCACCTCTGAAATCACTGAGGATAACTCCAGTGAAGAGGACATCCAGTTAGCCAGGATGGCCAAAAGATTGGCTTTGGAAAGACAGATCCTAGCCATAGAAAGGGAAAGACAAGAGATGGGCCTAGGACCCATCAATGGTGGCAGCAACATAAATAGGGTCAGAGATTCTCCTGACATGTTGAAAATCCCCAAAGGGATTGTAACTAAATATGAAGATGGTGATGACATCACCAAATGGTTCACAGCTTTTGAGAGGGCTTGTGAAACCAGAAAAGTGAACAAATCTCACTGGGGTGCTCTCCTTTGGGAAATGTTCACAGGAAAGTGTAGGGATAGACTCCTCACACTCTCTAAAAAAGATGCAGAATCTTATGACCTCATGAAGGGTACCCTGATTGAGGGCTTTGGATTCTCCACTGAGGAGTATAGAATTAGATTCAGGGGGGCTCAAAAATCCTCGAGCCAGACCTGGGTTGATTTTGTAGACTACTCAGTGAAAACACTGGATGGTTGGGTAACTGGAAATTAAGTGCATGACTATGTTGGGCTTTATAATTTGTTTATGAAAGAACACATTTTAAGTAACTGCTTCAATGAAAAGTTGCATCAGTATCTGGTAGACCTAGGACCAATTTCTCCCCAAGAATTGGGAAAGAAGGCGGACCATTGGGTCAAGACTAGGGTAACCAAAACTTCCACTGGGGGTGACCAAGAGAAAGGGGTTACAAAGACTCCCCAGGAGAAAGTGGGTGACACTAGAAACAAAGAAAAAGATTCCTCTGTAGGCCCCCAAAAACCAGAACAGGTGGGTGGGCCCCGAGACACAACCCAAAACAAAGGTGGGTACCAGGGTAAGAACTGGGATGCCACTAAGGCATGGTGCCATAACTGTAAACAGACAGGGCACCACACCAAGGACACTTCTTGTCCCAAAAACAAACCCCCTAGCAAAATCCCAGGGTTGACCAGTGTAGCCATTGGGGATGACTCCTCAGATGAGGAGGTCTTCATAGCCTTCAACTGGAAAAAGGGCCCAACCGGTGAGTTGGAGATTCCAGAGGGAAGTAGACACTTCCACCACCTACTGGTGAATGGAATCCCAGCCACTGCCCTGAGAGACACTTGTGCCAGTCACACTATTGTGCATGACAGGCTGGTGTTCTCCAACCAGTACATCCCAGGTGAGACTACCAGAGTAAGAGTTAGCCCAGACAGGGTCACTGTTAGGCCTGTGGCTTTTGTGACCATAGAAGTGGGTGGGACTTTTAGCTGGAGAAGGGTGGTAGTCAGTACAGACCTCCCCCTTGATTGTCTCCTTGGAAATGACTACCCAGAGGTTAGTCAGAGCCCAAGAGAGGAACTGGTCCAGTGCCAGTCCTCTCCCAAGGATTCTGGAGTTCCTGCCTCTGCAGTAAATGTAAGTAGGCCCCAGAGGAAAAAGAAAAGGAAACAGAGTAGGAAAGGTGGACAACCTTTAGCCAAGGTTCCAGCAAGCCAAGGAGATTCTGCTCCAGTAGGGGAGAACTCCAAAAGTGGCTCTGATAAAGTCCAACCTGACCCACAAGAAGTCCTGGCTAGTCAGGCAACTGTTAAGTCTGAGTGGGTGGCTCCTCAGCTAACAGAAGAAAGAGTGGAAGAAGGGTGTTTACTACAAGATGTGGTAACCCCCACTCTAATACAGCAGACAGGCACCCTGAACCCAAAGAAGCCTGTAACTTAGCCCCTTCCCTTGTAGGTGAAGAGCTAAAGGTGTGGTTCTGGGCACTGACAGCTGTCAGTGGCCTCTGCTGGGTGTTAGCCTTTTTGGCTGCACTATCCTTGGCATGGTGGTCTGACCCCATGCCAAATAGCAAGTTAGGCCCCCTGACCCTGTTGGTCATGGTGGGGTTACTCCAGCTCTGGGTAACCTCTTTGGGTAAGCTAGGGGTGACCCTGGCTAAGATAAGATTAGCAGAGGTGGATACCTCTAACCCCAAAATAGAGAGAATGGGTGGAGACATAAAAAGTACAGACAAGAGGCAATTCAGACTAGGTCCTATCACTGTGGCAGTGGGTCAGTTCCCCAGAGGGAATGACCTGGACAGGAGGATGTAAGGCAGAGTAGGCCCTGCAACAAACCAGCCTATTTCCTCTACTCTTCCTTGCCTGACAGACTAGGAAGACTCTCCCAGCTTTGGCTGAGTCTCCTGGCCTGTAGGCTGGGGGGGGCTTGTGTAAAGAAATGGCTCCCTGTTGCAGTCACCCCCCACTTTTTGCCTGATACTGATGCTGACTTGACTGAGAAGTGTGCTGGGACCCTGCTAACCAGGCCCCAGCACCAGTGTTCTTTCACCTAAAATGTACAGTTGTTTCCACAATTGGCACAACCCTGGCACCCAGGTAAGTCCCTTGTAACTGGTACCCCTGGTACCAAGGGCCCTGATGCCAGGGAAGGTCTCTAAGGGCTGCAGCATGTCTTATGCCACCCTAGGGACCCCTCACTCAGCACAGACACACTGCTTGCCAGCTTGTATGTGCTGGTGAGGACCAAAACGAGTAAGTCGACATGGCACTCCCCTCAGGGTACCATGCCAACCTCACACTGCCTGTGGCATAGGTAAGTCACCCCTCTAGCAGGCCTTACAGCCCTAAGGCAGGGTGCACTATACCACAGGTGAGGGCATAGGTGCATGAGCACTATGCCCCTACAGTGTCTAAGCAAAACCTTAGACATTGTAAGTGCAGGGTAGCCATAAGAATATATGATCTGGGAGTCTGTCAAAAACGAACTCCACAGCTCCATAATGGCTACACTGAATACTGGGAAGTTTAGTATCAAACTTCTCAGAATAATAAACCCACACTGATGCCAGTGTTGGATTTATAAAAAAATGCACACAGAGGGCATCTTAGAGATGCCCCCTGTATTTTACCCAATTGTTCAGTGTAGGCTGACTGGTTCCAGCAGCCTGCCACAACCGAGACATGTTGCTGGCCCCATGGGGAGAGTGCCTTTGTCACTCTGAGGCCAGTAACAAAGCCTGCACTGGGTGGAGATGCTAACACCTCCCCCAGGCAGGAGCTGTCACACCTGGCGGTGAGCCTCAAAGGCTCACCCCTTTGTGCCAGCACCGCAGGACACTCCAGCTAGTGGAGTTGCCCGCCCCCTCCGGCCCCGGCCCCCACTTTTGGCGGCAAGGCCGGAGAAAATAATGAGAAAAACAAGGAGGATTCACTGGCCAGTCAGGACAGCCCCTAAGGTGTCCTGAGCTGAAGTGGCTCTAACTTTTAGAAATCCTCCATCTTGCAGATGGAGGATTCCCCAATAGGATTAGGGATGTGACCCCCTCCCCTTGGGAGGAGGCACAAAGAGGGTGTACCCACCCTCAGGGCTAGTAGCCATTGGCTACTAACCCCCCAGACCTAAACACGCCCTTAAATTTTGTATTTAAGGGCTTCCCTGAACCTAAGAATTTAGATTCCTGCAACTAACAAGAAGAAGGACTGCTGAGCTGAAAAACCCCTGCAGAGGAAGAACAGAAGACACCAACTGCCTTGGCCCCAGACTTACCGGCCTGTCTCCTGCCTTCCAAAGAAACTTGCTCCAGCGACGCTTTCCAAGGGACCAGCGACTACTGAATCCTCTGAGGACTGCCCTGCTTCGAAAAAGACAAGAAACTCCCGAGGACAGCGGCACTGCTCCAAAAGAACTGCAACTTTGTTACAAGGAGCAGATTTAAAGACCCCTGCAACTCCCCGCAAGAAGCGTGAGACTTGCAACACTGCACCCGGCGACCCCGACTCGACTGGTGGAGAACAACCAACTCAGGGAGGACCCTCCGGCGACTCTACGACTGTGAGTAACCAAAGTTGTCCCCCCTGAGCCCCCACAGCGACGCCTGCAGAGGGAATCCCCAGGCTCCCCCTGACCGCGACTGTCTGAACTCCATTTCCCGACGGCTGGAAAAGACCCTGCACCCGCAGCCCCCAGCCCCTAAAGAAACGGAACTTCTGTGCAGGAGTGACCCCCAGGAGGCCCTCTCCCTTGCCCAGATGGTGGCTACCCCGAGGAGCCCCCCCCTTGCCTGCCTGCGACGCTGAAGAGATCCCTTGATCTCTCATTGACTTCCATTGAAAACCCGACGCGTGTTTGCACGCTGCACCCGGCCGCCCCCGCGCTGCTGAGGGTGTACTTTCTGTGCTGACTTGTGTCCCCCCCGGTGCCCTACAAAACCCCCCTGGTCTGCCCTCCGAAGACGCGGGTACTTACCTGTTGGCAGACTGGAACCGGGGCACCCCCTTCTCTCCATTGAAGCCTATGTGTTTTGGGCACCTCTTTGACCTTTGCACCTGACCGGCCCTGAGCTGCTGGTGGGATAACTTTGGGGTTGCTCTGAACCCCCAACGGTGGGCTACCTTGGACCAAAAACTGAAACCTGTAAGTGACTTACTTACCTGTGAAAACTAACAATAACTTACCTCCCCCAGGAACTGTGGAAATTGCAGTGTCCACTTTTAAAACAGCTTATTGTGTTTTATGTAAAAAGTATACATGCTAAAGTAATGATTCAAAGTTCCTAGAGTACTTACCTGCAATACCTTGCAAATGAGATATTACATGTAGAATTTGAACCTGTGGTTCTTAAAATAAACTAAGAAAAGATATTTTTCTATAACAAAACCTATTGGCTGGATTTGTCTCTGAGTGTGTGTACCTCATTTATTGTCTATGTGTATGTACAACAAATGCTTAACACTACTCCTTGGATAAGCCTACTGCTCGACCACACTACCACAAAATAGAGCATTAGTATTATCTCTTTTTACCACTATTTTACCTCTAAGGGGAACCCTTGGACTCTGTGCATGCTATTCCGTACTTTGAAATAGCACATACAGAGCCAACTTCCTACACATGCTATTAAGCATTGAAGTATATTGTGTGTGCGTGTGTTATATGCACTTATTCTTGCAGCTATTTTCATGCTATTCTTCATGATATCACAGAGTGCTTATATTCTCACCATTATTCTCATGTTATTGTCTTGATATATATATATATATATTAGTGTGGTTAGTTTTGCCATATGAGAACTTGCCCCTTAAATAAACTTGATTATTCTACTCCCTAAGGTGTCTGAGAGTGATTGCTTTACATTGTGCCTTAAACTATCCTGAAGTGCATAGTTCTGATATTCTGAAGAATATAGCAACACAAATTGGCGTAGTCGGCAGGATTAAAAAAAAAAAAAAAAGGGAAAAATACTTAATAAGATCAAAGCGAGTTCAAAATCATGTTCTCATGTAGCAAATCCGGACATAGAAATACTGGGGTGGGAAACTGCCCTGTATAAACTTTTAGCTCAGAAATGGTCACCTTGTGCTGGTTTGTGTGAAAATTGGAATGCGTGTATGTTAAATGCAGAACCTGAAGATGTTCTTACATGTTTACAAAAAGTGTCAATTGACAAGGGAAGGGAGATTTGTGCGTTGGGGAGGCGAGGCTGGATCTTGCTTTCTGCGTACCGAAAGTTGTAAGAAAAATGTTTACAGTTACAAAAAGACCACGAGCAGCTGGAGAAGGAGTTAGTAGGAGCCCGAAATTCCTCTACCATGTTAGCTTGTCAAAATAAATTGTTAAGTGATAAGCTTGAAATGTACCAGCTGGTTGCAGAGAGAACGGCCGTTAGCGTCGCTCAATATAAACACAAGAAACGAAGAGGGAAAGTTAATAAAAAGAAGGTACATTTAGCTATCTCTCAGGCAGGATTAGCCTTTGACCCTGAATTTTGGGATGGAAACATCTGGGATACGTCTGATTTTTCAGATGAGTCCGGGGGTGACAACTGTCAAGATGTTAGTCAGGAAAAGACAGAGCGCAGGAATGTTGTCCGTGCGCAGCCCATATATCGGCGAAAGTTACAGCATAGCCCAGCTAACCCTGGAGGGGTGATGCTGGATGCCCTGGAGGATTATACACAGCAAGAACTAAGTGATGTGATAGACAGATTTCGACAGAGGTCTGGGGAAACATTGCTTACGTGGATGGTGCGAGTGCATGATATGGGGGGTCAGGAGGTCCAATTAGATCACGGCGACGCCCCGAGGCTTTGTATGTTAAGTACAGACCCAGTTATCCAAAATGAGTTTAGAACTTATCCAGGGAATGGTCCCATGACCAATTTGTTGGAGTTAGCGGCGCAAGGGTGTGCTCAGAAGTATCCGACAGAGTCAGACTGGCCGCCTAACGATAAACCTTGGTATACTTTGAGAGATGCAGTACAGAGATTGAAGGAAGAAGGGATGAAAACAACTATTTTTATGGGTAATGCTCATAATTTGATGAATGGAATTTTAAATGTGTCTGTGCGAAACCGGTTGATTAGGGCCGCTCCTCCTGCATATAAGCATGTCATCATGACTTTGTTAATCAATCAGACGGGTAACCCATTGTCTCAGGTGGTAGAAGCGGTGCGTGAGTTAAGTGATTTAGGAGAGTGGGCTAAGCCAGAGAGGAATTCACGGTCCGAGAATCGTACTGATAACAACAGGGTGTCAAGGCGGGATATGTTTCTGGCCTTGCTGAAAGATGGGGTGGCCAGGGATGACATTGATGGGATAACCACCAAGGACATGTGGGAGATGTACCGCAAACGCGGTTTGGATAAAAAGGAGGGGAGCAGGAAAGGGAACAAGAAGGATAACAAGTTGGTGAACCAGAGAAAGGCTGGATGGGAGGAGCGTGAGGGTGAAAAGGGAGAGAGAGGGAGAGAGTCCCACAGTAGAGAGAGATCCCCAGATAATGGAGATTGGGAGCAAGAGCACCGAAGCTCAGAGGGAACCCGGAGCAGGGAGAGAGACCGGGAACTGACAGGTTCGGAGAAAACTGGAGGAAGAGAGTGGGAGAGGGAGCTGGTAAGCTCAGAGAGGTTGCGAAGCAGAGACAGGGAGGAGGAGTTCCCTGAGAATTACCGCAAACTGTATCCAGATCTGACTTGGGCAGACTCTGATGTGCGCAGAGTGAAAATAGACTAGGAAACAGGTCAAACTCCGGTGCAGGGATGGGCTCGCAAAGATAACAGACCTCATGTCAAAGTAGAAATTTATTGGAAACGTGGAAATGTTCAAAAAGTTCGAGCCCTTGTTGACACCGGAGCGGAGGCCTCTTTGATTCATGGAAACCCAAGAAAATTCAGGGGACAATACTTCACCATTACGGGATTGGGCGGAAAAGAAACCCCGGCAGTGCAGATAGTGGTTCCCATGAAAATAGGGGCACTTCCAAAGAGAGAATACACTGTCTTGATTGTGCCCATTCCCGAGTACATTATTGGGATTGACATTTTGAAAGGGATGACCCTTCATTTGGAAGATGGATGTTATCAATTTGGTTCCAAAAGATTTGTATCAATAGCCGCCGCAAGGGTGGGGCTGTTGAAGATTCCTCCAGTAACACTTCCCCAAGCCACTAAGGTAATTCAAATGAAACAGTACAGAATACCGGGAGGACATGAGGAGATTAGCCAGACTATACATGACTTATTGGAGGCCGGGGTGATAATTCCCATCACCACTGCGTGGAATAATGCCCTCTGGCCTGTTCGCAAAAGTGATAACAGTTGGAGGATTTGCATTGATTATCACCAATTGAATAAATATACACCTCCTCTGACTGCGGCGGTCCCAGACACCATTACCTTGATTGAGAACATACAGAAACACAGTGGGACTTGGTATGCCACCATTGACATTGCCAATGCGTTCTTTACGATACCAATAGCTACTGAGAGCCAGCCTCAGCTGGCATTCCAGTGGGCGGGGCGCCAGTACACCTTCTGTAGATTGCCCATGGGGTATTTACATAGCCCCACTATCTGTCACCGGCTGGTGGCAGAGCATTTGGATGAAGTACCAGTGGTTCCCGGAGTGCAAATTTCCCACTACATAGATGACGTGATGATGCAGAGAGGGACACAAGAACAGGTGCAGATTCAGCTAGACAGGGTGGTGGAACATTTGCAGAATAAAGGGTGGGAGATTAACCCCGAGAAAGTGCAGGGACCGTCTCAGAGCGTGAAATTTTTGGGCGGAATCAGGGACACAGAGAAGTGTTGCCAAAAGTGAAACAAAAGATTAAGGAATTTGCAGTGCTGCGAAATCGGAAGGAAGCCCAGAGTTTTATTGGACTATTCGGGTATTGGAGAGAGCATATATCCCATTTGTCTCAGATTTTGGCCCCATTGTACAAAGTTACACGAAAGAAGAATGCGTTTGAATGGGGAGAGCAGGAGCAGCGCGCGTTCGAATTGGCGAAAGACGCCATTCAGCATGCTTTGGATTTGTGGCCGATTCGGGAGGGAGACATCGAGTTGAATGTGACAGTCCAGGGGCAGCATGCTAATTGGAGTTTATGGCAAAAACAAGGGAGAAAGAGGGTGCCCCTGGGATTTTGGACAAAGAAGTTACCCGAGCCAGGAGAGCGATATACTCCCTTTGAGAAGCAGCTGCTGGCCTGCTATTGGGCCCTGGTTGATACTGAGCAAATTACATTGGGACATAATGTGATTTTAAGGCCTGAAATTCCCATCATGCAGTGGGTGATGAGTTCCCCTAAGACTCATAGAATTGGACATGCGTAGGAAGCCAGCATTATAAAATGGAAATGGTATGTCCAGGACAGGGCACGAGCGGGTCCAAAAGGAACCGCCGTCTTGCATGAGCAGGTAGCGCAGGCTCCAGTGGAGAATTCCGAAATGTTGCACGATGTACCTTCAGTGTGTGAATCCCCAGTAGGGTGGGGCCAGCCGTTCACAGACTTGTCTGCAGATGACAAAAAACATGTGTGGTTCACAGATGGCTCAGCAAAATATGTTGGAGCGAAAAGGCACTGGAAGGCAGTGTCCTATAATCCTGTTACAAAGAAGCTTTTGACAACTACAGGACAGGGAAGAAGTAGCCAGTTTGCAGAGCTTTATGCCGTGTACCAGGCTTTAAAACAAGAGCTACCCGGAAAATGTCACATTTATACAGATTCCTGGTCTACCGCCAATGGGTTAGCTACTTGGCTTCCCACGTGGCATGCACATCAGTACAAAATCCATAACAAAGAGGTATGGGGGAAGGAGTTACGGCAGGAGATCTGGGAAATGTTACCTCAAAGCACCGTGACTGTCTATCATGTGGACGCTCACTGTCCGACTGATTCATTAGACTGATGGTTCAATTGTCTTGCAGACGATAGAGCCAAGATTCAAGAGGCTGAAGTGGAGGCGCAGAATTCTGATCTGGTGGGAATGGCTAAATGGGCACACCAGAAATGCGGACATCTTGGAGAAAAGGCTACTCACAGGTAGGCCGAGATTAGAGGGATGCATCTTCCCCTAGATTTGATTAAAACCGCAATCATTGAATGTCCCATTTGTCAGCATGCACAGCACAGACCGGTTCCACAGGTGGTGAGAGGCCAGCTAGGCAGAGGTAAATTGCCAGGACAGATATGGCAGATTGATTACATTGGACCAATGCCAGTGAGCAGAGGGTGTCAGTATGCCTGCACAGAGGTAGACACTTAGGGCCTCATTCTGACCCTGGCGGACGGCGGAGGCCGTCCGCCAGGGTACCGCCGCTGAATGACCGCACCGCGGTCAAAAGACCGCGGCGGCCATTCAGACATTTCCTCTGGGCCGGCGGGCGCTCTCCAAAAGAGCGCCCGCCGGCCCAGAGGAAATGCCCCTGCAACGAGGACGCCGGCTCAGAATTGAGCCGGCGTAGTTGCAGGGGTGCGACGGGTGCAGTTGCACCCGTCGCGTATTTCAGTGTCTGCTTAGCAGACACTGAAATACTTTTCGGGGCCCTCTTACGGGGGCCCCTGCCGTGCCCATGCCATTGGCATGGGCACGGCAGGGGCCCCCAAGGGCCCCACGGCACCCCCTACCGCCATCCTGTTCCTGGCGGGCGAACCGCCAGGAACAGGATGGCGGTAGGGGGTGTCAGAATCCCCCATGGCGGCGCAGCAAGCTGCGCCGCCATGGGGGATTCTAAGGGCAGCGGTAAACCGGCGGGAGACCGCCGGTTTGCCTCTTCTGACCGCGGCCGAACCGCCGCGGTCAGAATGCCCTGCGGGGCACCGCCGGCCTGTCGGCGGTGCTCCCGCAGACCCTGGCCCCGGCGGTCTTAGACCGCCGGGGTCAGAATGACCCCCTTACTCTGGTTATCTCATAGCCTTTCCCTGCAAGCGCGCAACCCAGCAGAGCACCCTGAAAACATTAGATCTATTGATTCTGTACTATGGGGTGCCACTCCAGATTCAAAGTGATAACGCCAGCCACTTCAAGGGCAGACTAGTGCAGGACTATTGTGCACAACACAATATTGAGTGGATTTTTCACATACCTTACTATCCACAAGCAGCGGGACTGATTGAGAGAATGAATGGGTTGTTGAAAGAACAATTGCGTAAACTGTCTGATGGGACACTGAAGGGGTGGAGGGATAATTTGGACGATGCTTTGCAAATTCTAAACAACCGACCCCTTACAAATGCCGAGACACCTCTCATGAGAATGCTTACATCTGTTTTACAGATTAATCTGTTTACAGCAAGCAATACCATTGTGTATTGGGAAAGAGCTCCAGGAGCTTTGGCCCCATATCGAGCAACACCAGAATCTGCAGGACTTGACTTGCATGCTTTACACATGCATCGATTAAAGCCTAGAGACATCACTCTGATTGAAACAGGGGTGGGAATTCAGATTCCCCCTGAGCATTACGGTCTGATCGCCCCTCGATCTGGGCTTGCCCTGAGAGGCATCCAAGTTTTAGGAGGCGTGATAGATGCAGACTACCAAGGCGAGTTAAAAGTCATTCTCTTGAACAGTGGTGACGCAGACCTAGTGGTGCAACCTGGTGATCGGGTTGCCCAAATTGTCATCATGCCGGTTTATGGAGGTGTTGTTAAGAAGGGGAGTGCCCCAGCTCTTCTCACTGGAAGAGGCAAAGGAGGGTTCGGATCTACTGAAAATAACCCAGGGGCCAAAGTGTGGATTGAATCCCCAAATAACCCTCCTCAACCCGCTGATGTCATCGCCACTGGACCAGATAATGTCCTGGTAGTTATGCGACCTGGTCAAGACAAATGGGAACATGTTCCCGCTGACAAATGCTATTTGCGAGAATGATAATACGTGTTTTGTCCTCTGTTCTTTTCAGAACATCCTGTGGAGTGCCTGTGCCATGAGTGTGGTGTATGGAGCCCGTTCGGGAGACTCCACCGGGGAGTGGGAGGGGCTCATAGCCCAAAAATTCAACCGTCAGCCGCAGATGCCGACGCTACTGCATCAACCGAACAATGTTTGGATTCATCTGACGCAGGAAGTGCTGAATATATCTCACTTCTGTATGAGTAACATGCAAAGCGTTCAAGATCTGATTACCACTTGTCTAGTGGCAGTGCCCACTCCTGCTGCTGTATTATTGCACATCTTTAACAATACAAACCAGGATGGAATGGTGGATGTGAGTGACGTCCGCTCCCATTTGTCACTCTATGAGTACTGCCGTCATTGCCCAGAGGTGGGCAGGCGGTTGTGGAGGAACATGACATCTATACTCACGTTTAACATCTCAAATGGGGATGTGTGCTATTCATTAACCTGTGATCCTATGAAAATAGGTAAATGTGCTCAGTTCAAATTGGAGAAAAGAGACAAAAACTTAACTGCTGCACAACGGACATTGTGCTACTCACGGAATGACCTGACCTGTTTGAATGTAAATAATTCAATGTTTTGCCAGAATGTGGTGCCTGCTGCCAGCCACATTCAAAATGTTAAGTTACCTAAAGGTTGGCTCTTTTCTTGTGGTAACCTTTCTTTTACTTATATTCCAGCCAATCTAACCGGAGGGCCTTGTGCCTGGTCACGCTTAGGCTTTCTCATATCTTCTATGGATACTGCTCTACACCCTGGCTATACCAGAGACACTATTCAATTAGCTACGGACTGTGATTCTGAAATTTCATTGCTTTCCAAAACAGAATATGTCAGTTTAGCTGGTTCTATCGTAGGGGTGCCAGGACTCGCAGTATATAATACCAGAGTTATTAATAAACTTGCATGTTTAGTAGTCAAGAATATTAATTATACATCAGCTGCTTTAGCTGAGCTGTTATTGGATGTACAGGGAACTAGAAAAGCTGCTTTGCAGAATCGCGCTGCTATTGATTATTTACTGCTTCAACACAACCATGGCTGCAGTGATTTTGAAGGGTTGTGTTGTTTCAATTTATCCGACCACTCCATATCAATCAACTCCCACATAGAGGCCCTGCATAAGTTAGTGAAGGGGGTGCAGCAGGATGTTGACAAGGGGTGGTGGGATTGGGCTTTTGGATGGCTGCCTAATTTAGGCCAACTGCGTTATATCCTTGGTGTAATCATTATCATAACAGTTATTTTAATTTCGTTATGTTGTTGTATTCAGTGTGTGCCTAACCTTCTATCTCAGTGTCGCCCAAGAGCATTGCCATTTCAGCTTATAGGATATACTTAGTTGTAAGTTGGCCAAATGGTCCAAGGGTGGAATGTATTGCTACATGCACTACGTGCAAGGTAAACAGTGGTGCAAGGTACATGCACTACGTGCAAGGTAAACAGTGGTGCAGGGTGTGGACCATTGGCCTCTGCTTCCATTGGTCTTCACTTCCATTTTGGTTTACGACTCCATTTTGTCGAGTCTGGTTCTGTGCGTAAGGCACTGTTCAGTGTTTTTCCACAAGCTTCGGCAAGCTGCAGGGTGGGGTGTTTTTCTGCTCAACTTCGCTCCATCTGCCTGATACGAAGGGCGCTATTTACATTCCACGAGCTATCAGTTAGGGCAACAGGGGGATGCGCCTGTACTCAAGGAGGAATGCAAGCTTCACCTTGGAGCCCTCTCCTGGGAACCTGGCCCGTTCTGAGGAGACGTCTCGAAGGGTGAACAAGGTACCGCCGATTGCACAATTTGTAAAGGAGGGGGTCTTTTTCTAGAAAAGACTCCTGGGCGTTAGTAAATACTATAAAGGTCAGGAGCCTGGATGGACTGGTTTAGGAACTCTCTTCTGGGTTGGACGCAACGCCAGGAGGACTGATTGTCCCGAAGGAGACTCCCTGTGCCAGTCGATTTGGGTTCCCCGGCTTGGTGTGCGGCGGAGGGATGCAGAATCTCTTTTCGGTGAGGCCTTTCAATTTATAAGCATTGAAGTATATTGTGTGTGCGTGTGTTATATGCACTTATTCTTGCAGTTATTTTCATGCTATTAAGCATTGAAGTATATTGTGTGTGCGTGTGTTATATGCACTTATTCTTGCAGCTATTTTCATGCTATTCTTCATGATATCACAGAGTGCTTATATTCTCACCATTATTCTCATGTTATTCTCTTGATATATATATATATATTAGTGTGGTTAGTTTTGCCATATGAGAACTTGCCCCTTAAATAAACTTGATTATTCTACTCCCTAAGGTGTCTGAGAGTGATTGCTTTACATTGTGCCTTAAACTATCCTGAAGTGCATAGATCTGATATTCTGAAGAGTATAGCAACACAAGTATGTATCTTTAAAGATGGATAACCTCCATCTTGAAATACCTGTGTCCTAAAAATATGTTTAATTCTCTCAGATGTATCATAGGACTTCAACCCTTGTCTTTCTTTCCCACTAGAAAAAATGTACTTACAAAACCCTTCTCTTCCTCTCCTACTCGAACAATTTCTCCTTTCTCTACCATTGTCTGTATTTCTCTGTCCACTATTATTTGTTGATCTTTGCTCCAAACCTATTCTCTTGGTTCTCATATCTGATTTTGCACTTCTATACATTCTAACTTGAAGCCCTGAACCATCTCTAAAACCCAAGGATCATATGTAATACATTTCCAACCATGGATAAAATGTTTCAAATGACAGACTGTAGATAGAGCAAATAATAAGCACTGTATCCAGCTTGAATTTCTGCATCTCCCTGACTTTGTCCGCATGCTTCTCTAGACCTTGAAATCCTTCCCCTTTGGAGATGGAAGGCTGTTCTGGGTTGGAAACCTCTTCCTCCTTTGTGACTTAAATGTTATTGGGACTTCTGTAATCCTCAGCCAGCAGATAGTCTCCTTTTACTGCCCCTTCCAAAACCACTACCAGCAAATACTCTTCTCATATTACTTTGAGCCTTATCCAAGGCCATGAAAGGTTGACACATTTTTACTTAGGCGTTTAACCATATCCTCTCTAAAATGAAACCCTTTGGGGTTCTCACTGCCTCTTTCCCTGTCAAATCTCCTAATTTAAGATTCATTTTCATCAGTACAGCTTTCCTTCTTTCTCCATCAAGGACATCATTTGCATTACCTAAAAATACTAGAGCCTGCTGACTCCATCCCCTCAATAAATCCAAATCCACTAGAATACCTTTCAGATTTGCTTTATCCATCCTATCTATAATACCTGCCAACAGACCTAATATATTTAGGAGTTAATCTTGGTACTTTGTCAAAGATCTTTATAGACCCTTTTGTGAATCTCTTCCCATTTTGAATATAAACATTATCAATTCAGGATCTAGATTTGGAGTGCAATAGACCTAACTAACTATAACAGTTCTGGAACACTCAGCTCTCAAAATACTTTTAGAGATTTGTTACTCTTCATTTGAAGTGGAAGCTGATACCTCCTCACCAAACAAATCCTCACTTTAATCGTCGTCTTGCTGTAAGTCAAACACATATTCATCCAAACTCTGATCTTCTCTACGTAATTGTTTATTTCTAAAGCTTCCCCAAATTAACCATCAATGAAGGCTTGTGTGCCGCTACAGATACCCTTCCTTTGCATGCCGCTAAGGACACCTTTCTCCAAACATGCATTCTGTGTGCTGCTATGGAGACCTCTCATATTGGTACTTTGACCCATTTTCTCTTCAAAGCTTCCCTTCCTTACCTCCATCTGCTTAGTCTTTCTCTTCTTTTTCCCTTTTCTCACTACCATCAGCTTCATCTTCAGATAAGGTCTGTTAATCATTATCAGAGGCCTGATCTCTCTTCTTTTTATCTATAATTGGTTCAATCGCTTCTGTCACAGAAGCCTTCATTTCTTCCTGAGTTAATCTCTTGATTGTCTTAGGCCTTAAATTTCCATAAGAGAACTCCTCCTCTACTTTATCTTTTTTCTGATGTAATTTTTGTATGAAATTGCTTATCAGTCTCCTGAAACTACCAACTCATATACTACTCTCTCAAAAACAAGTTAACTGTCCGATAAGCCCATCTGGCAAAACACTTAGGGCCTGATTAAGACCTTGTTGGAGGGGATTACTCCGTCCCAAATGTGACGGATATCCCACCGACCATATTACAATTTCCATTATATCCTATGGAACTTGCAACATAGCAGACCGGATATCCGTCTCATTTAGGACAGAGTAATCCCCTCTGCCAAACTCGTGATCAGCCCCTACGTGCCCGATGTGAAAGTTGATCAAAATGCAAAATCACATCCTGACATTCTCAATCATTATCCTGCAGTTTTCCCCAATCTGAAATGGCTTCCAAATCTCATGTCATTACACAAGCGATTATAGGTCTCATGCCTGAGCAAACTAAAATGAGGTATGTGTTAGACCAGCGCCTTGAGACCCTATGTGTGATAAGCCACACTGTAGAAATCACTGATTGATTGAATAGATCTGACAGCCTTAGGGTGATCTTCCTGCAACATTTTGCCTGCCTCCCTCCATTTTTCTGACCTCGATTTAGCTGACCAGTGCTAAAGAGATTGTGCTCTCACCTCTAAACGTGGTAACATTGGTTCCTACCCAATTGGCATATTTAATCTACCAATAAGTCCCTAGTAAAGTGCACTAGATGTGCCCATGGCCTGTAAGTTAAATGATACCAGTGGGCCTGCAGCACTGATTGTGCCACCCACAAAACCATGTGTCATTGAAAGGCCTTTGTATGTAGTTTCCCTGACACTTCAATTTGGCATTTAAAACTAATTGCCAAGCCTTAAACTCCCCTTTTATTACACATACGTCACCCCTAAGGAAGGCCCTAGGTAGCCCAATGGGCAGAGTGCTGTGTAAGTAAAAGGCAGGACATGTACTTGTAAGTTTTGCATGTCCTGCTAGTGAAAAACACACAAAGTTGATTTTCACTATTGTGAAGCCTGCTCCTCTCATAGGTTAGCATTGGGAATTCCCTTATATACCTTAAAGTGGTAATTTTTGATTTGAAAAGAGTTATAATTTCATGTGTTTATGCCTAGCATTGGGAATTCCCTTATATACATTTAAGTGGTGAATTATGATCATAAAAGAGTGGTATTGTTATGTGTTTATGGCTGCAATGGTAGTGAGAAATCCTGCTTACTGGTGAAGTTGAATTTAACATTACTATTTTAGAAATGCCACTTTCAGAAAGTAGGCATTTCTCAGCACTTGCTGCTTTCTCAGCTGCTTCTGCATTCATCTTCATACTGATGGGTCTTCCTGGGCAGGAAGGGTGGAGGGGTTCTCACTTACACTTCAAAGGCTAGTGGCCTACATTTGGGTACATATACTGGGCCTGTGACCTCCCTAAAATCAGACACTTCTGGACCTACAACTGGACTCCGTCAGAAGGACTGCAGTGCTGCCCAAAGGACTCATCTGGACTGCTTCTCCGGAAGGACTGCTCTCCTTCTTGTTGCCCTGCTGCCTGCTGCTCCCTTATCTGCTGGAAGGACTTTGCCTTCTCAGCACAAGTGATCACCAAGGGCATGTCAGCATACCTCCTGTTAACAAGTCTCAGGACCATCAAAGACTTCACCTAAGGGAGAAAATCCACTCCACTAGAAAAATCGATGCAACGCCCGCAGAATTGACTCATCGCCTGTCTCACAGCTGAAAAATTGCTGCAGCGCCTACAGAATCGACGTAGTGCCTGCTTCACCGGCATTCCATCGTCACAGCATGTCTGGATTTCCACACATCGTTCATGGGTGTCAATTTATCATCAACTCTGCACCATAGTAAGGAACCAAGGCTGCATGTCCCGAAATCGACGCATAGCCCTTCCTGTGAGGAATCAATGCATCACCTCCACTTGCCGGAAACATTGACGCATCACTTTACTTTCCTGGGTGTCACCTACTCTGTGGCCTGCAACATCTTCATTTTTGACACTGCCCAGGTACTTTGTGCTGAATAGGTACGTCCATTGATTCCTATGGATTAAGATTTACTTAAATCTCTAGAAAGTGATATCTTGACTTGACTGTTACTGTATAAGTTATTGCACAAGTACTTTACTCATTGCCTTCTAAAATAGGCCTGCCTGCTCTGTGCTAAACTACTGGATGGTGAGTACAGGCTAATTTAGGTTGTGTTGTGACCCCCTCTGACTAGGATTTTGGTCCCTATTTGGACAGGGTGCATACCTCTGCCGAATAAAGATTTCTAACAGTATGCTTATCTCCTTGCCATTCTAAATTAAGAAATCTGTGGCAGTTTGCCTCACCCTGCTAATCCAGCTGCACTGTCACAGTTTTAAACTATTTCTTAAACGTACTTTGTACATTGGAAGTATGCACTAGTAGACGCATTATGACTCATACTGACTCACATTCTGCTTTCATAAATTGGAAACCAAAAAACCTTATATAAATTCATTCAAATCTCTCCACATATTCTTAAACTCTAAGTGTAATGCTACTTATCTGTCCCAGGAGCAACATTTAAAAGAGGAAGAACATTCCAGGAGGGGTATATTTAGGTGTTGGGGAAGGCTCTAATTTTGGATTGTTGATATTATGTAGTTCTTTAAAGGGCTGCAGATGTGGCATTAAAATGATTAATGCATAATGATAGCCTCCGGTCTTGTCATGAAATTAATTGAAAATGTGTCCTCATTTTGCTTTCTATTGCATAGCACTAACAAAAATTATTATTACAAACTGAACCCCTTCATTTTGTTCATTTCTATAGGAAATTGCTTAAGTTTTACCACTTTGATTCAATCGGGATGGCTTCCGGTCTCCCACACTTTTGTCAAAACTAAGAATATCAGTGCTCTAGTTGGTCATCAGAACGTATGCCAGGACCAGAAGCTCTGATAATGATTCTGCATCCTTTCTGCTCCAAAACACAGCTGTCAATCAAAACATATTAAACAATAAACTTAATTTTCCATGAACACTTTCAACTTAGTCATGGGCCCCCAAACACCAATCAGATTGTCTCCAGCACTATAAGATTGCAAGACCCCAATTTTGCTGCTCAGCAGCCAAGCTAAGTACCTTTCTTTGATATGACTAGAGCTGTTTAGGGCCTTCCTGATACAACTGAACTAGGTATATTATTGTTGAGCAGTGAGGACACCTGTACTGGACTGCTATCATTTCGATTTTTGTGTATCTGTGTATAATTTTAAGCATTCAATTTGTCTGTGATAACAACGTGTCTTGCAGGCTTAAGCAGCAGTTCACTTTCCCGTTGGAGACAGTTTATAGCTGTCGGTTTAGACTGATGTGATCTTTTCATTTGGCATGGAGCGTCAGACTTGGGAGCTCGGGGTGCGCTGAGCAGCCTAAGCCGACAGAAACAGGCCTCTTTTTGTGTTATGAGTGTCAATATGTGCTCCTCTGCCCACAATTTTTTTAAAGCATTGGGCTCTGATAGTGATTTTGTAGCAAATTGGGCTACATCAACGCAGAGTGATATTTGCAATGCGTTTACCCATGCTCTTCGCTCACCATTGGCCCCCAACTGCCTTGGAACTTGGGTTTGTAAAATTATTGTAAAGGAGCATTGTCCTACGAGCTCAGACTCAACATTTGGTATCTGCCAATTATCTGGCCTGATTGGGGTCGCTTCCCACCCCTCTTGGTACCCTTTGAATTTCTATTTGGGCTTTTCGCCTTCTTCGAGATTGCCACGGATATCATGACTGCTAGACCTGTCACGCATAGGCAGCTGTTCCCCCGATTTTTACGCTTTTCACCAGTAGGTTTCATTGGTTTTCGTATGCAAGACACTAGGGCAGGGAGCCCTTTTCCTCTGGCAATGCAGAGCGAAAGTGGATTGAGACTGACACTGATGCAAGAGTGTTGGCTTAGAGTACCCCGGCAAGCCAGGTATGGATGGGAGGGATTAGCCTCTCCGACCTAGGACATACTTGGTCAGGGCCAGGTGAAGTGGTTCCTGTATGCGTCGTGCATGGCTCTAATGACCATAGTACGCATATCTATGCCTGTGTTTTTCCCAGTAGTAACAGAGCCTGTGGGCTCAGGTTAATTCAGTGCCCACAAGCACCATATTGGTGGTTGAACCAAAGTGTCACCTGCATTAGCAGGAAGGTGCGCACGTCTGGGGCATGCATGTACAGGAAGTGCCAAACACCCGTGTGTACTTGCACAACCCATGGCAGTTGCTCTTCCCATACGGTGATATGGGAAGCTGAGGCTTATTAAGTCCGGTTGTGATATTGGAATGCAGGGAAGCAGCCTCATAGTGTTTGGTATAGTTGAACTCAGGATGACAAACCTGCACCGTTGATCACAGTGCTTTTGTCATCACTGCCCGAGAAGTGCCACTTCTAGGTCAGGACTGGGTCTGCAGCCCCGTAAATTAGGTTTCATTCCATTGGCCCCGGGGGAAGAGCACATCTGCACATTCCCCAGAAGACCACTATAAAACTCAGGCATCCAGAATGACAGATCCCTGCCATTTGGGCCCTGTTCAGATATGTGGGGGGAGACATTGTAACACTTGGCTTCCTGGAGCCAGAGCCTGGCACCTATAAAAATACAGATATGCATTCCAGGACCTCAGGGCAGACAGGGAGGAAATGTAGGGGAGACATCTGTGGTTCAAAGGTATATCCTTCGAACCACCTCCGATATCACAGCATTTACCTAGTACAAATACGGGGTACTGAACGTCTGCAACCTACATATACATGGGACAAGTGCGGCTGGACCGTGCCAACGCAGTGTCAGAGGAATCTGTGTGCCCAGGAGGATAACTGTCCGAGGAGGGGATCCACACATGCTTCCAGAATATAGACTGGCCTGTGGCTGATTGCCTGCTGCTGGGTTGCATACGGAAAGTGAATCTCTATGGGCAGTTTGGATTTCCCCCTGTTCTCAGCAGAGGTCTCAGGGACATGAAAGACCTCTGGAGGGAGACTGATATTGTGATTGGTAATATCGGTTGCATGTACACTGTGCAGGATTCCACCTGGCAGGACAAGTGTGAGTGTGGCTTACAGATGAAGTCTGGAAGACCGAGTGCATCAAGTGCGGGATGGCAGAATACTACACACATGACTGGTGTGTGGCCCTTCAAAGTGAAGAACCACTGCACCTCGAGATGGCCTGTGAAGTGAACGGATCACTACTGCGTGACCCTGCTGGGGCTTCATGGAGGTCAAGTGGGAAACGTTTCTCTCATGTGACATTCTCTGTACAGGCTTATTGTGTCCATTGCCTGTTCATAGGTTGGAACCCTCAGAGGCGTGGGTCAAACCTGAGGAGTTTGGTACTTGGACTAGTACTGCACAGCAAAGCTTCCGTCCAGTGTGTTCATCCAGAGGAGGGTCCAGTACGGCTAAGGTCATAGCGTACTGGACAGAGTACCTCAATCCAGAGGGGTGCAAGAACCAGGAGTTGGTTGGAGCAACTTTGTGCCATCAGGGAACCCTAAGTCATCATATCCCTGACTAGTGTCCTCTTTTTGTGGGGGTAAGGCACTGAGCAGTTTCTACCTCAGATCAAACCTGTTTGGGGAGACCTTTGGAAGTTCCCGGGCACCAGACAGGGTGTCGCCAGTCCGGAGGCATGGACATGGTAACTTCTTGTGTACAATCTGAACTGTCTAGCGTGCATCGAGACAACACACCCTAAAAGCATCTTTCCATTCTGAAGGTGTTGGACTTGGTTGCAATTTGAAACATTGGACTGTATGGCAGGGTTAGGCACCTCTGAGTCTGTCAGCTGGTCCTGGTGACCCTCCCCCTGTGTTTTGCAGACTGCTGTGTGAACCTCCTATTTGGAGCCTGAACATCTGAACATCTCCACTTAGTTTGTCTGCTGGCTGTTGTTTTTTCTGTCCCCCACCTTAGCCCTGACACCTTCGGAGGTTGTGATGTGGCCAGGAACGTCTAGGTGCCCAGTGGAAAGTACAATACTCTGTGGGTTGCTGTGGGGTGAGGTTGACTAGAGTGCTGGGTGGCGGGTGGAGGGCGCATCGGGACCCAGCATGTTTGAAAGCAGATGGGCATCCACTAGCTAGTTATCAGGGCACCGCATTAGGGTACAGGAAGCAAGAGCGTATGAGAGTGTGTGCATGTGCACTTGTGCCAACTGATACCCAGGCCCGAGAACAAGTGAGTGCTGTGGCAGCACCGTGGAGCTGCTAGGCACTCAGGTTCTGCCGGGGAGGCCCTAAGGTTGACATAGCATTTTACTAGTGTGGCTGAGGCCATGGGTCTGCGTGTAAGAGTGTGATTAGTGTCATATTGTGCTGCTACTGCCAGCCCCGGGGCACACCCTGAAATACATGTGTTACACTGATTGTGGGGGAATGTGAGGGTAGGCCTAGTGCTGACATCGGGCGGGCATCTTATGTGGGGAGGGAATGAGCATTTTCTCCAAATGTATATTCAGTAATTGATGTTCAGCACAGTGGGGCCTGTTATCATGTGTTGCTGTGCTCATTGATATTCCCGTCTATGTTTACATTTTTTTTTTGTTGTGTGCTCATTGACCTTTAGGCTGGGATGACATTATAATCAAACTCTGTTGAGCAAGTGTGTGTATTGAATACAAGTTTTCTATACAAAGACCACATGTGAAGTCTCTTTTTGGAGTTTTCAGCCCCTGTGTTGTGGGAACGTGCTGTACTGTTGCTTTACACCCTTGCCACTGAGATAAGCCTGACTAATCTGTGCCAAGCTACCCATGGGTAAGCACAGTTTTTTAGCAGGTGTGTTTAACCACCCCAGTCAGGAGTATCGTGCTCTGCCTGACATGGCTCACCATTTAGCCAGACTGACCAAACTGCCTCCAACAATTACCAAATACCAGGCTTTTGATAATGAGGAGGACATTGACTATTAAGAGGAACCCTCTGAGATAAATCTCAAAGAGCAGCCGGTGAAAGCACTGGACAAATTGGTCCAAGAGTCAATTAACTGAGCATTGGTTCTAGCCCTACAATCCTTGATGAAACCTGTAACACATTAGACACAAAGACTGGAGACTAAAGACCCTTCTGCACCCCTTCTTGCAGAATAGACCTACGATGACATTAGGCCTGCCAATGCAAATGCAAAATCTAAGTCTTGACCTCGTCCCAGATACCATATAGTATTCTGCTGGCTCATGGCTATGCAACTTTGACGTCCCTGGACCCTCGGGCTCTAGATATCCCACTAACCATAAGTAAGTGGATGACTTGGGTCAATCATCTCACTCTGAGTCTTCCATGGATGACGCTAAGCCAAAGGAAGGAAAATGAAGACTCGAGGCCCAGTCCACAAGTTCTGACTCAATGTCAGGCAGGGCAGAGTCCTGGATTTCCAATCTGAAGACATTGGGCACCCAACTCAGCTGAATGGCTGCCCACCCCAGAAGTGGTAAACTATGTCCAATCTTGTTTTTGTAAATGCTTTCAGTGGGAGGTGCGGACCCACCCCTGGGCTGAGTGCCGTTGGCCCCTCCTCCAGGTTAAAGTGGTAGGGACACCATAAGTAGACCGTAATAACATAATTTTTGTGAAATGTCAAGAAAGACCCCAAGAAAGGGATATGCTGTGCATGGTGCAGGTGTCAAGACGATCTCTTGGATATGTCTGGCCCGCTGACTAAGCCAAGGAGTCGGCAACCTCCATTGACTCTGATACCCTGATTGGCTGGGCCCAGTGCACTATCTTCAAGTTGGGGAGTACCAAAGGTGCTCTCCATTCAGAGAGAATGTGCTCAATCACCATGAGAATCTATTCCAAAGTCACAGATCGAGCTTTGATGGAAGCAAGCCCCAGGGTAAACGGCCCCCTTTTTGGAGATTACTTTTTCAAGGATTGAGGCAAAATTGTCACCACCTGTATTACAATGAAAAATGTGCAGCTTCTCTTAAGAAAATCTTTTAGCCTGGCCTTCTTGCCAGGGCTTTGTGATTTTGGGGTCACCTGTCTGGCCACCTCCTCTACCAAGATTCCTACTGTAGATTTACCCCCCAGGAATGGGGATATTGAGGAGACACAGTGAAATGAAATACATTCTTCCTCTACAGAGCCAGAGGAGTTCAATGGCAGTTCAGAGGCGGTTACAGAGTTGGCTCCTCCTGAGCATTGATCACCAACTTTTCAGGTAAGCATTATCCCTCTAAATGCTGTTGGGGGCTTTTGGAATCCAATCTGGGTTCCAAGCTAGAGTTCTATGGGACTCCCTACCAAACCTCTTCTCCCAAGCAACTATGTGTTTCTCTATTGACTTTGAGATTTGAGAGCTTGTAGCAAGGAATGCTATTTGCCCTACCAGCCCTCATCCCAAGGAATTTATCAGTACTATATTTCTAGTGGAGAAGAAAGGGGGAAGGGCCAGGCAGGTTCTGAACCTCCTCAACTTTAAGACCTAAATCACTTACTGGCATTTCAATGTGGAGAGCTTCCACCTCGTGAGAGATCTCCTTCAGGAACAGGATGGGTTCGTCCTCCTCAACCTCAAAGATGCCTACATCACAATTCCAAGATTTGTCCCTCACAAGTATTTTCTTCAACTACAGTGGCAGGTTAATTGATA
Source organism: Pleurodeles waltl (assembly GCF_031143425.1). Lineage (NCBI taxonomy): Eukaryota > Metazoa > Chordata > Amphibia > Caudata > Salamandridae > Pleurodeles > Pleurodeles waltl. The sequence goes on along the minus strand of NC_090446.1, from coordinate 202,904,183 downwards.
TGAGTTCAAGGTACTCCCATCTGCGGTTTCATCTGCCCTATGATGTTTCACTAAGCTGATGAGACCTGTGGTAATACTGCCAGTAAAAGAAGTATGTCTGATTGTATAGTTGGGCCACTTGATACTCATGGCCCAAGAAGATCAGAACATGTTGGCGATGCACCTTTCTTGGACGACCCAAATACTCTAGGATCTGGCGTTCATTATAAACAGTTCAAAATCTGTCCTGATTCTGAGTAAATACATACAGTTTCTGGAGCCCTAGGTGGACTCTGGAAATGTTCAACTTCAGGTTCCTAACAGAAAATTAAGTCTACCAAGAAAGAATTGAGATTAGCACTAAGCAACTAGAATGTGATTCTTGGCTTAGAAAGTGGGGCTTCTAACTTTCTCTCTTAAAGAGATATTTCTGGGGCCCTTACATTACAAGGCCCTTCAACAGCTGAAGATATTGCATCTAAGAAAGGGCCCATCCGATCCAGAACTGATTACCCTGTCAACAGAAGCCAAGATGGAACTGTTGTGGTAGCTTCATAAAATATGGAGGCATGGAATGGCAGGGGCATCTTTGAATGCATGCCAGGCATGGCTGTGGTGTCAGATGCCATCAGGTGTGGCTGGGGTGTGAGGTGTGGGTGGCCCGATCTGCATGGGCGGACGATAGCCTTAGGATAAGCTTCAACTTCACATTAACAGCTTAGAGCTTCTGGCAGGGTTGTTGAAGATTCAAGCTTTATCCCTGTAAGGAAAGTAATTGTTGTATTCTTTTGTGGCTGGACAATGTCTCTGCAGTCCAAGCTATCAGTCAGCTGAGAGGAAGGTGATATTTTCTCTTGGTGATGATTGCCAAGGATATTTGGCATAATCAAAAAAATCAATCCTCAGTGATGTACATTCCTGGCTAAAGGAATGTTTTTGCTTATTAGAATTCAAGATATCTCAGGTACGGCAGTGATTAGGTGTTGCATGACCAGGTTTTCCAGATCTTTAAACAGATGTGGGCTCCATGTGAGATGGACCACTTTGGTCCCCACTAAGAAACAACAATTCTTCAGCTGGAGGCCAGATCCTGTGGTGAGGGATACAGATGCCTTTCTCCAGAACTAGAAGAGGGGAGCCTATTGTATGTCGCTCCCTCCTTTGTAATGATACCAAGAGTGTTGTTTCAAGTTAGATGACAATCTGTGAAAATAATAGTTGTGACTTCCTAATGGAAAGTCCAATTGTGTTTTCCAATGCTATTGGAACTGTTATGCCACAATCAGATGAACTTACCAATCTTTCAGGCACTTCAGACATACCCATTAGGACTTTCCACCCTTTGACATTGACAGGAGAGCTTTTCCTAGTGGACTGGAGCAGTTCGGTTGATATCATTCACATCATAAAAAAAACAGGGTTTTTGCCCCAAGCAGTCTTCCACATCCAGCAAGCCAAGCTTGGTCTACCAATACCCATAAGAGATATTCTTTGGTCTGGCGAAGATGGATTAGCTTATGTGGCAAACAGAATCTGGATCCTCTGGGAGCAGGACTGCACTTTGTGGTGAATTCATCTAGTGGGGAGTGGCAAAGTTTATAGTTCAGTGAACAATTTCCGGTCTGCTATTTCTGCAGGGCATCTCCCATGAGAAGGTAAACCTGTAAGTGAGCATCCATTGATGTGAAAGTTGATAAGAAGCATTAGAATGTCTCATCTGCCTAAACCTAGATATGCGGTCCTGTGGGATATCTAAGTGGTTTTGAGATTCCTGGAACATTGGCCAAATTATGATGAGTTATCAAGAAAAACAATTATCGGGCAAAAAACAATGTTATTGTGCTTCTTTTCATGTAGATGCCTGTCAGGTGTACAAGCATTCAACTTCGCAGGTAGAGAGTTCTCTCCTACTGGGGTCTCTTTTTCAACTTCCAAAACAACAAAAACAAATCATGTAAAGTCCCTCATATAGCTTTTCCTTATAATCGTAAAGTGTGTGCTGTACAAGGTTTGAAGCCTGCACTACAGAATTACATCATTTTGGTAAGGGACAATTGCTCATTGTTCTTCAGAAGTCTTTCAGGCCATTTTCTGCAGCCACCCTGGTCAGGTGGTTAAAATTGACTGCAACAGAATTGGGCATAGATGTAGCTTGACTTGGAGCTAATCCAGCTAGAGAAGATGTGACCTCCAAAGCCTACTTGATGGGATCCCGTCTTGAGGATTTCATGAATGTGGCTGACTAGTCATCTGAATTTACATTTAAGATTTTTTTTATCATAAATCAATTGCAGATGTTGCTTCAGTGGTGGTAAGACAAATGTGAATGTGCCTCTGTTCCTGACATGGAATAAAAAAATATATAGCTTTTGCATTAATAATTTTCCATACTATTAACGACACGGGTAGCAAAAACTATCTCATCCTAGGCTATGTAAAGTTGGTTTCATGTACTCTATGTGGACGCTGTTGCATTTGAAGTCATCTGTGTACTGTATTTTGATATGACTCTCCCAGACATGGGTGTTTTTCTGAATTACAGGCACATTTTCCCCTTTTACAGAACAAAATGTACAAAAGCAAGACTGAGAGTTAAAGAGCAAGTTTACAGTCCACAATTGGAAGAGTGGGTGTCTCTCTTGATAAAATTGGCATTTAATACTCTACGCTGGATCCGGATGGTGGCTGGAATTGAACTTTGTTTTGTTGTTCTCTGTTATGTATAGATTGTTGAGTTTTCATGGTGAAAGGTGGAAAGAAAGAGGAAGGTCTATGATATCTCGCAGCCTTATAGTGCAATGGGCAGTCTGATTTGTGGTTGGGAGGCTATGCCTAAGTTCAAAGTGTTCATGGGAAATTAATTTTATAGTTTTTTAGTGTTTTCATAGGCTGCTGTGTTTTGGAACAGTAAAAATGGAAAACCATAATCCTCGCCTCCATGGGATTAAGAGAATCGAGAATTCTTAACACAAGTTTTTTGTCATAAACCGTCAGGCTACTGCTGCCGTTTGAAGTACATGTTTTATTTAGTATGTCCAACTTTATTCTCACATGTCTGATGAAGACAGCGCAAATTTACAGAAATTGCTCTCTCATTTTATCTTCTGGATGACCTTCCCTAACCTCTATGAGAAAATCTTGAGAGCACACAGTTTTCTCTCGCACATCGTTCCTAACATCTCAGCAGAGGATCAGCATGTTTTACAGAGTAAAATCACCTTAGAATACACCACATTGCTAACAGTAGTGTGATACCACCAACAAATGATTCATAATGTGATTACAATCTGGTATCACCCTTTATATGGGCGCCTTTTTGTGACCCTCAAAATCTGCCATTTGATACAACACATTTCAATGAGGACTATGTCCCAGTGTCTTGTAATGGTTGTCACAACATGTTCTCTATGTTGTGGCGAGCCAATCAAAGGGGTCACTTTGGGACCATTGCACATGCCCTTTGTGGTCAAGGGTCAGCTTTAATTCATTTTCAGCACAAAAGGAAAACGTTCTTGACTCCTGTAATGGCTGCCACAACATCTTGTTCGGGTTGTGATCAACCAATCAGGATTACCTGTCCACATTAAGTTAGCCAATAAGAGCATATCAGTCCAGATATGTATACATTTGTAACCTCAATTTCTCAAAAACTACTAAGCAAATGTATTCCAAATCACAAAACGCTGGATTTCTGGGTACAGATCTAGCTGCCTGATAATTTTGTTCTAATTGTGTTCACCCCTTTTGGCTGCAGTGTTGTTCAAAACTCCATATGGAAATTGTATGGGGAAATTGTGTTTTGGCACCCCTCCATGGATTGCCAGGAACAAGCTCAAGTGATGAAAACTTTTTTATGGCGATATAGTTTTTAGAAAAACAAAAACTCTATTTCTTACAGCAGTGTGAATCTAACTATAAGTACACAGTGGTGAGCCAAAAAATGAATAGGGACCAGGAACCTGGGTTGCTCCCACATTTTAAGTGGAGAGCAGTTTCTTTATATGGAGCAGTCTACAACATTAATTGGCATTCTCAATATTTTTACCGCAAATGTTTGATTTCTAGCATAGTTTCAGTACAAAAGTTATCACCACTGGCCTAGTCGCATTGAACCTACATCAGATTGTACACAATCCCAGACACATCGCTGGAAACATCCTAGATGTCATTTTTGCTAAGGCTGAACTAGATACCGTTCATAGCATCACGCCAATCACACGGTCAGACCACCATTTGATAACTTTCTGACATAAAACTCCACAAATAAACACACCCCACAACTACTTACATACATGCACCTATCGACCATGGAGAAAACTCAGTTTGGATGACTTAGAAACACAACTAACAGCCAACACAGATCTAGATACAATTAATTATGTTCCAAAACTTTATGAGTGGCTACAGGAAGCTTTTGATATCCTAATACCACTCAGAAAAACTAAACACAATAAAAGAAAACCAACACCTTGGAGAAACACAGAACTTAAAAAGATAAAGCAACAAATCAGAAAGTTCCAGCAGACCTGGCTCAAAACAAACAAAGGTCAAGACAAACTGCAGTTACACAAACTTAACAGAATATACAAATCATCAATCAAAAAAGCTAAAAAAAAAAGGTACTACTCAGACAGAATTCAAAATGCTAAATCTTCAACCAAGGAACTTTATAAAATTCTCAATGAATTTTGAAAACCTACATGCATGGAAGGAAGTCATCCCACTACTCAAGATTTCACAAACAAAGTGGCAACTCATTACACAACCAAGGCAGACACATTGGACTCCTATTTAAAACAGAAGAAAACCATCAGCACCAACCCCTTCCTATAATACCCTCTAAGAATAAACCAACCCAGCCTCTACAGTCCTTCCTACAAATATCCCAAGGTGAATTTATGGATTTGGTCAAAGCAAGCAGGCCTTCCGGTTGCCCTTCTGACCCTTGTCCACCACAAATCTTCAAGAAGATTCTTTTATCTACTTCTGCTGCCACACCTGTAAGAAGAATCATCAACAACTCTTTAACTACAGGAACTTTTCCTGTAGACCTGAAAAAAGCATACATACGACCGTTATTAAAGAAAACAAACCTAGACCCGCAGGACACCAACATCTACAGACCAATCACAAATGGACCTTTCCTGGGCAAACTGATAGAAAGAGCAGCATTCGCCATGATGTCACAATTCATTGAAGACAATTCTATACTTTCAGACTTCCAAACTGGATTCCGCCCAGGAAGCGGCACTGAATCGTCACTCATAGCAATCTGGGATGATCTTAAAAACACAGTCGACCGCAATGGAGTTGCTGCAGTACTTCTCTTGGACCTCTTGGCTGCCTTTGATACAGTTGACCATGACACCCTAATTCAAAGACTCCACGAAGCCAGCATACAAGGGACTGCTCTCGACTGGATTACTTCTTATCTTCAAAACAGATCTAATATCATCTACTCGCCCCCCTTCTCGTCCAAACCCTACCTCACAAAAACAGAGGTCCCCCAAGGATCAATCATCTCACCTTTGCTTTTCAATATCTACATGATATCATTACCAGAACCGATCAATGATTTTCACCTCACATGCTACAACTATGCAGATGACACACAAATACTACTTAAATTAGAATGCCCCAAAAACATTGAAAACTCAGAAATCTTCAGTTGCCTCAGAACAGTTGATCAGTGGATGACCTGGAGCCATCTCAAACTAAATACCTCCTAAACAGAAATACTCATATGTGGTGATTGGAAAAGTTATGACCCTCTGTGCATCTAACCTGACAATCTCAGACCACCTCCGCAATTATCCAAGGAAGTTAAAAACCTTGGAATCACCATGGACTCCAAGTTAACTATGAATGCCCAAGTGGACAAGTTAGCACGAAAAAGCTTCATCACCTTGAAGAATCTACGACGCATCTTTCCCCACCTCAGATTTCCACACAAGGTTCAAGCTACTATCTCGCTTGTACTATCCAAACTGGATTATGCCAATGGACTCTACCATGGATCATCTCTATCTATTATGAAAAAACTACAACGTATTGAGAACTCCGCAGCCAGGCTAGTATTACATGTAAAGCCGCAAGCCCACATCTCCCCTGCCTTGAGTGCACTACACTGGTTACCCGTTGCCAGAAGATGCACTTTCAAGCTGTTTTGTATCACCCACAAAGCTTTACATATACATTTTATCAGAAACAAAATAACCAAATACATCCAACAAAGAAACCTCTGCTCAAGATTGGCACCCCGCCTTAGAACACCACCATACAAGAAAAAGACTATAGGTGGTACATCCTTCTCCGTTCAAGCAGCCAAACTATGGAATTCATTACCCCCAACTATAAGAGCCACAGATAACTTTCTTGTCTTCAGAAAACTACTCAAGAGTTGGCTCTTTCCTTCATAACCACCAAATTCAAACAACTATGGACTGCATATGCCTACGTTGATAAATATTTATTTCTGATTATGTGTATATTTCTAGTTATGTATAGTTCTTTAGAAAATATGTATCGCTACTATGTAAAACAATAAAATACACACACACTCTTTAAACCTGTTTAATTAAGTATGTTTACCCATGGTTCGAAATATGTATTGTATGTACATATCTGTGTGCATATGTGTGTGTATTCATGTGTGTATGTATATATATATATATATATATATATATATATATATATATATATATATATACGTATGTGTGTATGTTGTTCTGTGCTTGCCATGTTCGTGGGTCATTGCATGGCTCCTGGGTGGGTTGTTATACTAGATATCTATGAATCTCTGCTCTCATCTTATATCACACTTATCTACCCATCATCATATGTCATGTCTCTATCAATCTATCCTCCATTCCCACTCTGACTCATCCCAAATTCATTCTACTACTTTATTTTCCTAAATAACTCTGCCTAAGCTCTTTCTCCGCTTCCACATCTAACTCACCAAACCTCACTTTACTACCATGACCTCCCAAACAACCCTACTAAATTTGCCCTCATTCTTCTCACTCTGCTACTATGATCTCCCTAACCCCTTTCACAGACTCTTCCCTCCTCCATCCCCCTTTACTCATCCCAAGCCTAAATCCTATTACCATAGACTTCCAATAAACACTTCTGGATTCTTTCCTCCTCCACCCCTCCATTACTCCAGTCATTCTAACTAACAAACTCTCATATCTGCGGCTCAAATTAACTCATAATAATACTAAAACTGTACTCATATTTCCCGATATCATTCCATCACTAATTCTTGTTGGGTTCCGGAGTAGCGTGCTACTCGCCGAAAAGCGCTTCAACGCCTCGTCGGGGGTAGTAAGCGCTATATAAATACTATTACAATAAAATATTACAATTACAATCCACACAGAGTTAGAAAAGGGAGAAAGCCTTTTGCCTTTTCTTGCAGCTAAGCCTTTAAGCATTGGATTAGTTAATGCTATCCACACAAAGCTAAATAATAACAAAAGCCTTTTATCAACCCGGCACAGTATTATTGTGCTGAATTGGTAAAATATTATCTAAACTAACCTAGAATGTATAAAATCAGTCAACACTGCATGTGGTTCACTCTTATTAGAGCTTGTCAAAATAGCATTGTCAAGACAATGCCCTTGGAGGCTTAGAATGCCATATAAATTATGCAATAAAGGAAGTAGGGAACCCTAAGTAGTTCCCAAGTTTGAGGTGGAGAGTGGTTCCTTTATATGGAACACTCTACAACATCTCTACACATCACTGATACTGCTCATCTTAAAGGCTGTTTTCTAACAAAGTTTCTAACCATAAAATTACCACAGTGCCAACTATAGCGAGCTAAAAAAGCCATTTTTGCAGCAAAATCTTTAAGCATAGGATTAACTTTTGCCATCCACTCCAACGAGCTCTAATTAGAACAAAACATATGTCCGGGCTGCTTTTATTCATGTAAGATTGGCTTGGAATGGTATTTTATTTTTCTGCTTTGTAAGGATAGCTATAGATCTGTGTTGTGATGAACTCCTCTGCAGGCAGACCAGGTGCTAGGCAGGACTTTTAGAGAGGCTATCAGCAACTATGAGCCTATGCTCATAGACTTGGCACAATGCTTTCTCACTCAGTTGACGGAATGATTTGTTACTTAATTTATCCCTATTTCAATGAAGAGTTGTTAGCTGCCTGTGCAAATGCTATAATAACAACTCTGAGAACTGCCACTTGGTCTCAGTTCTTTATTGCTCATTATTACGTTTGAAGTTAATTTGGATTAAATATAAAGTCTGCAGCCCCTGGCTTATGATGAGTGATGAAACAAATAATAGCTCCAGGCAAGAGATTCTTTTCAAGGAAGAAAACTTTTTACAGACAGAATCCTAGAAAGCAGGTTGCCCAGAGTTGCTGTAGTTAGCTCCTTAACACACAGATTTCTTTACTGGAGTACCCATGTTTCATGGGTGGAAAGCACTCCTTCAGTTATGTTATTTTGAGTGAACGATGCACCACTGCTAGAGCTACACTAAACTGTCCTTCTTTTTCCCTTCAGACAACATTCCTAAAGAGGGTCCTACTCCGGTATTAATGGGGGGGCATATTAGGACCTCTCTTCCTGCAGAGATAACAGAGGAACTGTCTGGAGCTCATGAAGGAACACTTTTTCTTAACAACCTTCTTTACTCAACTGTGATTTTAAGAGATTCCTATATTTTGATTGTGAATCATTTCTTCTAAGTTTCTTCTAAGTTTTGGACTAGCTTTTCACCTGTTTGATAAAGACATAATGGCCCTCATTACAACATTGGCGGTAAAATCCGCTTACCGCCGTGCAGAAGATCACCAACACACTGCTGCGGCCGCAGAAATCCGCCACGGGCATTATGACCCACAGCTCAGAATCCGCTAAAATTGAGACAACCACACAAGTCCGCCACACCAAAGGTCAGTGATAAACTGGTGATAACAAAACCTCCACCGTCACGCCAACAGAAATACGCCCACACTATCATGACCCACGAATCTACGCAGCGGTCTTTCAACCGCGGTATTCCATTGGCGGTACACACCGCAGCGCTCAAAATACACACACTCATACAAAACACTGCCACATTGGACAATTCCAAAAACACACACCTGATACACATACACACACCACTCCCACACACCCAATACAATATAAATCACACACCCACATCACCCACAAACCCCTACGACCAAAATCCCAAAAGAAGGCCAGAGAGAGACACCACAATCTACAACCAAGCATCCACAGGCACACAACACCATCACCCACATAACATCCAGGCACCCCACACAACACACCACTAAATATCACCCCACATATCACAACACACACCACCCCACACATCACCCACACCACCCCATGGCACGGCAAAGACACCCCAGGTTCTCTGAGGAGGAGCTCAGGGTCATGGTGGAGGAAATCATCTGGGTAGAGCCACAGCTATTCGGATCACAGGTGCAGCACACCTCCATAGCTAGGAAGATGGAGCTACGGCGCAGAATAGTGGACAGGGTCAACTCAGTGGGACAGCACCCAAGAAATAGGGATGACATCAGGAAGAGGTGGAACGACCTACAGGGGAAGGTGCTTCTGTGGTCTCAAGACACCACCTTGCGGTTCAGAGGACTGGCGGCGGACCCCCACCTCCTCCCCCACAACTAACAACATGGGAGGAGCAAGTCTTGGCGATTCTGCATCCTGAGGGCCTCGAAGGAGTAGCTGGAGGAATGGACTCTGGTAAGTCAAATCTTTACTATTACTTTCCCCACCCTACCTGCATGCTATCACATACCCCCACCCTCGCCCTCACCCCCATCACTCCAACTCCTCACAGATGTCCCACTATCACAAACCACACATCCCAACACCAATCCCTGCATGCAACACCAAAGCATGGACACCCATCACCAATAGATGGCCACAGCACATACCCATACACCCCCCTAAACCATCATCACACAAGATAAAAAACGCAGGCATGTAAGCACTGGGGTACACGGTCACCCAACCATTGCACACCATAGTACACACAGATGCAATAATCATGCTTTTACACCCCTGCAGGACCCCTACCCAACGTCACCGCACAGGAGGGTCCACACATGTCCACACCACCAACAGAAGAGGCCCACAGTGATGACAGCAGCTCTGTCCAACTGGATCTAGACGACCAGCCCGGCCCATCTGGGACCTCGGGACAGTCGGTTCCCCTCACACAGTCTCAGGCCATCACAGAGCTTCCCCCCTCTGAAAAACACCAGCACAGCACCCGCCCAGCGGGCCCATACCTTTGTCCCCAGGACACGTCAATCAGCAGTGTGTCCACCACTACAGGGAACCCAGGCTAACCCACCACCCCAACAACAACAGGGACCTAGGGGCAGTGGCAGTGGGCACACCGTTCAGGGGACAGAGGCCCAGGAATACAGGGGAACTGGGAGGGCTGCTGTACGACAGGGGGAGGGCAGGCCCAGGGAACCCACTCTCCACGAGGCCGTCTCCAACATCATGGGAGCATACTATCATTCCCAGGAGACGATGGCAACGGTACTGGCCAAGTTTCAGGAGACCCAGCGGCTGCGGGAGAAACAGTATTTGGGCTTCAGGGAGGAACTCAGATCCATCAATTCCACCCTGAGCACCATCATAGGGGTGCTGAAGGAAGTCCTCAACACCAGGAGTGACACTGTGGCACAACAAGGGGCCCCTGACACTAGCCTGGATGATGAACTGCCCACCACCTTCGCCGTCGCTAGTGGACAGGAGGCACCGCCACAGGACCACCACACCAGCACCCCAACCCCTGCAGATGGAGAACCACCCCGCAAACGGTCCCTGAGATCCAGGACAAAGACAGAGAACGATGCCAAGACCCCCGCCAAGAAATGAGACCGCTCTGAATGTCATCCTTTTGTCCCACCTTGTCACCCTGTCCATCCTCAAACTGCCCCAGCTCCACTTCCTATGCCCCTTTGGGCAATGCACCTGTGAGACTAATTGACTGGACTCTGCCATGGACATTCCTCCACTATTACCCCTCACCATTTTACAGCACCCTCCAATATTGAGCATTTAAATAAACACCCTTAAAGCACAAAACAATCAGGATTCTGTCTGTGATTTCGAAATAGTGTATTAGAGTGACAAAATGCTCTTTCAATTGTTATGTCAACATACCTATGTCACACAGTTCTAGTCCATGAGGAAACAAAGCAGATGTCACACAGTGGGACCCACATCTGTGAAATCGTAAAGGAAAGTGACAACTCAGTGACCATACACTGGGTGAAAAGGACAGACAGTACAGAGGTAGTAGTGTTACAATACATGTAGTAGGCAGGTTTGTCTTCTTACCTGTGTCTCACTGGAAGTATTGCAGGATAACCGAGTTCCTGTTGTCCATGTCCTCTTCTTCTGCTTCCTCGTCTTCACTGTCCACAGGCTCCACAGCTGCCACAACACCTCCATCTGGACCATCCTCCTGCAGAAAAGGCACCTGTCGTCGCAAAGCTAAGTTGTGAAGCATACAGCAGGCCACGATGATCTGGCACACCTTCTTTGGTGAGTAGAATAGGGAACCACCTGTCATATGGAGGCACATGAACCTGGCCTTCAGGAGCCCGAAGGTCCGCTCTATAATCCTCCTAGTTCGCCCATGGGCCTCATTGTAGCGTTCCTCTGCCCTTGTCCTGGGATTCCTCACTGGGGTCAGTAGCCATGACAGGTTGGGGTAACCAGAGTCACCTGAAAATGACGAGGGACAACTGTTAGACACACACTAACCTGTAGGGATATCCCCGGACCCAGTCAACTATTCCCACTGACTTGCTTCCAGGTGCTCACCTAATAGCCACACATGGTGCCTCTGGAGTTGCCCCATCACATAAGGGATGCTGTTATTCCGCAGGATGTAAGCGTCATGCACTGAGCCAGGGAATTTGGCATTCACATGGAAGATGTACTGGTCTGCCAAACACACCATCTGCACATTCATCGAATGATAACTCTTCCGGTTTCTGTACACCTGTTCACTCCTGCGAGGGGGGACCAAGGCCACATGTGTCCCATCAATGGCACCTATGATGTTGGGGATATGTCCCAGGGCATAGAAGTCACCTTTCACTGTAGGCAAATCCTCCACCTGAGGGAAAACGATGTAGCTCCACATGTGTTTCAGCAGGGCAGACAACACTCTGGACAACACGTTGGAAAACATAGGCTGGGACATCCCTGATGCTATGGCCACTGTTGTTTGAAAGGACCCACTTGCAAGGAAATGGAGTACTGACAGCACCTGCACTAGAGGGGGGATTCCTGAGGGATGGCGGATAGCTGACATCAGGTCTGGCTCCAACTGGGCACACAGTTCATGGATTGTGGCACGATCTAGCCTGTAGGTGATGATTACATGTCTTTCCTCCATTGTCGACAGGTCCACCAGCAGTCTGTACACCGGAGAATGCCGCCATCTCATCACATGTCCCAGCGGACGGTGCCTATGAGGGACAACAGCGAGCACAGAGTCAACCATCCCAGAGGTACACACAGCTTACACAGAACACGATTCATAATCCGAAATTTGCATGTATGAGTGTTGAGGCAAGGCCTAGGTATGTGTGACGCAGTTACAAAATAAAGCCATGTGGGCCCCTGAAACGTCGGCTGCCTGACCTGTAAAGTGGGACAATGGGATGTGAGGTAACTGTGCTGGCATTGCACACCGTTGCGGTAGGCGGTCGAAGACCGTGGCGCAATTCTGCATTGGTTAACATTGGACCCTATGGGTCCCAGGAGCGAATGACGATGTACGCCGGCGGTGACGGTACGCACCGCCGTGGACGTGACCGCCATTTTCTATCTGTTCAATCACTCGATACCTGATCTTCGACAGGAGAGGACCTGCAAGTGCTGCTGTGACCTCAGTCTGGAAGAGACAATGGCTCGTGCGTCTGGGGAAAGGCCCCCTGCCTTCAGCACAGAGGAGTTGGAGAAACTTGTGGATGGGGCCCTCCCCCAGTACACGCTACTCTACGGTCCTCCAGACAAACAGGTAAGTACACTGGGAGCATGCTGTATGGGCTATGCCTGTGTGGAGTGGGGTGGATGAAAGATAGGGGGGGAGAGTGAGGCGTGCATGAAACGACGGTGAGTGCATGTGCCACATGGCAAGGATAGGGATGCGGGCCAATGATTGTGACGGTGCAGTTGGAAATAACTTCCCTTTTCCCCTGTACAATTCCTGGAGGTCAGCGCCCACCAGAAGAAGGACATCTGGCGTGCCATCGCCAAGGACGTCCGTACCCTGGGGGTCTATCATAGACGGAGCACCCACTACCGTAAGAGATGGGAGGACATTCGCCGCTGGAGCAAGAAGACGGCGGAGGCGCAGCTGGGGATGGCCTCCCAACGTGGGAGGGGTGCCTGTCGCACCATGACCCCCTGATGTTCAGGATCCTGGCGGTGGCGTACCTGGAGTTGGATGGGCGCTTGAGGGCATCACAGCAGCAACAAGGGGGTGAGTACACTCTCATTCCGCTGATTCAGCACGCAGTTGAGGTGTCTGGGTGAGGGAAGTGGGCTGTGGGTTTCCCTAGGCCAGGGAGAGTGTGCTAGTTAGGTTCCCTTTTTCAGGCAGACCCTGTGGCACCCCACCCCACCTGTGTACAGTGCGAACTACACCTAGTCAGGCTCCTGTGACATCCACGTGTGCAGATGTCAGCCATAGCCTTGTAGGCCATGTCCCAGGGATTGAATAGTGGACCCCAAGTGCGCGGCGTAGTGCAGGGGGCTTCTGTGTCTGTCGTGTCCGCCAACGGTAGCGGTAATGCATGCACACAACATGTCTTTCTTCTGTCGCTGTTCTTGTGTGCATTAGCATCATCAGGCGGAGGAGCAGTGGCACCGGAGCAGGAGGGAGCTGCATCCCACATGGCCCTGGAGGGCGAGACTACGGAGTCCGATTTCACCAGTGGGATGGAGGGCCAGGGGAGCTCCACGGCGGGGACAGGAGCTGACACCAGTGATACGGACTCGTCCTCTGATGGGAGCTCCCTTGTAGTGGCGGGCCCATCTGTGCCCTCCGCATCTACAGGTACAGCCGCCACCCCCCTAACAGCACCGTCCTCCCAGCAGCCCCACAGCCTTTGCCCCGTGCCCGCTCAACCAGGAGGGTGGGCATCACCTTCGCCCCAGGCACCTCAGGCCCTGCAGCAGTCACCCCTGCTGCCCTCAGTGAGGAGGCCATTGACCTCCTCAGGTCCCTCACTGTTGGGCAGTCTACCATTTTGAATGCCATTCAGGGTGTAGAGAGGCAGTTGCAACAAACCAATGCATTCCTGGAAGGCATTCATTCTGGTCAGGCAGCCCTTTAGCGAGCTTTTCAGACTCTGGCCTCAGCACTGATGGCAGCCATTGTCCCTGTCTCTAGCCTCCCCCCTCCAACTTCCTCCACCCAGACCCAATCCCCTGTACCTCAGCCTACCCCAAGCACACCATCAGAGCAGCATGCACACAACTCAACACACAAAGGAAGCTCAGGAAAACATAAGCACCACACATCCCACAGACACTCACGCAAGCATCACACACATGCAGACATAGCAACATCCACTGCCTCCACTGTGTCCCCCTCCTCCTCGTCTCCTTCCTCCCTCCCAGTCTCGTCTCCACTCACACCTACATGCACTACATCTACAGCCACTACTTCCATCACCAGCACACCCACCACCACACCCTGCTCACATGCAGTTACCACCCCCACTACCATTCACACATCCCCTGTGTCCTCTCCCAGTGTCAACACCAGAGCAATACGCGCTCTATTGGTGACAAAAAATGCAAAAACCCAGCACTCTCAAAACAAAGTAATTTATGCATTGTGCTGATATGTTGTGGTTTAACCTTTTGCATTGCAGAGTTCAATCCTGAAAACTTATTTTTAATATGCTTACAAATACTGTTCCTTTGCAATGTATTGCTGCAGGTTTTCAGAGTGTGTTAGGGCGTGGTCCCTTTCCAGGGCCTTCCAGAGACTTTCCCTGCAACATGCCTGGGCGTGGTTCTGGGCTGGGCCAAGACTATATAAAAGAGAGCCAGCCCAACCACCAGTGCTCACTATTTAGAGGTCCCGGTGCAGAGCAGCAGCTTCTTCCTGAGCTCCTGTCCCGGCGGCCTATTTGGATCTTCCAGTCTTCTGCCCTAATCCTTCATTGGTGATCATTGTTCCAGGCGGTAAGACGGTGGTTGGACTGTCCCGACACCGTTATTTTGAATTTTCATATTCTTGGTTTAAATTCTTAAATGAGTAACAGATTACTTGCGCGCTACAATTTCTTGACATTTATATGGTAGTTTACAAATAGGCAAGACGCGTGATTTATTTCATAAAGGTTTAACTTTGTTTTTAATTGCTCGCTACCATTTCTTGACATTTACATGGTGGCTTAAGAATCGGCAAGTCGCGCGATTCGTTTTATGGTGTTTAAACATTGTTCTCCATTGCGCGCTACTATTTTTTGACATTTACATGATGTTTTACGAATTGGCAAGATGCACAACTCGTTTCATGAGCATTTAACTTTGTTGTTCATTGCGCCCTACCATTTCTTGATATTTTACATGGTGGCTTAAGAATCGGCAAAAGAAGCACAATTCGTTTCATTGTACTTTGATCTTGTTATTTATTGTGAGCTGTTATTCCTTGACATTTACATCGTGTTTTAAGAATCGGCAAGACGCGCAATTCGATTAATGATGATTTGACTTTGATATTCATTGCGTGCTACCATTTCTTGGTATTTTACATGGTAACACTCGAATTGGCAAGACGCGCGATTCTCTCCTCAAGTTTAATTCATGTTGTTTATTGTATGCTACTATTCTAAGATATTTATTATGTAATATTCGAGTTCACAAGTTATGTGATTTGTTTCTTGAATCCATATTGTGTTATTCATGGTGCACAATCCTTTTAAGGTGTTTACTATATATATATATATATATCTGCAATATGCGCAATTTGTGTTGAAACATTTTAAGAGTACACAGAAGGCCAGAGTTTCTAAATGCAATATTGTATGGTCCTAGTATACATTCTCAAAACAGGATTTATATGACTGGTTTAAAATTTAGTCAGAATGTTTTTTCTGATTCTCATATAAAGGAAAGTACTTGAATAAGAAAGTTTTCATTTAATTCATCTTGATTCCCCTACAGGTATCCGGCCATCTTGAACTTAGTCATTTTAAACTTAACTCTTAGATTATTCATGTTTTCAGAGTGACTAGGCTTAGAATCATAGTCTGGTATTGATTTCAGGAGATATAATTTTCATATTGTGTGTTTTAACCTTTTTCTTACTACAGGTCTCCTTCCCAGCTGTTCCCTTCCCAATCCCCTCTTCCCCTTTTGGACTCTCTCAGTCTCTGTGATTTATCTATCAGAGTCTTGGAGCTGTTCAGTGGTGGACGTGTTGGGAACGTGCACAGACCCCGAGGATCTGGTGACTCTGACACCCAGTGTGTCTGTGACGCCACCTCCCAAGGTACAAAAACGCAGGCACATACCCACCCAACCGCCATCCACCTCACGACAGCCTCCAGCGCATGCACCTTCACCCAAAGTCACCAAACGTACACCTCCTACAACCACAGCCTCTTCCTCCACTCCCAAACCCCCTCCAGCTACCCGTCCCAGTGTTCCCAAGAAACTTTTCCTGTCCACCCTTGACCTCTTTCCCTCACCTCCCTCACCCCATCAGTCTCCTAGGGCCCGACTCTCCAGGTCCCAGCCTAGCACCTCAGCCACGACATCGGCGGGATCAGTGGTGCCAGTAGTCACCGGATTCTGGAGTGCAGCCGGCAG
Organism: Pleurodeles waltl; assembly: GCF_031143425.1. Classification (NCBI taxonomy): domain Eukaryota; kingdom Metazoa; phylum Chordata; class Amphibia; order Caudata; family Salamandridae; genus Pleurodeles; species Pleurodeles waltl. The sequence goes on along the minus strand of NC_090446.1, from coordinate 202,887,328 downwards.
CAGGGCAGTCAGTGTGGCAAGGAGCCACAGCACGGACAGTCCCCCACCTGTCAAGCATCAAAAGTTGGGCAGTGCCTGGCGGGAGAAGGGGAAGACACCAGCCACCAAAGCTGCTCCCAGGGGTACAGGTGGGAGTGTGGAGTCAGCTGCGACACCTTCCAAGGTGGGGAAGGAGCACAAGAAACCCGGCAAGTCTGGAAAGATCAGCACGGTGGAGAAGACCGCCATCAGCCCCGCTGCCCAGGAAGCGACAGCCATCAGCCCCGCTGCCCAGGGGGCGACCGCCATCAGCCCCGCTGCCCAGGAAGCGACCGCCATCAGCCCCACTGCCCAGGAGGTGACCGCCATCAGCCCCTCTGCCCAGGAGGTGACTACCAGCACCAGCCCCGCTGGCACAGACAGGACAGCCAGCAGCAGCCCCGCTGGCCCAGACAGGACCGCCAGCAGCTGAGTCGCTGCCAAGGACACCGTCGCAACAAGCACTGATGAACAGGACACCGCCGCCACAAGCACTGCTGAACAGGACACCGCCGCCACAAGCACCGCCGCCACAAGCACTGCTGCCAAGGACACCGCCGCCACAAGCACCGCTGCCAAGGACACCGCTGCCACAAGCACCGCTGAACAGGACACCGCCGCCACAAGCACCGCTGCCAAGGACACCGCCGCCACAAGCACCGCTGAACAGGAACACCACCGCCACAAGCACCGCTGGCCCATGAGCGCCAAGAGCACCGACGTTACTGAGTCTGCCACAAGCAGGGTGCAGCACTCTGGGCACCAAGCCCCCTCCAGAACCAGTGGAGTATCACATCCACTACCTCTGTCCTTGGCAGGATGAAGCACTCTGGGCACAAAGCCCCCTCCAGAACCAGTGGAGTATCCCATCCACTACCTCTGTCCTTGGCAGGATGAAACACTCTGGGCACAATACCCCCTCCAGAACCCGTGGAGACTGTTATCCACTTGAGAGACTGTGGCTTTGCACTCCCCAGGATTGTACAGTAGGCAAACCACCCACTCTAGAGACTTGTGAGACTGTGGCTTTGCACTCTCCAGGATTGAACAGTGGGCAAACCACCCACTGTAGAGACTTTAGAGACTGTGGCTTTGCACTCCCCAGGATTGTACAGTGGGCAAACCACCCACTGTAGAGACTTGTGAGACTGTGGCTTTGCACTCCCCAGGATTGAACAGTGGGCAACCCACCCACTGTAGAGACTTGTGAGACTGTGGCTTTGCACTCCTCAGGATTGAACAGTGGGCAAACCACCCACTGTAGAGACTTGTGAGACTGTGGCTTTGCACTCCCCAGGATTGAACAGTGGGCAAACCACCGACTGTAGAGACTTGTGAGACTGTGGCTTTCTTACTCCCCAGGAATGAACAGTGGGCATGTGGCCCCCTCGTGGATTTGGCGTCGTGCACTCAACCGGCTGAGGTGCCCCCCCTTTCCCTTCCCCCTGAGGTGCCTGTTTTATTTCTATCTGATGCCCCTGCAGTGTTCTCTCTGTCATGTTCGGGTACCTTGTGTGGGCCTCGACCCGGCAGTGTGGGCCCAGTGTTCCACGGACTTAAATGGTGCAATACCTGGACTTCTATTCTTGGTGTATATATTTGTTTATAGTGTATAAATTTTTGCGTACTGGATTTGAATAGATAACAATGGTTACACTCATTTCCTTTTGTCTTTGCATTCTTCCGGGGGTGTTGTGGGGTGTAACTGTAATGTATCATGCTGTATTAGTGTGTGTATTGTCGTGGGTGAGGGTGGGGGTGGGGGTGTTGCGTGTGTCCCTGTTATTTCCCTCTCCCCTCCCCTGTGTCGTAGGTGCAGTACTCACCATGGTCTTCGCCGCCGGCGTTCGTGCTCCTGGTAGAGGAGCAAGAACATAAAGGCTGGCAAAATGTGAAGCTCTGGTTCCATGGCGTCCTTGTTCCTCGTGGAGTGTGTAGAGGTGAGCGTTTTCCCTTCGAAGTCCAGTTTCCGCCGTGTTTTTGTTTGTGGTGAATTCGCCCCGGAAAAGGTGGCGGATTGGTAGGTTGTGATACTGTGGGCGGTACATTGTCTCCCGCCTGTCTGTTGGCGGTGACCGCCGCGCTGTTTGTCTGTACCGCCGTGGCGGTCGAAGTGTTAAAGTGGCTATCTTTGTTGGCGGTTTCTGCCACGGTCGTGATTCCAATTTTTTTTCCGCCGGCCTGTTGGCGGTCTTACCGCCGCTTTAACACCAACCGCCTGGGTTGTAATGACTACCAATATGTTTGGTTTTTTTAAAGGAACCGGTGTGTCTTTTTTATGCTATTCTTTCTTTTTTTGTTTTGCACTTTTATATAGTGTTAACTCAGCCCAAGGCATTGTACCGCATTACATGAGCACCAGTTAGTTTACACAAGGTCAGATTCATGTTTTGTCAGGCATGGGGAGATTACAAGATTTGCCCAGAATCACTGGCTGTTAAGCTGACTCTAGGACTCAAACCTGGTTATGCTATTACAAAGTCAGCAGCTCTGGCTGTATTGCCAGGTCCTTTCCCAAGGTTCAGAATAACAATCAGGGCATGTCCGAGCTTGGGGAGCACAGCGTACTCCGCACTCTGTGAGGCTGTCAGACTTCAAAAGTCGGGAACTTCTGATCAAAGACCTTGGAATACATGACGATCTTAAATGTCCAATTCTTAACTGTGTTTGTCTGCCAGACGACCCCTTCCTGTAGCACAATGCCACCAACACGTTTAGAGTCAAAGCAAACAGTGCCTTCCAGAAGGAGCCCCAAGAGGAAGCACAAAGAGAAATAAACCCTGGAGAAGATGGTATGGCTCCAGATGATAAGGGCTGAGACAAGGAACCCAGAGGACAAGTACTGGACACAGGAGTACCGCCAGAGACACAGGCTGGAAGGGAAGACACCAACATAAAAGAAGAGGACCCGGTCAGAAGCAAAGAACCTGCAGGAGTGTTGGAACCAACAGATGTGAGGAAACACACCAGCAGGAGTGAAGACGTATTGCAACGTAAGGAAAATGAGAAACTCACCCCTTATATACCTCCTAAACAGGGAGTTGTATCAAAAACTACTGCTGCCATCTTGGTTTGGGATGAGACCTAAGGACATCATAAATCATTCTGCTTTGGGGACACAAATACCCAGAGTTCCTTCACAGGACTTCTGTAAAGAAAAAGGAGACTATGGTGCCACCAACGTGGCACCCAAGGAGATGCCCACCAGCAGCCACACTGGAAATATAGGCACTTTGGAGAAATGCCATTAGGCTTGTGTTGCGGCGGGCTGGCAGTAATACTGCCCCACAGGTAAGAAGTACATGAGTCCCCCTCAATACAGTGGAATGCAAGGAAAGCCGACGGGTAGGGCAGGGCCACAAACAAGCATGCAATGGATTAGAGATTTGGAAGAAGAAGAGGAAATGAACTGGTGACATTGCTTCAGCGCGTATGACAGTAGGCACACTTTCTTTTGCACCTGTCGCCGAGCTGAAGGAAATTTATAGAGCTCCTGAATATGTGACACATGTATCAAAGTACTACATTTTCAATGAAAATGGCAATTTTCTCATTTGAGGCACAACACGGCCCTAATTATACCAATTTAAGACAGTCATTTTGGGTTAAAAGTGCAACTGATCACTTTAATCGCCCCCCCAGAATTTGAAATTCAACATGTGTTCGCTCTTTTGCAAGTGTTGGGGCTGCTCTCCCCTGGCATTGATTGCTCAGGTCGTCAAGCTATTTGTGACCATCCCCACCACGCAGCCTCTGCAGGTTTTTCCGTGCTGATTTTTGTGTGTGAATTACATCCACTGGAGAAGAAGAAGCAAAGGAGACCCTGAGCTGGATAGTGGAGTGTGCTACTACTGCTCCCCCTCTGCTTCTGGACAGAAGAACAGCTGTGCCAGTCCCAGGGTGGACAAAACATTCCAGAGGATCTTTGGTCCAGTCAGAAGGTGGTGGCAAGTGGACCGGGCCTACCCTGTTGTGTGTCGTGTCATGAATTTGGCGACATTACGCAGTAAGTCCGGTATGGGGCTCCCGATGGGTACCCTCCCTTGCGCTAGAAGGATCTGAGGTGCCAAGGAAGATGGGTACACCAGTGAGAGTTTCCTGATTAAAGTCCAGATCTTCATGATACCACTCCCTTGTGGATGAGAGAGGTGCGGGTGCTGCATGTACCAACCCCCTGAGGGCTGGGGAACCCTATGGACATCTTTTTGGGTAAGAAAAGAGGCAGGGTGCTGTGGACTTCGCTAAGCCATTACTTCTGGACAATCATTGACAAATGGGAGCTATAGGACCAGGGATGGTGCAGGTGGTTGGCAGGCACAGAGTTGGCAGAGAGACAACACTGCCTAATAAGGGGTGTGCCAGGGTGAGTGTCAAAGGGCCACAGAATGCTTTGGCTATGCATGGGCATCTATCTGGTGTGGACGACAGTGACCACCGGGGAAGGCGGTCTCCTCTTCAGGTGGAGAGGGGTCTGAAATTGCCTGCGACGAGCTCAGGACAACAGTGACCATGGTCAGTGCTTGGATACTCTTATTGGTGGTTAGCTGCAGTTTATAAATCTAGATTGATTTGATTTGAGAAGAGAAACAGATGGAGGGTGAGTCTTCTGACTATGCAGAGGGTGGCCCAGGCAGGAGAGGTGGCCATCAGGGCAAGAGGCATGGGTGGGAAGTGCATGGACCAGATTGGTGATGGGAAGGTGGCAAGCAAACAAGAACAGAAGACAGCAGGCAGACCAGGAAGAGAGACCAGGTTGTGAGTATGAAAATGACTGGGCAGATTCATGGTGGGTTAGGACTATCAGGGGTCTGGGTGTTTTTCTGGCAGGGGGGATTTTGAGAGGATTTGGGGCAGTTCTCAGCAAGAAAGAGAACACTGCCTGTGAAATCATTGTAGGATAATGACGAGGAGCTTTGGCTACAGCAAATTACACCTATGGGACCTGTGCAAGCAGCACATATTGTGGGTGGATTACCTGTTTCTTACCAGCCCTTTCCAAGTCACTTCACCCAGAGAGGGTTAGAGGGACAGGCAAGCATCCCGCCATAGTGGCCTGCTGGAATTGTAACAAGGGAGTCTGTTAAAGGTATCCTTGCATGTTTTGCCAGACTGTTCCAGGTGCAGCAGCAGGCACACCAGGTGCACAGCAGGAGGTAACCCACTCCTGGTGAGTGATCCGGTTAAACTGGAGGCAATGCTACTGTGGTTAAAGAGAATGTTCAAAAGTGGCTTTCTTGTGGGAAAATTTTCATTTTGATTTTTACATACCGTACATGGGTCCCCAAGAGGGCCATCAGCAGACAATATGAAGTCAGGCAAAGCGATGGTGGAGCTGGTGCAGTAGAAGCTGGGGAACAAAGTGAGTTAATATAGGATAACAGGTCTCTTTTCTGGTTCTCCATTGAGGAACATGATGGTGTCTCTGCTAGCGGTGGTGGCAGAGGAGTCTCCCGGGGAGTTCAGGCTGACACTCCATCTGTCATGACTTGAAGAGGGTTCTGTGAAAAATGTAATTGACCAGGTGGAATGTTCAGTGTCATATGCCAGTGTAGATGCAGCCATTCAGTTAGTGGGGAGGTGCGGTACCGTTGCGTAACTGGACAAGGGATATTAAATTGGCTTTTCGCCTTCTGCCAGCTACACAGATAATTTCCACTTTTTTGGAATACAGTTTCAGGGTGGATCTTTTTGGAAATGTGCATGCCTATGGGATGTTCAGTTTGTGTAGAGTGTTTGAAAAAGTCAGCGTCTTCCTGGACTGGGTGGTTCACACAGTAGCAGCATCAGTGCAGCTTCTTTGTTACCTGGACAATTTTTTTCTTATAGGGAGAACAGAGAAGGAGAGTGTGCAAGATTTATGGAGACATGAGGATTGACTTGAACTTGATGGTGATGGTGTTGAAGCTTACAAGGAAACAAGTTGGAGGTGTGAATGATATGATTGATGAGCTACAGCAGAGAGGGAAGTGTCAGCTGCATCTGTGGCACAAAAGGTGTTGTGTTATTTGAATTTTGCATATAGGGTGGTGGACCTGAGGTGTGCTTTTTGCAAAAGCATTGCATTTGCTAGGCATGGTGCTGGATTTTTTTGTCTATCCGAGTGACATATGAATTGTTTGTTTAGAAATACTTTGGTGTTTGGAGTAACCATTGAGCTGCAAAATGACCCAATGATTTGGAAGGTGGAGCGTTTTTCACATGCCTCAGGATCAAGGGGTTTTAGGGTGTATGGGAGGGGCAAAAGTGCACAGGGAGCTGTCCCCATTCTTGGAACGGCAAGGGCCACAGTATTGACTTTTTGGATTTTTTTCCATTGATGTTGGCAGTATAGATGTGGAGTGATGAGTTGTGGAACAGAAGATTGATGTTTGTGTCTGGCAAGGGAGCAGTGGTGCAGGTGGTAAACAGGATAACTGCTTCTGATGCTTGAGTGGTTTGACATTTCTGAGAGAATTGGTCTTGCTATGCTTGGAGAACATTTTGTTTTGAGCTCAGCACATTGGGGGTCTGGGCAACAGATTGGTTAATACACTTTCTTGTTCACAGTGAGAGAGGTTCTGTAGTTTGGCCATGAGTGTAGCAACAGAAGGTCTTTATGTTGCAGATGACTTGTGGAGCAATAGGATTCGAAAGAATATTAACAATTGAAATATTTGCTGACAAAGTCCACAAGGAAGATCTACTGAATGGGGTGGGGGAGTTCACGACATCGAGTTCCAGGCGGCATGGCTAGGACCGGGTGAGATTGCAGGTGAAATATGAGGATATTTTAAAATTACTTTTGGATTAAATAGAGAGCCGTTTATCTGCAATGCCAAGAAGGTATTTTGTTCTGCAGGAAGATACAATGGGGGCATGACCCATGCAGAAGACAGGGTAGAAAGTGTTGGATGTTTATTCAGGACTGCATGGCAAGGTGCCCTGTTTAAGGCGTTCAACTTCATTCAGGGGTCTGAGGAAATGGTAGAGCCGGCAAAAGTTGCATGCTCTTCCACCTGGTAGGTGCAGCCCTTAAGAGCGCTATTCAGCTTGATGCTTTTCAGCGCTTTCAGTGTTTCAGAGTGGGGAGGTGGGAAAGGAAGTTGAGGAATGATGTGGCTGACCTGGTTTGGCATACATGGATTTTGAAGTGTGTTTCAGGAGGTCTATGACTGACTAGAAGGGGAAGGGGGCAGTAGTGCACTAATACCATTCGGTTGAGGCACAGGTTTTCCCATTGGTTGAGTTGTTGGCCTTTTGGGAGTTCAAGGGCTGGCTGAGGGCACCATTTTCTTGCACAAGAAGGATTCATTAGTAAGCTTGGGCAACTGTTGGGACTGTTGAGAAGATGCTTTTGGGCTTAGGGCTTTCTGGGACTGGTCTTTGGCACTCTCTCATTTCAGATAGGGGCAGTGACAGAGGGTTTCCAACTGGGGGCGGTGGAAGACAGACTGATGTGTTTGGGTAGGTGGTGGAGTAATTGTGTGTGGAGGTATGTTTAGCCCAAAATAAACTAAGGGGTTGTTTGCTTCATTAGTATGTGCTCTTTTTGCCCAGTCTCACCGGTGGGATATATGGATCAGTGGGCACTCCTTGATGAAGTGGGCCAGGGTGCAGGACGAGAGGTAATTTTGAGGAAACCAGCTGGGAACCAGGAAGGAGATGAAAAGAGAGATGACTGGCTTCTGGAAGTTGAGAGGGGTGTCGGTGACAGCACATTAGAGCATTCTTTTTGAGTCCCTGCATTTGTTCAGGCACGATGGGGTGCACTTACCTGATCAGTACAATAAACTGTATTTAGAAGGGTTACATATGTTATTGGAAGGATGAATGAAATCCTGTAAGGCGCTTTCAGTTGGGGAGACAGAAACAGCACCTTGGGGATGGTCTTTCTGGCAGTGGATAATGACAAACTAGTCAACTTGTTAGGAAATGATGTGGGGTGTTAGGATGATAAAAGGCCAATAGAGCCAGAGATGGGGCAAGAAAAAGGGGCTTGCTCAAGAGCAGATAGGCTCAACAATATGGTTATTGTGGGCTCCGGTACAAGGATCACAGGGACTTATGGCATTTCAAAGGTTGGGTACAGTTCAAAGGGTTTGGAGGTGGAATGTTAGGGGTGGGAGTTACTTGAGGGAGGCAGGTTCGTTTAGAGCCTTTCCATAGCCCAGTTGACAGGGTAACTTGGGTAGCTCAGTCGAAGGGTTAGGAACTCTGTTTGCCAGTTGTAAATAAAGCAGCCTTTGGCACTCAAAGCAATAAAAATAACATAGTACATTTTGCTCCTTGTCCTCCAGCATTTCTCCGCCATGTCATAAAACAAGTCAAAATGAATGTACTGGAGCATGAATAAAATGCTTAACATACTCTAGATTAGCCACACCTGACTCTTTGTAGAGCTCCCCTAGCAAGCCCTTTTAATTGCCTGGTGGTGGCCTTGAATCTGGGTTCTTTGTTCAGGAAACCTACAAAGAGTAGGAACACCAGAGAGGGATTTTATGGGGGTAGATTGTTGTATAGATATTTTAGCCATATTTTAGACATGTTAGTTTAGCAAACTAGGCCTGCCATTGTGCAGTTTAGCCCAGTTATATTTTATTCAGCATCACTTTATTTTTTCTAGCAATAGTAACGTTTGCGGTGTAGTTTTATTTTCTCTACTAATTGTTCATTCGCCTAGCAAAGCATCACATTCTTAGTACTGCATTCATTTCACTCTGTGCTTTCCACAAAGCGGCTGTCAGATAGGATTGCCGGCAAAAGTGGTACGCTGTGTCTCCAACATGCACAGAAACATACACATCCTTACATGGGGAAATTTTTCCTAGAACATCCAATGTTTTATTATAAAAACACTTCTTTGTCCCATACACGTTAGAGGGAGATTCCAGCCAGATGACCCCGACTGCATGCTGATTGCTTGCTTAGACTGCCAACCCCCTGGCTCATATATGCATGGTGTCTTCTTAGACAACAGGCTTCCTTGCTCAGGTACGGGACATAGGCGGTGATTCTAACCGCGGCGGGCGACGGTCGCCGCCCGCCATGCGGTTACCGCCAAATGACCGCACCGCAGTCACAAGACCGCGGCGGCCATTCTGGCTTTCCCGCTGTGCTGGCGGGCGACCGCCAAAAGGCCGCCCGCCAGCACAGCGGGAAAGACCCAGCAACGATGAAGCCGGCTCCGAATGGAGCCGGCGGAGTTGCTGGAGTGCGACGGGTGCAGTAGCACCCGTCGCGAATTTCAGTGTCTGCTAGGCAGACACTGAAATTCTTTTTGGGGCCCTCTTACGGGGGCCCCTGCAGTGCTGCAGGGGCCCCCAGGGGCCCCGCGGCACCCCCTACCGCCATCCTGTTCCTGGCGGGAGACCCGCCAGGAACAGGATGGCGGTAGGGGGTGTCAGAATCCCCATGGCGGCGGAGCGCGCTCCGCCGCCATGGAGGATTCTCAAGGGCAGCGGAAAGTCGGCGGTACACCGCCGACTTTCCGTTTCTGGCCGCGGCTGAACCGCCGCGGTCAGAATGCCCAGCGGTGCACCGCCAGCCTGTTGGCGGTGCTACCGCGGTCATTCGCCCTGGCGGTTTTTACCGCCAGGGTTAGAATGACCCCCATAATGTGTTCCCAGGGGGAAAACCTGAGGGGCGGATTAGGGCTTCTCACGTTGTGCTCTAACATAGCTTAGGTAGGAAACAACTATATCATTCCTAGTGCCAGTACTGTGGGACTGTTTTTGTGTTTCAATCTACTTGTCACAGTTTTGCTTCTATTGTGCTTAATCATCCTATATGATTGCAATATATGTTATTTTATCTAAGATGCAGTTAATTCAATAAACCCTGTAAACCCTGTAAGACAATGCCTCCTTGGCATGGTACCCCCTGACTTTTTGCCTTTGCTGATGCCAAGTTATGATTTGAAAGTGTGCTGAGGCCTGCTAACCAGGCCCCAGCACCAGTGTTCTTTCCCTAACCTGTACTTTTGTTTCCACAATTGGAACACCCTGGCATCCAGGTAAGTCCCTTGTAACTGGTACCCCTGGTACCAAGGGCCCTGATGCCAGGGAAGGTCTCTATGGGCTGCAGCATGTCTTATGCCACCCTGGGGACCCCTCACTCAGCACAGACACACTGCTTGCCAGCTTGTGTGTGCTGGTGGGGATAAAATGACTAAGTCGACATGGCACTCCCCTCAGGGTGCCATGCCAACCTCACACTGCCTATAGGTATAGATAAGTCACCCCTTTAGCATGCCTTACAGCCCTAAGGCAGGGTGCACTATACCATAGGTGAGGGCATAACTGCATGAGCACTATGCCCCTACAGTGTCTAAGCAAAACCTTAGACATTGTAAGCGCAGGGTAGCCATAAGAGTATATGGTCTGGGAGTTTGTCATGCATGAACTCCATAGCACCATAATGGCTACACTGAAAACTGTGAAGTTTGGTATCAAACTTCACAGCACAATAAATGCACACTGATGCCAGTGTGCATTTTATTGTGAAATACACCCCAGAGGGCATCTTAGAGATGCCCCCTGAAACCATACCGACTACCAGTGTGGGCTGACTAGTTTTAGCAGCCTGCCACACACCAGACATGTTGCTGGCCACATGGGGAGAGTGCCTTTGTCACTCTGTGGCTAGTAACAAAGCCTGTACTGTGTGGAGGTGCTTCTCACCTCCCCCTGCAGGAACTGTAACACCTGGCGGTAAGCCTCAAAGGCTCACCCCCTTTGTTACAGCCCCCCAGGGCACTCCAGCTAGTGGAGTTGCCCGCCCCCTCCGGCCACAGCCCCACTTTTGGCGGCAAGGCCACAGGAGATAATGAGAAAAACAAGGAGGAGTCACTTGCCAGTCAGGACAGCCCCTAAGGTGTCCTGAGCTGAGGTGACTCTGACTTTTAGAAATCCTACATCTTGCAGATGGAGGATTCCCCCAATAGGATGAGGGATGTGCGCCCCTCCCCTCAGGGAGGAGGCACAAAGAGGGTGTAGCCACCCTCAGGGCTAGTAGCCATTGGCTACTAACCCCCCAGACCTAAACACACCCCTACAGCCCCTAAATCGAGTATTTAGGGGCTCCCAGAACCTAGGTAACTAGATTCCTGCAACCTAAGACGAAGAAGGACTGCTGAGCTGAAAAACCTGCAGAGAAGACGGAGACACCAACTGCTTTGGCCCCACCTCTACCGGCCTGTCTCCCCACTTCAAAAGAACTGCTCCAGCGACGCGTTCCACAGGGTCCAGCAATCTCTGAAGCCTCAGAGGACTACCCTGCTTTTAAAAGGACCAAGAACTCCTGAGGACAGCGGCTCTGCTCCACAAAGACTGCAACTTTGCAACAAAGAAGCAACTTTGAAAGAAAACACGTTTCCCGCCGGAAGCGTGAGACTTTGCACTCTGCACCCGACACCCCTGGCTCAACTTGTGGAGAACAAACACTACAGGGAGGACTCCCCGGCGACTGCGAGTCTGTGAGTAGCCAGAGTTGACCCCCCTGAGCCCCCACAGAGACACCTGCAGAGGGAATCCCGAGGCTCCCCCTGACCGCGATTGCCTGCCTCAAAGACCCGACGCCTGGTAAGGACACTGCACCCGCAGCCCCCAGGACCTGAAGGATCCGACCTCCAGTGCAGGAGCGACCCCCAGGTGGCCCTCTCCCTTGCCCAGGTGGTGGCTACCCCGAGGAGCACCCCCCTTGCCTGCCTGCATCGCTGAAGAGACCCCTTGGTCTGCCATTGAACTCCATTGAAAACCCGACGCCTGTTTGCACACTGCACCTGGCCGCCCCTGTGCCGCTGAGGGTGTACTTTTTGTGCTGACTTGTGTCCCCCCCGGTGCCCTACAAAACCCCCCTGGTCTGCCCTCCGAAGACGCGGGTACTTACCTGCTGGCAGACTGGAACCGGGACACCCTCTTCTCCTTTGAAGCCTATGTGTTTTGGGCACCACTTTGACCTCTGCACCTGACCGGCCCTGAGCTGCTGGTTTGGATAACTTTGGGGTTGCCCTTAACCCCCAACGGTGGACTACCTTGGACCCAACTTTGAACCCTGTAGGGGGTTTACTTACCTGCAAATCTAACAAACACTTACCTCCACCAGGAACTGTTGAAAATTGCACTGTGTCTAGTTTTAAAATAGCTTATTGCCATTTGTGTGAAAACTGTATATGCTATTTTGCTAATTCAAAGTTCCTAAAGTTCCTAAGTGAAATACCTTTCATTTAAAGTATTGTTTGTAAATCTTGAACCTGTGGTTCTTAAAATAAACTAACAAAATATATTTTTCTATATAAAAACCCATTGGCCTGGAACTGTCTTTGAGTGTTTGTTCCTCATTTATTGCCTGTGTGTGTACAACAAATTCTTAACACTACCCTCTGATAAGCCTACTGCTCGACAACACTACCACAAAATAGAGTATTAGAATTATCTATTTTTGCCACTATCTTACCTCTAAGGGGAACCCTTGGACTCTGTGCATGCTATTTCTTACTTTGAAATAGTACATTCAGAGCTAACTTCCTACAAACCCTTATTGAACTATATCCTGCCTCTGTTTGTCTTTGCCTGTGTGAATCTAATGTAACAGAGAGAAAGGGGTAAGATCTGATCAACCATGATTCCCCTGAGGATTTTTACTTGTCATGTGCCCGGTTGCCAAAATCATCCCTGCTCTTGGGCAGAGATGAGGCGCTGCTAGTTAGCTGGAAAAACCCTGATTAAACCGCCAGGTGTCACATGGTATGGGATTGTACTCAGTACCCTACAATTCAGGTGATTCTGCCGCCCAAATCCAGTAGCCTCATTAGGATAATGAAAACCTATAAGACATGGTGCCACCAACGTTTGGTTAGGCATTAATTTACGGATCCTCCGAAGTATCTCTGTGTAACTACAGGCTAAAGACAACTCAATACTATATAGAGAGACATCCGTGGTATTAAGGATTTCCTCCTCAGCTAAGTAGGTAGTACCTAACTAAACTCTGTAGGTTGTTCAAGCTTGAACCTTAAAAGGATTAATCCCCACTTGGTGTCCTTATCTCTGAACAAACACCCTTACCATTACCATGGCGAACCCGCAATGGATAGTAAGAGCAGTGAACATGCAACCACAACTTACTGCACACTTATTGGCAAATAGCATAACAAGTCAGGGGGTCAAGTTACATTTGTTGTTGAGGCTCATCCAGCCTACAGAACGGAAACCTTTTATTCTTGGGTCATCTTTCCAGAAGTTGATGGGAACACGAATAAATGTCAGCACTATACATCTGCAAGCACACCTGCATTAAACAGAGAATATGCATATTAAGAAATACCTTTATCTTATCAAGACCATAATAATTGTCTTGATGGTGTCCTACCACATACACTACTACATGTTAGGTTAGGTCGTCTGAGCAATGATAGATCGACCTGGCCTTTGTTAGCCACATACACACCACCCTGATGCAACAACCTTGGCAGTAGCTGAGGTTCTCTGCTTATTTGCAGACATCACGGAAATATACAGACTGTTAGTACAGTTTGCAATACAAACATTAAATACTAACCCAGTACTTGTTGCCCCAGAGCAACCAAATGCAGTTATGCCAGGCATTAACCCTGCAACTGTAAATTTGATCATGGGCAGAGTACCCGCCAAGCGGGAAGAAATTCTATTTTGGTTAGCTAAAAACATTAATGCGCTGGAAGCAGTCTTTCCCCATACAGGTCCTCAGGATAAACATAGAATTCTCACTATGTGCCTGCATCTGAGATGGTGCCTATAGTAGATAACTGCAACCCTTGGGGCATGTTATTTGCCATGCTCTATACTACCACACATGGTACTCCAACACTTGCCAATCTTTCAGAAGTGTTCAAACAAATTCAAGACAAATACGGGACTGTCCTGGCCCTAGACTTGGGAATGTAATTAATGGGCAATTTTGTCACAGTACCCTCAATCATATTGAGTAATATAAAAGGGGAAGCAATTGCACTAGCAGTGCACATGCGGCTCCGGCACGTTCCTGTTCAGGATCAAGAACGTGATTTGCCAAAGATTATCGCTGAGCCCTACTCTAGTATTGGTCGAGATAGTTGGGGGCCAGACCCATTAAACCACAATTACAAGGTAGATCTAATAAAGAATCTACTAAGCACATGAAGGATCTAAAAAATGCTGGGATAAAAAAACAACAAAGACCTAAAAAAGACAGGGGAGAATCTCCATATTTGGAGACCCCTCAAAATAGATATAATATTAGAAATAGAGATAATTCAAAAACACCTGACAGATATCAATATACTGATAATTGCCAATCTCGTTCCTTTCAGGACTCACCAGAAAAAACGCAGTGAGAGAGTTGGGCGGTCAGAGCAGTGAACAGAGTATGTGAAACCGAGAAAGGGCTTACAATGCTCGTCTGAAGTTTCTGTTAAGAAAGGAGAGAAACTTCCCCAACAAAAACCCCAGTTTAAAAAGAAAAAAGTGGCAGCAGTTGCAATACGACATGACACTCAGGAAGAGTGCTTTGCTGAAGAACAGGAAGTGGGCACTAACACTGCTAAACAATGCAGAGAGGTCACAATTGTTTGCTGGGATCTTCAAGAGCATCTGGAGGTGAAAGCAACTGATGACTTCTTACAAGTTGAGACTGCGGACATGCGTGTCTCCACGCCCGACAGGGTGAATAAAGTAACTATACAGTTAGAGAGAGACATTGAACGCACAATAGATGCTATCTTTTGGGACCGTGTTGTCACCATTTATGATATCTTACTGGTCGAAAAGGATTGGCCACCGGATTTTAGCTGTGATCTCCCCTATGGAGAAGAGATTTTAGAGAAATCTTTCTCGCCACTTGTTCCAGAAAGCTTGTACAAATACACGCCATTGATTGGGCAGTGGCCAGTTACCTGCGTTATACCGCAACCACATAGGGTGGGATAAAGATAGCCCCTATCATGTAATACCAATTAAATCTCAACCTCAACTGCAATATCCAATAAAGCATGAAGCTAAAGCACTTATGAGGGAAATCAATTATATTAAAATAATTGAACCCTATGTCTCACCAATGAACAATCCATTGTTCCCCGTTGGATAAACCCAAACATTCATACAGAATAGTTTTAGACTATAGATACTTAAACAGTCACACATGTACCTTTGCTACACAGAATGCACAGTACTGCACTTATTTAACAACATAGTGCGCATAAAATACAAAACAACCCTGGATATTTCTAACGGGTTTTTCTGACACACTATAGTGCCTGAAAGTAGGGACTTAACAAGTTTCATCGCTTTAGGCTCTCAGAAAAATTCTGCAGACTCCCACAAGGGTACAGGAACAGTCCAGGACTGTTTTCAGCTTGTGTTACATCTATTTCACATTACTTTGACCCTAAGGCATTGTCATATGTGGACGATATCTACCTTACAGACAATGACCTCATGCAACATATAAGATGGGTAGCCTGCATTGTTGTGGGATTTGCCGAAGTTGGCTACAAATTCAATTTGAAAAAAGCAAAAATATCTTTCCTTAGTGTCCTGTTCTTGGGATGTGAATGATCAGATGAAGGCAAGAGCATTGCACACCAATTTTTAGAAAAATGCACACATCTACAACCTCCAAACACAATCAAAAAGCTCCAGTCTTCATTGGGTTTCTAAAATTTTGGCAAAACCTATATTCCAGACAACACACAATGCATTAAACATGTATATGACTTGATACGTCCTGAGTTTTCCAATACTGGACAGTTGAACATACACACATTCTCAGAGCATTACAAGAAGACATGCTTGCAGCAAAACATCTACATACAACGGACAACAAAAAACACTTGGTCATGAGAGTAATTGCTGGTGACATTGGTTTCACCTACGTAACATTCAATGAGGGTGAGACCGTCCCGATTTCATACAAATCTCACTCATACTGTACCGCAGAACATTCTCACTACTGTTCAAATGGCGGTTAACAAAGAGAGACCTCTAGCCCAGGGCAAAAGTATTACTGTTGTTTCCTCCATCCCCGCTCTTGAGGCTGCTCCCAAAGCTAGTGTTCCTAACGCTAAAGCATTACATCCACATTGAGTCCAATAGACAACGTCTCTGATGGCCATTGATGTTGACTACATATTTGACTCAAAATTACAAACACAAGAATTTTTGCAATACTAACTTGAATACCAGCAAAAACATTGCCTATTGAACTACATCAAACAATTATGTACACTGATGGTTCAGCTCAAATAGCAATAGGCACTAAACACCAGCATTCCGCCGCTTGCGCAGTGATGAGTGACTACATGAAGGATAGTGAATTCCATCCACAACACACCTACAGGCAGACCTTAGAGGACTGCACAGCACAATAAGCAGAGCTTAAGGCTCTGGTGATGGCACTGGAACACGCGGATCCTAAAGAGCTGATGCTGTGGCTGTGATTCATACTATTGTGTCCAGTCCTTCAATTAATATCTGCATTACTGGTGACAGAATGGGTTTAGAGATTCGAAAGGCAACACTATTCAACACAGATTTCTTAGGATGGAAGTAGCAGATCTGAAGGAAATGCTACCTAATGTTCATGTTGCACATACACTAGGACATCAGCGTGTCAGAATACAAGTTGTAGGCAACACCTTGTCTGATGAAGCAGCCAAATCAGCAGTAGCTGTGGCCTCGGTTGCTGAAGTAACTTGTTCTAGAACGAAATTGGATGATGAAACACAGGCCCCTGTGAAAGCTTCGACTGATGGCACCCCCTTACCAAAAGAGTACCCTGCTAAATATTCCTACCTCATATCATGCCTTAGCAGTTATACCCAGGGTGGGTAATCGTGTGATTCTGAACAAAGACCAAAGACTAGAACTGATCAAAGCAGGGCATGCAGGGGTGGCTTCTGCCCATGCTGGTGTGGTGGCTACAATATAATTGTTACAAGCACGTTTGTGAGAGAACAGGGCTGATTGCAGAGGCCCCCTAACTTTTTGTCCCCATTCTCCACTTTTTGCTGGTGTTTTCCTGACTCTGATGGTGCCCTGGGTACTGCTAACCAGTCCCAGGGCCTGTGCTCTGTGTAAAATCAGTCTGCAAATTAGGCTAATTATAATTGGCTAAGTCAACCTACCAATAAGTCCCTTGTATATGGTAAGGCATGTAGGTTTAGGAACCGCAGCATAGGTAGTGCACCCATAGGTGCACTGCTGAGGTGCCTAGTGTCATTTTAAAGGCAGGCCTGCCTTGCAGGCTGCTTATAAATTATAGTTATATGCAAATTCGACTTTGGAATTAAAAGTTGTTCCAAAGTCTTAAACTACCTTATTTTTACATAGAAGTCACCCCTAAGGTGTGCCCTATGTGCCCCTAGGGCTGGGTGCCATGTAACTATAAGCAGGGACCTTATAAAAATAGTTTTATAAGCCCTGGTGAGATAAAACAGCCAAATTCATTTTTCCCTCATTGTAGTGAATGGCCTCCATATGGGAGACTTTATTTTAATTTTAAAAGTCCCCTTAAGTAAAAGATACCAGAAGTTTGGTATCAAATTACTTGTTATAATAAATCCCACAACTTCCAGTTGTGGGATTTAATATAACTTGTTCAGGTAAAGAGTTTTTTTATTTTTATAAAGAGATTTTCATTGATTTAAGGAAATAAAACGTGACATCATATACAAATATCAAACAAAAATAATGCAATACAATACAATACAATAAGTTGCTCCTTATCAATAGATGTTGAATGGTGACTATTATAAGTGCTTGATTTATTTTGGTTTTAGTCGACCCGGACTAACTGAAGGCATAGTGCGTGGTGTCTATATCTCACTATGGCAGGAAGAGAGTCAGTCCCGGATCCCAGGCGAATGCAAACATAAGGATAAGGAACAAGTCGGGGTACGGACCCACCTTCAGGGCGAGTGTTTTAGTCACGTGTTGAATTCTATCCTGCTCTAGTCGTCCACTATGGCCTCCCACATTCCCCAAACTCTGTCATATTTACTCGGGCAGCCCCTGGCCTCATACACTAACCTCTCCTGCTGTGCACACCAGTCCATTCCCTGTCTCCATTTATTTATTCAGGGATGGCGCCATTCCTGCCTTCCATTTTGTCATTATGTCCCTTTTAGCAACCAGGCACGCTATTCCCATGAAAGTCCGTTCTGCTCTTCTTAGTTCTGTGTCCCCCATTACCCCTAGTAGGTACGGGAGCAGGGCTAGTGTCAAGTCTGCTTGCAGGGCTCTGGAGATCTGAGTTTTGATTGCTCCCCAATAGGTCTCTATGATTGGGCAAGTCCATGTCATATGAAAGAAGTCAGCCTCCGGCTGAGAACATCTTGGGCAATCGGTTACGGATCAAAGGCCCGCCCCATGCAGTCTTTTGGGTGTCATGTATGCAGTGTGCAGGAAGAAGGATTGCAAGAGATGGACTTTGGTGGATATAGTCAGAGATCGGGGTGCCAACGGGGCCTCCTCCCATTCTCCCTCTTCGAATGGCCCCATCCATCCCTCCCATCTGCGACAAAGCTTCTCAAGGGGGCCGGAGGTGTTAGCTATTAATGAGCGGTATATCTGTGAGACTCCTCCTTTGCCCAGGTTACCCATTAGTACTTTCACTTCCATGGAGCCGTGTTCAGGGATGTGCTCATCAGCTTGCGTGTGTGCCATTAAGGCATGGCGTAGCTGGAGGTATTTGTAAAACTGTACTTTACTCAGTGAGAAGAGTCTTTGAAGGTCCTCGAAGGACCTCATGTGGGATCCTTCCCAGACATCTCCAAGTGTAGAGATCCCAATGTCGTCCCATTTCTGGAACCCCTGCAGTCCCGTCACTTCAGCAAGAAGTTTACCATGCCACAGTGGGGTTTGTTGGGTAATTTGCTTCCACCACCCTGTGACCCTCTGGGCGTCTCTCCACCCCAGCAGCATCACTTTAGTCACCTCGGGAGTGGATCTAGGGATTGGGCACTCGTAAAGGGCATCAAATACTCCTGGGTAGCTCAATGCGTGGAGCTCAAGTCGGTATGCAGGGTCCGACCAACCACCTCCAACCCAGTCATTGATGACAATCAGTTGTGTCGCGAGGAGGTAATAGTATATATTTGACATTCCCAGCCCTCCATCGTAGACGTCGTGCTGGCAAGTGATAAGTGCCAGTCGGGGGCGGGTGCCCTTCCATAGGAATTGGCGAATCACAGAATCAAGGTTTTTAAACCATCTCTTGGGGATTAGGTAGGGGAAGTTTTGCAGCAGGTAGAGGAGTCTGGGAAGGACCATCATTTTAAAGAGTGCAATTCTTCCAAGTAGGTTAAGAGGTAGGGTTTGCCAATGCTGAAGGTCAGCTGAAGGTCAGCCCTGACTTTGGCGATAAGCGGTGTGACATTGAGCTCCCACGCTAGTTCTGGTATGAGGGCAATGGAGACTCCCAGGTATTTAAAACTGTTCCAATGAACGGGTATAGTCTGTTGCCAGTCAATACTTGTGGGGTGTAGCGGGACCAGCAGAGATTTGCAGTGATTTAGTGTGAGACCAGAGGCTTCCGAAAAAAGGTCTAAGATCTGCAGGATACGTGGACCGCTTGCTTCCGGAATGGCAATATATAGGAGAACATCATCGGCGTATAACGCTACGCGATCTTCTGAGCTAGTGGGCCAGGACAATCCTTCGATCAGGGGATCCTCTCGGAGTAATTTTGTTAGTGGCTCTATTACGAGTGCAAAGAGGAGTGGGGATAGAGGGCAACCCTGGTGTGTTCTGCGGCCAATGCGGAACGGGTCGGACACAATCCCGTTTAACCTGCACCCTGGCTGTTGGATGAGAGTATAGTAGCCCCACTAGTCTTCGAAATCTGGGACCTATCCCGTTACTCTGCAGGACCTAGTCTAAGTATGACCAGTCCACAGTATCTAAGGCTTTTTCAAAATCAAGGAGGAGTAGGGCCTTGGGTGAGCGAGTTAGGATTCCACGATGCGCCAGAGCCAGGTGTAGGCGTCTATTGCAGTGTTTGGTGCTTTGGGAGGGCATGAAACCGCATTGGTCGGGATGAATTAGCAATGGGAGGGCGGGTTTCAGCCGGGTTGCAAGGATTGAGGAGAGTATTTTAACGTCGATATTTAAGAGAGAAATGGGACGGTATTCTGAGCAGTGTTGTGATGGGGGCTGGGTTTTGGGGATTACAGCAATAGTAGCTTGGTCAATGCCTGGGGGGAAGCGGTTGTTACACTCGGCTTCTTCATACATGTTGAGGAGGTGTTGTCCCAGTATATCGCTGCACCTACTGTATAGCTCTGCTGGGAAGCCATCTGGGCCTGGGGTCTTCCCCGAGGCCATGGCGGCTATTGTGCTTGTTACCTCCTCCAGGGTTATTGGCTCGTCGAGGTTATCCCATACCATGGGGGAGATTCTGGAAAGAGTGATTTCGCCAAGGAGAGGGACTTCCTCTCCACCTGTGGCCGGGGGCGTTCTTCATACAGTGGTGTGTAATAAGCTGCGAAGCTCTGCGCGATTTCCCTAGGGGCCCTGGCGAGAGTTCCGGATTCATCTAGATTTTCAGATATGATCCTATTGGCCATAGGCCGCGTAGCTAGCCAGTGCAGGAGTTTCCCATTTTTATCCCCCCAGCCATACACTCGGGCAGTAGATGCCCTCCACATATGTTTGGCGGACTCTAAGGTGAGGGTTTTAATCTCCTTGCGCACCTTCAGGAGTTGTCGCAGGCATTGGGTCGCGGGAGTGGCGAGGTGTCGGCGTTCTAGGAGCATTGCTTGCGATTCAAGTCCTGCTATTTGGGAAATGCGGGCGCGTTCCCGCACTCGGATGAGGTGCTTTGCATGACCTCTAATTGTCGCCTTGCACGCGGCCCAAATCGTGCCCGGAGATTGCACCGACCCCAGGTTTTCGTCAAAGTATTGTGTTAACTGGTCTCTCACCGCTTTTTTGTACTCCTCATCTTGTAGGTACCAGGTGTTTAATCTCCACATTGGTCTACCAGTTGGGTCAGTCCCGCCCAGTCGTATTTGCATAGGCACATGGTCAGAAACCCCATGGGGAAGGATCTCAGCTCCAGTGACATTAGTAATGTCTAGCGCTGGGTGTATATGAGATCGATTCTGACATGTGTCCCATGTGCTGCTGACGTGTGTGTGTATTGTCTGATTCTAGGATGCCAGGTTCTCCATATCTCACATAGGCCGAGGCTATCGGCCCAACCTCTAAGTGCTGATGCTCTGGTTGATCGGTTGATCGTACTATCGCCTGACACGTCCAACTCAGGTCTAATACAGCGTTGAAATCGCCCCCTATTATTGTGATGCCTTGGGGGAGATCGGCCACGGTTCGTTTGAGGGAGGCCAAGAAAGCTTCCAATCCTGCCGGGGGGCTTATATGCTTACAAGATTAAGAGGCCGGCCATGCAACAGCCCAGATACCACTATAAATCTACCCTGTGGGTCGTAGTACGTAGTCATGGTCATCATGGGCAATGAGCGGTGAAGCAAAATAGCTACTCCTCTGGAGCCTCTGGAGAAGCCCGAGTGGTAGACTCTGTCGTAACCCCCTCTGGCAAGCATGGGGCACCTGGTCCCAAGGAGGTGCGTCTCTTGCAATGGGACCAACGAGGGGGTGTATCTGTGTAGAGTGCTATATATTGCTGATCTTTTAATTTTATCTAGGAGGCCATTTACGTTCCATGATAGAATTTTGGTCAGTGAGAGCAGCGTGTGAGAAGGGTGATTGTATGTAAGTGCCAGGCCTCGTTCCGGGTGTGTCGGACTGGCCGTCTCAAGTGATGGAGCAAAAAGGAAAAAAGACAACAACAAAGGAAACTTTTAGGGACTTTGACTTTAAACTGTAGTGTAAACTTAATACCCCCCAACTCCCCCCCACCCCATACTTCCACCCAAGAAGCATCTGTCGCCCTTGTGCCCATTTTAACCAATACAACCAACAAAACTGGTTTTGGAGTGGAGTGGTGGACCCCTCCTGTGAGACGGATTGTCCGCAATACATGATTAGAAAGCCGATATAAGCGTGTCTCGTAAGACTCAGGACCCTACTATGCAACGGGTGTTCAGTTCGCCCCTATTGTACTGGATTCGGGCCTCGACCATCAGAGCTCAAGTATTGTGAAGCAGGCCCGATGGCGCTCGTCAGCCCAGTGCCGGGGACTGGCTCAATCCGTCATCAGCCATCCCCCCTGCCGGGTCGTCGTCTCTCGGGGTATCCCCTGGTGCCCCTTCAGAGCCAGTCCCAGGACCACATTTCTGGCTCTCGCCCGCTGAGCTCACGGGGCCAGCTTGACCCCCTCGCCTGGACCTAGTGCGCTGTCGGCTCTTTCGCTGCTCCCTCTGAGGGAGGAATCGGTATCCTGCGGGATCACCAGTCGGTTCTCTGGGGCCCCTTCAGGACCTCGGGCCTCTTCGGTCAACCAGTTCCACGCCTCCTCCGGGGTGTCAAAGAAGTATGCCTTCCCAGCCATGATGACTTTTAGGCGCGCAGGAAACAGGAGCATGTAGGAGAGCTGCATGGCTCTAAGTTTCTGTTTGACGTGCTCATCGGACCGGCGTCTGGCCTGTACCTCGCGGGTGTAATCAGGGAACACCAGGATTTTGTGATTGTCCCAGAGGAGGTCGGCCGAGCGCCTGGCCTCTCCAAGAACTCTGTCATGGTGTTTGAAATTTATAAAGCGTGCGATCATCGGCCTTCGAGGGCCCTGGGGAGAGGCCGGGGGGCCAGCGCTCTGTGCGCCCGTTCGATCGAAAACCAGGGCGACAACATCTGGTCGGGCATCCAGGACTTGATCCAGTTCTCTAGCAATTTGGACACCTTGTTTTCTTCCGCTCCTTCCGGAAAGCCCACGAATCGTAGATTGTTTCGCCTAGAGCGGTTTTCCGCATCCTCGGCCCGTCGATGGAGCTCACCGGTTCTGGTTTGTAATTGGGCCACCTTGGTTTTGAGCTCGGCTAGCTCGTCCCCTGCCTGTGAGACACGGGTCTCAACCTCTGTGATGCGTCCCACTGCATTCCTGAGGACCTGCCTAATGAGGCCCACTTCCTCACTCACTTCCCCTTTTTTGGATTCCACGGCCAACTGTGAAGATTGGATAGCTGGGAGAATTGCGCTTACTCCGTCCAGCGCAGAGTCCCAGACGGTGCGGCGGCACTCCCATGGTTGGTCGCTGAGATGGTGTGTTGTTCAATTTTTTGCTGCAAGACTGGAGGTTGCTTGGTTGCTCTATCCTTCCCCATTATGCCCCAGGACACGTCCGGTATCTCCCAGTGTCCCACAGACCTAAGGGAACCCGCTCCCCGGCGCGCCATGGTCTTAGGGTCACGCCGTCCTACGGTGATGAATAAAGGGGGGTGGACTCTCAGTCTGGCCTAGCACCTTTGCACAGGACATGCGGCGCGTAAGCGCGTGAGTAGTGAACGCGACCCTGTGGGCCTCCTTTACAGAGCCAGTGGCCGTCGTTTCATCGACCCCTGAGAGTTTATTTGGTGGTTGGATTTGATATCCCCAGATGTCGGGACCCTTTCTAAGCTCTCATGGGGAGGCGCAGCATGGTATTTCTTGTCCCATATTTAACGCAAGGCTGTCTCACGGTGGCCCCTCCAGGCCCGTTTCCTTGTAGGGCAGGAGGCCCCGGGTCCCGAGCTTTCAACTTGCCATGGGCCTCCCCTGTCTGTAGCTCCGAGTGACGAGGGGGGAGGCTCCAGCCAGTGGGGGGGATTTAGGGCCAGCAGCAGGCGTATAGTTGTCTCCGCCGGCGCTCCAGAGGATCGTTCACGCCTTACAAGAAGGCTCAAGAGTGGCGTGCCGAGGCCCAGGCGCCCCCGCTCATGGTCCCATGTGGGGCAACCAGGGCCGGCTCGTGTGTCACACGGGCCGGGCCTCTCAATCTGCAGCCCAATCCTCCCCTTCAATATGGGGTGCCTTGATCGTACGTCTCGGCGACAAGGGGATTCCAGCCCAGGAAGGTACAGGTGATTCGTCGGGCCGTCTTGTCTCTCCCACTCACTGCCTCGCTATCGGGGCCTCTACGTGTATGCCCCAAGATCGACGGAGTACCAGGGCGGGCTCTCCCCCGGTCACCGTTCCAGCTTTCTTTGATGGTCCGGTGCAGGGCGCGCTGTCTCCAAAAACTCTAAGGCCGGTTCGCGGGGACCTCCAAAAATCACTTTCAGCCATGGTGGATTTTTGAGGAATGTTGCTCCCTGGGATTGATTTGTGCCACACTTCCCAGGAAGTGGTCATCACAGGGGGAAGGACCCTGCCCCTGATTGGAGAACCAGGACCCCCCTGTTTTTCACCCAGGAGCAAGGATAAAACTAGCAGACCTGCACCCACACCTCAGTTCCCTACCAGATCCCCATCAGATTCCAACAAGGAAGAACTACAGGAGAAGAAGGACTGCCCTGCTGGACCCCTGGCCTGCACCAGGATCCTGCACTCTGAAGGACTGCACCAGCTGCACACTTGGGCTTCACCACAAGAAGTACTTTGCCTGGCTTCAACTGGTTCAAGGAGGGACTCCATGTTTGCTACAGGTGATAAATTGCTAACCAGAGTCCCCTGCACCAACTCCTGAAGAAACCAACCAGCTGACCACTGCCCAGTGGCCAAAAAGGAGTTTGCACCAGGTGCATTCTGGAATTTGTAGTCCACACCCCCCATGGAGCAACTCAGAGCTTCTGGAACCTTGGGGTGAGCTGTGGGCCCCCAAAAGAACCTTAAAACAACATCTGGAAGAAGATCCAGAAGTTTGGAGAACTTTTGGAAAAAAGCTCAATAGAGGGACCGACCTGCCGCGGCAACTCTAGCCGGCTTGCCTCAACCGCGACCCAGCCTGACTTGCAGGTTCGGCCCGGTGAAGAAAATCTCCAAAAAAGAGACTAAGTCCGAACGTAGGAAGTTGACCGGGCTCTCCCAGCCAGTGTATCCGAGGAGGGATCCAAGGACGTCGGATCAAGATCCAGGTTGCCCCAGTCGAAGGATTTTCACCTAAAAAAAACGACTAAGTCCCAAGGTAAAAATTTCCACCAAGGGCTCCTACGACACGTATCCAAGGAAGAGTTCCAGGAGGTCGGATTGGACTGGCAGTTTCGTCCTGCTGAAGAAAATCTACAGAAAAATGACTAAGTACTAAGGTGAACTTTTGACCGAGGCCTCCCGCGGGCTGTAGCCGAGCCGGGCTCCTTCACGAGCAGCCTTAAACCTTGACTTTGGCCCGGTCGAGGTGCGACCAGATGACCAGATTGGTGCTTTTTCTTTCTATGCGCTAGAAAACAATAATTCTTTAAAAATTCATATCTCCGGTTCCTGTGGTTCTAAAAATTCTGGACCCATGTAATTTACTTTGCCACAGCAGTATGATTTTAGTATCAAAAGACCGATAATGACTAGTACACTAAGCATGAGCATTTTCGCTCAATTCCAGCAGCGTTTTCACCTCGAAATCGCCATTTTCGTCCTGCACTCGTGGCTCCCATTTTATACACGGCAGCCATTTTTAAAAGTTGCCCTCACATAGGCTTATAATACAGTCAGATTTGATTCCAAGGACACGTACACCTTGATTGACTTTTCTCTGACCTGGGAAAGCTGGAACCATTGCCTCAGGCCAAACCTGTTTGGTCAGTCCCTCTCCCAGTGGCCGAATCAGATAGCATCAAGGCACACCATGCCATAAAACCCTTATTATCGCTCACACACCCTGCCTAATCTTGCTCACACCTGCACCTGCTCTTTTCTTCTTCTTACTTTATGAGGGGGAGGTGCCCGTTTTTATTGGGGGTCCACACTTATCTGATGTAAAATACTAGGCCTTGCCGGGTAATTTATTATGGGTTGGATGACATGAAATATGAGGTTTCATCATGACACTGTTTTTTCCTTTGTAGTGAAAACATGTGAATGACCAACCAAAATGTCAAGAATGTTTGCCTGAAGCTTAAAAAACTGTATATAAGGAAACCTGACTTTGCATTGAAACACAGTCTCCTGAGAACATACAAACTGTGCTGTTGTACTTCTAGGACACTTGTCACTTGGTTGCAGCCAATAAATTCGATCTTTGACTTCACCTAGAAGACTCTGAGTTTCTGTGGTCTGAATCAGGAAAGTACCCGAGGTCTTTGGGTGTACCCTGGCACCGCTGGGTTACCGGATCAGTACCGGTTCTGAAAAACCCAGTACCTCAGTTGGCGCCCAACGTGGGGCGATACCAGCGGTACCGGTCCAAGCCTGAGGTCCGTGGGGAGCTTCGTGTGAAAATTCTGGAGGAAGGCCGCCACTTCATCGACCCCTGCATGTCGACGTGGTCCGAAAGTCTTTGCTGCGAGGTTCCCCGCTTCCCGACGGCTACGAAGGACTGCTGCTCTGGCTATCGCCCTGATTTGGACCCTTGATGTTTGGTAGAGCGAAACGATAAGACGAGTCTTCTGGTGACGTCATCGATATTTTCAGTTAAGTATAAGTGGAGCGTCTCCCAGTCCTTAGTTGGACACTTGGTTTGGTCCTTAAGTTGGATATTTGGTTTGGTATCCCTTTGGGATCACTTTGATTTGGAACTTGCAAGTACCAAAGCCGAAGGACTCGTGTATTCACGAGACTATCGTAAACGATAATCCTTTGAAGTTTGAAGCTAGACTAGTGAACGAAGATGCCTGGTCTTAGCAGACTTGGAAATTTGTTTTGTCTTGGTTGTAAAAGGGACTCCCGGTTGGAGGACTCATGTCCGGTTCCTCCGATTGGAACTCCAACCTATGAACTATATGTGAAGCACGGAGTGGGCCCCATCACGTTTAATAAAGTATGGGTCCGCTATTCTTGGAAATAAATGTCTGTGAGGCTGTTTTTGCAGTTTTTTGGAACACTATTGAGAAAAGTTTTCTTTTCTCTTGTAAATATGACTTACAACTAGGATCTGCAAACGGTTCTGTAAGTAAATTGCGACGGCGCTATTTATGAAAAATGGCTAAAGCGCGCTGTATTGTGTGTACTGAGTGTTTTCTGTTTATATCTGAAATGAGGTCAATGTGTGTTTGTGGGTCTTCTTGATGTTTACAGTTTGTTAAGTAAAATGTTGGTTAATTAATATTAGGTAGAAACTTAGAAAAAATCCAGAAATGAACCATGTGATGTGCTAACATAGCTATATGTTGCTCTTTAATTTATAGAATGAGCAATTGTGCACATATACAAAACTGCCGTTAATTGCTTAATAAATTAGAAAACACATTCAATAGATATAAATAGGGCCCAAAAAAAACCGAAATTATCTATTTTTGCAACAAAAAAAAAATACATTTACAGCACTTTTCTTAGATGCATTGTATTAGATGTTCACAGGCAAACTTTTCAGCTGCAGTATATTTGATAGGAATGTTCAATTCAGCCAGCACTTTCCCAGTTAAACATGGGTGGAATTTTGCATAACCTTCCTTTTAAATGAAAGTGGCGCAAAAATGTGACGCATTTCAAGTTAGGCTTATGCGCTTAGGCTTGTGAGTTAATGTATCCCAAATAATAGGCAAGGGATGCAGCTTGCTTTTATATGTGGAATTATCACAAAAAAAAGAATAAATGGGTTTTTATTTTTTTTTAAAAGAAAATTATTAATTATGGAAAAATTATTTAAAAAATAAGTGCCTTTCAAAATCGTTTTTTAATATTTATAAAGCTTAATACCTATACTATGACCTCCTAACATTAAAATTTAATTTAAGTTATGTTGCACCGCTAAAATGACATTTGTATGTGCAATTTTCCCTTGGCGCAGGAGCAAACAAGCTCATTTCTATAAAGTATAAGTTAATATTTTCAATGGCTGACTCATGGATTGTGTAATAGACATTCTGGTAATGCATATTATGCAAGAAAATTGTAGGATATTGATTTTTTAATGCCTAAAATATCAAAGTCGATTTTGGGCAAAAGCACTGTTTAAACTGCATTTTCTTTCATTCAGAGTACTTTTTAAAGTGTCTCAGGCTTCAGTAAATGCATACATTTAGGTTTGATATATATATTTGCAGGTTGTGCCTTCTTATGATTCAATGAGTCAATGTGCCAGTACAAAGGCTTGTTTTAATATCAAGGGTGAAGGTTCTAACTTCAGCTGGGCCTACTGAGACGTTCATTCATTCGAGGTTGATGAAATATGTACCATTGCATGGGATTGCAACAAGCATTTATTCAAACAACTGGTATGTGTGTTATTAAGGTTTGTGAATTATTCACAGTAAATGTAGTTTAATAATCTGGAAATAGAGATACATTTTTTTAGCGCCTAAAAAGGAAAAAAAAATTTTTTTTTTAAATAGAGTGAATTATTCCAGGTTAGAAGGAAAATAGGAAGGCCTACTGTCTTTGACAGATGCAGAGTGGCAGAAGCTAGGAGAGCTACAGAGGCTGGCTCAAGTCACGCTGCTGAGATCCTATCTTTAGTTTTCCCATAAACAATGGAGAATGCAGAATGACCCTACGGGCCTCTAAAAGTGGGATTTCTGGTTTCTCCAGGAAAACATCAATACAATTAAAGAACTTAATTCCAAAGGGAAAATATAAAAAAAAGGGGTTTCTTCGAAAGTCCCAACATCATGTTAAATGCTCTGCAGAACTGATACATTTATGTCTCGCTCTAAAAAAATAAAATGATGCCTGCTAGTTGCTTTTATTTGACAGAAAACGAAGTGTTGCATTAAGTCTTAGACAGAAAATAAGATGCAGCCCTTTTTTTAAATTTTGAAGGCTACATGCCTTAATGAGAACGATTTGCCAATTAAGACTTATTTTTCACAGTGGAAATTGTAGGTGCCAAATTAATATGGAGTGTCAGTGTAACAATTTTTACTTTTAGAAAGGTAAAACTAAGGTGGCTTGATGTTGCGAAGTAACTGACAAGAGGGTAACAGTTAAGTAATGGAAATTTATTTTCATGTATTTGGTCCTATCATGAATTGTTCTTGCTGGTCCTGTATGTTAGAAGAGAAACAGTAAAGTTATATTTGACAGCAGATTTCCATTGCCTGGTGATCTACTGTCAAAAGGAGGGTAAGGATTTTAAACCTCACAAATTAAACAGGCCCAACTATTGGGTTTTGGCCTGCAGGTTTACAGTGCATAAAGTACATGACATGGTGTTGTGTGTCACCGCTTATTCACACATGCTATTGTTTTGTCTATGCTTTTTGTGCTTGATACACAGCAAGTATATCTGATAGCTTGACGTTTTGTGCGTTTTTATTATTTTTTATTTGCATGTTTGTTGCTGCTTTTGATACTATTACAAGCTCCCCTGTGTTGTGAGGGGATGGTCATGACGATGCCCATCGCTACGCAACAGTTGGTTGAACTTGTTCTGGTTACTAAATTCCACAGATAATGATATTTCATGCTGTGAACATAAAAGACAACACTTCACCAGTGCATGTCTATTTGGCTATAATGGTATTGAAGGAAAATAAAAAGAGATATACAGGATCAAAGTGTGTCACCTGCAGTTAGTCACGTTACTGCCCCGTCCCTTAAAGGAACAGGCAGCCCTACATTTATGTAGCCTTGATTGGACCTAAGGATGTAATTATAGATCTGTGACTCAAGGTGGCCTAATTTCTATATTACATTCGTTAATGATGTTCTGTTTCCTAAGTAGCATATGGCTTTCGTTCCTTAAAAGAAAACCAGGTTTTCATTTTTTCCTGAAGAAGGAACTGAAACATTAGCTAGGAGTACTGTATATGGTGTAGTCGCCAACGGTAGAGTTAAAATTTGTGTAACTTTGGCCTATGTGTATCACCCGTACTCTCGGTGTTGTGTCACATGCCTGACTATCACCCAAATAATTTTTTTGTTCTTCCTATAGATTTTTTTCTTTTGTTACTTCCCCTGACCAATGTCGCATCATGCTTAGTTATTGAGATTTTAGCTATGTCCTAGTCCCATTTCTCTTTTTCAAATTCCTTTCACCAGTCAGACCTTTTATTATTATTGATGTATTGTTCAGGTTCACATTTCCAGACTGCAGTGATGTACCAGGGACCCCCATGATATGTATAATTCCCTTTGGTATGACCAGACTGGTTTTCAAGAATTTGCCTTAGGCCTGCTTCAATGTTTTCCAGCCTGACTGTCAGGGTAGCGATAGACTGGTTAACTGACTCAATATTATAGTAAGACAAGTTTTCCATTTCAATAGGAGATATCTTATGTTTACCTTTTATAAACATGACGAATTTTCAATGTCTATTTTAATTTGGTTTTCGGTTCCCTTCTGTTCCTGCTACTTTAATTTTTGGTGGGATCAGATGTGTCCTAATCATGCAAATATCAGGACCCTCTAGTTCTTGTCTTTTTGTTTGCACATTTGACTATTAGCCTGTGTATTGCATAGTGCACCTGATGCACAGTTTTTAAAGGAAGGTTTCTACATGTCCCTGATAATCGGTATCATGTGATTTCTCTATTGAGATGTTCTAAGGTAAGGAGGAACACCTAGACTTAATCATTGAGGAAAATATGTGTTTACCCCATTAGACAATGCCACTGTGTGAGGAAACCCATTGAGATAGAATTCTCATGTAGCTATAGATGGCAGAGAATAATGGAGAGAACCCAATTAAAGATGCTAGAGACCCTGTTTTGCCCTTCTACCTTTGTCTTTGTATTTTATGCCCATGGTGTATGGCTACTCCTTTGAAGATTGCAGACCACCTGCTTGCAGTCCCCTTGTTAAAAACCATGAACTGTTTTTTTTTACTAATTTGAAGGAAACTAACAACTGTGGCACATTTCCTACATCACTAGATTCTGTGGGTATCAAGTCATAATAACCTGCAGGACATTGATTTAAGCCTAATTCCCATCAGTGACAGCTACAGATGAAAGACGGACGTCTTGGCCCTACAGTCTCAGCACCCAGAAAGTAGCAAAGCTGGACAGCGATCGCCAGCGCATGGTATCGTATTTGCTCCATCAGACGGCGTTGGACATCGCAGAACCAAAGTTTCAGTGTAAAGGAGCTAAAGAGAAGGATTCCTGTTGTTGATGGCAGAGCTGTTTTGAGGTTTCATTTCTCTACCTGTCATGTGCTGGTAACCTCTGACAGTGTGCAATCCCTTGAGCCCCTTGGCCTGAGTTTTGGCCACACACCCCCTTTTCTTTGCTCCAACGGAAGAAGGGCAGTGCACTGGAGATTTCAAGTTTGGAAAAAGGCACTATATTGTGGTGCCCATGAAAGAGCAGCTTGAGCATCCTCTGACACTAAATAATGAGTGTTGGAGTCTGAAAGTGCTGCTGAGCTTGAGCTATTTCCCAATTAATGGTGCTTGGGTCTGCACGAGATGATTTGTGCCCTTGATCAATGAAGAGCACATTGTTTGTAGTGTCTGCCACAGAGGAGAGACACTGGTGCATTGCTTTAAGACATTGAGACTTTCGAGTGAGCTGTGGGTGTTTGCCAGGAGGGCACTCCAACTAAGCAATACTTTTCTCACGAAGAGGCCTGAATTGAGAGGCCCATGTGAAAGAAAACAACAAAAGAAAATTTGATGGACAATAGAAGCCTGCCAGAGAGGCTTTTTGAACGGACTCTGGGCATAGTTGGTTTCACAAGAGGTTTCCGTGTGATTGTATAGACTAGGTGTTAGGAGACTGATTGTTTTGCTGGCATTGTTTTAAAGTACTATTCTGTTTAGTAAAAGCAGAATAAAGTCCTTTTTCTGTGGAAATAGTAGCCCCTTTTCACCTTAGAGCATTGATGAGAGTCACCACTGTTCCACCTGAACATACAAAAATTACTGAAATGCAAAGGAGCCCTAAAAATGTTACTAGATAATTTTAGGATTTGCTTTTTGGTTAGGGTTGTGAAAATTATTATTTCATCTGTAATAGTGGTCACTACTTTCTCCCGTTGTCTATATGTTCTTAATAACGTGTTTTCTAGTGTCTTTTAAACATGACGTTGTCATTTATGGGTGGGATTGTTTTTCTCTACTCAATTGACTTCTGCACCCACTTCCCAACCTATGTCTTTTCCTACTATTGTTTCTTTTCACTCTTTTCACCCTTTTCCTGAACATGAGCAGGTTAGAAGATCAGAATTCGTAAGCAATTCTTTTGTACAGCTTCTGCATCAACACTAGTTAGTAGTGAACATCACTAATTGTTGGGTGTGTGATCTTATGCCACCTACTGCAGATAGAGGTATTCCTTATTTTGTCCTGCCATATGTGGCCTTTTGTGCTACTTCATGTTCGAGGAGACCTGTCCAGAGAGAATTACCAAGTACTAGAATTTTTCTCCAGCAACATCTCCATGGCCTTATAAACATAGACCTGGACTCAGATTAGCATGAGAATAGGTTTATTGCCTATGTAAGGGCAAAAGGAGGGTTTGTGGTTCTAAAAATTCTGGACCCATGTAATTTACTTTGCCACAGCAGTACGATTTTAGTATCAAAAGACCGATAATGACTAGTACACTAAGCATGAGCATTTTCGCTCAATTCCAGCAGCGTTTTCACCTCGAAATCGCCATTTTCGTCCTGCACTCGTGGCTCCCATTTTATACACGGCAGCCATTTTTAAAAGTTTCCCTCACATAGGCTTATAATACAGTCAGATTTGATTCCAAGGACACGTACACCTTGATTGACTTTTCTCTGACCTGGGCAAGCTGGAACCATTGCCTCAGGCCAAACCTGTTTGGTCAGTCCCTCTCCCAGTGGCCGAATCAGATAGCATTAAGGCACACCATGCCATAAAACCCTTATTATCGCTCACACACCCTGCCTAATCTTGCTCACACCTGCACCTGCTCTTTTCTTCTTCTTACTTTACGAGGGGGAGGTGCCCGTTTTTATTGGGGGTCCACACTTATCTGATGTAAAATACTAGGCCTTGCCGGGTAATTTATTATGGGTTGGATGACATGAAATATGAGGTTTCATCATGACACTGTTTTTTCCTTTGTAGTGAAAACATGTGAATGACCAACCAAAATGTCAAGAATGTTTGCCTGAAGCTTAAAAAACTGTATATAAGGAAACCTGACTTTGCATTGAAACACAGTCTCCTGAGAACATACAAACCGTGCTGTTGTACTTCTAGGACGCTTGTCACTTGGTTGCAGCCAATAAATTCGATCTTGGACTTCACCTAGAAGACTCTGAGTTTCTGTGGTCTGAATCAGGAAAGTACCCGAGGTCTTTGGGTGTACCCTGGCACCGCTGGGTTACCGAATCAGTACCGGTTCTGAAAAACCCAGTACCTCATTCCCCTTATCCGATTTTATTAGTTTTTCTGTCATTTTAAATATAAAAATATACTCTATTGTTATAAATTGATTCTGGATTTTTAAACCGTTTCCTGTGTTTTATTTAATTACTATTTTGTGACATTTGAATGCTTTACACTCTGTCTCCTAAGCTAAGCCTTGTCGCTCGTTGCCAAGCTACCAAGGGTTGAGCTGGGTTTAATTTACTGAGACCTAACTGGACCCAAGTGGAGATTGGTGGCCTATTGCTAGGTGTAGGTACTTATCTGCCATTACCAATAACCCATTTTCCAACAACGTTACTCGTGGCCAGGTCTCTACAAACAGACCAAGCAGTGTGTCCTTTGTTCTGACATCTGCCAGCAAATAAAAGGCTCCAACCTCGAACGCCCACTGCAGACACCCCTCCTAATTTCCAACAAACCATTGCAATGTAGGTACTTGGACCATTGTGGTCCCCTGACACCTGATAGTTCATACAAATACATTTTAGTCGCTGTTGACTCATGGTCCAGATTTTTATGGGTTTGGCCACAACGCTCGGCTGACGCTCGAACTGCTAGTAAAGATTTGCAAGTCTGTAGCAGCACATATGCTGTTGCCGTTTTCCATTTGGAACAAGGCCCTGCTTTTGCCTCAAGGGCTTTCTGGAATGCCATGGCTCCGTTAAGGGTCCAACTGTATTGCTCGTCTCCATTTCATCCAGCGGGAAATAGTGTTGTACTGTGACAAAACTGAGATTTAAAGCAATCCTTAACAGGCAGAGTATTAGGCATGGGTTATAGTTGGCTTACACACCTGTATGGAGTCCAGAGAGCACTTAATAATCTGCCCTATAAGGTCCCTGGGTGGCACAAACTTCATACGAATGCCTGTTCGGAACACAAATGTATGTTCCAGACCTTGGTGGTCCTGGTGCGGAGTAGGCAGATACACCTTTTGATATAAATGACTGTGTCACTGTCTTGAAGGGCTTACAACAGTTCTGGGAGGACAACATATCTGCCAATGTTGCCTCCTTGGGAATAAGGAATGTACCAATAACATCTACCAGCTGGATTCCAAAAGTTGGGGATCTTGTGCATGAAAAGATCGTTGTGATAAAGGAATTTGGTTGTTCCTATCGTGCACCAGTTCCAGTCCTGGGAATGCACGGTACCAGAACCGTCATTCTACCACTGCTGCCTGGTTTTAAAGAAAATCGATTTGTCTCTTGCTTTGTCTCTATTGACAATGTCAAGCTCCACCATGAGGCGGATCCTGCACAGCAGACTTAGGGGACTCCTGGGTAGTACCCGAATTCCTCTGACTACAGACCAGGATGTTCCTCTACAGGTTTCAAGCAGCGACGCTGACACCTCTCCAAACTTGGGGAGGGTGGAAACTGATCTTTCATTAGTTCTACTAACTTCTTCTGCTACAAGTAACACCAACAATATTGATCGATTCTATTCAAATTCTACACTAACGGATGGCATAGTCTATTATGGACTACCGAGGGAGACTTCTGCTAGCTCTCCTCTGCCAAACACAGCTCCAGTTTTTGCAAGAACTGCTTCTGGATATTTTGCCAACATCAATGTCACTTTCACTGACTCATCTGCCTCTACTGCAACAAAACTGTCAAGAGCACGTAAGCTGATAACTTGGCTCAAAATACACCACTTTGTTCATCCAAAGAACTATCTATGGCTTTTATTGACTGAACTTGCCTTCCTCCTTTTGACTGGGTTTGTCATTGTTTTCTTCTTACTCATACATGGTAATTACTTTCTTGAATGCTCTACAGTAGAACTGGTGGATGAGATCCTAAAACCACATTTTTCTTCTCACAAAGTCTGCAGAGAATTGTCCCTAGTGAACATTTCCGGTATACCAACTCCTAATGGGATTGTTTGGGCTAAAGTATAGTTTGATATAAATAGGTCGACAGAGGTCATCCAAATTCCATGTGTATTTAAACTTTCCATTAACTATGTAATTACACCCAAATTAGTTTCTGATGATTGGGATGTGAAAATAGTTGATTCTATGATGTCTGATCTGCAGTATTTAGCTGTATTTGAAAGTGAGGATGTTTATTAATCCAAAACAATTACGGAGATATGTTCTCTTATAATTATTACGGACATCATTTCCTTCACAGAGTGAGCATCCCAAAGATGATTTTTAATTATACACAGTGGGAACACTGTCCAACTCCAGCGGTAGGGAGTTCCAAAACATACACTGTAAAGATTGCATTTTTCTTTGAAAACAATGTTAAAAATGCTGAGTTGAATTATTTTCAATTGCCAGTAATGGAAAGTCAACATGTTTTATTGACCAATACAAAATGTATTTATTCTGATTCCATTGTTTCCCGGTTAGCTATAAAAGGCTATGAATATTGGTTGAAGTAGATAGACTTAAAAAGTGTGGGGGGAACTAAAAATCGGCAAATAAGGGAAAAGGAAGCTTTATTTAGAGTATACCTGATACCTGTTCAAATTATATTTTTTAATTAATCTGTACAACAAACTAGTTGTTTAGGTTTGGCTAAAATTAAGAAATTTTATGCGCCCAGTATTTCTGCCCCTGCAAAATTTTATAAATGGCAAAAGTCTATAAATGTATCTGAAGATCAGCTCGATGAATGGGTCTGTAATGGAACATTTAACACATCACTTTGATGTCCTGGTGGGTGGTTATTGTGGCCAGTAGACACCAATGGGTGCCACAAATGTTTGGTAAACTCCACGGGGGATTTAGAACAAGTAGGCCCAACCCTCGCTTTGTGTCATCAGAACACTCGGGTACAGTGACAACATATAGTGTAGCGAAATTATGCCAGCAATGGTTGAAAAGCTCTTCACTAGATGCTGTTAAAGAACACCTCAGTCTCCTGTCTCACGATATAGATCTGCAAGATTTCCTGTTAGGCCCCAGAAGACAACGCAGAAAATACTTCTTA
The DNA here is from genome assembly GCF_031143425.1 of Pleurodeles waltl. Lineage (NCBI taxonomy): Eukaryota > Metazoa > Chordata > Amphibia > Caudata > Salamandridae > Pleurodeles > Pleurodeles waltl. Next base: position 202,851,100 of record NC_090446.1, on the reverse strand, counting down.
TGTGCAGTATACAATGGAATTTTGAAACTTTCCCAACAAGAAGTGACTGCCCAGTTAAAGCAAATAGATCAGTAAAACTTACAGAAAGCATTAGCCATTGTAGATAATGGTATTAACGCCTTGTCCGTCCGGATATACACTTTAGACAACATTGTATCTTCTTCAATAGACATAGTAAGGGGTGACATGCCATCTTTACACCATTGCCAGAATCAGCTAGGGTCCATTATACAGCTAGGTTGGACACTACAAACATTGAAAGCAGGTCGTGTTCCCTGGCAACACGTTAGTGCAAAGGATATATTTTCAATGGTTAATTTAACATGACAACAACAAATAATGGCTAAACATCAAGAAATTAGAAATGTTGGTTTTTACTGTGGCTGAAATACCATTTGCTGAATAGTTGATACACGGGGTTATTAATCTGCCTATTTCAACACTTCAATTTACATCCTGCTTGAAACACACCCAGTAGGCAGATATATAGAAGGCTGGGAGATAGTTACATACACAAGGTGTTGGAGCTTTCATTTTCATACAAATGTTTCAATGGCATGAAAGACGTCTTTCTTAGCGGTGGTGAATGGGAGACTTCTGTGAGCCATATGATGGTTGGTAAGCAACTGTCCTTGCATGGGGAATGTAATGCCTCAGCAGCGAACTTGGTTTGCTATCTGAAGGGAGTTCCAGTCCCCTTGATTAAACCTGCATTCCAGGTGCTCTCGAATGGTAGCTGTCTGCTCCTTAACAGTGAGAGCTGTTGTGGAATGCGAGCCGGAATAGCTTATGTTGTTTCTGTCTCCCAAATTGTCACCTGTTGCGGAAACGTCCTCTTTCCCCCTTCCCAAAAAAGGGAGGTAGCAGAGATTTGGCCTCATTTTACTACTTCAGATGTGAATTTTGCCAAGGTGAGCAGACTCAAGGCTTTAATTTTTCAAAAACATATGGCACTTACATCTGCGTGCAAGACCTATGCGCTTCAAGTTGCAGAGATGCAGTCCCTTTGAAGTACAAACTTTCTGAGACACTGGTGAACTTGTGGGATAAATATTCAACGTGTCTAGCACTACTGGAATCGCGCTTTTGGTTCTGGTATCGTTCACACCTTCTCTTCTATATTTAGCTTAATAACTTGAGCCATACTCTCAATATTTTCGAGTGTTTTCGGGGGATTTCCGATTACTTTGGTTATAAATAGGTGACATTTTGCGGTTGCTACTTTTTCTTCGCAATGGCTGTCCCTTCACAACAAGGAGGGCTGAGAGCGTTTCCACCAGTGCAACTGTGTTGTGAACGCATGATGTAGTATTTTGGAGCACCACTCCTGAAAGAACTGGAGTGCGACTGGTCTCTGTCATTCAGACCAGTTTTGGATTGTGTGCAGCCCATGTCCCGATGACTTTGGTGCCTTTTCGAATGTGCACTGCAAGTCTGTCTTTCAAAGTGGCGCTTACTGTAATTGGACGCTAATCTGTTGATGTTCTCGCTCAGGGCTCATTACCAGACATGCGGGTTAAGGGTGCATTTGCTATGGGGGGCTGTCTATGAGTTGCCCTTTGTGGATAATGCAACTTTTCACTCAACAGTGGGCACAACACAGAAAGTTGCTGTCTCAGCTGGAGCTCCTGCTTTGAAACATGAGTGCTCGATGGTGTTCCTTGAAAATGATTTGGATATTTTACAACCTCCCAAAGTGGTACATTGCCTGGCTTCCATTGTCCCGGATATAATTAGCGATTTTAAAAATGACACTGACTTTTGAATTTGTTTTTTTTGGCGCCACTGCTGAAGTTTTAAATTATCCTTTTTTCCTCCATGCTCAAGTGTCTTTTAACTTTTCATTATTGACATTTATGTTTATATGTTTTTGTAAATAGATCGTAGTACCTTTTATTGATTTTAGGCTTTAAACCACCTCTGAACTGACAAGGGAGGGTGTAGTATAGATATTTTAGTCATATCTCAGACATGTTCTTTCAGCAAACTAGGCCTGCGATTGTGCACTTTAGCCTAGTTATATTTTATTCTGCATTGCTTTATTTTTTCTAGCAATAGCCACGTTTGCAGTGCTGTTTTATTTTCTCTATCTAATTGTTCTTTTGCCTAGGAAAACATCATGTTCTTAGTACTGCATTCATTTCACTCTGTGCTTTCTTCAAGACTGCAGTCAGATAGGATTGCCAGCAAAAGTGTTATGCTGTGTCTCCAACATTCACAGAAACATACGCATCCTTACATGGGGACATTTTTCCTAGAACATACATTGTTTTATTATAAAAACACTTCTCTGTCCCAAACATGCTAGAGGGAGATTCCAGCCATATGACCCTGACTGCATGCTGTTTGCTGAATGTCTTTGCTAGAGCTGCTTGCTCAGACTGCTGACCCCCTGGCCCATATGGGGACTGTGTCTTCTTAGACAATAGGCGTCCTTGCTCAGGTATGCAGAATGATGTCTTCCCAGGGGGGAAACCTTAAGGGCGGATTAGGGCTTCCCACGCTGTGCTCTAACATAGCTTACATAGGAAACAACTATATCACTCAGTATTGTGGGACTGTTTTTGTGTTTCACTCTCCTTGTCACAATTTTGCTTCTATTGTGTTTTATCATCCTAGTTATTGCAATACAAGCTATTTTATCTAAGATGCAGTTACTTCAATAAACCCTTATTGAACTATATCCTGCCTCTGTTTGTCTTTGCATCTGTGAGACTAATGTAATCGAGAAAAATGGGTAAGATCTGATTGACCAAGAATCCCCTAAGGAGTCTTACTTGTCATGCGCCTGATTGCCACAATCATCCCTGGTCTTGGGCAGAGATGAGGCGCTGCTAGTTAGCCGGGAAAAAACCCAGATTAGGCCAACATGTGTCACATGGTGTGGGATTGTTCTCAGTATCCTATAATTCAGGGGATTCTGCCACCCAAATGCAGTAGCCTCACTAGAATAATGAGAACCTAAGCGAAAAGCTGTTCTAAGAAAATGACTGGCTAAGGGTTTAAAGAGATGTCCAGGAGTTACTTGTGATCCACCCCTCTGCTCTGTCAGCAGCTGCTTGTGCAAGCCCTATTGCATCTGTGCATTTCAGCACATTGAAACTATGTCTATGGGTCTGATGTACAAAGCTTTTCTCGCATTGGCAAAGGGCCCAGTTTGCAGATTCGGGCTATGTGCAAAGGCAAAAAGGTTTTTTGGTATGTATAAAATCCAAATTGTGGTTCGGTAACACGTTACCAAATCACAAGTTGGGTCGGCAAACAAATAGTTGTTTGGAAGGAGGGTGTTTAAGGAGTCCCCTCCAAATACATATTCAGAGTGGGGTGTATGTTAGTTTTGCAACTGAAATCCTTTCACATAACTTTAAAACATTATTGCTTTAGCAACTACACAAAAGTCGTAAGCCATTGGTAACCAGGAAGGGGACTGCGTAGCACCTCTTCTCCTTTGATAATTTCGATTAATATATTTTTTAGGAGTAAGCAGTGGTCCCTGTGATCACTACATACTCTTAAGTAATGTTAGCTACAATTTTCATTTTTACTTTTAAGTGCATCTTGTTTTCGTTTAAGGAACATTGTTAAAAAATGCATCATTTAAACGTAATCACAGACATGATGATTTGCTGACCTCAGCAGGCCAGTATCGCTGTGATGGCTGTGATTCATAATGGGCCTCAATTTGTGTCCTACTTCATTAATATTCATAAGGTAGGTCGAATTGTGACACACAACAAATTAAGTTTTTGCAAACCGATCTATTAGCACCAGTATCTTCCATGCAGTCATGCCTAAAGTTCCATCTGTTTTTTCCAAAATAAAACATATAACATTAAGTAAAGGTGCAGAAACCTAGTACTCTTTCATAGATGGACCCTAGCAGCCCTAAAAATACAATTTCCGTACTAACATAGGATCCTACGGCCACATTTCCCTTTCAATAAACAAGCAGCCAATCTTCTCCACACCAGCTAAAGGACTAATCGGGAACTCAAGTAAAAGGGGAAGCTACAAAGGGGTGGGACAAAATACGAGAAAGCAAAGCCTGATGTGAGAATAGTTGAGAATAGCTGTGGAATGGAAAATTAGAAATTTAATATTAACCTTTACTGGATATTTTTTTAGCAACAAAATCTGGTACCAAAGGCACTTGTTTAGCATAATAAAATAAAAACATGGAACAGATGATGTGCTCAATAGGGTTGAGATTTACTTGTACTATTCAGTTTGTTACACTCTCTAAGATTTGAACATTTAGTCCTCCAGCGTTTTTTAAACTTGAAATCATGCTTGCTAAGTTACGGAAGACGATTAATACTAAAATGTAAAGAAAATATAAAAACTTTGAAATCTCCTACTTACACTACAGAGGCAATACTGCAAAAAAACCTCAGCACCTACGTCCTAAAATGCTATCCAGTGCAGAGAAAAAAACACTCTTCTCTCAGTCCTTCATCTCTAATATTCATCACTGGGTGTTCAAGAACTTGCTTTGTTTGGTGACGTCAGCTGTGGTTTTAAGACATATTAGGGTATCTTTTACAAAGTGGCCCCATTAAAAATATTAAAGCTCCAGCCAATGTGATGGTAGACAGCTTCTCAAAGCAACATCAGCTGAGGCATCGGCCCAGAAATGGGCTACAGGCGGCTTTTTACTAAAAAACAAACAGCTTTACTGCGGCCTCCTATAGTGCATAAGCCGGCACTACTTGCCTGCAACACTCGTAGATCGGATTCTTCATAAGATGTGTTCTTGGCGGAAATAAAGTTGATTTTGTAGATTGTATTACAAAGTCTTGTAATCCATTAAGTAGGCAAAATGGAGGACAAATTTGACTGGAAATTATCCAAAGGAAAACAGCTCTTGACTGTGGAAGGGAGTGTTTACAAGACTCCGCCTAGAGCCTGGCCAAAGAGAAGGGAGTTCACCACGAAAATGGAATAAACGGTGGCTATTCGAAATGCAGCAGCCAATGGACATTAATGCCTCTGGAAAAGCAGTCATCTCAGGATCTGTGCGCCAACAGAACACAAAGGTCAGGTGTTGGATTCTGTGACTGAAGGGGATAATTGTTGAGAGAGATATGAGCCCTGGGAACTGGTTTCTGTATGGAATATATCAACACCTAACAAAAATAAGTGCTCATTTGGAAAGATATATCTCCTACATCAGTAATATGGAGGAAGATTTCCAGTAAATAAGGGTGGAATGTTGATCGTGGACGTTGATCAAAATGCAAGGGATAGCATATATTATATTATGCCTCTTTGGAATATTTATGTCATCAACGAGTTGACCATATGTTACACATATTGCACTGCCAGAGTCTCTTATTTGCTGCTGGCCAGGAGACCACTTCCGTCCAGTTCGTTGTGCACACTATTTCTAGTCCTGGCCTGTAGTATGATAACTTAATGCATTTTGTGAGTTGTAGTCTTGTTTTGCCTCTACTGGGCCTAATAAACTAACACACCTAAAAACAATTGTGTGGAGGTGAAATGTTCAGCACTGGAGACGTCTAGAATCACCTGGAATCAGTTGGCCACTCTACTGGTGACAGACTGGGTTATTGGCAAGATATGGACACTACACAAGGAATATGGGGCTCCTAGAATCCAAATTACTTTCGGTATATGTTTGTACTTCCCTAACCCCAGAGATCAGATGCAAGAAGTGCATTGTCAGAGATGCTAAAGAGCAACCTAGGGTAGCAGTTCTTACACTGAGCAACACATAATGGACGTTCAAGAGGTTAATACCTCCTGCCACTCCACTCTGAGCGAAGGCTTAGGACGTTTTCCTTAATCTTAAAGTATACTCCTGCCTGAATATCTCAAACCTTGTGCTCAATATGCTCTGCAATATAACTAAACAACTAATTGTTATTATACAAATTTGCAAACATAAAGCAGAATGAAAATAATACTTGCCATGACTAGCAGCAGCAAAGAAAATCAAGACTGCGTGAGTCATTTTTGGATCAGGCTACTGAATGCTTAAGCAGTCTGTTGCAGGAACTTCTGCAATCATTTTTTCAAAAAATGAAAAACGGTGGGATTTGAGTCAGTACACTCATTGCTGTCTTACTTCTTCCATGTTAGGAACGGCATAGATGGCCTGATGACATTTCATGGATGTATGGATCCTGGGTGTATAGCAGTGCTTGCACTTCGGCAGCTAAGCAGGGCAGGTGTATGTGAGCCACACCTGGTAGATGCCCTATCGTCAGCCTAGTGGCAGAACCCAATCATCACATTACATGCTTGTAGTAGTAATTTGACGGCCACCCCCTTCCATACCAGTGCCACGCTATACTCTTAATAACGCATTAACATAAATCTGTCCGGGAAAAAGGCATGGCGGATAACTGCCCCCACATCAAGTGCAACAGATTCAGCAAGTTCTGACATTTTAGCCAAACTCATTCTGCTAATTGCGTATTTGTTTTTAGAATTTCAAAGATAGGCTTAAAATTCAAGTGCTGTTTTCTATAATGACGGGACTGCTGAAGATATCAAACATGGCATGGGGAAACTTGTCAGCTCCGACTTCTGATTTTTATATCTTGTAGGCAACCAAAATGCCACCTTCCAAACACGCCTGAGCATGACCCTCTTGTTGGGTAATCACCAAGAGGAAGTACTAGTTGCGCAGCTAACAGTTCTTCTGGATAATTGCTACCGAGTGTGCTACAAATAGGGGAACGGTTGATCCTGGTTTGATTTGCCACAGAATGTCCAATAAAAATACTGAAAGTGCACAGGTGAAACTTACAATGCTTGTAAGCATTATATAAAAGCTCTATATAAAAGCCATCAATTTTTCAAAACTTCATTTAGAGCTGCAAAGTGTCCTATTTCGATGAGTGAGTGGCTGATCCGGTCATTGGTTTGTAACCCTTTAACTGTGCTTGAGGAACCTTTCACCTGCGGTCCGCGCCCTCCCTAAGTGCCCTTGATGCGAACAGTTTTTCTAGTACACTGCTAAAGAAATCCTCCTGTGTTTGTTTTAGATGTAATTTCTGTTTAAAAAATAATGATGAGATAAGAGGTAAGAATGTACCTCTCGTCTCAGTATAGATTTATTTAGTTACTGTCTGCAGTAGGCCAATGTAACAGTGATGGAAAGTGAAATTAGTTGGCGTAATTAGGCACTAAGTAGTTTCACTTTAGATCAGTGCTCATGGGAAGAGTTATGCCACCAGCACTGATCAAATCCCTGCTTAGGAGCTGTGCTCAAGACTGCAAACCTCAAGCAGAGGTTCACCAACTAGACATTAGATAGACCGGGGTGAGGTTTCCAGGCATTATCAAGTTCTCCCTCCCCAAAAAGGAACTGTCTTCCTGCCACCGGGGGTTATTGACCTGCTTGTCCCCTATCGCGCCTCTCTAGGGGGAAGACAGCCCATTAGATACAAGGGAATACACATATAAAAAAAGAAGTGTTCCACCCTAGCTTTGGGCCATCCCAACTCCATAAAGGTACCAGACGTCTCTCTGCCTCCCCTGTGGAGAGACTGGGAGGGTGTACTCCCAATCTCACGCAATGAGGAGAAAAGCAAAAACAAAATAAAAAGGGGAAAAAGAAAGTATGAGGCTGCCGACCTTGCCATTGGGTCATGCATCTACCTCAGAATGGCTCAGTTTTTCTGCCTCCATTGCAATCTGATTTAGAGGGGGATAATACCACTTAAATGGATTTATAGTTTTATTGCCCCTGGAGCAATTTAGGAGGTATACTCCCAGTCTAACCAGAAGACCAGTTAATACCATGAAAAGTAACTAAATTCAAATGATTTTGAACACATCTCCCCATCCGGGGTGTCTCTAGACTGGCAACCCAGGCTAAATGTAGGAATTCTGGGTGGTAGGAGTTTTTGTGAACCGCCACAGATTCTGGAACTTTCCATCACAAAAAATGTGAGGAAAATGCTTCTTTGTGACATTCGGGGTAAGAAAATGTTGTGTGATCCAATCAAGTTCCATCACGGGGTAAGAAAATGTTGTGTGATCCAATCAAGTTCTACCACCCTGGACTTTCCTGAGTGTCTAGTTTTCAGAAATGTATAGCTTTGGCATGTTTCACTGAAAGGCAACTGAGTCTAGACCAAAATAATACAGATAACTACATCTCCAAAATGTGTTGAATGTTCAAGGCAAAGTCTTGATGTCTTTATGTTGCCTTTTGAGGCCTTTCCTGTCGTGGGTGGCACACATAGTCACACAAGTGGGGTACTGTTTTTATTGTGAGAAGTGTGGGATTACAGAATAGTGAACCATTTGTTATCAATTGAATTTCTTTCTACTTTTTAATAAACTTTGTCCAGGGTGCAGGAGATGATGCATTTTGTAAAAGTAAACGTTAGGGAGTTTTTATGTGATTTGGTACATCGGGAAGAGTCAGCTATTCCTAGTTTTCTTACCCTGATGCTTGCTGCAATTATTTAATTCCAGCTTTCTTCCATTTGTTGTAAGGTATTGAAGTTATTGGGTGCGAAGAAGGAGAAGGTAGATACTTATTACTGTGGCTGATTTACAAGGCATCTAGGGCGGCACATCAAGTTGTCTCAAGGGATCAGGTGCAGGTTAGGTGAGCTAGGATTGTGTATAGGGAGACCTTAGCTTTGTGGAAAGCAGACAGCCAGAATTCTGCTTGGGAAGACCTGGAGTTACCATTAAAATCTAAGGATCAGCACCGTTTCTGGAAAGTAATTAACCACCCGTTAATGGGCGGTACATTACACAAAACTTTTTGGTCATGAAAATCTCAAAGGCCGGTCTGAAACTGACAAATTTTGAAATGACACTATTGAACAGTGTTCTAGGGTTGCGCTAAGCAACTCTATATATTGTAAGGAGAAGGCAATTGCCATCCAAAAATCTTCTTCCCACAAAGTGGCAGGCCCAGATGGGGTTCCTAGAAACCTCTTTAAGACTAAAATAGAGTTATGCTCCCCCCGGTCACTAATATCCTCTGTGTTGTGGTGAGTGGCTTTTTGCCCCCTTCCTGGAAGGAGTCTGTTGTGGTTCCCATTTTTAAAAAGGGTGTCAAAGCTGACCCGGCCTGTTATAGACCGATCCCCTATTGAGTACCACATCAAAAATCTTAGGACAAGCCCTCCTTACACACTTAGAGTCATGGGCAGAAGCTCATAATATCCTCACCCCTGTGCATTTTGGTTTCTGTCCAGGAGTGGGTACGGTGGAGCAACGCTTCTGGTGGGAAAGTATGTTAGCGCCAGGGGAGGAGCTTTGCATGTAGCGTTTATGGACCTCTCCTGTGCATTCGACAATGTAAATCGGGCAAAGTTGTGGACAATGATGACCTCTATAGGGGCGGAGGGGGCCTAAATAGATATATTGAGGAGAATGTATTTGAATACTAGTATTAGAATCTGGAATGGCAAGAAGGGAGAATGCACTGACCCAATCTGGAGGGGGGACATCCTGAACAACGAGGTCTAAACTACTACTTGCCTAACCCACTACTGCTAAACAACTAAAAAGCCTCTACAACGAAGTACTGATCAACTACTGTCTACGAATTTTAAGGTAAGGTTTTCTGTTTTTTTTAATGGTTTATTAGGTGTTTAGAATAGAGATATATATAAATATATATATATATATATATATATATATATATATATAATTTATATATATATTTATATAAATTATATATACGTTTTTAGAATATATATATATATATATATATATATATATATATATTCTAAATAAATAATAAACCATTAAAAAAAGAAAAACTTACCTTAAACTTAAACTTACCTTAAAATTCGTTGTTCAGGCAAAATCGTTTAGACAGTAGTTGTTCAGTACTTCGTTGTAGAGACTTTTTAGTTGTTTAGCAGTAGTGGTTTAGGCTATCGTTGTTTAGTACCTAGTTATTCCATCACACATTCCATCTGGGGAGGTTCAGACAAGGCTGCTGTTTGGCTTGTTTCCTTTTTTTTACTATACATAGATGGGATGGACTTATACATCATGAGGAACAGAATAGGTCTCCTGATGGTGGGAGGACATCGGATTACATGTCTCCTTTACGTGTACAACGCGATGCTTTTAGCTCAAACACCAAATGGACTACAGCGATTGCTGGAGTTAGCCCCCTGTTTCTATGGGAGTCTAGATCTTAAGGTTTACTTTGCTAAATCCTTATGATGGTTATGGGCCCTGAAAAGACAAAAAATAGGATCCATGTGGTGGATCGGGTTACTGTAAACAAAGTCCTGAATTTTAATTATGTTGGTATCCCATTTGACACAGCATTAAATTGGAACCACCTTCTAAAGATTAGAGCGTATCAATTTCAGGGTGCAGTAGATGCAATTTTTCACTTTACATTTAGGTTAGGTATCAAATTGGTAAAATAAATATTACTTTTATATAAAAGTAAATGTGCATCGATTGGGCTCTATGGGGAGGGAGTTGTGTAAATGTTTGCAGTCTCCAATTGCTAGAAAATAGATTTATTAGTCTTATCCTCTACACCCCACCCACTATAGCCACCTTTTTTGCTCATCAAGAACTGGGCCAAAATTTTCTGGTGGACACGGTTCAGCTCGCCCCCTTACTGTTATAGATTAGGATCTGGCTTACACCAGAATTAGCCTTTACAAGATCGATTCTGTCAGATTGTTTAGTATTGGATAGGATGGAAAGATTCCCCTGGTTGTTGTATATAAAATATTCGCTTAACAAACTGGATTTGGGTAATCTATTTAGAAACCCTACAACAGTGACGCTCCACATCAAAAAAGAAAGGGCACAAACACTTTTTTTGGGAGAATGCGCAAGATTTGAGGCTGGTAAAAGTAGCTAATATGCATACAGTGAGGGATTATATAGAACTGGGACCATCCAATGTTGTAGATTTATACCTTGTCCTTTTTAGAAATCCTCAGCATGGATTTTACTTCACTAGTTTTAGACGGAGTACTGTGCATTTCTATGTGCTTTTCCCATCCAGGGATCTTGGTTCGAAATGCTGCCAAACTCCTCTTGTGATAATTGCACCCAACAAAGCACTTTCCACCTTAACCTTTTGTGTATGGTTTTCGTTAGCCTGTGCAAGAGGTTTTTATTATCATGCTTGAAATTGGCAAACATTAGACGATATAGAGATGCCTTAACTTTTTCACAACCTATAGAGTCTCTAGAAGTTGGTATTGCAATTCTGAATTTTATATCAAGTGCCTTATCCATTAGATGCAGATATATGCATGTCAAATATGAACTTTTAAAAATGTGTTTATGTGAGAAAATTGGAATTATGAGATGAAATCTATAACTTAATGATATATATTTTTTATTGTTTTTATCGAATGCATTTATTGTGCTTGCTGATGTCATTTTGTTTTGAATTGTTTATTTCTGCGGCTTTTTATGGTCAATATTTGACATAAATAAAGTTTTTGATGATGATGATCAGGGGCGCAACTAGACTCGAACTTTATGGGGGGGCTACGACAGTGAACAGTGGGGGCAGGGTCATCTTCAGAACTTAATTGAAAAATACTCCATGAGCCTTCATTCACTGTCCTGGACCAATGTATAATATCTGGGGGGGGGAATTATTTGCCTGACAATGCGAGGTGAACAGTGTATTTTAAAGCACTCCGGACCAGTAGGAATGATCTTAGTGAAACTGCTTGATGACATTTCCAGGAGGTGCTGGGCTCTCCATTAAGTCAAATTAGCAAGAAGTATGTCAAACGTTGCATTTTAAAATATATTGGGCCAGTAGACATGGCAGAATCTGGAATATTTTTCTACTGTCTGGCATTATCAGTGTTTTTCTTTAATTCTAAAACACACTCGGTCAGTTGAATATAACTTTAAAAATGATTGCAAAATATCTGAGCATCCTTCCCGCAAAGGAGTTTCAGAAAAGTGGTGACAGGTAGCATAGTTTTGGGAAAGAATAATTAAGTATTTTTATACTGCACTTACATGCATAAACTTCCTTTAGACTAGTTTCATGATATGGTGTTAGTGCAGAAGAACACTTTCTTGCTGTTCTGTGGGAAGGATGCCCAAAGTGCATGCACCAGAAGAGATAGAAAGTGGGATATGTACTCCATGGTACTACATGATAACTCAGTGTTATACCTTTTCTTCTTGGTTTTGATATGATTTGTCCCTCCAGCTTGAAAACGTAGCCACATTTGAAAAAATATTGGATGAGGAAACACGCATAAAGCACACATACCAAGCACAAAGCGTGAGCTTCCATGGTGCTGTTCCAATCCAGAATTTATACCCAAATTTACAATATATCCATGAACACTGTTTAAAGAAGAAGAATAAATAATAGTATTCTTTGTGAAAATAAGTTGCAGCAGAGCATACAGTATAAATTGCCTACTAGCTGCAACTATTGTAGATTTTTAACATATGGTTTTACAAATGACATGGTGATCGTTTTCTGTTGAATTATTTTGTGAAGCAAAGGATCATGAAATAGGACCTCTTGGAGAAATGCTCACAAGTAGCATAACAGGTAATACAGAAGTAGTGGTGGGGAAAATCAAAACCAAAACCAAAAAAGGTTTGGGACAAATTGGAGCAATCAGTTTACGGAAAAGGGTGAGTTGTGAAGACATTTGATTTTCACAGGTACAGTTTTGAGTAAGAAGCAAGTACTCCGAACAGTAATTACATGTATTTGTCATTATCCTTATCATGCACTTCCTGCTAATCTAATCCTTTCCCTTCAACTACTGTATTCCCTTGTAAAATATTTGCCTTCCCTAAACCTCATGGTACCTGTCTTTCTAGAAAACAAGTTTTCCCTCCCTCAACTGGATATGTCTATTAGGAAGACTCATTGTGAGCGGCATGTAGACAGTTTATTGCTTCCGAGAGGATTGCTAGAGTCTGTCCTTGAACATCTTGAAAAGCTCAATGTGTCTTTCTGTCTAGCTCTGGTTCCTCCCCGTCACCGAAATGTCTAGCTCCTTCCCTCTCTTATGTTGACCTGCTTTCCAGCTTCCCATTATCTCATGTTCCTGCCTTTTGTGTGGTCAAGCACTTTATGAAAAATATTTTCTCTGTCCAGTGAGAAACCAAAGTGTTAATGGATGACCACTCAATTCACAATGTTCCTTCTTAATCCCCTCTATCTGGCCTCATCCTCCCCTGGTCTCTCTTTTCTGGTACTCCTGTGTCCTCCTTTCCTTCCCTCCCGGTTTCCACTATTTCCCCTTTTGCACCCCCATCGTCCCCACTCATCTCCATCTCTCTTTCTCTACCCTCTCGCTCTCTAGTTTTCTCCCTCACTTTTTTGTCTTGGTTTGTCTGTCCTCTTCTATATCTCTCAGTCTCACTAGGTTTTGGGAAGTGTTAATAGGACATGGTTATGTAGGGGATGAAAAGAGGACCAACAGGTTAGAAGCAATCAAGTTCTGAGAAGACAGTGTGAGGGAGCGCTATTAGGCAGAGGATAGGAAGGAAGGGCAATAGCAGAAGGTTAGAGAGAGGGAAGTGATGAGGGGAACTGATGAGGTAGTGGAAGAGCTGAAAAAAGAATAGGATAATGTGATTGTGTGATTGGCAGAGGCCCCCTCCATGCTCACGCTGCAGCCACATACCCCTTCTTCTCAACTCATCCGTTTTTAATTAGCCTGCATCCTATGAGTATAGGTGTGTACTGTGTCATTTGTTTTCTTCTGCGGAGGTACAAAGTTATCCATTGCTAGTCTTACTGAGAATGATCCTTATATGAGTATTGATGAAGGAATGTGCTGTTGAGGTGCCAACTATTAGGAGAGTGTGTCCAATGTGTCCATTTGTTGTGGGGCAAGGAATGAAGGTAACAATGTGTATGCCTTGTTGAGGTGGCAATGCTTAGCCAACTGTGTGACTCTGGTGTTGTGTTGTGTTGTGTTGTGTGTGACGATATGTGCTTTCAAAAAAGAATCGCAGACCTTAGAGTTTACAAGTGGGGTAATATTTACAGTCCAAGAAAATTACTGAAACTAGAGTACAAGATTGTCCCCTTAAAGAATGTGGCCAGCAACACTAACCTAATAATCATAGTGTAAGATCTTAAAGAAACCACAGAAGCAATTAGAGAAACTTCCCCAAGCAAACTGTTTCATTGTTGGTACAAAATGCTTGACACTAGAGTACTTTTGGCATACCTTTCTAGTATAAAAGTGACAAATCTTTAAGATACCAAGGGGCATATTTACAAGCCCCTAGCGCCGCCTCAGTGTCATTTTTTTTTTTATGCTACGGCCGTTCTCACCAGTCTTCCACCCTGTACCATATTTACAAAGAGGCGCAATGCACGCATTATGCCACTTTGGAACCCCTTGCGCCACATTATACCTGCGGCAAGTATAATGTATACAGCGGGGGTGTTCCCCCACAGGGATGTCCAAAAAAATGGTGCAGTGAAATTTACAAGATTTCACTGCACCATTCTAGAATAATTTTTTAACGCCTGCTCAGGGCAAGCATTAAAGTGACGCTAGGCTATTTCCTATTGGCCTCCCTGTGCTTTGCTGGACTAGTGTCAAAATTGTTGGTGCTAGTCCAGCAAAGTGCCACAATAGCATCAAAAATTCTGACAATATTGTCCTAATGTGTACCTTGGTGCACTTATTGTAAATACTGCAATAGCATGCTGTCCTTAGGGGGGCAAACGGAGACTGAAGGAAACTAGCGCAGTGGAGCTGATGTGCCATTTTTGCATGTAATAAATAGTGCCCCACTATAGACCCAGATGTGTAGCTTGAAGTGCCTGTTGGCAGAAAGGCGGCTACATTCTAATCAGCTGGACAAACTATATCTCATTGACATTCTCTCTTTCTTTTGTTTCTCCCTTCTCAAGCTGTCTCTCCTCGTACTTCTCTTATCTCTTCACCCGATCCTCTCTGCTCTGAGTCTCTTCTCTTCTGCTTTGTGCCTTCCTTTTCTCACTACTGCTTGCCTTCTGTATGTAGTCTGTCTTGCTAAAACTGTTTCTGTATCAATGTGTTCCTTCCTTTTCTCCCTCCCGTTTTACTTTCTATTTTTATTGCTGCTTCTCTCTTACATCTCCCCTTCTCTTCCTTTTTCATTTTCTCTTCATTCTCTGTCCCTCTTCCTCTGGCTCCCATTCTCATCATTCTTCTCTTTCTATCCAACATTCTTACCTGTGGCTCTATATTTTATTCTGTTCTCTGCCCCTCCCTTCTCTGACCTTTTCACTCTCCTTTTGTCCCTCTTTTTCATTTTCTGCATGTCCTCCATGTTTCTATCCTTTTTTCCTGTATCCCTGCTTTCTTGCACTTAAAATTTTGTTACTTGCCTTTCTGTTTTTCCCTCATTTTCTCCTCTTTTCCAACATTATATGTTCTCTCTTCTTGTTTGCTCTTTTCTATATGCCTTATTTCTTTCCTCACAAACTCCCTATTTCTTCACATCCCATCACTTTAGTCATTCTTTTTCCATCTTTCTCACTGCTGTTCTATCATTTCTATATATCTCTAACTCTTTTTTCTGTCACTCTCTTCTGTCGCGCGGTTTTTCCTTTCTTCTCTGTTCCCTTGCTCACAACCTCTTTTGTTTCATTCGCCACCAACTTCTAGGCTAACCACTTTGAATAAAACTCATAGTAGTGCTCTCTGGAGGCTTAATTTTCAGTGTTCACCGGTACACCAGAAAAACATTACTGAACCATGCACATTTTTTAATGCATTTTATCTGATGTATTTCAATTCTCATGAAACATTTTCTTTTTTTTATTTTAGGTCTGGCGTTATCTAACCCCTTTCTATTTTACTACAATGCACATAAAATAATCCACTTCACTTACCTGCAGGGGCGTTCTGACATCTATCTTCATCTATTGGCCAATTGTTTCATTCTTATTTCTTCTGCTCACTGTAGGTTAGAGCATAGAACAATGGGTCAGCCCACTTTAACCATTGGCTAACTTGATTGCAAGCATCGGCATTGTGCTCTTTCCCAATAGTTCCATTCAGTGCCAGGGATTGCTATGGCGATGTATGCTTTTGAAACCGGGACATATTTGCTGTTGACCAATTTTATTTTAATATATTGACAATTGTCCAGTAGCTTACCGAACAAACATTTTCACAAAAAAATGACAAAACAATCATTGACAAAATCGAAGAGCTGGTGGCCAACGCCAGACTTATTTGCATTGCCAATGATTGTTATGTGTTGTACTTTGTTTCTGTTGCAACCTCAACTTCCACAGAAACATATTCCTTGATTGCACAGTTGTGGTGGCTTGTGCTTTATGTAGCACTTGCTCCAGCAGATTCCTGCAGTCCATTCATTGAATCACATTTTATAAATTTAGGAAGGGTGAAAGACTGTGAAGCCCCTGCTGATTTAATTTAAAAAATCACAATAGAGGACCATATACCCACATTAGGCCTTGGCAAAACTTTAGTTACATAGACCAACTATGGTGAGGTTCACAAATTTTGTGTTGCAGCAAATTTTGCAAAGTTTCTAGCCAATTTATAAGTGCAAATTTGTACTTAATTTGTGCTCACAGGACACTTGTTTGAGCATAAAATATCATACAGTGAGAGGTAGATTTTTTAGAGATAGATTAGAGGTAGATTTTTTCTCAAATCAGTGTACTGCTGGATTCTTGTGTGGCTCTTGTACACAAGGAAACCCACATATCCAATTTCTACTCAAGATAAGGGGCCAGCTATTTGTCAACATTGCTTGCATTTTTAAAAAAATGCAGTTGTGTCCACTCCCAACACTATATGTACTAGGTATGATCCAGTGCCAGAATGTCAAATATATTTGGTAAAGTTCAAGTTAAAATAGTGCCACATATTAATTATGAGTGTCCTTGCATTACTAAAAAGCATTCAAAGTACTATTAGGATTTCTCTTCTAATGTGACATGCCTTTTTCTTCATCCTTGGAATGCAAACCTCTTTTCTGAATATTATCATCACTCGCTTTGCCATAATTTCATACCGATTGAAGCTTGCCTTTTCTGTTTTTAATGGGCGCGTGCAATGCACGTTACACAGGTCAGTCCCTGGATGGCTACACTTGCTGTTTATTTGACATTTGGGGTCACTGCTATTTTAAACCTACCACCCAGGGCACCTTATGTAGCCCAGGTGACTGTTTTCTTTTATGAAAGTGGAACCAAAAAAATAAACTAAACAGAGGCCAGTAAAAATATAAATGGCTGTCTGACTTCAAGCATGATGAGAGTGACCTTTTTTCGTCTGCTGCAGCCCAACCAGTCCCATTACTGCAGCCAACTTAGTGTTGTGCCCCTTACGATGATACATTTTGTGCAATGCCCTTGGGTAATCCCAAATTCAAAGGTAGTACAAATAACTGCAATTCCTAAACTCATGTTCGTAGGCATATTTCAGAAATACATGGGTTTCCTCTATAACCTTTTTTTATTCTTTAGATTGTACCATATGAATTGCTGCATGGCTGGAACACAATGAAATATTACTAGATACTGCAGCTGAGCTGTTGGCTTTCGGTATTGCGTATTTTGGGACAACCAATAAACACTACATTGCCCTGCAACCAGAAGAGGTTGGTGGACGTAACGAAATGCAACTTTCGTACATCAGCTACTGGGGCAAAAAAACATTACAAATGAAAACATTGTCATCTATTTCTATTCAATTTCATTGTTGTTTCCAATGTTCCAATGATTACTTTTCTTTAGAAAAGTATGAATGGGCTGCACAAAAGATCCCTTGCTGAATTTGGAACAGTGTGTACTTTTCAGAAATGTGTCACTTTCCTGGTTTACCAATGGGTTTCACACCTGTTTCAACCGCGAACTGCAAGTACCTAGAAATAACAAAAAACAGGAACAATTGACACACACTCCCTCAAAAAAATATAAAACCTGTGGTAAAAAGTATTTCTTTTATTGCTATGCTGCGCCTTGAGAGCAGTGAAGAGGGTGATCTTGGCAAATTGAACCGTTTGTTGATGTGATTTTTCGGAAAAGGTGTGTGTTTTTGTTGCGCAGCACCTTTGGCTGTCGGCTTGGTGCCCTCCCGGGGAATCCACAAAGCTTGTATACCTCTAAAATCGTCCAAATGTGTGGGGGAATGGGACACAAATTTAGCTAGAATACTTTTTGTGAAAAAAATGTTATCAAGGGTAATCATGAAGTGCCCCATATTTTAACGCTCAGCACTGGGGTGAGAAAGGCCTCAGAAATTAAGGGGTTAAGTTTGCTGTGGGATACATGCAGTCTTTTTGTACACAGTATATTTACAAAACTGCGAAAACCAGAATGTAGAGTAAGACTCTATACTGGATTCTCTGCTCATGGATAGAACTAGAACGGTCGAGAGCTCTCTTTCATAGCTAAACAATTAGTATAAGAGACAACTGGCATCCTCTCTCGATATCATAATTAGGTTTAATATAACTTTAGTGCTTCTGGTGTTTTCAGGTGCAGTAACGGAGCCAGAGAGTTGTAGGGATTTGTGGGACACGCAAATAACTTTGCCACATAGAAAGAAGCCCCTTGTCATGTGTAACACCTCGAGCCAGTCTTGCCTGCTTTCTTTGATATTGCATTTATATAGTGAATCATCCCTGACTGGGGGTAGCACTGAACTTCATTATCTCATGGGTAGCACGTTACATTTTTGACTTGTTGTGACCCTATGAGGGAAGAGTTTTGGTGTCACTCACGAGTGAGTCGTGGGCTGCTCTTCTCGTGTATTAGACCACAGCACTTAGCAGTGTGAAGAAACTCAGTGAAAACAAGTGTGTTAGCTAAGGATTTTAAGGCAGCCATATACTACAAAACTACAAGTTCCAGAATGCAAAGCGCTGTTGTACAACAAGCTAGGACTATTAGCTGCCGTCGCACATTACATGGGCCCACTTGTTCCAGTTGAATAGAACTCGATGGGTGTAGTTCTGAAATCGTCAACTTAGAAAGTAGAGAGACGGACCAGCGGGCTTTCACTGTGAAGCAAAGCTTATCCCTCAGTGCGTGTTCGTGTATACCGAGC
Source organism: Pleurodeles waltl (assembly GCF_031143425.1). Lineage (NCBI taxonomy): Eukaryota > Metazoa > Chordata > Amphibia > Caudata > Salamandridae > Pleurodeles > Pleurodeles waltl. The sequence goes on along the minus strand of NC_090446.1, from coordinate 202,832,084 downwards.
TCAAAGAATGCTGCTGTTGTGTGGCCGCCTGAGACGGAACCCGTGACCTCCACTACAAGTCCGTCCACCGAGCGTTCGCGCTAGCTAAAGACACCAAAACACAGCCGGGGCGGAGCCAGCAAGTACACATGGGCTAGACCACACCCCGTCCCTAACTTTTCCACATCAAGTCACGCTGTGCAGTTGAGGCAGTGTCCTTACTGGAAATTGTGAATGGGAAGCTGTTGGGGCCAAGTACCTTCGATTCGCAGTGTCAAACACTGATAACCCCGAGGCGCCTTCAGAAGTGCTGCTCTTTTTAAGTCTTGCTCGCTACCTGCCATGGCTACACTCTTGGCGCTCGTCAAGAAGGTCTGGTGCATCAAGAAATACCTCATTCTGATCGGGACCCCGCTGCTTCTCCTGCCCATTCTGTTCGCGCTTCCCCCCAAGGTAACGTGCCTATTTGTATCGAACATTTTCGGTGAAAGTGACATTACGCTGCCCTGCATTAGGTGTTAGTATTACTTTCCATTTCATTTTAGGGCCTGTAGTCCTGCTGTTACAGTGGAGAAAAAAACGACAATTACCAGATTTTTTGTGAAACTAGGGATGAATACAGTACTAGCGCACGACATGGAACAACTAGAGATATGTTAGAGAAGGGGTGTATGCGGGGGTGAGGAGGGGGGGCTGGCTATTCACTCAGTACATTAAATTAACCCATGTTGTCGCTACACAATATAAAATGCGCCCTCGCTGATATCTGTAAATGGCACACACTTTAGCTAAGGGTATTGATGGTTGTGGCAGGTCCTGTGCTTTCTGAGGGCTCGCGCATCTTGCGGATGTTTAAATAGAAGATATTCGAGACTTTCTTAGACCGACTGTACTTCTTTTCCGCTGAACTGTATGTTGGAAAGTTAAAGAGAAAACGCTGCAACTCCCTCTCAATCCCCCCAGTAAAACTTATGAGTGGTGTTTAACTGTACTTCAGCCGCGAGTAAATGCAGCCGTGTGATTTACTTCTGGTGTCCTCAGAGCACCTGTCCACAGGTGTGCGCGTGCGGCAGCAGACCACTCAGAATTCTGTCATGCGTTTGGGATTAGTATCGGTGACAGGGGCGAGATTGAACATGTACCTGTAACTTAATTTTCCGTTAAGAATGCTACAGCATTTGGAAAAATGCAAGTTATGTAACGGTTGTTTTTTGTTGGCTTCCTCCAAGCCGGTGGGTTTGACAAAAATATAAATCCCGCTAGGTGGTTGCTTCGATGTGCGTTCTTCTGAAACAGTGTTAGTCTCAGTCAGGGGCACACTTCCATTGGTGCAGCCGGTACAGTGGCACCGGGGGCCAGAGGGGCCCCATTGAACCATATCGTTGTATTTTGAAATCCAAATAGTACCCAATGCACAGTTCCCTGCCTCACGTTAAGATCCATGAAACATTGGCTACGCTACTGACCTCCGAAGGGAAAACTGCGACTGAAGCCAAGTAGATCTGTGGATTTTTTTGTAGTTCCTTTTTAAAAAAAAAAATCAGTTGCATGTGACGAGTTCAATAAATGTTTTGTCAGAGCTTCCCGTGTTTCTTAATGAGTAAAGTAGTTTCCAAACTCCTAGGAGCCGTTTTGTGCCTTTCCAAAATGCTGACTAAAGCTCTTTTTCACAAAAGTGGATTCCAACAGGAACCAGGAAGACGGTGACTCAAGCCCTCGTCAGTAGCAGACTTGACTACGGCAACACACTCTACACAGGTATCCCAACGAAAGACATCAAACGACTCGAACGCATCCGCCCGCCTGATCCTCGACATACCCAGCCGATGTCACATCTCCCCCCACCTGAAGGACCTCCACTGGCTCCCTGTGGAAAAAAGGATCACCTTCAAACTCCTCATCCACGCACACAAGGCAATCCACAACACCGGACCCACCTACCTGAACACCAGACTCAACTTCTACGTCCCCACACGTCAACTCCACTCGGCCAACCTCGCCCTCGCCATCGTCCCCCGAATCCAGCGCAAGACCTCTGGCGGCAGATCCTTCTCCTTCCTCGCCGCCAAGACCTGGAACTCTCTCCCCACCTCACTACGCCAGACCCAGGACCTCCTCACCTTCAGGAAACTCCTCAAGACATGGCTCTTCGAACGCTAGCAGCACCCCCCCCCCCCCCCTACCCCACCCCAGCGCCTCAAAACCCTGTCGGGTACATAGCGCGCTTTATAAATTCTTGATTGATTGATTGATTGATTGAAGGCAGAAGTATGTTTGAAATACTAATTGTGTATTTTCAGTTGCCGCTGACTAATTTTAGAGTGTACAGAAATGAACTGTGAGACGGAGCAACTTGTCCTGTTTTTCTCGCAATGTGAGATAACATTACCTGTCTGAAATGCCCATAATCACGATCAGAAATTTCTCTATGTATACGCCAGGCCCACATAATAATCACAATACTGATAATTAAATAGTTAAAAAACGGAACATTCATTTAAACATATTATCCCTAAACTCAGTACTAAATGGGATTTAATTTAACTCTATAAAGAAATGCAATCTCGATTGTCACTTTATCCGACTCCTGATCAAATTGATAATGTATTTGTTAATTTATTTAAATATTTATAGAGCACACTGACAACCAAATTCAGAGAGTCGTGGCACTAGACTGCAGTTATAAGACATATGCCAGATGGACAGTAAATTATGTTATTCTAAAAGTCAAGTCTTTAGCTTTCTCTAAATTAAAACAAGAGAAAACGTCTTCAGTCTGGTGGAAATACAGTGCGTTCCACATTGTTGTTGCAAGAAAGTAAATGGCACAGTCAATAGGAACCACTAGTTGTAGCAGATAGGTGAAGGCATTTTAATAACAGGCTCATCCTAAATAACAGGCTCAACCTAAATAACTCAAGTAATTCGCTCAGTACATACTATCTGTACACTCATAAGATACTCAGAGACAGTTCTTTAGTCAGTGGTGTAAGGGAAATTGATTGCCCTCCCCCAGCAGAATGTGATAATGAGCCCCTGAGTCTCCTATATCTCAAAGGTATTTCTTTGGCCTTGTGCAGAATGGGCTCCTTTGAATGGTTTGGGGGTAGGGGTGGGGGTGGAGGGTTGGGGCTCCCCCAGGGACCTGTATTACGCACCTATCTTGCATGCCGAATTTGTTAGTATGCCAACGATAAATTGTGTTTATTAACTTTTTGTTTACCACACTTCCACATCACAAAGACCCAGTTGAGCACAATCACAAAGGGTATGACGCTAGTATTTGTGCACCCAGACAAGCCTAGTCCAGGGCAGAGATGCAAGAAATTCCAAATGCCTCGAGGGCTGGAAACCTCCAGAACCTTTAGATACTGCCAAGCTGATCCCAGATATAAACAGACTCTCAGACCTAATTCTTCAGTACACCTCTGGAGCTGTGGAAGACCCAGAAGGATGTCTGTGCTGCTCTGCAAGGATGACTGCTGATATGTTTTCCTGTTACTTTTCTGCTTGAGTGGGAAGGACTGGACCGGCATCTTGAACCCATGACCGCCAGAGTGACTCCAAGGGCTAGTTGGTTGGCCTTCTGATCAGAGCCTCAGGGATAGAAAAGGCTCCAACCACCTTGAGCCCAGCACCTGGAATCTGCTGTTAGTCCCACCTGCCAAGTGGTGCCACCTCAGTCCTGGAGCCTTGAAATTGGACCTGAAGGTGCTCTGCTAGTCCAGCTGTGGTCCTGTGAGCACAGCGGGCACAGCTTGATGCATCTCCTTGCAGCCACATCTCAACCACTGGTGCACGACGCATCCCTGATGCAGGAACTCACATTAGGGCCGATAGCTTCGTCAGAATCACTGCTGCATGGCACACCCTCGATGCTAGCCTTCACATCTCACACAGATTCTTGACAGCATCCTTGACAACGATGTAGAACTTTGCATGGCGGCCCACAGCCTCCTCAGAACCACCGCTGCACGACCATCCGTGAGCCGGGATCTCGAAACGCTTCACAACCTGGATTGAATGTACTTTGTTCAGTGGACCTCTCTTGGTCGAGCCCGCACTGCATCACAGTCGGCATGAACTTGTGACTTGTCCTGCATTACCCGATAAACAGAGTTGACGCTTTATGTTGTTAGGCACTATTTTAACTTAAAACTTTAAAAATTAATGTCTCCGGTCCTACTGATTGGATTTTTGTCATTTTGGTCTCAAATAGTTAATTACATTTTACTCATTGGTTCTAAATTGGTGTGAGATTTTTGTTGTGTTGTGGTTTCACTTTATTACTGATGAGGTGCTTTACAAATACTTTACACGTTGCTGCTAAGTTAAGCCTGACTGCTACTAGAGAGTTAAGCACAGGTTAATATGGGGTCTGTTTGTGTTTCACTCTTACAGGGGTTGTGGTTACTGCTTGAGTAGGGTTTCACCCCGTCAACCAATTTCCTACACTTCGCTTTCTAATGCACTCAACCTCTGTTCCCTGAAAAATAACCTCCTGCTGATAAAAGCTACTCATTGATCTAGACCTGCTGCATTTAGCTGTGAGAGCCCAGTCCTTTTGCTATACTCTGAGGGATCTGTCTGCATGATAAACTCTTAGGAGAAATCAGGGGACTCGAGCATGCTTTCTGTGCACATTGCCTTCTCTGGGGTGTCAAAAGCAGTCTGGCACACCTCCATCCAGGTCACCTATCTGGGTCTGCCTGTTCTAAGTCATCACTGTCAAGGGAGTAACATTGGTACTATACTGCTTGACAAATCTCCTGTAGTACCCAGTGATGCCCAGGAAGTCTTTCACTGCATTCTGGGTCTTGGGGGTTCTCAAGCCAGAATGGTTTATAAATTTTGACAAAACACAGAGTACACTGTTCCAAAAGGACACATAGGGAACCCGGAGGTTTAGGAGCAAGAGCCCTCACACACCCATTAGGATGTCATGCTTCATCATTGGGAGATGCTCCTCGTCAGACCGGCGCTGCAATGTCTTAAGGGCTCCCCAGGAGGGGGCTCTGTGCAGGAGATCTTTTGTGCAGGCTGCCAAGGTGGAATATCTAGGCAGACTCGCATCAAGCAGGAGAGGAAAAATTGAAAATTGGTTCTAAACCTCAACACCCAAGTCATTTACTAGCGAAAACCAAGGATTTAGGCCAAGACTAAAAACAATGTGAAAGTGAAAATGTGAGGAATGATGCTCAACCACTTTCTATAAATAAGTCAGGGCAAGGAAACTATCACTAAGCCTCTAGACATGGGTCAACATGTTTCGCGTCCGGTGGTCCGAAAGGATCCAATGACGCTTCATCAGGACCAGCAAAAACAGAAAGAACTCCTGAAGTACTTAAAGTATAGACCCAGTAAGGTCTGTAAAAGGACAAAATGGGGGGTGGGGAGGCTACCACTCCAATCACTTTCATTAAAGTCTATTGTCCGTCCGGTCAACTAAACGTAAGGTCGCCCATCCCAGATTTTAGGATTAGGCTCCCTGAGAAGATAAAAGCCTAGGACTGTTGCTGTAATTGTCCTGCGGTCTGTCCTAATTGCACCTACCCCGGCCTCTCTTCCCATATTGAAGGGCATCATCCGAAACTGAAAGGAGCTTTCTGGGGTGTAGAACGCAAACCTCTGTGGCCTCCTCAGTTAAGAAAATCTGTCACTACTCAGATGTCAAATCAAACATGCTGAGGAGCTTAGCCCCCTCCACTCCCTAAATGATCAATGTGCTCATCATCTCTGGGAAGGGGTGAGTATTAGTCCTATTGACTGTATTGAGCCCTCAGTAACCCACACAGAACAGGAGTTTGGAGGTGGTATCTGGAGGGGCAGCCTTGGGGACCAGGACAGCTGGGCTCCACCAAGGGCTCCTGAGGGTCTCAATCACCCCTAGCTGCAGCATTCCAAAGACATCCTTCTTTATGCTGGTTCTCACCTTGTCAGATAGCCTGTAGATCTTATTCTTCACATGCATGCTGTCCCCAGTGTCAGTATCATGGGTACACCATATAATAAGCCCTGGGGTTAGGGAGAAGATGGAGGCAAACTGCCCCAACACTTGTTGAAGTTCCTCTTTTGTTCAAGGGTCAGGGTAGAGAAGAAGTGGACACCCGCTACCAACCCATACAGCTCTTTTGAAGAAAGGAGGTCAGGGAGAAGTTTACTCTCCTCCACTTGATCATCCATGACCAGGAGGACCTCTCAAAGTGGGGTTTGAGATGATTAACATGCAAGACCCATTAAGGGTTCTTGGGAGTCTTGAGATCCGCCAGATTGTGACCTTGTCCTTGTGCTCCTTCACCTCATAAGGCCCAGACCAGTCGACTTATAGGGCCCAAGACTCCACAGGCTGCATCACCAAAATTGTGGGCCAGGCTCAAACTCGACCAGAGTGGCCTTCTGGTCATACCAGAGCTTCATGACCTCCTGGCTGGCTTCCAGATTGTCCTCTGCCTTTTTCTGGAAGTGCTTCATCTGGGTGCAGAGGACCAGCATGTAGTTGACCACATCCTGTGGGACTTTCCTGGGAGATTGCTTCTGACTCTTGTTTTCCAGACTGAGAGGCCCTGTGACAGTATGCCCATTCAGAAGTTCAAAGTGGCTGAATCCAACACCCTTCGGTGGTACCTCCCAGTTCGCAAACATTAGGCATGGCTGGAAAATGTCACTTCAACCTTTAGGGCTCAAACAGTCCCATGGTCATGCCTTTAAGGGTTTGTTGAATCTCTGAACAAGACCATTGGTTTGGGCATTATAGGGGTTGGAGAACTTGTACAGTTGGCTTACATGGACTTCATGTATGCTGACATGAAGTTGGTACTATGGTCAAATACTACCTCCTTGGGGAACCCCACATAGGTAAATATCTCCACCAGTGCCCTGGCTACCACAGGCACAGTCTCTGTCCTTAGAGGTATAGCCTCCGGGTACTGACATGGTCCAACAAGACAAGGATGAACCTGTTGCTCAGGGCTGTCTTGGGGTCCAGTGGCCCAACAATTTAGATGCCCACCCTTTCAAAGGGGTACCCTTGACTGGAAGGGGACGTAAGGGAGCCTTGCGCTTCCCTCCTAACTTCTCACTCACCAGACAGGTGAGACATGACCTGCAGACTGCATCTGAGTTCAGTTTAATCCAGGGCCAATGAAAATGGGTAACAAGCCTGCCAAAGGTGGTATCCTGCTCTAGATGACTGGTCAGGGAAATATCATGAGTCAGCTCCGGTAGGTAGGTCCTGTAGCACTAAGTGACCACCAACACAGGGGTTGCACCAGGCTCAGGAACCTTGGGCATGCTGTATAGGAGACCTTTCTCCCAGTAAATCAGATGCTCACCAGAGGTGTTTCCAGGTGCTTGAGCCTCGGCCTGCCACCCTAAGACTTTCAGTGTAGGACATTCCTTCTGCGCTCTACAGAATTCCTACCTGGTTAGACCTCCTTCCTTCTGCCAATTTGTCAGTTCAGGTAGGTTCACCAGAGCAACAATGCTCTCACTTTTAGGTTCTGTGGCTTCTCCCTCAGGTTCAGCTTCATCCTTGACCATGGGAGTATCAGATGCAGGTTTCCCTCACCTCGTGCCCTTTCTTATTTGGCAGGTATCTGGATTATTCTTTCAGGCTCAAGGTCCAACTGACTACTCTTCTGGACGATCATGGACATTGTGGTCAGACACACCCACTCAGGCAACCCAAACATCTCCAGGTGCGACCTGGGATCCACTTCTATCCAAATGGTAGGCTTCATGTCATTACTGAGCAGACAATCCACATACATGAATGGACTTTTAGCTATCCTCAGGGAACCTGAAACCCTGTGGTAGACAACATTAGGGACTGCCTGCACTGAGAACACCAGTTCATGCCGTTGCCTGTGTCTCTCAGCGCCTGCTTCTCATTGATGGCAGACCACTGTCTGTATTTTTTAGTGTTGCTAGACATGTGGGCGATTGGCACCATCTCTCCATTACCCAAGGACACTAGGATAACCTCTGCATTTCCCCCACATTAACTAGGGGAGCCTCCTCCCCAAGTGCTACATCAGTCAACCCACCGGGCAGGGGCTGAGCCCTCTTAGGACACTTGGCATCCCCCTTGAAGTGCCCAACCCGATGGCATTCATAGTACATAGAGGTGAACGTCCCTGTAGACCTATGATCAGGAAACCCATTCTTCTTTGTCTCAGGTGGGGATTGGGATTCCTGCCAACTGAACAGTTTTGGGGACCTTTAGAGTACACCTTATTTTTATTTTCTCTGGAGTAAGTGAGCTTTCTAACAATCAGGTGTTGGTGCAGTACTGCAAAAAAAAGTCAGAACATATGCTCTATTGCTATCAAGCTGTACAGCCCCAGATAATCTTTCAGTTCAATGCCCATTACTCAACCATCCACTTCCATGCAAAAGAGATCCACATTATCCACCCAGGATTGATGGATAAGCTTCTTGCTGCCTCCAACCTTCTGCCTGTACTTTTCTTTGGTGAGACCAACCTACCTGTCCTTCAATGGAGGTCACTCATCCTGTACTTCATTGGGGATCCTCATCCTGCCCCCTTCTCTATGGCCGGAAGAGCATCCCTCCATTCAGTAGGTATATGCCTCCCTCCAGAAACTGTACCCCTAGTCTCCTCAGGGACTCCTGTGCATCTATAGAGCAACTGCATAGGCCTCAAACCATTTATGAATGTCATCTCTCACAACCAAGCTAGGCACCAGCTCCTTTGGATTGTAGGCCCTCTTGTATCCAGAGGGCACTGCTGGTATGCTGCCTCCATTATGGCTGGACTCTGCTTGCCTGACTTTGATGTCCAGCTCTCTGAGTCTCCTTTCTTGAGCCAGTCATTGTAAGGTCAGTTTCTTCTCCATGGCCAATTTATTTTTCTCCATCTTGAGTTTGGCCATCTCCAGCCTAAACTCCCTTTCAGCTTTCCTGACTGCCAGCTCCTCTGGGGCAAGACCGTGTGAGGACACATTGCATTCTGCCCTGGAGGGGGGTTGTCCCCCTCCCCTGTGTGTTGCACTTCAAGACCAATGTTAGGTCCCCCGCTTGCTCCTTCACATCAACCTCCCCCTCCTGATCATTCTCTGCTGTTGCCAGTGATTGATGAACTTCCACCCGTGCCCTTAGAGCCTTCTGGAGTTCTAGGGCAAGATGTAGGAAGCCTTTTGCGACTCGCAAACGGCGAAAAACGCAGTTTGCGAGGCGCAAAAGGCCTTACGTAATGCAGAATCACATTTTGCGAGTTGGTAACGGCTCGCAAAATTTGATTTCGACTTGCAAATAGGAAGGGGTGTTCCCTTCCTATTTGCGACCGCATCACGATGTAGAGTTGCTTTGTGACCGCGAAAGCGGTCGCAAACCAACTCGCAGTTACCATCCACTTAGAGTGGATGGTAACTCATTTGCAAAAGGGAAGGGGTCCCCATGGGACCCATTCCCCTTTGTGAATGCCCACAAAAATATTTTTTCAGAGCAGGCAGTGGTCCCATGGACCACTGCCTACTCTGAAAAAACCGAAACCAAATGGTTTCGGAATTTTTTCTTTTTGCAGCTCGTTTTCCTTTAAGGAAAACGGGCTGCAAAGAGAAAAAAAAACTGCTTTATTAAAAAAGCAGTCACGGACATGGTGGTCTGCTGTCTCCAGCAGGCCACCATCCCCGTGAGTGCCTAGACTCGCTATGGGGTCGCAAACTGCGACCCACCTCATGAATATTTATGAGGTGGGTCTTTTCGACCCCATAGCGAGTCGCAGAAGGTGTCTGAGACACCTTTCTGCATACCAGTTTGCGAGTCAGAATGACTCGCAATTTGCAAGTCGCAAATTGTTTTGTACCTACATCTGGCCCCAAGTTTCCTGGTGTTCCTTTTGACCACCACATTGTAGTTTATCCAGGTAAAGTTAAAATTCCATCCGTACAGGTGTAGCTACAGGCAAAGACACTCAAGTAAAAGGAGAATAGGTTTGGAAAAAGCAAAGGAGCCAATCATGGAGAATTTAAAAGGAACTCTAAATAGTATCAAATTATGTAACTGGGACCTAAGTGTAACACAAAATCACTTTATGGCACTGCACAAGCACAAGTCATAATCTCACTGCTGAACACCAATGTAGGAAACTGGGTTACTACTTGACAAGGGTGAAACCCTACTCAAGCAGCAACCACAATTCTTGTCAGTGTGAAAGCTAAGTGGATCCCAAATTAACCTATGCTTAACCTTGTAGTAGCTTGGCACAAACGCAGTCAGGCTTAACTTAAAGTCAAAGTGTAATGTATTAATGCAGCACAGTAATAAAGTGAAAAAACAACACAAGAAAAACCCACACCAATTTATTTGAGACCAAAACAACAAAAATCCAATCTGTAGAACCGTAGTTATGCAGTTTTGAAGATTTAAGTGAAAATAGTGTAATAAAGAACAAAGCACCAACTGTAATTATCTGCTTGCGTCGTACCAGGACAAAGTCACAACTTCAGATCGACCGCTATGATGTGCAGACCGAATACAGGGACCAGGTTAGATCCTCTGAACAAAGTACCTTAAATCCCAGTTGTGGGCCATTGCGAGATCCTGCTTTGAAGATGTGTTGCACAGCCACAGTTCTAGGAAGCTGAGAGGCTGCAACGCAGATCCCTGCTTTGTTGTAGAGCATGCCGTCAATGAGCAGCTTGTGATGCGTAGCACTGCACGAACTATGCAATGTGCAGCAGTGGTTCAGACAAAGCTGCAGGCTGTGATTCCAAGCCCTGTATAGGGGATGCATCGAGCTGCAGCTGTTCCAATGTGACTGTGAGGACGTGCATTGAGCTGCTTCAGTTTTGCTCACAGGACCAAAGCTAGGCAGGCAGGGTACCTTCAGGCTGACTTCCAAGGTTTCAGGACTGAGGTGACATCCTTTGGTTTGGCTAGGACTCACATCAGACAGAGTCCAGGTGTTGGGGTCAAAGTGGTTGGAGCCTTTTTTGTCTCTAAGGATCTAATCAGGAGGCCAGCCAACTAGCCCTTTGAGTCACTCAGGTGGTCCTGGGTTAAAAATGCAGGTCCAGTCCTCTCACTCATGCAGCAGAGCTACAGGCCAATTGAGCTGCAGTCCAACTTGTAGTGCAGTGCTGAAATCCCACAGAGCTCTCCACAGGGCCAAAGATGTACTAAAGAGCAGGGTCTGAGGGTCCCATATTTATACCTGTTGCCAGTTTTGAAGGTTCTGGAGGTTTCCACCCCTAGAGGTGGTTGGAATTTCTTGCTTTCTTGCCCTGTCCACAGCTTGTTTGGTGACACAAAAGACTAGTATCAAACCATTTGTGAGTGTGCTCAGGTACAGTCTTTGTGATGTGCAAGTGTCAAGTCAGAGATGACCTAGCCTTCCAACACCTATCCCCCCTTTGTTTCACTATCTGGGAGCAATATATGAAGACAAACTTAAGTATCCCAGGTAACTTAGGATACAGGCTGCAGGCACCAAATGGATAGGACAAGAAAATGCCAACATTCTAAAAGTTGTGCTTTCAGAATTGTGACTTAAAAATCAACTTTGTCATAGAAGAGGATTTTTAAGTTACACATTTTTAGACACCAAACATGATATTACAACTTGCCCCTAGTTAAAAGTTAGCCCTTACTAGCTGTTAAAAGGTACCCTAATGCTACCATGTTTAACTGTTATAGCACAATCACTTTAGCACTGGTTAGCAGTGGTATAGTGCACAGAGTCCAAAAGGCAGCAAAAACAAAGTCCACAAAAACAAGAGGTTGGCAGGCAAAATGTTGGGCGAAGTCCACATCAAGGGTGTCAGGTCCAGCAGACCCCAAATACTCAAGTCAAAATCCCTGAAAGGGTATGAGTGATAGGGAGGGGAGAGAGTTTTCAAGGATTTAGGATTTAGTCTCCCTGACCAAAATCACCTCCACAAATCAAAAGGTATCCTACAACCAATGGCCATTAATGGCAGATAACCCCTAGACAACCTTCCTTTTTGTTGTTGAACGCAGTACGAGGGAAAGCTTAACCATTGGGTCTCATCCTGTTTCCTAAAGACCAGGATGGGCTTGACCATATTTCAGGGAGCACTTATGAGCACTTATGATATTATCCTATGGGGGGGGGGGGTCCTAGCATAGGATATAATCTCCTTACACCTTCATCAGTGGTCACAGGTTTCAGTCTCTTATATGGTCGCTAGGGTAAAATAACAGATGTCTCAGAATGCCTGTCTCTTTGACCTAATCTGTGCTAAATGTAGCCTAATTGTCCTTCCCCTATTAAGTCCAGAATAACATTTTACAACAAATAGCATGCACGGGAACTATGTGCATGACTATGTTCATATAAATAGCTATTCCTGTAAAGAGAAAACAACCAGACAGAGGTACGTGGTAATGTTGACAATTGACAGGAAGTGGCATAGTGTTTGTAATGTGATTACACAGCACACCAACATGCACCAATGCACTGTATAAGCCACTAGGGCCATACATGCATTCCAAATGTGCATACAGTCATCAAAACACATATACAAGGTCAGATAGACGGAAATGCCTTTGGGGACTCCCTTATAACTTAACAGTATTAGTGAGCCATGTTCTGTTTTGGGGCATGTCCTGTTGCGGGCACTAGGCCTACCCACACAAGTGAGGTACCGTTTTTATTGGAAGACTTGAGGGAATGCTGGGTGGAAGAAAATGTGTGACTCCTCTCAGATTCCAGAACTTTCTGTCACCAGTTATCCCATCCTGGGTTCCCCTAGGTGTCTAGTTTTAAAAAATGCACAGGTGTGCTAGGTTTTCCTAGGTGACCAAAATCCACAGCTAGGCACTTTCCAAAAACACGTCAGTTGTCAATGTAAAAATTTGAAGTGTCCCTGTTGCATTTTGGGGTGTTTCCTGTCGCAGGCACTAAACACAAGTGAGGTAGCATTTATATCGGGTGACATGGGGTAAAGCTGAGTAGAAGGAAGTTTGTAGCTTCACTCAGATTGCAGAACTTTGCAGCACTGAAATGTGAGGAAAAAGTGTTTTTTTGCCAATTTCGAGGTTTGCTAAGGATGCTGGGTAACAGAACCTGGTGAGAGTGCCACAAGTTACCCCATCCTGGGTTCCCCTAGGTGTCCAGTTTTAAAAAATGCACAGGTTTGCTAGGTTTTCCTAGGTGCCAGCTGAGCTAAAGGTCAAAATCCACAGCTAGGCATTTTCCCAAATTTGCTCCGATTTCAATGTAAAAATGTGGTGTGTCCATGTTTCATTTCCTGTTACGGGCTTTAGGCCTACCCACACAAGTTAGGTATTATTTGTATCGGGAAACATTGAGGAACACAGAATGGAAGAACAAGTGTTATTGGTCCTTGTATTTCCCTATATTTTTTCCTTCCAACTGTAAGACAGCGTGTAAAAAATACATCTATTTGAGAAATGTCCTGTAATTCACATGCTAGTATGTGGACCCCGGAATCCAGAGATGTGTAAATAACCACTGCTTCTCAACACCTTATCTCATGCCCATTTTGGAAATACAAAGGTTTCCTTGATTCCTATTTTTCACTCTTTATATTTCACCAAATGAATTGCTGTATACAATGAAAACCCATTGCAAGGTGCAGCTCCTTTATTGGCTCTGGGTACCTAGGTTTCTTAATGAACCTACAAGCCCTATACATCCCTGCAGCCAGAAGAGTCCAGCAGACGTAACAGTATATTGCTTTCAAAATTCTGCCATAGATGGAAAAAGTTTTATAGAAGAAAACATGGACAGAAATGGCTCTTTTTTCACCTAATTTTCAATATTTTTATTTTCATTTTAGCTGTTACTTTCTGTAGGAAAACCTTGAAGGATCTACACAAATGACCCCTTGTTGAATTCAGAATTTTGTCTACTTTAAAAAAAAATGTTTAGCTGTCCGGGATCCAGCATTGGTTTCACACCCAATTCTGTCATTAACTGGAAGGAGGCTTAAAGTTAAAAAAAAAATAGTAAAAATGAGGGATGTCCCAGTAAAATGCCAAAATTCTGTTTTTTTGTGGTTTTCTGATTCAAGCCTGACTGTTCCTGAAAGCTGGAAAGATGGTTACTGTAGCACCACAAACCCTTGGTTATGCCATTTTCAGGGGGAAAAACACGCTTTCTTCTGCAGCCCTTTTTCCCATTTTTTTCCCCATTTTTTAAAAATGTTTTAGGAATATAACATTTTAGCTACATTTTCGCTCATTTCTTGGTCTCTTACAGGGGAACCCACAAACTCTGGGTACTTCTAGAATCCCTAGGATGTTGGAAAAAGGAAACAAATTTGGCGTGGATAGCTTATGTGGACAAAAAATTATGTGGGTCTAAGTGTGAACTTCCCAAATAGCCCAAAAAAAGTTTGGCACCTGTGGGGGAAAAGGCCTGTCAGTGAAGGGGTTAAAGCCTCCCTAAAGTTACTTCAACCCACACTTTTCCCCTTCCTACAGAAAATACCCAACCAAATGGCCGACCAGATGGCACTCGTAAGCACTGCCACCAACCTGAGACCTTCAGATCATGTCTTTGCCTCTACTTTAGCTGAAGATCTTTGTAGCCACCTACAACCTTTTTTTATAATTTAGCAGACTGGGACAATTGCAACAAAACTGGCTGATATCCAGTCCTGAGTATTTAGAGTGCTGTTGACTTCATTGCACTCTTAATATGGTGGACGGAATATCCATCCTAATCAAAGTAAGTCCTCTAGGCCATAATGAACCAATTAGTGCACTTCTTCTCCTCCCAAGCACTCTTATAGAACGTTTTGAAAATAGGCCTAGTCCCTCCGCTTCTTAAAAAAACATTTGCAGACTCAGATGGCCTCAATAGCTTAGTCTCCGACCTTGACTTCCTTGGGAAACTTCTTTTGAGCTCCGTTTGTAACATACCAGAACAACTCATCAATGACAAACTCCTCCTAGATGATTTTCATTAGGGATTCAGAGCAGGTTGTGGCACTTAAAATACTATTGTGGAACTCATAAATGGCGGTTAGCGTATCCTGGATAATGGACATTCATACTTGTAGGTACTCCTGGATCAATCTATAGCATTTGAAACCAACCACAACATTTCAACCCAAACACTGAGAGACTCCAATAGTGTAGAGCACAGGGTCCTGCAGTGGTTTGACTCTTAACATGTTAAGTGATTGTGGCAGACCAAAGTAGGCTGCTCATTCTTAAGTCTTGTTTAACTACCTAAAAGTGTCCTGTCAGGTTCCATTCTAGTAACCACATTTTAAAAATTTGACATGAAAACTCATGCAGACCATCATAATGAGCAATGATAAAACATCACAAATATGCAGATGAAACCCAATTATTTCTGTGGTGCTCCTCCCAGACAATTTCTTCTACTTAGCAAAGCACATAGACAGCAACCAAAACTGGATGAGTCTTTGGCACTTGAACTTTAATCCATGCAAAACTGGGTTTCTCACCTAATCACTCTTGCAGTTCTGTCCAAGCTTAGGTTATGCATCTAGCAACTACAAATATAAAGCATCAGAGACTACTTCAAACAATCATACAAATAATTACAATAAGGCCAAAACACTAAGGCCCTCATTAATACAGATTTATGTGCATGGATACCTTGCAACTGGATGTAATGCAGTGTGTATATGCACAATAAATCCAGCTATATTTGTATCCCACTCAGTGGGGAATACTCATGGCACTGTTCCTACCAGGTAAAATTATATGTGAAATTACATGTAGACTAGTGGTGCCATTTACCATTGCTTAGGTGGGTGACAGGCCAGGGCCTTGGACAGGGATTAGGCTGTACTTGCAGCTGTAACATGCAGTGACTTACTATCTGGGTCTGATGTTCCCACACCCGAATGTGGGAACACCGGGCCAACTGTAATTGGACAGACTGGTATCCAAAGCAGGGAATTTGCTCCCTCCAACTTGTAGCCATGCCCTATACATTTGCTTAGGCTCAATTGTGGAATGAAACCCTCCAGCCTTGATCAAGACCCTCCTATGCATACTTTTATGTGCAGGTTGAGAGATTGCCAAATGATTTTGTCATGCCCTACAGCATTCCACTAACTCAGTGCCTTTATGTCCTGTTCTGTGTGTGTGTGCGTGTCTTCAGAAGGTGAGTTTTCCTAGTGCTGGGAAATAGTAGGGTTAGACCTATGCTCTTACTCTAGCCTGCAGATGTGCATCCAAACTGTTATGCTTGCTATGGGTGCATTGCATTATGCACTCTCACTACAATAGAAAAATGTATGCCCTGGTTATAAAACTTTCTCCATGTATGAATGTTTGGGTATAGCTTCCTTCTTACAAAACTGTTTTGCAGCATTGTGCATCATGCCTGTTCTTGGGAGGAGTTAATGGTGTTCAAGTGACAATTTCAAGCAAAGGAAGTGGGGCACTGTACTGATGATACCATATTAGAAGAAGGCACTTCTAATAGATCACAGCTACAGAACTTTATCTCTTAATTTATATTTGTTTGTAAATGGAACCTTCACAGCACACCCTATTGTGGGTGAGGTAGCAAAGCAGAAACTCAGTTCATGACTTCATCAGATGTCAACTCTCAAGCCCATTGGAAGACTGAGATGCTTTTTTGCATAACTGCCCTGTTAGACCTGACAGCCTTAGGGTGGTCACCCCTAACTTTTTTCCTGTCTCCCTCCCTTTTTTAGATACTGTTTGTGCTGGTTTTAAGACTCTGTGCACCGTACCACTGCTAGCCAGTGCTAAAGTGCATTTGCTCTCTCCCTTTAGACATGGTAACATTGGATCATACCCAATTGGATCATTTCATTTACTAATAAGTCCCTAGTAAAGTGCACTATATGTGCCAAGGGCCTGTAGATTAAATGCTACTAGGTGGGCCTGCAGCACTGATTGTGCCACCCACTTAAGTAGCTCCTTACCCTTGTCTCAGGCCTGCCTGCCATTGCAAGGACTGTGTGTGCAGGTTCACTTCCAATTCGACTTGGCATTTAAAAGTACTTCTCAAGCCTAAAACTCCCCTTTTTTTTAACATATAAGTCACACCTAAGGTATGCCTTAGGTAACCCATAGGGCAGGGTGTGGTCTAGGCAAAAGGCAGGACATGTACCTGTGTAGTTTACATGTCCTGCTAGTGTAAAACTCCTAAATTCGTTTTTATACTGCTGTGAGGCCTGCTCCCTTCATAGGGTAACATTGGGGCTGCCCTCATATATTGTTTGAGTGGTAGCTGCTGATCTGAAAGGAGTAGGTAGGTCATATTTAGTATAGCCAGAATGGTGATATAAAGTCCTGCTGACTGGTGAAGTTGGATTTAATATTACTATTTTAGAAATGCCGCTTTTAGAAAGTGAACATTTCTCTACACTTAAATCCTTCTGTGCCTTACAATCCATGTCTGGCTGGGTCTAGTTGACATTCACTCAGACACAACCCAAACTCATGATACTCAACCTCACTTGCATACATCTGCATTTTGAATGGGTCTTCCTGGGCTGGGAGGGTGGAGGGCTTGACACTTGCATGTCAAAGGACAGTAGCCTGCCCTAACGCAAAGTTCTACCACACCCCCACTGGGATCCTGGCAGACTTGATTGAACTGAAAAGGGACCTTGTGCACTTCTAAGCCACTCTTTGAAGTCTCCCCCACTTCAAAGGCAAATTGGGTATTTAAACTGGGCCTATGCCCCTACCTACTCAGACTCTTCCTGGAGAAGAGAATCTGAACCAAAACCTGCATCCTGCCAAGAAGAACTGCCTGGCTGCCCAAAGGACTCACCTGTCTGCTTTCTGTGAAGGGCTGCAGCCTTGCTGTTGCCCTGCTGCCTTGCTGCTCTCTGGCTGTCGTGAGAAGTGCTCTCCAAGGGCTTGGATAGAGCTTGCCTCCTGTTCCATGAAGTTTCAGGACCAAAAAGACTTCATCTCTACAAGAAAGACTCCTTGTGCGGTGAAAATCGACGCACAACCTGCCAGAGATGACGGCCATTCTGCACTGTGGTGAAAAATTCACTGCATGCCGAACTAGAACGACGCAGCCCGACTTTGCAAGGAGAAGATCGATGCAGCGCCAGAGTAGCAACCGTAAATTCGAGGCACGGCCCACCTGATAGACACACAGCCAAGCCGGAACGATGCAGCCTGACTTCCAGTGAGGAATCGATGCAGCGTCTCAGTGCAGTAGAAATTTCCACGCAACGCCCTCCGGATCAACGCAGCCCCAGTGACTTCATCCTGTCAGCACCGGAAATCCATGCAATGTCCCTGGGGCATCCGAAAACCCCACAACCCGAAGAGGATCCATGGCCGAGCGCCAGAAATCAACTCACAGCCGTCCCTGCTTGAAAACTAAACAACGCATCGCCATGTGCGGTCCAAGAAATCGACACACGATCCCTTTGTTTCCACGCATCTCCTCCTCTGCGGTTCTTTGTGGAGATTTTGCACGCGAACCAGGTACCCTTGTGCTTGAAAGAGACATTTATTGTTTTTTAAAGACTAAAGACACTTTATATCACTTTTAAAGTGATAACTCAACAAATACTTATTGTATTTTAATCGTTTTGACCTGCATCTTATAAGATAAATATGATATATTTTTCTAAACACTGTGCGGTGTTTTTTTGTGGTCCTCTACTGTGTTATTGCATGGTTTACAGCACAAATACTTTACACATTGCCTTATAAGTTAGGCCTGACTGCTCAGTGCCAAGCTACCAGAGGGTAGGCACAGGATAATTTGGATTGTGTGTGACTTACCCTGACTAGAATGAGGGTCCTTTCTTGGACAGGGGGTTACCTGACTGCCAACCAAAGACCCCATTTCTAACATGCCCCCTTTGGGGATTGCTGCAATTCAGAGAGCAAAACTTATGGAGTCAAAAATGCATTTGTGGCTCTCACCTCTCCAGACCTATCTTCATGTGAGACAAGGAACAGGCCTTTACAGGTTTGTGATGACATGGCATTGGGAGGGCTACCCTGAAGAAGTTGTCATCTGGATGTCATGTTCACTGACGGTCCAATGCTGGAGAGGGTATTTGGAATTGGGGAGCTGAATGTCATTCTGCTGTCAGAAACACATTTTTTCTGTCCACTTTAACTAAGGTGGGGAAACTGAGAAATTGAAAGGCAGGCCATCCACGATTTTTGCGGATAACACCATACAGTTACTGTCTAAATGAAGCACTAAGGCCCTAATTAGGACTTTGGCAGCAAATGCCTCCTACTGCAATGGAAGCCAACATACCATCGCCGTGGCTACTGACCATCCATGGCTTTATGACCGTAGACGGAATACCACCAGAAGGCTGGCGGAATTCCATCTACGGTCATGGCGGCAGACGGCTGTAAGATGGCGCTGCTGCCAGCAGCAACGCCACACCAGCAAAATATCGCCTGCCCTATCATGTTCCATTATTCAGCCTGGTGGTGTTTTGCTGGCGGACGCTGCTGCTGGCAGCAGCGCCGTGTCCCATCTACTGCCAGAGGGCCCCCTGCAAGCAGATAAGTTGGGTTCTCCGACAGGAGAGGTGGTGGGAGGTGTTGTGTGCGTGAGTGGGTGTGATTGTAGGTGCATGTTGTGTCTTGAGATTGCGTGTGTGTCTGGATGTATGTTCATGAGTGTTGCTGTGAGTGTGAATGAATGTATGAATGCATGGGTAAATATGTGTATGCGTGTGTGCATAGGTGTGTATGTATGTGCGTGTATGTGTGTAAATGTGCGGGGGTCGGGAGAGGGAGGGGGAGGGAAGGAGAGGGTAGGACTCTGGGAGGGGGACGGGGAAGACCCCTATCAGTGCTAGGGAAGGAATTCCCTGGCACTGATAGTGTTTACCGCTATGGTTTCAGCGGGGGTACTGAAACCACTGAAACCATGGCGGTGGGCGGGGTCATAATGCCATGGGCGGCCTTGTGACGGCCGCCGGGCTGGATACTGAAGTCTCCAGCCTGGCGGTCGTTACTGCTGTGGCGGTAGGTGTGGTACATTGGCGGTTTGGCTTTGGCCAAACTGCCAATGTCATAATAGTAGAGGTAGGTACCGCCAGCCTGTTGGTGGTAATACCTCCACTATACTACCGACCGCCTGGGTCGTAATGACCCCCTATGTGTACTTTGCATGTTTCTCCACAATGGGTATTTTATGGGGATACTAGGTGTTGTGACATTCTAACAGACTACATGAGTGTATTCAGTGGGTTATTGTGTTTCAGTTCTTGTGTCCATGTCCCACTCTCGGTGTGCTCTCCCTGCATTGTGCAAGAGTATGCGCCTCTTTCAGAGTCAGAGTCACTCTGTCCCGTTTGCCTAAGTGCTAGTTTCTGACCTTGGGGTATCACTATACTTTCCCCACTGTCCCAGAGGATGTGACTGCTTGTTCCAGTGTCAGTGTGTGTAGAAACGCACTCAATTCCTTTCTGTCTGTTGCTTCCTCGCTCTTTCTCTGTTTGCCTTTCGATCCCTTCTTAAGTTATCGTTTCAGGCCATTCCCTGGGCCATATCCCTGGGCTACATGTATCTTTAGGAAAATGCTACTGATAATGATATATGAGAGGCTGCTATCCGCACTTAAACCAGGCGCACATTGTGCTTTGTTTTGGGACGGGGGTGGGGTTGGGCGGGGGTGTTGGAATTGGACGGATGGATGTACATGTTAAACCGCGAGGCAAACATATTCGGCCTCCGTTTCCATTAAACCACAAAGGCAACTGTGTGATGGCTATGGCTGTGCTTACTCTTTGAGACCTAGAAAACGTACCTTAGCCTTTATCTTCGTCCCTTATCTTTGCTTGACACTACACGAGAGAGAGACCATCAGCCCAGGAAAGTTTAAACCGCCCCTCCTTCAGTGCCGCCGCATGGGCGTTCCTGTACACCCTCGAAAGATAACGTGACACATTCGTACTTGTAAGTTCCCTCACCAGTGCAAGAAATGAAGGGCATCCATCCGGGCCCCTGATCCTGCTTTATTATTGAGCAGTGGGTTGGTCCCCGTGAAATATGCTGAATGTGTCCCTGTGTAATTTGCTGACATCAGTGCACATTCAGAAGGGCCACATGTCTGATTTCCGTTCATTTCTGCAGCCCACAAACGTTGAAGAGTATCTCTTATTTTCAGCTGGGCCCGAAACAAATTCCTGTTTAAAAGGTGCATCAGCCCTCTTCTTGCTCGAGTAGCATCGAGGCTGGGTGATAACTAGAGCCTAAAACCTAGTTTACCAATGCAGTGGATGGAAACAAAGGCACACAGCTTGCTGCCACTTCCCAAGTACATAAGAGAAACTCTGGTTCCGAGGCAGGTTTTTGACTTTAGTCAACCAATCAGTGGTGTAACAAAACTTGAGGGGGGACCCACTGCAAGGTACCTTGAGGGGGCCCATGCAATTTTTTTATTTCATTTTTTTAGCACCAGTCAACTGCATATAGGGTGTCGGAGTACTTTACATCATATGCACACGTTATGGAGAAAATATACCAATATACCATACAAGTGTGTAAATCAGTGCACAGGAAATATTGCATAAGATTCTGAGGACTACAGGGTGTATTAGACACATGTCCTTACTGTTAGGCATTAATAGCCAGATGTACGAAACAATTTTCTGGTTGCAAACAGGCCATCGGTCCGTTTGTGACCGAATTTTTATTTTTTCTAGTTACCAAAGCAAAATACAATTCTAGAACTTGTTTACCAAATCTCATTTTGCTTTTGCAATTCAGGAAGGTGCATGTCTAGGGCATCCCTTACTAATACCAAATCTCACTGGCATGTTGGAATGTTTTGTGACTCTGAATGCGGTCTCAAAACATTCACAGTTACCAACAACTTCAAGTTGATGGTAACCCATTCATAAATGGGAAGGGGTCTCTCCTGTGTGAATGGAAGCATACATATTTTTTCAGAGCAGGTAGTAGTCCCACGGAACACTGCCTACTCTGAAAAAATTAAAAGAAAACTCTTGATTTTTTTTGTTTGAAATGCATCCCGTTATCCTTTAAGGAAAACGAACTGCTTTAAAACAAAAAAAAATGCTTTATTTAAAAGCAGTCACAGACATAATAATCTGCTGTCCACAGCAGGCCCCCATCCCTGTGAGTGGGGCCATTCCCAGTGGGGTCGGAAATTGCGATCTACGTCATGAATATTGATAAAGTAGGTCTTTGTGACCCCATTGGGAATCACTAAATGTGTCTGAGACACATTTGTACATTTCATTTTGCGAGTCTCTAATTGCAACTTGCAAAAAGTCACAATTAGAAACTCGCAAAATTAAATGGACATAAATGGCCCAAAATATTAAGAGAGCATGGTTAGGAGAAACATAAAGTTAGGATTTTAAAATGTAACAAAGTGATTCGGTGTCTATACTAATAGGACTTTATTACTACCCAAAAGAACCCTTATGGCAATGTTAAACTAACAACAGATTGAGAAAAAAATGAGGTTTTAAACTCATGCATTGCAGTTTGTATACAATTCCTTAATTCTGTTTTGTGACTCACTGTGCCATTTTAGAAGGATTGCAATGTATGACCTGCAGGTAACATAATATCAATTTGTCAAAATCAGTAACCCACAAAGCAATCTGCCCAAATATAATCTGTGATCTGCATTTTATACAAGGGGCTTTGCAGCAAGTACATCAACCTGCTATGATACGTTATGAGTCAAAACTGTGTCTTGAGAAAACACTGATCTTTCTGGGCATTCCATTACTGGCCAGAGTCATCTTATCATTATTATAATTCCCTCAATATTGCTTGGGACACAAAGATCTCTGCAGCAGGAGACTTAACCCGGTAAGATATTTAAAAATGGAGCATCTTTGTGACCTCTTGCTTAAGCCACAACCGATTCACTGTCATGTTTCTACTTGTTGCAAATTTATATGCAACAGTTTTTAAAATAAAAATAAATATATATATAAATTGACAGTCTGTCTCTTCTTTTCAAGAATCTGGCCCTTGTGACTCTTTCCTTGTTCAAGAGTAGAAACAGGCCAGTTTGAACACAGTGCCCACCACACTTTTGAAAGGCAGAATAAACTGTGCTCTCTGGGCAACAACCTGCAAAACTACATACTTTGTGTTCTGCCTTGTGATTGTAATCCCGTCACACTTTCCAATATAGATACTCACACCCTCTTGTATTTGCTTGTTGTGTTGTTTCTTATTGATAGTTTGTTCTGAAATGTTTTGGTGATATTTGTGCCAACTATACCTTCTGCCAAAATAAGGACAACTTACACTTACACAAATTAAAGGATGTTTGTACTTCGAGTGCCAATAAAGTAGCTTGTGATAAGTACATGTGCAGGGAAAAACAAACATTCCACCAGGGCCTAAAACGTACGAGTCACTGAACAATGATACATTTCAAAGTAAACATCTCCCACTACATTGATCCAAAGTGCTTAGGCCAAGATGACCTCAAAGAGGACTTGTGGATTCACCCCGAGAATCTAAAATTATTAGAATATTGTTATTCTGAAGTAGAAATTAGCCACCACCGTGCATCAAATAGGACTAGCTTGAAAGGCATCTGCAAAGACCTCCTTTGAAAGGCACAACCAGAATACCAACTGTGCAAAGAACACTCAAAGATTTGTATTCTATAACAACGGAGCAAAATAAAAATGCACCCAGCATGCACATTTTCAGAGCTGTTTATCATTCACAATGCCACCTTAGTATTGTATATCTTGTTAATGTGATTGCCAGCCCATAGTGTTTCCACCATCGCACCCCAGATTCTAGAGGGCTTTTGAGGGCACACTCAGGCCTTGTAAATGGGCTTTTCCTGTTTTGCATACCAATCTGTTGCAGCTTGACATTCCGAGAGTGTGGGGGGATTCCCATGTACATGCAATCTTTCTTTTTTTTTTTTTGCAATTATCAGTGCCATTCCCACCAGTGTGCATTCTCCAGTGGTTCCCCCAAAGTTATCTAGAACACCGAGTAAGGTCACCTCGGGTGAAAAATCTATATACCTTTCCCAGACATTAGTATTTTTGCCGTAATCTGCCCGGTTTTGGTGATAGTACGGCATGCCAGACCATGCGAAAAAGCACTCTGCATCTTGATTTGGGCAGCAGAATCACATTGCCACTGGAAGCCTACCAGTTTGTCAGAGGTGTTGTGGTATAAGCTACACTTAGGTCGCACAAGTTGAGGAAATGGCATAATTCGAATCTCTCTCCAGTCTGTATCACCAGGGAATCCAGCCCACCCTTCCTCTTTTTGATTGAGGGCTACAAATCTGTCAGGGGCATTAGTAGCTAGCAAGCTTTATATTTGTGACATTTTGCCTTTTACTAAGTGAAGCATCAAAACTTTGGCGTCCATTGGCCTGCATTCTGGGATTTTGGATTGATGACTAGCGAGCATGTGATGGGGATGTAGATATTTATGGAACTGAGTGCGAGACAAGCCAAAATGGGTATATAAATCTTGGAATGATCTCCTGTGCGAACCTTGCCAGATATGTCCTATGTCCGTGCTGCCAGTCTTGTCTTCACTTTGTAGTGGGAGCTGTGTGACTTGACCATCTTCCCTGCCATAGATGTTTTTTTTGGTGTAAATTTTACACCCCATCAGCTGCAGTGCAGATCATTCCATCCACCATCCTGTCAATTCTTGATCACTAAAACCTGGAACGTCCAGTAATATAGCCGGAGATCTGTCATTCCCATTCCTCCATCATATACAGATTGTTGACACTTATTTGGGGTAAAACAGAGAGGATGACCCACCCACAGGAAGGAAGAGATCATAGATGCAATGTCTTAAACCAGTTGTTGGGGATCAAGTGATCAAGAGGGGAAAATATTGAAGGGCAGATAGGAAGGGTGGAAGTATCATCATGTTGAACAAGGCCACCCTACCAAGGATAGGGAGAGGAGGTTTTGCTCATTTAGGAAGATCTTGCTTCATTCAGATCAAAAGGGGAGAAAGGTTGAAGCTCCACATCAGACCTCGTTCCAGAGGAATGTGAACACTCCGATATTGAAATCTCACACCCATATAGTGATAGAGGTCTGCCAGACCTGGATCTCAGAGTCCCCTTTGAATGGAACCAGTAGGGACTTGGCCCAGTTTGTTCGAAGGCCAGAGGCCTCCCCATATAAGTGAAAGATTCCTAGAAGCAGGGTCCTGATAAGTGGAGGTTGGCCAGGGAAAGAAGCACATTGTCAGCATAGACTGCCAGTCTATCTCCCGCAGCTTCTCCCCTTTGCCATCTCTGCAGTTGAACATTGCACCAAATTAGCTAAGCCAGTTGTTCTACAACAAGAGAGAAGAGGGGGGCGGGGCAGTAACAGACAGACTTGTCAGGTTCCTCCATATTTCAGCGATATGGTTGACAGCATGCTTTTTATTTGTACCTGTGCTGAGTTGAGGACCTTGTCTAAGAGAGACTAATCAATGGAGTTGAATGGTTTCACAAAGTTTACAAGTAGGAGAGCCCATGGGCCCTGTATGTAGCGAAGGCAGGCCAGTGCCATGTGAACACAGCATATACAGTGACAGGTGCTATGGTTGGGCATGAAGCCACATATCTGAAGAAACTCTTAGTGAGGGAAATTAACCTTCCAATGTAAACCATCGAACAGGTGAGTCCAAGGTGTACTTCTGAGTGCCTTGTTCAGGGGTCCTCTCTGCTAATATTTGATGTCAGATTGCAGGTCAATAAAGGGGAGGCTGAAAAGGCTGCTGGAAAATGTTGACTACCGA
Organism: Pleurodeles waltl; assembly: GCF_031143425.1. Classification (NCBI taxonomy): domain Eukaryota; kingdom Metazoa; phylum Chordata; class Amphibia; order Caudata; family Salamandridae; genus Pleurodeles; species Pleurodeles waltl. The sequence goes on along the minus strand of NC_090446.1, from coordinate 202,806,410 downwards.
TATCTTGGCGTGCGGTAAGAGAATCTGCTTTCAGAAAATTGTCTACTCATTACTCGAAACACAGGTTCATCCGCCTAATCTAAGACTACATGCTGGGTATCGGACAGCAGCAGTCAACCACATAAGACCAGTCAACAAATACTGCATCTTTACTAAAAGACATGGCAAAATAGTAGCTTGCAAATCCATTATCTCTACACCCAAGCTCCTCGGGCGCACCCTCTGATTCTGGACCATTGACTAGCTGCAAGCCAATCATGTATGAGTTCCTTAGTACCAGAACAATGTAACTTAACTTGTGCTCCAGTGATTGATCTGTAAAAAATAAGGTGTCTGGACCAAACTTAAGCAAGTGTGACAGTTTGAACTATTGCAGGCCACCTAGATTGCTAAGTATGGACTAGGAGCACTGGTTCTTTTTAAGTATGTGTAAGTGTAAAACATTTGTCAGTGTTCATTAATTGAGAGGGACTAGTTTTTTGTGTGTGTCAGTTTCACCACTGCTTTGCAGGCTTGTCAAAAGGCAGTTTCAGTAGGAGGCGGCACTGCTGCACTTTTAATATTGCCTTACAAGAAGCAGCACTGCTATACAAGTTTACATTGGTAACTTTTTTCTTTCTGAACAGAGACTTTTGGTTCATGAGTCTTTTCTTCTATTTTATTGTTACACACAGGAATTACATCATACACATCTGTAACAAAAGTAGAATAGTTCAGGGATGTAGGTGTGCGTATGGGTGTGTGGGGATGTGGGTGAGTGGCTGTGTGGGGGTGTCGATGTATGCATGTTTGTCTGTCTGTTGTGGTTGTCCCGGCATGTGCTATGTTCCCACCACAGTAAGATGGTGCATGATATTGGTGTCTTCTGACACACTACTAATTACTACACATTCAATTACACAAATATGCATCATGCAGGTACAAATAATTTTGGTGATTTCCGTATCACATTGCACCATTAGTGGGTCCTGAACCCCTTAATCACAATACACCTGTCCATATCGCATTGAACATTACCTATAAAGGGATGTCATTATTAATGACAGACCTACTCACTTTTTCGGGGTATCGCCACATGAATAAAATTCCTACATACCATTATTCATTATAGTATCAACATTAAAACCAATGGGTACAATTACTATAAGTATATGCATTATACATTATAAGAATAGGCTTTGCAGTGTTCATGAAAACTCAACTGAGAAAGAGTCAATGTGACAGACATCAAAGCTGCTATACCTATCTATACATGAAACACCATAAAAAGTCATGTAACAAACAGCGGTGCAAGATAAAAGAGTAAAGTATATGACTAAAAAAGCTCATCTCAAAATGTCTCATTCTTTCAGCACCCTACATGAAAGTAAATTTACAGGTAACCTTGAGACAGGGAAAAAGAAGAATGAATGAAGACTAATATTTAACAGACTTTTACCATTGAACAGAACTTTTCAGAAATACCCCTCTCACAATAACCGACAAATGGGTCTGATGGCATACAAATATAGCAAAAAGCTGGCTTGCATTGAATAAAACCTTGAGACTTAAGAACAAGTACCAAATATTTATGTCTGAAAGGCTGATAACATTTACAAAAAAAGACTGAAATTGACAAGTCTTTGGGGAAAGATTCATCACAAGGGTTAAACAGGATCAACTCAGGGTCATATTGGCCCAGATGAAAGCATACATAGCTTCTGATGGTACCAAAACAAAACTTTGTCAAAAGACCCCTTTCTCATACGGTTTGTCATAGTGAGGTATAGTACCATGCCCATACTGGCTTGGATGATAGCTATATCCCTCACGGTTGGCTTGATTAATTCCCTGTTTTCTCTATTGATAGCTGCAAACCTCATGTAGAACTCCTTCACGCTAGCGCTATCTCTCCTCTGCTAATAGACTGTGGTGAAGTAAATGGATCTAGTCTACCCAAGGATTCTGCCATTTTCTTAATGTGGTTTAACCTTGGTATCCTAAGCCCAAGGTCACAATCAAGACTGTCACATACGACTTCAGAGTGGAATGCCGCTTTCTCATTACTCCATAAAAAAATCCAAAGGAGGAGCTGGAGAAGCTCCAGTTAGTCTGCCACGTAGATCAACCCAAGCTCCTCATGTAAGAAATAGTGTGGACTACAGGGTCAAAAGCCCAATACGCGCCTGCCGAAATCATGTTTCTTCAGCTGCAACTTAGTGCAAAACAAAAGCCTCATATTTCAGCCCCATTAGTCAGAACTACTTATCATTTCAGTTTATATATTTCTAAGAGCAGCAATAAAGGTTTGCTACCAACTTTTCAGGCCGTTATATGATGAAAGTACGCATGACTAAACACTCTTGCTTTAACAACACGGTTTCAACAACGACAGTGTATTTACCATACATGCCTTTACAACAAATTTCATTGCAAAAGTATATTTGGTAAAGGAACATGTGTGGTAAAATCTCCCCCACCTGATACCATACTTCGCCCCCCAGCCATTAAAACTGCCCCTTGCACTCCTTGCCCCGAGCCCTAAAAGTAACCCGCCCTGTCCTAAAAGCTACCCTGCGGCCCCCCTGCCTGAGACCCAAAACCCAGTCACTGCCATAAAACTACCCTGACCCCCTCCCCCACCGCCCTAAACCCTAAAACTGACTCTGACATGTCCTAAAACCTACCCTGACCCCCCACCCTGAACCATGAAACTAGCCCCGCCCTAAAAACTACCCTAACCCCTTCCGCTCTGAACCCTAAAACCTACCTCACCTTGTCTTAAAAACTATCCTGATACCCAGCTCTGGCCCTGAACACTAAAACCCACCCAGCCCAGACCTAAAAACTACCCTGACTCCGCCCCCCAGTTGCCCTGAGACCTACAACCCAGTCAACTGTCCTAAAAACTACCCTGAGCCTCCCCCACCCAGCCCTGAACCGTAAAACTGACCCTGCTGTGTCCTAAAGACTACACCGACCACCCCCTGCCATGAATCCTAAAACTGACCCCTTCCTGTTCTAAAAACTACCTCGACCTTCTGCCTCCACCCTGAACCCTAAAACCTACCCCACCTGGTCCTAAAAACTACCCTGACCATCCAACCCAACTGTGAACCCTAAAAGCGACCAACCCTGTCCTAGAAACTAAGCCTTCCCTGAAAACCCAGTCAACTGTTCTAAAACCTACCTGAGACACTGCCCCCACCCTGAACCATAAAACCAACCCCACCCTCTACTAAAACGTACCCCAACCTCCCACCCTGAAACTGACCCCACTCTATCTTAAAAACTACCCGACCTCCAGCCTCTGCCCTGAACTTTAAAACCTATCCTGCCCTGTCCTTAAAACTTCACCGAACCCCCACACTTAACCCTAAAACTGACCCTGCTCCATCCTGAAAACTACCCCAACACCCTGCTCCCGCCCTGAACCCTAAAATATACACCTCTCTGTCCTTAATACTACCCTGACTCCCCACTCCAACCCTGAGGCCTAAAACCCAGTCAACTATCCTAAAAACGACTCTAACCCCCTGCCTCGAACCTTGAAACTGACTCTGCCCTGTCCTAAAAACTACCCCGACCCCCTGCCCTGAACCCTAAATCCAACCCCACCCTGTTTTAAAAACTACCCGACTTCCCGCCTCCCCTCTGAACACTAAAACCTACGCAGAGTCCTAAAAACTACCCCGCCCCACTGCTCCTGCCCTGAACCTTAAAACGACCCCACCCTGTCCTAAAAACTGCCCAAACCCTCTGCCTGCCCTGATCCCTAAAACCCAGTTAACTCTTCTAAAAACTACTCTGAGCCACTGCCCCCAACCTGATCCTTGTCCTAAAAACTACCCCGACCTCCTGCCTCTGCCCTGAGCTTTAAAACCTAACCCGCCCTGTCCTGAAAACTACCCCATCCCTGGTGTGAACCCTAAAACCAACCCCGCCCTGTCTTAAAAACTACCTTGACACCCCAGCCCGCCCTGAACCCTAAATTCGACCCCACCCTGTCGTAAAAACTATCCCACCCCCACACTAACCCTAAAACCCACCCTCCCCTGTCCTGAAAACTACCCCGACCCCCTGTCCTGAACCCTAAACCCTACCTTGCCCTGTCCTAAAAACTACCCCAACCTTCCCTCTCCAAACCCTTCCCCAGCCCTACTTACCTCTCTCTCCTCTACTCTCAGCTTCTTCAAGTTCCGCCCGGGCAGCTAGGCGCTCTCTCTGCCTTAACCACGCATATGTGCGGTTCAGGCACATGGGTGGTAAAGGCAGAGTCATCGTGGAGGCAATTGTTGGTGCGCATGCGGGGAATCGGCACACGTGGCTCTGCCCGTGTTGTTAAGGCCGTTTTCCTTTCAGGACATATCAAATAAAGCTCTAAAGAATGATTAAAATGAGGGCAGTGATTGGCAATGCAAGGCAAAAAAACTGTGACAGGAGTTGAAGGTCACCCTGGGATCGGGGAATTCAGAATATCTTGAGATATTTGTTTACCCCTTATGGGGATTGGTCTGACTTTTATGTTTTTCCTCATGCACACACACACACACCATATTGTGGGTTTTGGTTATGTTGACTTCAAGGTCCAAATTGTACATAAAGAGCACAAAATTCTCGATAAGACCTCATAATCCACTGGGCATTTGAGCTTACCGAACTGCATTGTGTCCATAATGTAGAGCTGTAACTGACATTAAATTTCCCTTAAGTAGGCCTTTCCTAGTTGTTAGAAAGAATGAATTCAGACCATTTTATATATGAAAGGATCAGGACTGGTGCCAGAACACACCCCTGTTCCCCCTGGAAAACCTGACAAATTCCGTGCATTCCTCCTCCATTCTGTACCTGACCATTCCTAAACCCCCAAATTGTAATGCATGCTGCAAATCGACATGCGGCAAGAAGAATATGTCATAGTTTTGAATGATTCACATGGTGGAAGGTGCTGCTTAGGTCCATGAATGCAAGAAAAGGAAGCCCTTTTTTGCAAATGAATATTTACCAATTAATTGGCTTGGATTTAGACAATGTTCCTGTCCTTTGCTGAATCCATACTGGACCTTACTGTTGGTGCCAAAATGTTGTGACCAGTCCGCTTTCTTATGCAGGATGGTTTGACCCACAAATTTTACGAAAGTCCAGTAGTGATATTGATCGATAGCAGCAAGGATCCTGCCTGTAGCCCTTCTTGAATATAGGAATACTGATGGCTGTCAGCCCAGAAGCTCGGATCTTGTAGGTTACCATGACTTTCTGAATGTTGGTGAAAGTAGATGCCCATAAGGCTGTATTTTACTTATAAAGGACAATAGGGAACCCGTCCAGGCTATGTGCATTTTTACACAGGCTGATCGATATGGCTGTGATCAACTCTTCAAGGATGAACTTAAGGTCAAGAGGGAATGGAGAGAGACCCCAGTCATAACTTCATACATAGTGCCCACAAAGGAGTATATACGTTTGAAGTGTGCAGTTCATCTTTCTGCACTAATAATTCCCCCTTGCTGTTAACACCAATTGACCTCTTTCCAATAACAATGTCCCGAAAGCCCTTAGTATCATTTTTCTTGTAGGTTCTAATTAGATTTTCCCAGGCTTCTTCCTTCAGAACCTGCTGCCTCTTTTTTAATAGAGCGTGTATAGATATTCCTTGTGAAAGCTTCGGCTATTCTATCTGTGGGTCTACTGTAAGAGCTGATAACAGGTGTAGATTGACAGCTCTGCAATTCAAATCAAACCATCCTAATGGAAGAGATTGGGTTGTTTTAGCGTGACCAGTTAAAAGGGTGTTAATGGAAAAGCTTAACTCTTCAAATACCTCAATCATGCCTACTGGAGGCAAATCAGTGGTTAGCAGTTGTCCGAGAATCAGGCTGTGACTACCCCTTACTGTTGTTGTCAACTGGGTAGTGATATTCACAGTAAGAAATTTGGTTGTTGGCTAATTGAAGTGTAATCCGTGGTCAAGTAACAACCACAATCCTTGTCAGGATAAGATACAAGCAAACCCCAAAATAACCTGTGTCCTACCCCTGGGAAGTTGACACAGAGCAATCAGGCTAACATAGAGGCAATGTGTAGAGTATTTGTCCAACACTTTAAACAGTAACACAGTGAAAAGACGATACAAATGGAGCCCACAAGTTAGAATAATAGAATGGATTTTAATAAATAAAACAAAACCAACATGACAAAAATCCTATCTGCAGAACTGGTGAAAAAAAGCACAAAAAGCACAAAGTGCTACTGGGAATTATCTTGCCTTGCCAGGCTAGGATAAAGTCACAAGTTCAGGCCGACCATGATGGAGCGCAGTCTGGCTACAGGGACCCGGTTAAGCCCACTGGACAATCATGGTTGCAGAGCATTGCAAAGATCCTCCTGGAAGATGTGTCTCACTGCTGAAGCGATTCATTGGTTCCGAGATGTGGCAAGGCTGTGGGGTGAGGTCTTGTAGAGTCCACGTTTAAGATCAGAGCGAGGGGTCTTGCGATGTGAAAGCCTGTGTTGGGGATGTGTTGAGCAGTTGAGACTTTGCATTGATTCCAAAGAGTGGGTAAGCTGTGATGTGATGCGAAGATGCAGCATTGTCATTAAGGCTGCCGTCGACGAGAGATGTGAGGATCTGCTCCGGGAAAGCAGAGCACAGCGTTTTTTTTTAAAGGAGATGGGTTGGAACCAAGATGCAGGATGCAGCACTAATGCAATCCCTTTGTGACGGGTCAAATCCACACAGCAGCAGCAAAGTCTGTTCTGCTCATGGATGCTCTGCCCTGCTGAGGAAATGTCTGTTCTCCTCAGAGATGTGTCGCTCAGCAGAGAGGGGGGTCCTCAGTTCTTCTGGCAAGCACCCCAGGCCCACTTCTAAGGGTCCAGGACTGGGATGGCACCACTTGACGGGGCAGATTCACAGATGGCAGAAGCAGGGTGGTTGGAAGTCTGTTATATCTTTGAGACTTCAGATCTGGAGACTAGCCAGCTATCCCCTGGAGTCACTCTGGGTTTAAAAGATGCAGGCCCAGTCCTTCTCACCCATGTAGGAGGACAGCAGGTCATCACAGAAAAGCAGGAGTCCATGGTGTAGTCCAGCAGAGTGGTAGTCCTTCAGAAGCAAAGCAGTCCTTCTTCCTGGTTGAGTATCCACAGGTTCAGAAGTATACTGAAGTGATGGTGTATGAAGTCCAGAATTTATACCTTGGTGCCCCAGTACTGGAAGCTGGAAGAAACTTCTAGACGGTGGCTTTAAAGGGAATTTCCTGCCTACCCTGTCCTGGTTCCAAGCTGGCTGGAATGACAATACAAGGTAGTTAAACCTTTATGTGTGGACTTGAGATAACCAATTCAGGTGTAAGTGAGGCTGTGTCTAGCTCCTCCCTCCTATCACGCCGTAGATGGCCCATCAAGTCACATCTAATCTCCCATTATGTGTGGCTGCCTAGGAGAAATACACAAAGCCCAACTGCCAACTACACCCACTCATGCAACCAAAAACAGCCTGCAGACACCAAATGGGTAATGCAGAAAAATGCTGACTTTCTAAAAGTGGCATATTCTGAATTACAATTTAAAGTCTGACCTAACCATAAATTAGAATTTTAAATTATGATTCCAGAGGCACCACACTTGAAGAAATGATCTTTTCCTATTCGGAAATTACACTTATAGAATGTAATAATGCACCTAGATTGTAATCATATGGGAGAAATAAGCATTGCAGTAGTGAAATATGAATTTGAGAGTTTTTCACTGCCAGGGCATGTAAAACTTGAAGGTACGTGTGCTACTTGTTAAATACATTGCACCCTCTCATCTGGGCTGTCAAGGGCCTGCTCTAGTGATGACATATGTATTAAAAAGGAAGGGTTAGATCTGACGAGGGTTGTTTGATCAGGTTGAACTGGCAGGTTAAAACTGCACACACAGGCGCTGCAATGGCAGACCTGAGATCTTCAGAGAGCTACTTAAGTGGGTGACACAATCAGTGCTGCAGGCTCACTAGTAGCATTTAATTTACAAGCCCTGGGAATATGTAGTGCACTTTACTGGGGACTTATAAGTAAATTGAATATGCCAATTGGGCATACGCCAATATTACCATGCTTAGAGGAGAGAGCACAAGCTATTTGCTCACTTTACCATTGCTATCCAGTGCTAGAGTTTTAATATCAGCAAAAACACGGTCAGAAAAATGGAAAAGGAATGCAAAAGGTTGGGGGGAAGACCACCCTAACATTCACTAACTGCCATTTCAGCCGAAGACCATTGTCCTTAGTGGGGAGGTCAGTTATATATTTGTGTATAGCTGGAAGTGGGGTGACCCAAAGGTAAAATGGTGAGAGGTTTATTCTGGAGGGTCCTAAGGGCATGGTGGGTATTATGCAGAATCAGCCATCCTGCTATTTTGGGATTCCTACGGTTGGTTACCACACAGTCCCAGAGGCCAGCCTCCGTGGCTTTGTGTTCCCATGCTGTGATTTGCTGCCATCAGTAAACAAGGCCCTACCATTAGTTGTTGTTAGACCTGACAGCCTTAGGGTGGTCACCCCTAACTTTTTGCCTGCTCCCTCCACTTTTTAGTTACTGTTTTTGCTGGTTTTAAGACTCTGCACTCTTAACCACTGCTAACCAGTGCTAAAGTGAATATGCTCTCTCCCTTTAAACATGGTAACAATTGGACTATTTAATTTACTTATAAGTCCCTAATAGAGTGCACTATATGTGCCCAGGGCTTGTGGATTCATCTCTTCAAGAAGGACATCTTGTGCAGCGAAATTCGATGCATTGCCTGCCAGAAACGACGCACAACCTGCCCTGCGGTATAAATGTCACTGCATGCCGAACCCGAGTGACGCAGCCCGACTTCACAGTGAGAAGATAGATGCAGCGCCAGCGTAGCGTCTGGAAATACCATGCACGGCCTACTGGATCGGTGCACAGCTGACCCGGAACAACGCAGCCCGACTTCAAAAGAGGAATCGACGCAGCGCCTGTCGTGCAGTAGAAAATTTGATGCAGCGCCCACCGGATCCACGCAGCTCCTGTGACTTCGTCCTGCCAGCACAGGAAATCCACGTGCTGTCCCGGGGCGTCTGAAAACCCTGCAACCCGTGAGGATCCGTGACAGTGCGCCGGAAATCGGCACACAGCCATCCCGGCGTGAAAACTAAACAACACTTCGCCGTGTGCGGCCCGAGAAATCGACGCACACCCCTTTGTTTCCACGCATCGCCTCCTCTGCTGGTCTTTGCAGAGATTTTTCACGTGAACCAGGTACTTTGTGCTTGAAAGAGACTGTTTGCTTTTAAAAGACTTAAGATACTTTATATCACTTTTCAGTGATAGCTCAACATATATGTATTGCATTTGAATTGTTTTGACCTGCATTTATCCAGATACATTTTATATATTCTTCTGAACATTGTGTGGTGTATTTTTGTGGTGCTATATTGTGTTATTGCATCATTTATTGCACAAATACTTTACACATTGCCTTCTAAGTTAAGCCTGGCTGATCAGTGCCAAGCTACCAGAGGGTATGCACAGGATAATTTGGATTGTGTGTGACTTACCCTGACTAGAGTGAGGGTCCTTGCTTGGACAGGGGGTAATCTGACTGCCAACCAAAGACCCCATTTCTAACAGTTGTCATAGAAAAAATAGTTGCCAGATGGGAAAGCCATTGGAGTGCAATCAAGCCCATGTGTACCCTCCATAACGGGTTCCAATGGTATTATACGAACATCTACATACCCCTGCTCCCCCACCCTGATGAGTTTTGGTCGTAGGTGGGTATGAATGGTTAGTTTTGTGATCTCATGCTCCATACTTGTTGTTTTCTCCATGAGTGAGGCAACAAAGGCATCAGTCATGGTTTTAAACTTCTCAAGCAGCAGAGCCCAGTTGACATTCAAGGTTTCCCCTTTGGGTTCCACAGCTGTCTTGCGCAAACTACATGCATCCAGGGCTCTAGCTGTAGTTGAAATTTGAGGGGCTTCTGCCTTATTGCTGCAGAGGCTATTATTATGTTGCTTCCTCTCAACAGATGGAACCTCATTGCTGACAAGTGAGGATTCCAAGTCATTAACTTCCCTCGCAAAAGTCCCAGCCCTCATAGAATATACAACAGTCGCTTGGACAGTATTGGTATTATTACTAACTATAACTTTGTTTGATAAAGGTGTATTGGGTGGGGACATTGATAGTAAATCACCTTGATCCATAGACAAACACCTTTCAGGCAGGTCAGTTTCTTTAGATCTAACTCCAACTGCTATAGTCAGTAATGAGTAGAGTGTAAAGCCTGTGGTTCCTGCTGATGCTTTAGCTTTGTCTCCATTTGCTTGCTGCTTCTGTCTCACCATGGGCCCAATATATATTGCAAATAGAATGGACACCTGGTAGCAGCTGAGTAGTGCTGCAGGGTAAATGAGCCTTACATACGGCACCAAACGAAGGGACCAGTACATAGAACAGAGTAGATGTTGGTGGGACAATGGTAAAAAATTGGTACCTTCTTAGGCAGGTCGTGAAGGGATCCTGAAGGCAGCTATTATTGACCATAAACTTTGATGCAATGTGATCCTCTGGCCAGGAGAGGTGGCCCAGCTTCCTTCAGCGATGACAGGTGTAGATGGGCCCACTCGTGGCCACGGGGATGGGAAGCACGCTATAAAGTGTGTGAGGGCACTCCTCCTTCTGTTCCTCCCCCTTCTGCAGCGTGGCCATGTGGACTCTGGAGACCGTTTACTGTTCAAGGTATATTCGGAAACCATCTCTAGCAGATTCCCAGAGGGTCGTCTATGTTTTTCTATTACAGTTAACTATAGAAATTTGGCAACAGCTCCACCTTGTTAGTTTGTGAAAGGTCATCGGCACCAAGCCGCTGGAACACCAAACTGAAAACCTCCAAGTGCCAACTGTGACTGATGCCAAAGGTAACATGGACAGCTTGAATCCTGCTTTCCTCCCAAGGCAGCTGGCTTATTGTCCATCGGGCCAACAAGCTGCCTGTATCACCAAAAGCCAGTCATCGGTCTATGCTTTCCCCTCACGGCACCTGCTCTCTTCTCTGGCAAACCTCTGGCACAACACATTGATTTGATTCCATAATAGGGACTGCCTGTCAATTCAGCCTCACATTTGTCATCTGTAGCATGATTAAGATTGTCAATAAAGCATTTTTAAGTAAAGCATTGGAATTCAAAGCTTTTAAATGCTTCAGCCCGGTGGTTCGTTTTGTTGTCACTGCAAGGCTATCTCACTCTCCTTTTAACCTTTTTCCTTTTGAGTCCCGGGTACTCGTCAATGGAAAACCCAGGTGCTGCAGGTGTTGGGGGCAGGGAGGGAAGCCCACTCCAGCTCTGCTGTGCCAGCTCCCTGCCATACCAGCAAGATTTATTGCCAGTATGGAAGCCGCCTTGTGCATTTTCCTCGCTTGCAATAGAAGCTACACTATTCCCTCTGGCCACACTGGTGGGCAGGGAAGCAGAAGGCTGGCACTCACCACGCACTCTAGAAAACTGGGACACGGGGCAGGAAATCCGCCCAACCTAAGTTGTTGCATTACGATCTGGAGATGAGGGAGTCACCTAACCCATTACTGATACTCTGGCCCTCCTCCATAAATTAGGGTCCCGGGGATGGGATCCTGTGATTCATTCATTACTCCACCAGCCCCCAGAAAGATGGAGGCCCCAGGGGGCAGTAGGAGGTATGGGGAGCGAGCCATGTGCACATCCCCTTCTGAAAGGGATATAATTAAATAACTATGTGCTCACCACTGAGACCTGACCATTCCTGCCTGGGGGTTTCTTTTGAAATAGGGGTGGAGCACTTCGCTTCCGTTCTTGCTTTTTCTTTGATTAAAGGTAAAATCTTTGAGGATGCCTATCTCGGGAACAGATGGACCTATTTTCTTGTTCTTTGGCTCTTGCTGGACTAGACATTGCATCCAGGTGCTCCACTCCAGCTGATGGGAGCATCTCGTGCACCCCTACCTCTACCAGCCAGCAGAGCAACTCCTTCCCCACAATCCCCGGGCCCCAGAGCAATCTGGCTGTCTTGCAGAGTATCTGTAGGGGCAGTTGAGTCCAGGGCTCTGTGGCATAGGTTGGCCAGCAAAAGTGGGCCTGCAGACCTATCCTTTGTCAGCTGGTGACAAAGTCCTAAGGCCATAGTTGCAAAGCATCAGGTGGCTTCTCTTTCCATCAGGGCATCCATTCTGCTGATGTCATCTCCCGGGCGCAGGCTCTTCTCAACTGTCTCTCCTTTGTGCAGGGGTTTTAAGTTGGAATGGAATGTTTTAGGGCCCAGGCACCCCTGGCCAATCCTTCGATAGCACCTCACCCCAGGCCTGTCCTATCCTTATGCATCGCATTATGGAATAACCCAATATTTTGACTTTATGTTTTGTCTGGAAAGAGCTTTTCTGAGGGCCTCAGCTCAACCCCTAGCTGACATCACTGCCTGACCCCTTCCCACCAAAACCTCGAATGCAAGCATCTACTCTATTGGTTTCAGATGCTGGGCCCACTAAATTTGTTCGAGTGGGCCTGGGTTGTCCAAACTCTTTTGTAGTGTGAGAAGCTAATTATCGGATGTAGTTGTCCCCCCACACCCCTTTTCTATCTTGTCACCGAATTGCTCCTTTTATATGGTGAGGCCTAAGTTCCCTCTGCTAGGAAGTAATTAACTTGGCCCAGTGGGAGAGGTGAGGCTTGATTTCTGATTATGAGCTGAGCCATAGAAATATGATACATCTTAAGTCCGATAACATATGGATTTAGTATGTTATGAACTGCAAATTCAAACTTGCCGTGTATGTTTTACCACACTTTGCTGGACTGTGTAGGGCTCACTGGAGCTCTTTAGGGCATATTTCACATATATGTATAAGACTTTCCAGTAAGCACTACTGACCTATCTATTAATGCCCACTAACATCACAAGGCTTACCCAGGTCAACACAAACCCTTGCAGAGTCCCTTCTGCAACAGGCTACCTGCCCTCAGATATGGGGCTGTGCATTATAGTAGTCTCACATGTGCAGCTTGCATCCACATGTGCATGCGTAACACGCCCTAGATGTTCCACAGCCAGTCTTATCTTGAAAGGCAGACATTGGCAGTAAACACACTTAGTACATTCATTGTCAGTTTACCATGAGTTAGTGAGAATCACACAGAATGAAAAAAGGAACAAGTAGTTAATTGCAAAACATCCTGGTGAACTAAATGGATAGAACCCATTTGCTACATGAATCAAGGAACTTTTTCTGTTTTATCCACTTCCATCTCCACCAGTATAAATTCATGAACCCTCCTTCGCTTCCTGTAAATCTTATTAGTAAGTGCTGATATTTGGACTTTGTGTGTGAATCTTTTAGAATCTGCCCACTGGAAAAAAAACAATCTTCTTTCTGGGCAGAAGTTAAACAAGTGATGCTTTAACACCCGGAAGGCATATATGGAGCTGGCAGACAATCTTTATAAATTTAATTGTACTCTTTATTCCCCAGCTCTGTTCGAGGGGCGCTAATAATGTAACATTCTTCCATCAACCATCTATCAGCGTCCTTCTTCTACCCTTACATCCAGCTGAAGTAAATTCTGCTGGAATTGCTGGCAGAAATATAAGCTTTTTAGAACTATTGAGAGATGAGGTAGTTCATTGTGCAAACTGACTTCCATGACAAAAATAACAGATACAGTGTAGGCAGCAAATTGTGGAGCTCATTGACGAACTGGGCCGATACATGCCACTGGGACACCTACTGCCTCAACTTCTCTACATCAGGCATCATGGTACTTTTTCTGCACTCTTAGAGAAGACTAAGAGGTTCTGCATGACTAGCGAACTAGTGATTCAAGCGTCTGTGACGATGAGACTAATAAGAGCACACGTTCCAGACCATGTAAGGGCATCCAGAGTAGCTACATCGAAAAACAGAGAGGTCACTGGCCTTTTACACCATTCCTGTCTTCTAACCGCTTCTTCCCATCTCCTATTGTTAGAAGATTAGCAGCGGTGTCTGACGAAACAGGTGCTGGGCCTCTGCATTACCGATTTACACTGTGCTGGTGTAACACTGTCTGCAGGCTCCTCCAAGGGACAAAGATTTACCTATGTTGTCAAAGGGTTAAGACTCATACCACTTCCTCCCTCTCTCCAGGCATCTTATCTTTGGCTTACTACCTTCTCTCTTGTTCAAGCTAACACTTCCCTGATTCATTATGCAGACTTCTCTGTTCTGCAACTGTTGTCTAAACCCAAAACCCAACATGCAGTTACTTACTCATGTTTTAGAGGTGGGTTACTAAGTGCTCCTCACTTGTGCCATGTATTGGCAAGGGAGTCTGGAGATGCTGAGTAAAATCCAAACTGGAAAGTGAATGAAAATATGTTTTTCTGCAAAATACATCTTTGGTCCAGTCTGGGGACTGGTCGACAGCATGAAGGAGAGTGCAGCAACTGGATTTTTAAAAGGATTTCCATATCACCATGACCTGGAATCACAAGAAAAGAGGAAAAGAGGGGCCCGAAGAAGTGAACAAGCACAACATTTCAGCTTTTTCAACTTCAGCTCTCATGTTCATCAAAGTGTGACATGTTTGTGTTAGAAAGTTTCTGCTCTTTATTTACCCTTTATTTACACTTGATAACTGCTTTTTTAACCCCTTCGCTGCCAGGCCTTTTCCCCCTCAGGTGCCAGGCCTTTTTTTTGCTATTTGGGGCAGGGCGCGCTTAGGCCCTCATAACTTTTTGTCCATGTAAGCTACCCATGCCAAATTTGCGTCCTTTTTTTCCAACATCCTAGTGATTCTAGAGGTACCCAGACTTTGTGTGTTCCCCTGAAGGAGACCAAGAAATTAGCCAAAATACAGTGAAAATTTCGTTTAAAAAAAAAAAAAAAGGGAAAAAAGGGCTGCAGAAGAAGGCTTGTAGTTTTTTCCCTGAGATTGGCATCAACAAAGGGTTTATAGTGCTAAAATCACCAGCGTCCCAGCTTTCCGGAACAGGCAGACTTGAATCAGAAAACCCAGTTTTTCAATACAATTTTGGCATTTTACTGGGACATACCCCATTTTTATGATTTTTCGTGCTTTCAGCCTCCTTCCAGTCAGTGACAGAAATGGGTGTGAAACCAATGCTGGATCCCAGAAACCTAACATTTCTGAAAAGTAGACAAAATTCTGAATTCAGCAATGGGTAATTTGTGTAGATCCTACAAGGGTTTCCAACAGAAAATAACAACTGAAATTAAAAAATATTGAAATTGAGGTGAAAAAAACAGCAATTTATCTCTATGTTTTACTCTGTAACTTTTTCCTGCAATGTAAAATTTTTTAAAGCAATATACCATTATGTCTGCTGGACTCTTCTAGTTGCGGGGATAAATAGGGCTTGTAGGTTCATCAAGAACCCTAGGTACGCAGAGCCAATAAATGAGCTGCACCTTGCAGTGGGTTTTCATTCTATACTGGGTATACAGCAATTCATTTGCTGAAATATAAAGAGTGAAAAATAGGTATCAAGAAAACCTTTGTATTTCCAAAATGGGCACAAGATAAGGTGTTGAGGAGCAGTGGTTATTTGCACAACTCTGAATTCTGGGGTGCCCATACTAGCATGTGAATTACAGGGCATTTCTCAAATAGACGTCATTTTTACACACTGTCTTATATTTGGAAGGAAAAAATTTAGAGAAAGACAAGGGGCAATAACACTTGTTTGGCTATTCTATGTTCCTCAAGGCTCCCGATAAAAATGGTACCTCACTTGCGTGGGTAGGCCTAGTGCCTGCAACAGGAAATGCCCCAAAACACAAAGTGGACACATCACATCACAACAGAGGTGTTTTTTGCAAAGTGCCTAACTGTAGATTTTGGCCTCTTGCTCAGCCAGCATCTGGGGAAACCTACCAAACCTGTGCATTTTTTAAAACTAGAGACCTAGGGGAATCCAAGATGGGGTGACTTGTGGGGCTCTCATCAGGTTCTGTTACCCAGAATCATTTGCAAACCTCAACATTTGGTTAAAAAAAACACTTTTTCCTCACATTTCGGTGACAGAAAGTTCTGGAATCTGAGAGGAGCCACAAATTTCCTTCCACCCAGCATTTCCCCAAGTCTCCTGATAAAAATGAGACCTCACTTGTGTGGTTAGGCCTAGTGCCCGCAACAGGAAATGCCCCAAAACACAACGTGGACACATCACATTTTTCCACATAAAACAGAGGTGTTTTTTGCTAAGTGCCCACCTGTGGATTTTGGCCTCTAGCTCAGCCGGCACCTAGGGAAACCTACCAAACCTATGCATTTTATAAAACTAAAGACCTAGGGGAATCCAAGATGGGGTGACTTGTGTGGCTCTCACCAGGTTCTGTTGCTCAGAATCCTTTGCAAACCTCAACATTTGGCTAAAAAAACACTTTTTCCTCACATTTCGGTGACAGAAAGTTCTGGAATCTGAGAGGAGCCACACATTTCCTTCCACCCAGCGTTTCCCCAAGTCTCCTGATAAAAATGATACCTCACTTGTGTGGTTAGGCCTAGTGCCCGCGACAGGAAATGCCCCAAAACACAACGTGGACACATCACATTTTTCCACAGAAAACAGAGGTGTTTTTTTGCAAGTGGATATTGGCCTCTAGCTCAGCCGGCACCTAGGTAAACCTACCAAACCTGTGCATTTTTTTTAAACTAAAGACCTAGGGGAATCCAAGATGGGGTGACTTGTGGGGCTCTCACCAGGTTCTATTATCAAGAATCCTTTGCAAACCTCAAAATGTGGCTAAAAAACACTTTCTTTTCACATTTGGGTGAAAGAAAGTTCTGGAATCTGAGAGGCAGCAGTCCCAGCCTCGTCACAGAGTGGGATGGGGTCATTGAGACTGCTGACCCCACCCCACTCTGTGATGAAGTGTCACTGATTGACACTCGCTCTGGGCGCATCAGGGCTTAAACCTGAAGTGCCCAGGTCAAAGTCAATGGGTGACGCTTTCCTTGTCACCCAGGGGAGGGCCTCGAGGCACCTTTGCTGAGCCGAGGAGGTCACGGCCATAGGAGCTGTGACGTCCTCAGCTCAGTTCCATGGTCGATAGGTGTATGTATATAAGTAGTTGTGGGGTGTGTTGATTTGTGGAGTTATATGTCGGAAAGTTATCACTGGTGGGCCCAGTGTTTGTGACAGGGAAGAGCCAAAAACACGTCGAAATTGAGGGGGAACTAAAGTGGTTCCAAAAGGGCAGTAAAAAAAAACATATTTTTAGGCTGACAACTGCAGCAGAAATTTTATCGGTATAGATGAGACAATGCTGGGTGGTAGGAATTTTGTGGATTCCTGCAGATTCTGGAAGGTTCCATCACAAAAATGTGGGAAAAATGTGTGCTTTCCAGCAAAGTTGCAAGTCTACAGGGCATTGTGGGTAAGGAAATGGTGCGGAATGCCTGTGAAGCGCACCACCCTGAATCAACTAGATTGCAGCCCTCACCATTCCAAGTGGGACTTTTTTGAGAGTTACCAAGCTCTCATGGCCCAAATGTAAAACAAAAACAAAAAATATTCAAATGTCCTCTTGCGTGCCATAGGTTAAGATGTTTTAGTGTGCCGGGGAGAGCTGAAAGACTGTTAGCCCATTCAGTTTGGGTGGAGTCATAACCAGGCCCATACTGGTTGGTAACTACCACCCCACTATTTTCTTTTCTTTTTTTTATTCCCTGGCATCTAGTAGACTTTCTGTCCCCCCGGGTGTGGATCGGGGGTAATTGCCCAATCTGCCCAATGGTGGGCAGAACAACTTTGGCCCCATTTATTTGGGGTGGGGGTATGGCCATACCCCCAACCTCTTATTTTGAAAAAAAAATCTTCCCTGGTCTCTGATGGGCTTTCTGCCCCCCCTTGGGGAAGATGGGCCTTATAAAAATAGGCCAATCTGCCCCCAAGGAGGGCAGTGATGGCCAACAGTAATGTGCCCCCTTGGGGATCGACCCTTGCCCAAAAGGCTGCCCCCCCAACAAAACACACACTAGACACTGGACTGGTGTGTGTTTATGAGGTTTCTGCCCCCTTTGTGGACAGATTAGCCTAACAAAAATAGGCCGATCTGTGGCCTAAATACAATTTGCCTCCCATGGGAGTGACCCTTGCTAAGGGGTCGCTTCCCATACATAAAAACATAAAGTAAATAAAAAAATATATATATCCCTGGTGTCTGGAGGTTTCTGCCCCCCCGGGGGCAGATCCGCCTAATTATATTAGGCTGATCTGCCTCCAGGGGGGGCAAAAAAGGCCTTAAAATATTTTGCCCCCCCCTGGAGAGTGGCCCTTGCCAAATGGGCCACTCCCCTTATGTGTTAGTATAAAAATACAAAATTCACTGGTGTCTTGTGGTTTCTTCCCCCGGGGGGGCAGAAATGGCCTAATAATAATTTGCCCGCCGGGAGCGACCCTTGGCTAAGGGGTGGTTCCCAAACATAAAAAAAGTAAACAAAATATTTTTTTATTCCTGGTGTCTAGTGGTTCTCTGCCCCCCGGGGGCAGATCAGCCTAATAATTTTAGGCCGATCTGCCCCGGGGGGGGGGGGGCAGAAATGGCCTAAAAATAATTTGCCCCCTGGGGAGGGGCCCTTGCCCAAGGGGCCACTCCCCTTATGCGCAAATACAAAAAAAAAATCCCTGGTGTCTAGTGGTTTCTGCCCCCTCTGGGGGCAGACAGCAAGGCCGATCTGCCCCCAAGTTGTGTCAGAATTGGTGGGTGGGACATTGCCATTTGGCAATAAAAGAACGGAGTGGCAGCGTCAAAATATGGAACTTGATAGACAATGTTTTAGCTAGCAGGGGCTCAATAACGTCCATGTTTTCTTCCAAGGTGTAGGCATCTTTAAACTCTAGGAAGGTTATGGTCATGGGGCCCACTCTTCCGCTTCTGAGGAATCCTTCGTCCATATGCCTCCAATAAGTACCCTTGAAGAGGGACTTTGATACTGTGCATGCTGTCTCTGGGTTTATTCACAAATGCTCACACCCCAGTTTTATTAAACACGATTTAATAGAGTCAACCAAGGGAATCCTAGTAGCTTTGGGAAGCCTTAAAATCTTCTCCAGTCCCATCTGAGAGGGCAGAAAATCCACAGAGGTCAAGACCCTTCTCCAATACTTCAGGGGTCTAAGACCCACTCTTTGGGCACAGAATCTATGGCCAAGCCAAACCGGAGGGAAATGAGTGGAGTACTAAGGGGAGATGAGTTAAGTCATAAAAAATGGTTTTCCACCAATTCCAGATCATTTACATTCACATGCCCCATAGTTCTCCTCCATACAATGATCCCTCTGGTGCTTGTAAATTATAAAGCTGGAGAGGCAGGGAAGGCAGCTGAAAACTAGACACCTGGAATGCCCTCAGGATGCATTTGTGTAATGTGGTAGCTTAAGTTTACACTATTGAATCTGTGCAGCCAACCCAAAATGCTCTGTGAGAGTAAACCCGAGGTATTCAAAAGTACGTACTCTTTCTAAAGGGACTCCATTTATGGTCGGTGGCAGAGGTGATTTGTGGCACACATTCAAGAACATATACTTAGCTTTGTTAAGCTTAATCTTGAGCCCTCTCTGCCTGCAGAAAACACCTAACTGGTCCTGCAAATGTTGTAAACCCCTTGGAGATTCGGAAACCAGTTAGGTGTCGTCTGCAAACATGAGTGCCAGGGCCTATGTATTAGGTATAGTCAGAGCATCAGGCTTACACAACTCTAGTTGTGCCACCAAATCATCAATGTATAATAAGAACAGGATTGGGGCAAGGTCACACCCTTTCCTCACTCCCGGTGTAACTGGGATGGGTGCTGTCAATTCCAGAGTCACTTCTAACTTGTGCAGAGTTCTTCTTATGCAGCCTACTGATGACAACTACCAGGTATTTTGGATCTCCCAAGTCAATTAGGACCTTCCACACAGCCTCTCTTGTAACAAGATCGAAGACCGGCAGGTCGACAAAAACTACATACAGATGACAACATTCCAGAGCAACATGTTTCCACTAAATTAGTTGCAAACTAAATACTTGGTCAGTGGTGCTTGTCCCTGGCCTAAACCCTGCTTGTAAAGGACTCAACAATCCCACTACCTCAATACACTCTTGCAGCTTACCCAGCAATATGCGACCAAAGAATTTCTGCGATCTACCAATGAGACTGATTGACCAGCATTTGGAAGCAAGGGACCTTGAGCCCTTTTTGTATACTGGAACAGCCTCAGCCCACATGGGAGGAATCGGCAATCCTTCAAAGATGCAGTTGAAATACAGGACAAGGTAAGGGCCCCAGATGTGCTTACTGGCTTTGAACAAATCCCCCAGCACCTTGTCTAGCACTGGTGCTTTCCCTGGGGTAATCCAGTCTATCTCTTTACCAACCTCCCTGTGGGTAATAGGACAAATATCACAGCGAAATGGGCTGGTCGAGGCCACCTAGCGAGGTACATCTGCGTGTCCATCCCCTGCCCTTACACTGTCAAGGCAAGGGTCAGTTGCATCATCTATCACACCAGTATAAAGCCCCGAGAAATGGTTCGACCCAATCTGCTGGAGTGATATTACAGGACAATGAAGCTGCTGGTTCCATACCCCTGCCAGCCAAGATTTTCCAAAATGTACAATGATCTTTCCCTTTTTCCATCTGGCCAACTTAAATTCATGCTTGGCCTTTAATAGTGTGGCTTTGTAAGAGGCCTTTTCCCCCTTAATTACGGCTCTATTTCCACCTTTGATGGCGCCCATCACAGCCCACGGAGCAAGCCTACAAACCTTACTGTACCAAAGAGCCGCTCTGGAAGGAACATAGACTCCACCATAAAAAGCGCCCTTAAGGAGTGGAATAACATTAATCAAATAGCTGAACACCAAACACTGACCTTTTGTGTTAAATGGAAGAGAGAAGGATGTAACTCTACAGTCTCGGAATTGCACAATATTTAGCTCTGAGCTCCAATTCTGGTTACCTCACGTCACCAAATTGTGCAATTCATTGTGCATCGCCTTACTTCGGTATGCATTGTATTTGTTAACTATCCAGTATGAGTAGTTCGGTACAGGATCTGGTCTCTACTAAACCCTCACTTGCATATGGTTCCTAAAAAATAATTTAGTTTCAGATTTGTGCAGAATGTGTTTTTGCCTTTTGGATCACCCAGTATAGGACTTTCTACTGTGGATGAGTCTCACTACATCTGAGCCACCCACGCTAATCATATGGAAAATGGACTGCACATGTTTACCACAAGTGTCCACCTTTTAAGATAAGGCTGCTGCAATGCAGCTATCGTAAGGGGCACCTGACTGGTACATGTGAACATGTGTGCAGATGCATGTGCACATGCTCGGACTGTGCCTGTGAGACTACCATTGTGTGTAGCCTGGTAACCGAGCACAGGTAGCCTGGTGCATAGCGGACTTTGCAGGGCTGGATATTGATGTGGGATAGGTCTTATAATGTTATTGGGCACACGTAGGTAAAGTCGGTGTGATTTACTGTTTTGTTTGTAAGGAAACTTTATTATACACATGTTGGAAATCTGTCTTAGAGTGCAGTTTCCCCTAAGCTTAGGTCCAGAAAGTCACAGGGAGTATTAATCTGAGGTGCAAAATGTGCATCCAGTTCATATTCACAGGTCCCAAAACCATACATGTACATTTTATGGATCATCTAGAATTGTCGTATTTCTCTGCCTTAGCTCAGGATCAGAGCCCAAGCCTTTTTTCACCCTGCTGGGTAAGGTTGATTATATTCCTCTCCAGCAGCAGGATCAAAGGCCTCCTCACACAAAAGGAGTAAGTAGCAGTGCCTCCCTCTGCTCCTGAGCAGGAAGGGGTCGAATGGAAATCTGCACCAGCTAATCCCCTGTCACACTGTACCAGGACTGGGGACTGTCCAGACCCACCAAACAAAGGAGGGGGCCCAGACAACTGCAGCCAACACAGGAGGGGTTCCTCTTTGATGTTTTGGTAGGGAATGCACTGGCAGTGATGTCAGCAAGAGATGGAGCTGAAACCCCAAAAGCAGGTGTGACCACTGATTCCTGAATTATGCCATTTTGAACATGTCCCAGTATTTTGTGCAGAGGGGTTGGGACTGTAGTAGAGAGGTGATGCATCCTTGGATTTGCCAGGGGTGCCTGACTTATAGAACCTTCAACCCCCTTTTAAAAACTCTTGCAGCAGAAGGGTGACAAAGTGTTGTTGGTGTTGTTTGTGCTTCTTTTAGCTGCTGGACCATGGGACTGTGACAGCCATGGAAAACTGGAAGGACAACCGCCCTCTGATGCTGAGAAGGGCTAAGGACTCCGCCCCCAAGACCAGTGTTTCTCTCCCAGGGCCAGTGTGCTCGCCTCTTAAATCCCCAGAGGACCAGTGGGAGGGAAAGACTGATCTTTTGCACCCAGAGACAAAAGATGAGAAGGAAACCTGGTGCAGGGAGTCAAAAGAACCAGCTCCCTTCAGAATACACCACCTTTCAGGTCTGTAGGCCTGCTGGAACTGTTCCTGGTGGCTAGCACTTGCCACCAGGAGTAAAACAGGCCTTTGCCTAAATCGGCCCAAAGGGGTCTTAGCTACGATATTTTAAGGAATGGTGGCCTTTCACCGTTTTTTTAAACATGGGGCTGTGCCTCTTGGACAAGAATTACTCCCCATGGTGGGCCAGGGCCTGGGGGTCAGCACAAGAAGCAGTTTTTCAGTTTCTCCCATGGAGAGGGCAGGTGTGGGGCCCAGGCTCGTTCTTGTCTCTGGCGATCTCCCTCTCCAGAGGGCTGACGCAGAGAGCATGCGAGTGCCGTTGCACTCCCTCAGAAGAGGAGGAGGGGCCCATGATCCCAAGTCCGGGCCCTGGCACCAGCAGTGGAGAGCTTGACTCTCTCACACTTTGCCTGCTGGAAGCACGGCAGCCTTCACAGAAGAGAATTAGCTGCACCTGCTATCGTGGCAAAGAGGATGCTGCTCTGATGGGGAGCCGGCAGGGGCAGTCAGGGATGGGCTTCTTGAGCTGCCCTCAACAAATCAAGGAATGTGGCACCCCCAAGAATAAAGATACACAAAAGGAAGCAAAGACATGTTGGGTTCCAGAACAGCTGGAGACCTACTGTTCAGATATTTACTGCTCCAGGCTGGAGTGTCCCATAATGCCCTGCGGGGCTTGCTAATTTATATGTTTTTCTTGTCTTGGGTGGCCCCAGAGTAGGCCTTGGACTGATCTGCTTTGGTACCCTGAGAGAGTCAAGTACTACAATGGGTTGCTTGGGTCCTAGTAAGGGGAAGTTGTGGACCTGTTACTTGCACAGGCCTCATATCCTGCACAACTAACAACCCAATTTCTCACTGAGTTTAATAACAGTATAAAACTATAGTACATGACAGACTGAAATATTTTGGGTAACTTGTGTCAAAGTTGTGAGTGGAGTGTCTGGCGGTATTCTTCAATGTTTGTCTATGTTTTTTTCAATATTACTTTCAGTTAATGTCACACAGTTCAGTGATATAATCATACTAACTGAGACACTGAGAAATGTTGAAAATACATGTTTGTCATTTGCAAGGCTTAATCTCATTTTTTCATTAGATTTGCTGCTTGATTTCAGTCTTTCGATGGTTCAACTCCGATTTGTGTTGTCTGTGCTTGCTCCGTGCCCTCACCTTCCCTCTGGGTCCTCTGACCTCAGAGGTGGCAAAAGAGTCTCAAGGAAGAAGGTAAACAGTCTGATGAGAGCACTATTTACGTTTTGCTGCTTGAAGTGGAATTCAAACCTTTTTAGAATATGTGACTTCAATGACACTCTTCTGAAAAAAAAAGTGTAAGAAAGAAACACATTGTTGAACAACTTAATCTGGTTTCTTTATAATGAATAGACAAAAAATTATATTTGAACCATACCTTCACTTGTGTGCTTAATGAGACTGAATAAGTGATCACAAAAATGTTTTAACAGTCATAGAAAACTGGTTCATTTGACCATGTTGCTCTTGCGGTGATTCCACAGCCAGTTGGTGTGCTAGTTATTGTATTGAACCATATAAACCAGGGTCCTAGGTAATAATTGCAGTTTGGATTTGCCCATCAACGGACTGCGCTCGCTGTTATTCTACCAGAATATTAATTAATAAATATTTGATAGTAACTGTTATGTAAGAAATATTGTAGTCCGAATATTGACTACAAAAATGTTGTGAAGGTATGTATACATAAGTAAGTATGAATGTACTGTTCACAACACCACATATATGTACCTTGACACATATATATAGCTCATTAACACCAGGAGGAATCACAGCAAACAAAGGGATATTGAATTACTTTAGTTGAATTTCCAAATAGTGCAAAACAAACTAATTTCAAATTAAGGAATTCACCACCCCTTCTCTGACCATGTTTCCTAATGGGCTTGTTTGTAGATATTATGGGCTAGTCACTCATTTGTGTGTACCCACTGACATAGCGGGTACGTTTGGAGTTAAAAATAGGAAAACTGGGGGCCATGTCCAAGATGGAGCCTGAGTAGGTTTGGTCCCTCGGAGCTTCGCCGATTGCATGCTGACTGGAGCGGACACCAACCTCCTCCAGGCTACCCTCTGACATCTGCATCCTGATGGTCTCCTGATCTCCGTCAGCGAATGGGAGATTTTGGAAGCCGAGGAGCAGCCCGCTGTGGCGACGGATTCAGGAGCAGTCACAGCAAAAGGGACAAGATGGTGGGTGCTGCAGGCCGCAAACGCTGAAATCCAGTGGAGGGATGCTGCAGGGTATGCCTGCTATGCATTGCTGAGCGTAGGGGACGCTGGCTGTGGCCTGACTGGTGACGCTCACTCCCCATAGACACCTGCCCTTGAGGATTCCTGTGCTGCGGAGGTGGCTTGCTCACATCACCCCACATCTGCGGCCTACACCGGAGGCTGGTGTGACGCATTGCGACAAGTAATAGGAAGAGGGCGTGGTTACCATGGACCTTCTGTGGCCCCCTCCCACTGTGGGGCCGGCCTGTCCTGCTACCTAGTCCCCCTCCTTTGTTTGACTACCTTTTGCAGCCACTGACATAACGGGCAGGCATGGCAACCTGTACCTGAATGGGTGCTTGCCCCAAAGGTGCTCGATTCCCCAGTACAGCACATCTGTCCCTGCAGCACTTTTTATACCCAACCGAAATTTCCCGCTCACACTGAGAGCTGCCATAATATGTGGGTGTGGGGTGTGGGACGAGGGTCTCTCCATAATGGACCTTCTGCAGCCCTTAATGTTGTTGGGGTGGCTGGTCCTGCAATCTGGCCCCATCTCTCCCTCTGGTACAGTCATCATTATAGTCATCTAACACTAGGGTAGATCTGGTGCAATCTGTGTAGACACTAACCTTCTGAGTTCCGAAGGATCCATTAGACTTCCCTTCCCTGACCTACCACCACCTACCAGAGGTGACTGAGCTTTCCTGCATCCCCCAACCCACTAGCCCAGCCCATGAACTCTGTCAACGTGATCACAAGCTGCAGATCGACGACAGTGGAGGCTAGTCCGGGGGTCAACAGCTAGGCCATTGCTTGATAGGAATACTTGACAGACCCTTCACTTCTGCTCTCTATATATCCCACAGGTCGCTTAAGCTTGGAAAATGAGAGGTTTCTGGATTACCCTGCAATTTCATGGCAGTGCCCTTACAAGAAACATGTAGCACTCCTGGTGCCCACATATTCCTGAGGGGGAATATCACCACCTCTGATGCCGGAAAATGGCCTGCGTGATTTGTGGTTATTCAGGACAGAACTGATTTATATGGTAAATAGATCCAGAGATGATCCCAATCCAATTTGAAAGTATCACACGTTCTCAAGATGCATGAGATTAGTTTAAATTTATATCAGTGTAGATATGTCATCAAGAGTAACACAAGCTCCCAGTGAAGAACAACCAATACATGCCCCCCCCTCCTGGCATAGAAGCCTGAGGCTTTTTCAAGGCTGACTGTATATAACATATATTAAAGCACGGTAGACAAAATAACAAAGATAAATGAAAATCCAAATTGAATCATAATACAAATGTGCTGACATCTCAAGAAAAATAAAAAGCAAATCCAGATATAGAAAAAGGCCAAACTAGAAGAAAGGAAAGAAAGATTCAACACAAGAATTATACAGTCCATTTTCAAGGACATGTGGAGATATAAAAACAGTTTATATAGGTTGAGGTAAGTACAGTACAATGTATAACATGCCCACAGCATTGAGGTCACACATACTGTATGATTCAGAATATTTCCTACATTGTTGGGGGCGGAAGACACCTACTACCATAGACCAACGATACCCATCCATTCGTATATAGTAATTATTAATGCCAGTAAAGTGCATGTTTTCAAAAGGAAATAACATAGTCCAAAAGTTCATGCAGAATTAGCATTCCGAGCTTAAAATAAATACCAAATAAAATGAAATGAGAAGAATATAAGTAAAATAGAGCGTCCCGTCATACAAAAGGTTCAATGTAGAGCCCAACATCAAACGAACAGCAGTACACAAATCCAATCATGCAGTGGCGAGCAGGCATAGGCATCATAAAAACAAGAAAATCAAGAGTTGTGCATGGGAATATATTATATTCCTGAAAAATCCCTTGTGAGGGGAAAGGTGGGGGAGGGAAAAAAGGAAACAAGAATGAAAGTAAATGGTAAGAGAGGGAAAAAAGAAGGATTTGTCACCCAGAAGTGCTCTGCCCTGGACACCACTGCGAGGAACATTGGTCTCAGTGTATGGTTCGTGTTCACAGAAGAAGTACTGAAAAAAGTCGTTAATATCATATCAGAGTGGGTGGTAATGAATTATGCTCATGGGGTAGAGAATCGCGAAGCCTACTGTAGTGTATAATATGCCACGGGAGAAGCGACATAGGTCAACCAGGGCACGTACGAAAGCCTAAACAGTACAATAAGAAGGGCAAAACAATTGTAGGAACTCAAGAAGGTCACATTGTTAGGGATTCACTAGTATTGCATACTCTGTAAGGTGAAAGTCATATCTTATGACTTGTCAGGATGCTGATTGCGGTCCGAAGCAAACTGCTGGAATGTATAGGCTCCCTAGTCTTGGAGAAGAAAAGTACAAGGGGGTGGGAAAAGATACCTTATTGTCAAAATCCAGACCACACTGAACAACAGTGGGGACAAAAGGTAATGTAAAAGTTATAAAATCAATATAGAGCCACAATGTATGCTCCGAAAAATTACCTCAAAAAGTCCTGAAGTGACTGCGGTAGGACAGAAACAAAACAGTTGTGGATATTTTAAGGAAGACAGTCGTAGTGACATCATGGGGGTGGTACAACCAATTGCAGAACACTACACTATGGCACCTGTCCTGAAAGACTAGAGGGAAAAAGTACTTGTAAGTACAGAGAAGAAAGGGCACAAGATACCGACACTATAGGTGACCTAACAAGGAGGCGCCATGTTAGACATGGTACAAAAACCATAATATAGTCCTGTACGTTGTACAGAAAATATACCACTGGAAGAATCCCCAATATATATCGCTAGGATCCATCTTTCCCATGTGCCCAAAATTGCGAAACCGTTTCTACTAGAGCCTACAAACCTACCTTAATCCAGAAACAGAAGGGGCAAAGGCGCAATGCCTACGCAGGTCATTGTCTGACGACTAGAATGATTTTGGATGAGTTGAACAGGTGGGTGCCATCTTAGTAAGTTTAATGGAAGAACATAATTAATTACAGAAAACCCAAGTCAGGGAAGAATTCCCCATTGTACCAGGTAGTCCGTTACGTAGTTTTGAAAGGGAAAAAACCATGGTACAAGGTGCGCGCCCCAGATATTCAACAAACTTAAGAAGTTAAATAACATGCATTGCAAAGGCAACAAGTAAGCTGGGGAGAAAGCGGGGAGGTATCACAGTTCCTAAAGTAACTCAAGGACATAATGCACAAAAAAACACATTAGGACTAAATAATTGTCTATTGAGTAACTCTGAACATGTTCCATGATAGTATTCCAGCATTCAGCCCTGAGACTTAGATATGGTAGGGATAAATTATCCATCATATAGCCAATAACGTAAAGCTGCATCTTTATTAAGTCCTTTTTTTCACAGTTTGGTATTTTAAGGTCATTTGGCATTCCCTTTGTCTCAGTCATGGTTCGCGGTTACCACCTCGTGAGCTCCTGTGCACTAATTAGATACCAGCAAAGGTTTTCTTGGGTGGATGAACCCGCAGAAAGTGCTACATGAGAGGATGTCCAGTTGTATTTTTATTGACGTTTCTATAATGTTCTTGGCTATGTGTGTGCAGAAGACTAATAGTGCTGCCTGCGTGGTTTGGGGCCCCTGTCTTTCTTGCCATGCGGCTCTGGTGCACACCTCACCATGTCCTCCCAATGCAATGTTAAAAAAGATGCCACGTTAAAAGATTTGTTTCACAAGGCACCGGTGAAGAAACTTGACAAGGTATGTGAGGCATCTCTGACTCCGCCACCCAGATGGACCTGCAGTGTATAGCACACACACACAACACTGAGACCCTGTACAAGGGCATTTTTGGCGCACTTGTTTGGAGACCTCAGAGATAACTTTGAGACTTTCACGCAGGACATAACAACAGAAGTGAAAGACTCCGACGTGAGATCGGTGACCTGGGCCAACACGTAAATTCCCTGAAACAGACCTATGACTCTCTGGAGGGTGAACTGGATGGACACCGCAGAGAACTTCGGGAGAGGCCAGGAATCAGGATCTTCGTTATCAGTAGGAGTACCTCAAGAACAGGTCTCAGCAGTAAAATATACACATTTAAGGGGTTCCATTGCAAGCAGTATCTGGCAATCTGGCGGAATTTGTTACCCGTATTTTTTGCCACAAGGCTCCGGCACTGGCAGACGAAAAGATCATCCTGGCTCACATCCATCAGGTGAGCCGGCATTCCGGCATCCTCAGTCAGGCCCAAGACATCCCTACATGCCTTTAATATTAGAAATGAAAAGAGACCATCATGGTTGCAGAATGAGATAAGTCCGTCATAGAGCTTGAGGGTCTAAAACTGTGGTTGTGTCAGGATCTCTCCCCAATGACTTTACAACAACGAAATGTCCTCCAGCCTTTGACAGATGCCGTAAGGGAGAAGGGCATCAGACACTGATGGGGACATTTACCCGCCACTCAAGCAAGGTCCACACCGGCATACCAAACATACACATGGGTAGATGGTTACTATCCTCAGTCTTAACGCTACATTGACGCATTCAGTACTTTTATCCTTTCTCTGGTGTGCAAAATGTGATATCTGTCTCTTACAGGAGACGCATCTGCTCAAAACTGACTGGAAATGTTTATGATCCCGGTTGTTTGACTGCCAACATTTATTTTCTGGGGTAGCGAAGAAGGTGGGGGTTCTGGATCCTGCTGGCAGCACATCTTCTGGGGCAGGTGACTCAAGTCCATACTGGATTGTCAGGCAGGCTTTTTGCCCTGTGAATAGATCTGAAAGGGCATAGGTTTACACTGCTGAATATTTATGCCCTGAGTGACCATCAAGAAGCCTTTTTACGGGATGCCATGGGACGGGTGCTGTCCACACCAGACATAGACATTAATGTAGATGGTATCTTTAACATAGTGATGGAGGCACAGAGTGATGGATCACTCCACAGACCGGAACAAAGGGGGCGCTCTTACACCTGCCTTCCGGCAGTGGCTGGCAGACGCAGGCCTGACAGACTTATGGCAACACACCCACCCGACAGACTTGGGCTAGACTTTCTTTCCGTTGGCACCCAAGACATATGCCCGCATTTACTTTTTTCTTACTTCTCCTTGATCACAAAGGCAACAACGGGAGTGGATATTGGCTCTGCAGCCCTGCACAATCACTCCCCTGTCATCCTCCGTTATACCCCCCCGCCCCAATGTTGTACCGACGTCCCAGATTTGGCACCTTAACACTAGACTTCTCACCTACGATCCTATAATAACTGAAATTTGTTCCGCTATCACATCCTTCCAAGAGACTAACACACCAACCACATAAATCTCACTTTTGTGGGAGACCCTAAAGGCAGTTCTGCAGGGTCAATTCAATGCCATTGCCCCCCGTTTTAACAGGGAGAGATGTGGCTTGAGCTCCCAACAAGAAACAAAGTAATGTGATGGATCTAATGCAACTTGCAACAATTACGGTGATCCCCAAGGCAGGCAAAGACCCTAAGCAATGCACCGCTTATCATACGATTTCTTTAATAAATATTGATGTGAACATTTTTGCAGGAATCCTGGCACATGTATTTGCCCCCTATATGCAAGGCCTAGTTGATGCCGTCCAAACTGGATTCATGCCAGGTAGGGGATACAGTGGTGACACGAAACATGTTTGTCACCTCCTGGACAAAACGCAGTGCTCTCGCAACTCAGTTCTTCTCCGGTCTATTGACATGGAGACGGCCTTTGATCAGGCATTCTGACCATTTCTCTGCGTCATTCTAATGAGCTTGGGCCTGGGACCACTGTTTTGTCAATTGGTTCAGTGTTGCTATGCTTCCCCCAAGGCCAGTGTGCTGGTCATTGGGATCTTCTCTAGGCCCTTTCCAATCACTCAGTAACCCAATAGGGCTGCCCCTTGACACCCTTACTGTTTGCCCTTTTCATGGAGCCATTTGCAGAATGGATACGTAATCATCCACAAATTGCTGGCAACTGTGGGGGGGGGGGGGATATTGGCTCTGCAGCCCTGCACAATCACTCCCCTGTCATCCTCCGTTATACCCCCCCGCCCCAATGTTGTACCGACGTCCCAGATTTGGCACCTTAACACTAGACTTCTCACCTACGATCCTATAATAACTGAAATTTGTTCCGCTATCACATCCTTCCAAGAGACTAACACACCAACCACATAAATCTCACTTTTGTGGGAGACCCTAAAGGCAGTTCTGCAGGGTCAATTCAATGCCATTGCCCCCCGTTTTAACAGGGAGAGATGTGGCTTGAGCTCCCAACAAGAAACAAAGTTGCATGAATCAGAGGACTCTCCAAACATTGTGGCTCGCTAGCGATCCTCCACCAGTTGACTGCAGCCAGGAAGCAGTTGAAAGTACTGAATATGAATAGGGTGGTATATGCATTCCTATGGATAAACAGAAGTATTATGTGGGGGGAACAAGGGAGGCCATCCGCGTCCACGTTCAGGCTGTGGACCGCTGACTGAAAGAACTGTTAGGCTCTGATGGCATCCCACTGTGTCATGATGAGTGGATTGTCCGTTAGTTTGAGCAATTGTATTTGGCTGAGAATCTAAAAGTTGACAATATTACTACTTATCTGTCTACAGTCACATTAAGTGGCACCCCAGAGGCTGCTCTCCCCTCTCTAGACAGAGATATCACCCCAAACGAGGTCCTCATAGCCATACAACATCTGCAACTGGGTAAGGCCTTTGGCAGTTTGGTTACAGTGCAGAATTCTACAAGGCATTTGGCATGTTACTAACTCCTGTACTGGTGCGACCATCCAATACATTTAGCTCCAGGAGTAATGTGATGGATCTAATGCAACTTGCAACAATTACGGTGATCCCCAAGGCAGGCAAAGACCCTAAGCAATGCACCGCTTATCATACGATTTCTTTAATAAATATTGATGTGAACATTTTTGCAGGAATCCTGGCACATGTATTTGCCCCCTATATGCAAGGCCTAGTTGATGCCGTCCAAACTGGATTCATGCCAGGTAGGGGATACAGTGGTGACACGAAACATGTTTGTCACCTCCTGGACAAAACGCAGTGCTCTCGCAACTCAGTTCTTCTCCGGTCTATTGACATGGAGACGGCCTTTGATCAGGCATTCTGACCATTTCTCTGCGTCATTCTAATGAGCTTGGGCCTGGGACCACTGTTTTGTCAATTGGTTCAGTGTTGCTATGCTTCCCCCAAGGCCAGTGTGCTGGTCATTGGGATCTTCTCTAGGCCCTTTCCAATCACTCAGTAACCCAATAGGGCTGCCCCTTGACACCCTTACTGTTTGCCCTTTTCATGGAGCCATTTGCAGAATGGATACGTAATCATCCACAAATTGCTGGCAACTGTGGGGGGGGGGGAGCTGGGAATATAATTATACTACATGCAGACGATATCCTTTTGACCCTGTCTGACCCGCCTGCATCTCGGCATGCAGTGATGGGGGAATTGGAGGCTTTGTGGCAAGCCTCCGGCTTTAGGACAAATCTTCAGAAGTTCTCCATAGTCAATTTGCCCCTATCTGAGGCTACCCAGGCACAACTTGCATCTAAGTTCCCATTGACGTGGGTCATGCAGGGGATCACCTACTTAAGCCTTGAAATACATCCTACACTGGATCCTACAGTGGCACGTAGCTACAACAGTCTACTGACAATTATGCAGACAGACCTCTCCAGGTGAAAGAGTCACAGCCTCTCCTGACTGGGTTGCTTGGCGTGGTCAAGATGACACTTTTACCAAAAATCCTGTACATAATGCAAACGATGTCCCTACAGTCCCTTCCACATCTTGGTAAGTTACAGTCCCAAATCTGGGATTTGATTTGAGATGGCAAAAAGGCATGGATGGCTAAGTCACAAATATATCTTTCACAGGCAGAGGGAGGTATGGGTTTCACTAACCGACATGATACTATCAGGCAGTGCAACTACGCTACATGGTGGAATTGTCTCGGCCCAGCACTGAAAAGTATTAGTGTTTCATTGATCATTCAGTGGCGGGCATCCCGATCTGGAAGGTGCCATTGCTGCCAAAACCGCAACGGCCTGTGGGAGGGTATATCTCTCCATTGGCACCCAGTGGTGTGCACCACAGTGGCAGTGTGGGATAAGGTAGAGCTTCGACAGGGACTTTCCACCCCTCGGTCCATGTAGACATCTGGACTTTCCCCCGGTGCAATGGGCCTCTGCATTTACTGCATAACAAGAGGCCAACTGCAAGTGGGTAGGCAACGTGTTTGATGAGAATGGCGCCATGGACGTTCCACAGATTCAATTGGTGTTTGAGAGCCCCTCTTCATACCTTTGGCAGTACATGGCTATCTGTCACTGGCTGATGCAGCCCTGGCGTTGCCCCGTGCTAACCGACCCCTCACCCCCTTTAAGAAGTGGCTACTTACTCGCTTCTTCGACAAGCGCCTCCTATCTGATATTTACACTTTTCTCACCACCCCACAGAAGCACTTGAAGTCACCGGCGTAGCGTAGAAGGGAAGGGTAATGTGAACGCAGTTTTTCAGACAGGGAATGGAGCGATATCCTTCACCGTGCCCATGCCTCAGCCCGTAACACTACAAGCAAAGATATGTTTTTGAAGATGGTTCACTATTGGTACTTCATGCCAGCCAGGGTTTCTCAATGGAATGCAAGGAAATACAATGCATACTGACACTATTGCCGACAAATAGGCACCCTTACACACTTGCTTTGGCAGTGCTCCAGACTTGACTAATTTTGGGATGAGGTGCTGACTGCGGTGAATGACATGTTTGATATGGGTATTCCTAGGTTTATCAGCTATGTTTTACTGAGCCTCCTTAGTCCCTTGATGTACACTCTGAAGTCTCCTAGGGGTCAGGCGATCACCTTGGCATTAGGAGCCCCCAGACAGGTCCTCCTTTCTAAATGGTGCATAGATGTGATCCTTGCACATCTGGATTGGCTGCACAAGCTTTAGGAACTATAGGGAATGGAAAAATTGACTGCTGTGCGACCCACTCCCTACCCCTATTAGACAAGACATGGGGACCGTGTATCTGCTATCTGTCAGACGAATTCTGAGAAATATCATGATCGCTATATCTGCGGGTCCTTCGATTGACCCACCCAGGTCTAGACCCTGTCACACCTCCTACTTGATGGCCTCTTATTCACATACACTTTCAGGCTAATACGACTTTGAGATGAGACTAGTGTCTTGTTCCCTACCCCATTAGCCTACGAGTAACTGATGTTGATGACTTCTCCACTGGCAGGTGGATGTGGGCTACTGTTGTATCCTTGTTGCCTTACTGACATTAATAAAAACAGATTGTAAACCTATAAATAGGAAACCTATCCCTACCCAATAAACCACAATATTTTGATAGTCCATATTCTGTCAATGATATTTTTGCAGACCATAACTTTGTGCTTGCCATTTAAGCATTTCATGTAATTCCACTTCTTTGTTTACTTTAGATATGTGAACACCCATATGCTTGGTTTTGTTTCAGGAAGGAAAATGCCTGTACGTTGTCCTCTTGATGGCTGTCTTTTGGTGCACAGAAGCCTTACCTCTGGCGGTGACTGCTTTGCTTCCAATAATCTTATTTCCTTTCTTGGGAATTCTGCCTTCCAACAAGGTGTGCCCGCAGTACTTTTTAGACACCAACTTCCTATTTTTAAGTGGCCTGATAATGGCGGCTGTTGTTGAAGAGTGGAACTTGCATCGCAGAATTGCTTTAAAGGTATTAATGATTGTAGGAGTGCAGCCAGCAAGGTAATCATTTGATTTATTTTACCTTTGTTCTTTTCGTTGTGTTGTGTTATTGCTGTTCTAGATTAATCCCATATGTATAGGTTAATCATAAGGTCCTCACATCGAGGAAAATTTATATTTTCTATAAGATGAATGCCGCCATTTTCAAAAATGGAATTTGCCATTCCAGTCTGCAAAATATTCTCTCAGTATCTGCCATGGCTTACATTGAATTTCTATTTGAAAAAAATAGGCATAGATATTGGAAAGTGTTAGACTTGGCATGCTTGGTGTGGTCTCCCCTAACTTTTTGCCTCTGTTTCCCAGGTTGTTGAGGTCTGTTGGACACCGCCATGGAAAGGCTGTCAGAATGGGGGTGTTGGGGGCCCATGCACTTGGCATGGGCGGTACAGGGGTCCCCATGCACAGCCCTGTCACGCATTCCACTGCGGCAGCCACTCCATTAGGAGCTGGCGTCAATGTTAAGGCCCTGTTCACTGCAGGGCCGGCAGGCGGCAACATGGCCCTGCGGAGAACTCTTAGTAGGGCCAGCGATGTTCAGGCCACATGGATGATGGAGGATAGAGTTTGGCGTGCGGCCTCCGCCACCCGCCAAACTCATAATGAGGCCCAAAGTCCCTTCAATGTGTGCCTTGAGTGGAATTACTGTACCAAGATGAAATACATTTCGCATTGCAACTACTAGATAGCATGTCAGTGAAATCTGCTGATTTTTGGGTGTGGCATATGTCCCATAATCTGTAGATATTAAGAACTGCCCTTCAAGGTCATGCAGCCTCTCTGTTGGGCTCAGTAGAATTTAGTTGGACAAAACCCACAGGAATGACATCAGTTGCTAGTTCTCTATTCAGGTTCCTTACAAAACTTGTTAATTCCTCCATACAAAACTTGTTAATTGTTCCATTGCTGATCCTGCTATGATTTAAAACTCCTTTCTGTAACTTTTAAAACTAAACTTGCACCACTCCCATTCCAGTCAAATCACAGCACAGCATGTCAACCTCGCAGTAATAAACAACTTACCTGTTAACTGTTAGAACTGGCATTTCTCTCAAGGTGAACAGTAAAACTTACTTCACCAAGCATGTTAAAGGAATCTCTATATTGTTTTACCTAGTCCACAACAACTTTCTTCCTTTCAATCTGCACCAAACTCTGAGTCCACCCACTTCACTTTGAGTCGAGCGGACCACCAAGTTTATGCCCAGGGTGAAATTTACTCCATCTGCGTGAAAAGGCCTCCGATGGCCCGACAGAGTGGTCAGATAGAGAAAACACATAACACTGTGCACCCTATTAAGGATGGGCAGTGTTGGTTTTTTTTTAAATCTCTTTTACCACCAGATAAAGGCTAGAGGTGAGGGACAGAAAATAAATAAAATAGTGACCCCCATGTTAGACAAGACCACTCCCAGTGTGTGTGGGGAGCAATACTTTTTTATTTTTTCAAAACAGACTCCCATTTTGGGAGTGTGTTTTTGAAAAATAAAGATTTTGGAAACATTTGACGAGCGGCTGTCATGTTTCATGGTGCTGTCTGTCAAACCCTTCCAACTTTGACAGGAACTGCTGTGGCAGTAGTCCCAGCCAATATATAGTGATGTCCATGGGGCAGGCTAGTATCTCTCAGTAGGTGGATGGAGTAAAAGCAGGGTGACAGACGTAAAGTGTTTTGACACCCTGTTTGCCTTTACTCAATTCATCAAAATCAAGTCCATAGTTTTAAACAAATATCCCTTAAATATTAACACTCCAAGCCATGCAAACTACTTAATGATTGTATATAAAAATGTAATACAAAAACAGATTTCATTAAAAGTAGAAAAAAGGCTGTGTCACACGTTTGTTTATGTAAAAACAAAACTTGAGATGTAAAAAAGGTAATACTTTTCACCACTGCATTTTGTTATACCCTTCTTAACCCTAATATTTCCTATTAGTCTACACAGTCTCTGCAGTTTTAAGAGTTATACACCCATATTGAATCCTGTGCCACAGTTTTCTTGCACTTTCTTCATACATCATCCCCTATTCCATTACCCTAACCCTATTATAGCCTGACCATTACCCCATCATTTAACCCCACCTTACCACTTAAACCTAAATGTGACAGTCATCGTTACTCCATCTCTAACCATAAACCCTTTCTCTACATTACCCTTAACTCCATTCCTAATAATGGCCAACCCCTAAAGCATATGTAACTCTAGCTTACTCCTTTTCCCTACACCACAGTCCTAAACCTCACCCTTACCCCAACCTAATCGGTATACCTTACCATCATCAACCCTGACACCATACCCTACTCTAACCCTAAGCCGCGTACTTCACCCAATATAACCCTAAACCTCTTTGTAATCACGCCCCATGTTATGTTGATTGAAGTTTTGACATTTTAAATTTCTTATTGCCTAATTTTCTTTTTTGCCTCTTGATTTTTCTATTTCTGCCTTTTTCATTTTAAATACTTTATTGATCATATTTATATAAAATAATAAGCTAATAAACATAAGATAATAGACATTCTGTATTTGAAATAGATTTATGCTTTAACATAGAAATTGGTGAATAATAAGTCATCATATCTAGAACAATACATGTATACATATGAATGACTCAAAACATGAAATAAATTAGTAAGTTCAAAAATCTTTATATGAGCAATAGGAAAAAGGAAAGTAGAAAGGAAAGACCAGGCACAAGACCGATTAGTTGGAAAGTAATTACAAGTTAGTTACTTTTGAGAACGAAATGGAAAGTGAAGCATTTTAATAAAAAAAAAACAGACAGCATTATGAACCTTTGAGCGGCATTATGTACATGTGAACAAGACTCTTTTGGAGTTAAAACGCATTGGTTGGTTGTTGCTGGCTTGGAATAAAATATTGGCTATTTGGTGAAACGGAGTGCAATGGTTTCCCTTCTTTTGTGTACAAACATATTAGATAAATATTGTAAAGAATTACACATTTATTGTTAAATTCATTCAATAAAAAATGATTTTTAAGGGAGTTCAGGCACCTCTTAAATCAGAGTTTCATGTAAACATTACAAAATAACAGAATTTAGATGAATCGTAACAGAAGCCATAGAGCTTCCTTTTTCCTAGTAAGTGAAGCTGATGCAACACAAGATCTAACAAGTCCAAACTTATAAGATATCCCATATGATCAAGCTTGAAACAAAATGTTTTTGAGTTCCAGTTTTGAGTTATTTATTGTAAAAGTGCTATCATAAGGTCAGTCATTTTAACATTTAATATGTAATAAACTCAAGTCTTCCAAGGAACAGATAGAACTATGAAAAATGAGCATTTGATTTCCACGCAGAATTTATCTGTTCACAAACCTTAATCCAAAACTGGTGAGTACGACTAAATATTGAGTGTTTGTATTCTGAGATGCATTCATTACTAACATGTTGGTAGTGAGTTAGAAGTTATCTTATAGAGAAGTTGAGGAGTTATAAAAAGTCTATGATATATAAAAACAACAATAAATTGGTAGCATTTGCTTCTCTTGAAGATTTTTAAATCTCAAGACAAATTTGATTCCTCAAATGAATAGGCAAGTTAACACTGATAATTCTTCCCACTTCAATTCGACTTAGATTTCCTTCTCAGTATCAGAAGATGTAATAATTTTATATAAAGTGTGGAGGCTAATGGATGTGATACAAGTATCAAAAAGGTGATTTTATTGATACAGGTTATTAGATTAGTAATGGGAATTATATTATATATAGCAGATTTATTTTGTGCTAAAGTGTTAATTTTGGCGTTCAAATGGATTGGGGAGTTGAAATATGCATTGTGCATCAATAAAAGACAATATTGTACTGTCATTAACTAGATTGCAAATACATATTAACCATTTCTCGCTCCATGGTTGCCAAGTGTGATAAGTGTGAAAATCGGGAAAGTTAACTTCACCATTCTATATATCCTTATTTAACTTCTGTTAAGACACACAAGATTTCTCTTTATGCTGTGAGAAAACATTGAATGTGAATGTAATTTTCATGAAAAATTAAGATTTGTTTCTTTGTAGAAATTGTGGCTAGAGCACCTATCACAAAAG
Organism: Pleurodeles waltl; assembly: GCF_031143425.1. NCBI lineage: Eukaryota > Metazoa > Chordata > Amphibia > Caudata > Salamandridae > Pleurodeles > Pleurodeles waltl. The sequence continues at coordinate 202,767,824 of NC_090446.1, read as the reverse complement.
GAACCAGCATCATTTAAAATGAATCAAAACTCATCCACTAGGACAGAAATAAAGGGTTCCACCTTATTACGACTGTTTAAAGAATGAGAAAACCAGAGTTCTAAATATTTAAATTCATGTGGGAGCCAAAGAAAGCCAAAATATATAAAATCATGTCTTAAACAAAATGTATTGAGAGGAAGTATCTCATTTGTTGATATTGAGTTTGCATCATGAGAGCAGTGAAAAATCTTTCGCTCCAACAAGAAGTAGTGGAGGTGACAAGTTTGGATTAGAGATGAATACGAGTTTGCCTTTAACATGCACAGATCGTTTGATTTGATTTCACCATAAATCTAATGTGGGTATACAATTAACTTATCTTATTTTAGATTAAAAAATATAATGGCCTATATTCATAATGGAGAGAAACAACTCCCTAGTCTAACTCCTCATTCTAACTTGACATGTAGGGATATCAAACAGTTAGCAAATATATAAGCAGGTGGTGAGGAATACAAAAGAGATATTCCACTTCTAATACTAGGACCAAAACCAAACCAATTGAAAAATAAAATGCCAATTCATACAACCAAATTATTTTCAGCATCAGCTGCAATCACTGCTGAAGAAGACCTATAACTATTGGATTTACCTAAAATACAAAAAAACAACCTTGTATTATCAGAGATAAATCTTCATTTATCGAAGGCAGATTGAGCTCATCTCAACAGATTTGGCAGCAGCGTATCTAAACACAAAGTGATAATGTGTAGAAAGACCTTTTAATCAATATTACCCAGGAGGTTGGTCTATAATTTTTATTGAATCTAGGATCTCTATTTGCTTTATATATTAGACAAATGATGGCATCTTAAAATGTGCCCTGAACTGCCCCTGATATCTCTATACTCCAAGATGGATCAGGATGTAACTGTGTTTGAGGGAACATAAATACACAGCGAGAAAGACTGAAACTGAAATTACCTGACAGTATAAAGGGGAAAACCAAGTTTTGCATCAGTATGCATGTGAATTGAATCTACACAACTATCAATAAATAGGTTTCAATCAATGATAACGTTCAGAAGTATTCATGTCATCCAGTGGTCTTGTCTCTTTCTCTAAAATTAATTCCAGAACGAATTCCATTGATATGGAAGAAGATGGCTTGACTGTTGAATAAGGATCATTTTTAGGGCCACTGAAATGTAGAGCAAATTACGGTTTGACACAATAGGTAGAAGGGGCTTGGAAAGTCTTTGCCACTGGAACCAATTTTTGTAACAAGGATCAGGAACTGGAATTTTAATTGACAGTATCAAGTTCTTCTATAGTATTGAAGATGAGATCATTCTAAGTTCAAAGTATTTACAAATGACTGAAAAGAAAAAATCTACCTAATGAAAAATCTGTAAACATCTCAAAATAAGAGGAATAACTGGTTGCCATTGATACATTACATCTCAGCTAGAGCTAAAATAATCATAAACGTAATGTCTAGAAACATGTTAGTATTAGAAGCTCTCACTGGGCTCTCTCTGATCCTGCACCATTTACAATCGTAAAGGTATGTGTCAGTGAGCAAAACAGAGAGTATATTCTTTCATATTTTATGGGGATACTTGAAGTGGTAGCTGAAAATTGGCATTTATAATTCTTCATGCTTATGGCTATAGCACATTTAAAAAATGGGCTTAGAAAATATATTTTTTGTTTTGTGACATTTTCTCTGCCTGGTGCCTTAGCTGTCTTAAGATAATCTATGGCTTGCAAAATCTCTTGTTTGATTAACCTCCCATCTAATTTCGCCCATTCAGGGTCCCCCAGTTATTCCAATGGTAGCGAATGAAGGTAAGCTGTCACCTCCCACCCCATCACATTTGCAGGCAATGTGTACGCCCGTCTAAGGAAATCCCTCAGTGTCTCATTGATAGCCTGTTGTGTACGCACTACTCGCCCTCTTGAGTCCCTGATAGAGAGTATGGGCACGATTTAATGTTCTGGTCTAATCATCCTGGCCAATAACTAACCAGCCTTATCCCCTGTCATATGCAAGCGGTGTCCATAAGAGAGTCGTACATGTTTTTCTAGACACTCCTAGGAGGAAAGAACTGGTTGCCTAGCGTCCCCCCCACGCCAGATGCACCATTGGGGCACATGTCAAGGTCAGTTCATCTTCTTAGAGCCTCAGGTCTCTCTCCAACATCTGTTGAATACCCAAGGTGGTTGCCATGCCTATCATAGCATCCCATTAGGACACCCTGTATTGAGTACTCTTCCAGTTATGAGTAAAATAATCAGTGAGGGCTTCAGCTATCACCTCCTTTATACTGAGTCAGTGATGGAATCCCCTCCGATCCACCACAGTAGAACCCTCAGCACTTGTCAGATCAGGGAATAAATCATAAGTAAGGATGAATGGTCTGAGATATACTTGGCCAGATACACTGCGTCCATCACTCTGTTTGTGTGCTCTGCCTGCTTAAGGAAGTAGTCCAATCTAATATGTTTGTTCACTGCAGGAGTAATAATGTGTCTGTGGGTGCTGGGCCTCCAAATATCCACCAACTCTATGCCCCTCAAAAATCATCTTAAGGCTTCCATCATATAGGGCTTAGTACCCTGTACATATCACCATCTTACACACAGTTTAAGTCCCCCGCTACAGCCAGCTCTGCAGGCAGGAACCCCTGTCCTGACTCCATCATGCCCTCAAAAAAGTCCCATCATCTACATTAGGAGCATAAACACTGATCAAGTAGAGGTCCTGTGCATCTAGAGTACCATGTAGGATAACATACCTCCTGTGTGGGTCTGCCCACACCCCAAATTTTTGGAAAGGGCCACCGGGGCTACCCATACAAGGGTCCGGAATAAGAAGTTGCATATACCTGTCCTCTTTATATCTCATCTAAATGAGGTTCCTGTAAAAACACGATCAATATCCGATATTGCTTATTGTAGGCAAAGATTCTATGGCATTTATCGGGTCTTTTCAGCCCTCCAATGTTTCTCGTAAGGATTTTGTATTCCTGGCATGTCTCTCTATGCAAGACCATGAGGTCCTCTCACTGGGCCATGTCAACACTGGAGGTAAAGCTAAAGGTATATGAGCGTCAACAACCAAGTTGTTTGACAAATTTGTCTACGTAGGGGGTCCCTGTCAGTCAAGCTGGCTTAGGATGTGATGTGATTGTGAGTACACCTTGGTAAAATGGACCACCCATGTATCGGGAGGAACTAATGTATCTGGGCCAGTTGAATCCTTAAAAAAGGAAGATTGATAACCTGCCAGAATGCACAACTGTCTTTCATCACACTAGCTGCTAACAGGGAATCCCAAGTGCCCTTTTCTTTTTACCTGGGCTTTCTTGTAGGGTATTCTATGGTGGCACACAACATCCATGTACCTGGGTAATTCTTTTAACGCGGTCATGGATTTGAAGTGGGCGTGCAAGCAGTGGTAATTGAACCATCTAATAATCATCCTCTTGTGGTATTGCTATGAGATAGTTAGGACTTTCTTAATTGGCCCTCACAGGACACCATATGAGCTATCATTAGTGTAAGTGTCGGTATTATAGTCCAATGAAGACATGAGGGTAGCATTATTCCGAGACATAAACAAATCTTATCAGCATAATCCCAATTCATCAAACTCCTTGTTTTTCCAGCCAATGTGTGGAATAAATTAGTTGGAGGTGAAATAATGGAACTACTTCTACTTGCAAACATCGAGAGAAAGTTATAATAACTAAATGCATTTTTGTATATGGTATAGTCAGAAACATGACCAGTAAGATCATTTAAGAACAAACTATAGTTAATGATATGCCTCATCTCCTTCCAATGAGAGTTGACTTTTGAAGGTCGGAGTTGGATTTTGTGTCTGAAGCAAACTGAAAGATATGCTTCACCGCTGGTATATTTAAGGCAACCTCAAAGGCATTGTTAAAATAATGTGTTAGAGGGCTGAGAAGATTTATATAAAACTCTCCCACCCAGAACATAGCTACATTAGATACGTGGCTACTAGTAAAAGAATAAAATGCTCCTATCGGCACAGTAATGATGTCAGAGAGAGTCAAAATTATTATATAAAAATGTATTAATAAAAAGGTTTTTTCGTTCGCTCTCAAACCAAAATCATTGAAAATGAGGCGAATCAAGAAATTACTGAGTGATTTCCCTATAGAATGAAACTGAGACCAAAGTTAGCAGGCCCCTTTTCTTTCTTTCTGAATTAGCAGCAATAAGAAGGGGTAATGATATACAGTGTATCCTAGGTTTTGTTTCAACAAATCAGATCATACCCTCTGATGAGTTCTTCCCATTCGAGGTTGGTTAGATTGGCGCTTAGCCCAGCAATGTTCCAAGAAACAATTTGGGCAACTGTGGGAGAAGTTTGTATGGATGACACTACTGGGTCCTCCCTTAAGGCAAGTAATGTTGCTGAATTTACAATCTCAGGGGGTCAGTAGACCTTTAATCGACTCATGACATGATGAGGGCCCAGCAGGTGCCTTATCAGTAATTCAATTAATGACATGTTTTTAGCCTGGGGAGTGTATTTATTGGTGACAGGCATGTTACAAAGAAGTGGAATAGCGTGCTTGTCAGGGCCGAGCACCACAGGAGATTGACACATGCTTTGATTATGAAAATACAACAAAGGAACTGCCTTTATCACATTGCAAGACAGAAGTGAGGTTTTTTTTTTTTTAAGATGTTTTTTATTGAGTCAAATACAAGAACATTAACTTAACATTGCCAGGACAGAGATATGCAGTTGTGAATATATATGCATAAGGAATAATGTACTTATAAATGCATATTAAACATGTACATGAATTAGGCATATACAGCAATATAGTATCAAAGACTCCAAGTTTGAAAAAAGAAAGAAGAAAGAGAGAGGGAGAGGGAGAAGAGCTATAGGGATAGAAAAGGGAATCAAGTGATAGCCATGTGGAGAGAGAGGTAATAGACATTAGTTACAGCGAATGTAAGATGAAATAAGTATATATAAGAAGAAAAACAGGAAATATATTGAAATTTTTTAAAAAGGAGGAGAATAAGCCATTTCCTTCGCAGTGCGTGAGAGATAGTCACTTAGTGGCAACCATAGCTGATGACGTTTGAAGAAAGTTCCTGTTGAATCAGTCTTGTAGCTGTCAAGTCTATGATGATAACATACAGAATTCCACCACTGTCTGAGAGTAATGTTCTCCGAAGATTTTCAGTTAGACGTAATAATAGAGATTGCAATAGAAAGCAAAAGGTCCACCAATTTTCCAAGAGGCCTGAATGAACTCCAGATATCATGTATACCACCCAAAAACAGTAATTCATATGACATTGGTAAGGAGATCTGGGCTATTGCTGAAATGCGAGACCATACGGAGGACCAAAAAGTAGATAGGGATGGACAGGAAAAAAACATCTGAAAGTCAGTACCCTGCTGAGTGTGGCAGCGCCAACAATTGTCATTTTGTGAAAGTTTGAGTTTGTAAAGGCATACAGGAGTGTAGAAAAGTCTGTTATAAAAAAAATATAGGGTATGTGTGAGGCTTGCAGTGCGTGCAGTGGAATGTATCTTATACCATATTCTATCCCATAAAGAAGTTGGCCAAACAACACCAAGATCTGATTCCCACAGTGTCTCAATAGGTGATTTGAGTCTAGGTGAAACAGACGTTCTTAAAAGTTTATAAATTCCAGCTGCCCTAGGATAATTAGAAGTTACAATCGGGTGTGGAGATGATGCAAGAGAAGAATGATTATGATGTATAAGTTTATTGTGGGCCTCTTGGACTAGAGTAGAAAGAATGATATATTGGAATTTCATGCGAATAGGGAGATTATAAATTCCTGAGAGAGTAGTAAAAGGGATGATAGAGTCTTTATGATATAATTGGGAAATGAGAAAAATACCTTTAGTCATCCAAGCCTTCCAACACAAGGTTTTTACCTTGTTTCCTAAGTGAACTATTGTGCCAAATAGGTCTGTTAAAGAATTGATTAATGGGGGTAAGATGCGAAATAAAAAAACGTTTCAGTAAGTTGACTGAATGTTAGATAGTTCTGGGCAACCAGAATTTTGGGGGGTTAGAAATAAATATAATGTGTTTATGGGAAAAGGGAGAAATAAATGTTTCTTTCAAAGAGAACCATAGCTTTTGAGGGGCATCATTGAGCGTAGATAAATAGGGATATATTTCTTAATGCCAAAAGATTTGTGATAAGTTATAAAGTCAGGGAAATTAACTCCACATTGTACTTTAGGAAGTTTTAATTTCGAGAGAGAGATTCGGGATTGTTTACCGTTCCACGGGAACTTGGATAGAATTTTATCAATTGAACTAAAAATTAGTTTAGGTACCTTAATAGGAAGCATCATAAGGAAGACGTTAATGATAGGGAGAAGCATCATCTTAATGGTGTCCAAGCGGCCCCACCACGTGAGATATAACGGAGACCATTTCTGTGTGAGATCTACAAGCTTTGCAGATAAGATTTCTAAATTAGTCCTTAATGTATCCTTGAGAGTAGTGCAGTACCATACCCCTAGGCATTTAATCTTAGAAGAATTCCAAGATAATCCTGCATCAAGGAATACAGAGCCAGTGCAATTAGCATTAAGTGGTAAGACCACTGTTTTGTCTATATTAAGTTTATAGCCAGATACATCAGAATATAAATTGAGCTCATGCAGGAATGCAGGAAGAGAAGTGTCAGGGTGAGACATGAACAAAAGAATATCAGCATATGCCATAAATTTGATGTGTGCATTATTAATTTGAAACCCCTGTAAATTGTTCAGACGTTTTTAATTGGTATAGAAAAGGTTCGAGAGCCAAAATAAATAGTAAAGGAGATAATGGGCATCCCCGACGAGTACCCCTTTTAAGAGGGAAAAAAGGAGATCGGATACCGTTTGTTATAACCGAGGATCATGGTGAGGAATAAAGAATGGATATAAAATGTTGGAATTTAGTACCTAGTCCATGCCATTCAAATGCTTTCGACAAGAAACTCCAGTAGACCCTATCAAAGGCCTTTTCCACATCCAATGATAAAGCTGCCAGAGGAATCTTAAGTTTAGATGCCTTGTTAATACATTTTTTAAAAGTACGGGAATTATCTGCTACATTTCTATTAGGGATAAAACCAGATTGATGAGAATCAATAAGGTCAGGTATATATGGGAGTAAACGGAGAGCTAAAACTTTGGCATAGAGTTTACAATCCGTATTAAAGATATGGGTCTATAATTTTTACAGTCAGTCGCATCCCAATCTTTTTTGGGAATAAGACAAATCATGGCCTCCATAAATGAGCCAGATGCAGAACCTGACATTATAAAGTGATTAAGTAATTGAAAGAGTTTGTGGAAAAGAGACTTAGCAAACTGAATAAAGAATTCTACTGTGAAGCCATCTGGGCCTGGAGCATTACCCTTGGGGAGAGATTATAAAGCTGTATATAGTTCGGTAAGTTGTAGGGGTTGGTCTAAAGATGAGAGGTCAATCTGCAATGGGTCTCTTGGTTTGAGATTAGAGAAATATTGGTTGAGAGATTCAACTGTTGGTATGTGTTCTGGAGTGTACAGGTCCTTATAGTAAGAAGCGAAACACAATGCTATATCTTTATCTCTAAAGTGTTTAACACCATCGTTATCTGTGATAGATTTAATAGTTGTTTTTTCTTTTCTTTGTTTCAAATATCGAGCTAGAAGAGAACCAGCTTTATTGTTACCACCATAATATCTGGCATTTATTTTCAGGAGGGTGCCGCATGCTTGTTCAGTGGTATATTGGTTAAACTCCATTTTAGCTGAGACTAGTGCTTCAAGATGTGATTTACTAGTTTTGTGAGTATAGTATTCATGTTCTAGGGACTTCATATTTTCAAGGATGGAAGTCGATTTTTGTTGAGCAGACTTTTTTTTTGAGTTAGCGTAACTTATTATGAAACCCCTAGAGGCTGCTTTGAATGCATCCCCCACAAAATAAAATGATAGTTGATCACTATTGTTGATGTGAAAGTATTCTTCAATAAACTTACTGAAGGAAGCGATAAAAGTAGCATCTGAAAGTAGAGAGTTATTAAACCTCCATGAAGATGTTTTAGAACCATTAAGAAAAAGATCAAGGTCAATAATCACAGGTGCGTGATCTGAGATCAAAATAGCACCAATTTCAGAGTTGACCATATGTTGCAATAAACCTTTACTCAGAAATATATAATCAAGCCTAGAATGGGAATGGTGGGTAGGAGAACAAAAAGAGTATTCCAAGAGGTCGGGATTGTATACTCTCCAGGAATCAGAGAGAGAATGCTGTGGAATGAAACGTGACATGGAACGTCTGTCCAAAAATTTATCGAGAATTTGGTTGCAGTCACCACCTATTAGTAAATTGTTTGAGGAATGTTCAGAGATAATATGTGAAAGATTCTTCCACAAATTTGGATCTGGATGTGTGGGTCGTATATATTTAGGATAGTAAGAGAAATATCGCAAATTGTAAATGTAACAAGTACCCAGTTACCTTCTGTATCTTGATGCTGTGAAATTATGGTAGGTTTGAGAGATTTATGACAGAGTATAATTACCCCATTTTTGTTTGTGATGGAAGGGGAGTAGAAAATGTCCCCCACCCATTGTTTTTTAAGCTTAATTGCCTCAGAGTCGTTGAGGTGAGTCTCTTGCAACAAAGCAATGTGGCATTTCAAACAAGCTAGGTGAGATAAAACATTTAATGAGGTGTTTAAACCCCTTAACATTCCAATTAACAGTTCTAAGTTGCATAACAAGAAGTAATAATAAACAACTGCTGTAACAAGGAAAAAACTAGGCAAATAAATTTTGCAAAAGCAAAAAAATGGGAAAGAAACAAGATAGTAAAGAAAAAGAAAAGGAGGAAGATGACCTCCAGAAGTTGTATATACATGGATGTGGCAATACAGGGACTAAAGTCCACGAATGCTAAAGAAAACAAGATAAAAAGTGAATACCCCGAAAGGTAGAGGGACAGCTGAGAACCTGAAAAGACAGGCAAGAGTGGCTTCAGCACAAAAAAAGTGATATTAGATATTAAAATATATGAAGGCGAGTTTCATGGAAGAAAAAAACCAAACATACAAACGAAAAATGTACCATTCAGGAGACCAAATAACGTAACAACTACAGTAAAGGACTGTGACATGAAAAACAATAAAAATCAAAGCTTACCAGTGGAACGTGTAGGAGAACAGTTTAGATGGTGAGAAAGGGATACAGTTGGGAAAGGAACATGAGGATTGCACAAAGAACACTATCTAAAAAAATATATATATATATATATATATATATATATATATATATATATATATATATATATATATATATATATGAAAATAAGAATATGCAGAGAAGGAAAATCATGGATATAAATATTAAACATAACCATTACTATTAAACTGTCCAGAAAAAAAAAAAGAAAGGACATTAAAGACACATTAAATTATATCTTCAAGTAATTGCAGATGCTCCTAGTTCCATTGCTTCTGTTTTGTGTTGGTTAATAAATGTTTGTAGTGCTGAAGGTTCCTCAAACGAGTACGATTTGAGTTGTGGACGTAAGTCCAAAAACTGTTTGTGACGTGCAGCTGTAGCAGGAGAGAAGTCTTGCGTGAAAAACACTTCATGACCTGACCATAGCAAAGAACCCATCTTTTTGGCTTCCGAGAGTATTTGCATCAAGTCAGTAAATTGGAGAAAGAGAATATTAATTCCTCTAGGATGTGCACGAGGGCCAGTTGAAGTCTGTGGACCTAAACAATGTGCCTGTTGGATAGAGAGGGGAGAGGTAGGAGGCAAGCGAAGAATTGAAGGTGTTGCTGTTTGAAGGAATGCAATCATGTTAGAGCCTTCCGAACCTTCTGGAATCCCATAAAGGCGAAGATTATTTCTCCTATTTCTGTTTTCTAAGTTTTCGGTAAGCCTTTTAAGTTGAGCTATGTCTTTAGAGATCTGAGGATTGACAGTGTTACAATCTTCAAGGTTACTGACTCTCTGTTCCAGAGTACAAATTTGTTGTTCGTGTTGGGACCATTGCTCCTCAATACGTTGCAAAGAGGCATTAGTGTCCATCATAAAGGGCTTTAGTGCACGCAATTCCTCCATGACATCATCTAGAGTAAGATGTGTAGGTGATTTGAGGGAGAATCAAGGTCTTTTTTGGGGCGCTTGACGGAGAAGGTGTTAGATTTTTTTTCGCAATTGCGCCAGCAGCATGAGATGAAGAGGCACTATCCTTTAAAAAGACTGCAGCACTATCCATTGTTAAAGCTGATGGTAGAGAAGATTTAGTTATATGTGTGCGCACCACTCGAAGAGGACTATTAGACTTGGAGAAAGATGATGGCTGGCAACTCTGAGAATTATTTGGTCTCCCCATGAAAGCCAGGAGCTATTTGGTAATAGGAAGCCAGCAATGTGAGGTGTTGATGAAATTATATGAGGATGAGAAGCTGCTGCCAGAAGTTTCCAACAACAGAGCAAAATATAATAAAAAAAATATAAATAGAAAATCCTAAATTATTCTCTCATAACAGGCATGACAGAATACCACAAGAGCAAAGCACTTTACTGCACATAGTCAAACAATTGCTGACTAGTTTTAAGGGAACCTTCTGAAAAGGAAAAAATCCCCTCCATCAAAGGAAAGCATTTACCATGCTATGAAGAACAATTTGAAAGAGCTCCTTGACAAGAGTTGCCAGTTAATACTGAAAGTTGAAAACCTCAGCTAAATGTGTTTGAAGAGAGAGGTCAAAAGTTGAGCTGGCTGTCAGAAGGTAATAAATATTCAATTGCAGAGGAAACTAGATTTGTAGAATCACATCCAGGCAAGCAGTTAAAAGTCAAATAGAAACATCTCTGTGAAAGTTTAGGTTTGTGCACAGGCTTAAGGAGTGAAATGAGGCAGATAAATAATTACCTCAGGCCCTCACATGAAGTCTCTGAAATGACTTCAAAACTCGATGTCTCTGTAAGATAAAGGCATATTTATGCAGCAGCAGAGCTCCAGTGCTCAAAAATGCTGAAGAAATTAATCATTTTGATGTGAAAACATCTCCTTCTTTCCAGGAAGTGCTGAAGCCTCACGGTGTGACCTCCAGCCACGCCCCCAGAAGTGAGGTTTTAAGTAGTCTTAAAAGGCAATCTGCAACATTAGCTCTTCTCTCACCACAGTCATTGGCACTAGTCTTCTGCCCATGCCTGATCTAATCTACTAAACTCTGTGAGCTATTGAGATTTAATTGTGCCACAGGCTTAAGTCACCAAGTCTCCTGTTTACCCACTGAACAGTGTTGTTTAACGTTGGTCACGTACCTCATTCTGACGTGTGCACAACAATGGGACGCCTGTAAGCACCAAAACGGGCAGTATTGTTACTGGGAGTAGCCAGAAGGAAAACCGTTTACCCACAGCAGATGGAGCACAGACTTGAGGAACATTCGAGGGTCTAGGTTGGTGCAGTGGACAAGACAGGACACTCTTGGAATTTGTGTGCTGGAAAAGTCATGGCTGAAAGAACTGGCATACCCTTGGCGGAACAAGGGGTCAGCCAGTCTCATGGTGCAGCAGTTGAAGCGTCTTTAGTCTAGTGAGTATTATCAGGGAAGGTGTTTTTGCAAGGACCAGGATACTTTCCCCCAGCCTCACAGAAACGGAGTCAAAAAGCTTGGACACCAAACTCTCGAATCTATTCAGTTAGGCACTGAGCAGAAAGCATTTGCTCATACGCTCAGTCCTCATCACCTATCCAACAAATGGCTAAGTTAGTTCTTGTTGGAGCATTAGCATTCTAATGCAGGGGGCAGGCTGAGTCCTTTTTCTTCTTAGCTATTGGAAATCCCACTGAATCAGATACAGGTTTGTGCCAATGTTATCTAGTGGATCAATGGTGCGAATTTCATTAGAGGTGCATGGATTGGCCATCTTTCCCTTAGATTTTTCCTTTAATAAAACTGATGGAGTCATGATGCCAGAATTAGAGTTAAAACCTGTTCCTGCTTTAGACTGCTTACTAGAGTAGAACTCTAATGAGGATTTTCTGGTGACACACAGTCATTTCCATAGCATTTGTAAGATAGGAAGCAACAAAGCAAGGGAGTGTGTGATCCTTACCGCATGAAACAGCTGGCTTTCCTTTTCCCATTTTGACCCGAATAAGTCGGGGCAGAGTTGCAAAAACTAAAAGAGGTGGCTTTGCCATACCGCAGACAGGCTCAGAAACACCTACTATTGGCCCAGTCTTCTAAAAAGCAAGTCTGAGGCATGGCCTGTGCATAATGTGGGCTGAGAGTGCATTTTGAAGGGCAGCTGCTGTTGGGCTCTGCCACCTCCAAGAGATCACAGGCTGAAATGACCTTGGGCTTTGGAGTCACCTCACCCTTCTGACCTCCAGTAATCACAGTAAGTTCTCCGTGCAGTGTGGGATGAGCTAATTTTTTTTAATGCAGCTGTTATAGGTCTCTCCTCCTCCAGGAGACCACATGCTGAAATGGAATGTGGGCTTTGGAGTCGCCTCACCCCTTCTGGTCTCCAGTAATCACAATAAGTGCTGCTACACCTTGTTAGTGTTTTCAATGATGGTGTCTGAGTTAGACGAAATAGCGCAAGATGAAAATTAAAACACGCCAAACACTCTTTCTAAATGCTTGTCAAGTATTCAGGCGTGGAAAGGCACCTACGGTTTATCAAGAAAAATATTGATTCAGAAATCATGCCTTACACCTGCTGGCTTCTCAGTAACATCAAGACCCATTTTTTTCGGTATTGTACTTACTCAAGGTTAAGGCAGGGAGTGTAAACGTTTAGTTCATTGCAAACACTTCATTGAATGACTACTGTAATCCAACATAATTGAATTCATCTGATAATAATCTTTCTCACAAACTGCCATTAAAGCGGTTCTGTAGGCTATTTAACTCCCCAGACATTGTGTTTGATCATGTGTTAGACATTGTCGTCCTTATCTAATTGCATCAATTAATATTTTTGCTAGGCATATTTTAAACTGCAAAAAACATGTTAAAATAATGCTGACGTAGGATGCTGGGAAGAGCCAATGGGAGCTTTATGTCACAAGCTGAAGTGTAAAGTATTTGGGCAGGGTAGACAACCTCCTGCCTCCTTTTTAGGGCCGAGCCTGTGCTAGCATGCGTTTGCGCATGCATATCGCTTGCGAGACGCTGTAGTAATTAGAAAAGGGCTCGGAGCCCCATCCATATCACGTCAGTGTCTTTCATTGGTCAGTGGACTTACATTTTAAAATATGCTTGCTTTCATTAGTTGAAGGCATGCATACGTCATGCCTTTTCCGGTAGTTAGCCATTATCGAGCGCAGCGACCAAGTACTGAAAACATACGAGGCTCGATGTTTTCCGTCCGGTTTGTGGACTACTTTCTCTCTTTTTTCGCAGCGCGATCTCGCTTGGCATAAGTTGAGCGCCCTGTTACATAGTTAATTGCACTTTTGCCGGTTACGTAGATAATTGCTCTTTTGCCAATAGGTTTCACTACGAGTGAACTGAGCGCGATTGCGCTCTTTTTTTTTATTTAATGAGGCAAGAAAAGTCAGGTTGGGAGTTTGCAACTGCTAGTAGCTCTAACTCGGAGAAATACGAGACCTGTTGCATTGCAGATGCTTGTTTTAATTGGCTAGCTTATACACCTGTAATTGTGTTTGTGGCACAAATTTGACCTTCGAGCACCCTCTCCAGCAGTGCACATAGGTGGACCAGCAGAGGGTAGAGAAGGTAGGTGTGGAAGGAGAGATTAGGTACTTGGGTCCCTCTCCCTGGTAACAAAAATTATGGAATATAACGAGAAGACACAAGAAAATTGTGTATTTCCATGCTTAACATCTAGAAATGTTTCCTTTATTTGAAAGCTCGCTAGCCAGATATGGAATATCTAAGGAATGTTTTTAACAAAATTGATCTCCTGTAACCCCCATAGTTGTTTGAGCCTATAATTCATTCAGTGGGTGTGTTGAAAGAAAATCTGTAACAAGCAACCACATATAGCCAATTATTATATTATGATTCTGTGGATGCTAAGGCAAGAAATGCAGTTGCATATTGAAGAGAGACTTTTTCTCATCAGGTTTGCCAGCTGATGATTTGTACTACTATCAGAGGACGTGAAGACTTCATGAAATCATCGATCTTAATTTTGAACAATATTTTTGTAAAGAGTGCTTATAGACATTTTAATTCTTTTGTATTTGTATTTCTTGTTTTTTCTGTAATATTCTTAAATACAATTTGTTAGAAATTGGGTCATTTGTTGACAGTCAGGTTTCCCCCTGTTCAAGCAAGGACCCTCACTCAAGTAAGGGTAAAATAGAATCACCCTCAGCTAACTCCTGCTTACCCCCTTGGTAGCTTGGCAGAGCAGTAGGCTTAACTTCATAGTGTGAAGTGTAAAGTATTTGTACCAACATACACAGTAACTTAATGAAAACACTACAAAATGACACAACACAGGTTTAGAAAAATAGGAAATATTTATCTAAACAAAACTAGACCAAAATGTCAAAAATGCACAAGGGAAGTTCTCAATTAAAAAGCAAAAAGAGTCTTTCTGTAGTTTAAAACACACTCTAAGACTGTTAGCGTGAACATGTACCTTGGGTGCATCAAAAATAACAACGGCGAGTGTGCGTCAAAAAGGGCTTGCGATGTGTCGATTTCACTCATGAACGAGACCTTGCGTCGTTTCTCCTTCTGTCGGGTCGGGGCATGTCGTTTTTTCTCACCGCAGGAGAGCAATGTGTCGATCCGGTCAGCACTCTTGAGTCCAAGCAGGCATTGCGTTGTTTTTACACTCCCAGCGGTGTTTGCGGCGGAAATCCAGTCGCACGATGATCTAAAAATCACGCAGCGTGGGTTGCAATCTCCAAGCCTCCGTCAGCGATGCTGCGCGTCGTTTCTGTAGCTCCGTGCATCGATTCTTCGGTCGTGTTTCTGGCGAACGTCGATTTTCAGCCATAGAGCCGGAGGTGTGCCGTTTCTTCAGCCGCAGATTGGAGTTGCGTCGATCTTTTCCCCGTGCGGTGCTCTGTGCCTGGATTTCCTCCTCTTAGGCTGCCAGCTTCTCCTTTCAGGGTCCCAGGAACTGGATGGGCACCGCAGAGCAGAGTAGAGTAGGTGTCTCTCCAGAGACTCCAGGTGCGGGCAGGGAGAAGTCTTTGCTGTCCCTGAGACTTCAAACAATAGGAGGCACGCTCTAAATCAAGCCTTGTAGAGTTCTTCTCAAGATGGAAGGCACACAAAGTCCATTCTTTGACCTCTTACTCTGGCAGAAGCAGCAACTGCAGGATAGCTCCACAAAGCACAGTCTCAGGCAGGGCAGCTCTTCTTCCTCAGCTCTTCAGCTCTTCTCCAGGCAGAGGTTCCTCTTGTTTCCAGAAGTGTTCTAACGTCTGTGGTTTTGGGTTCCCTTCTTATACCCAATTTCTCCTTTGAAGTAGGCCCACTTCAAAACAAAGTCTCTCTTGAATGTGAAATAATGCCTTGCCCATGCCAGGCACCAGACATTCACCAGGTGGTTGGAGACTGCATTGTGTGAGGACAGGCACAGCCCTTTCAGGAGTAAGTGACCACTCCTCCCCTCCATCCTAGCACAGATGGCTCATCAGGAAATGCAGAGTACACCCCAGCTCCATTTGTGTCACTGTCTAGTGTGAGGTGCAACCAGCCCAACTGTCAAACTGACCCAGAAAGGTAATCCACAAACAGGCAGAGTCACAGAAATGGTATAGGCAAGAAAATGCTCACTTTCTAAAAGTGGCATTTTCAAACAAACAATCTTAAAATCAACTTTACTAAAAGATGTATTTTTAAATTGTGAGCTCAGAGACCCCAAACTCCTCATGTCCATCCGCTCCCAGAAGAACTCTACACTTTAATCAGATTTAAAGGTAGCCCCCATGTTAACCTATGAGAGGGACAGACCTTGCAAAGGTGAAAAATGAATTTAGCAATATTTCACTGTTAGGTCATATAAAACACATTACTATATGTCCTACCTTACCCATACACTACACACTGCCCTTAGGGCTACAGAAGGCCTACCTTAGGGGTGTCATACACGTAAGAAAAGGGAAGGTTTAGAATTTACAGTCAAAACTGCATACACAGACACTGAAGTGGCAGGTCTGAGACATGATTACAGAGCTACTTATGTGGGTGGCACAACCAGTGCTGCAGGCCCACTAGTAGCAGTTGATTTACAGGCCTTGGGCACATCTAGGGCACCGTACCAGGGACTTACTAATAAATCAAATATGCCAATCATGGATAAAACAATTACATACACATTTTGTAAAGGAGCACTTGCACTTTAGCACTGGTTAACAAAAACAGCAAAATCAGAGTCCAGCACACATCAACAACCTGGGAAACCGAGGCAAAAAGTTAAGGGAGACCACGCCAAGGCTGAAAAGTCTAATACAATTCCATTAACTTTAACACTCGGGCCGAATTACGAGTATGGCAGTCCTTGGACTACTGTTCCCACGGTGGCCATCAGACCGCCAAATTATGATGCTGGCTTTCGGACCGCCAGCACACCGCCGCCACCACCAGTATCAGAGATCCCGACAGGTTGGTGGCAGTGCTAGTCGTGGTCAACTACAGCTCTTCGAAGTTCGGCACCGCCATGCTGATTACAACTTACCTTTCCATGGTGACGACCCCGCCATGGAAGGCTGGCAAAAAGAGAGGAATGGGGCCACAGGGGGGGCCCTGCACTGCCCATGGCAATGGGAGTGCAGGGGCTCCCCTGTCAGCACACTCAGGCAGAGTGCATTCCTAGTGAGCTGCCGGTGCACACAGTGCAGCAGCATTGGCCTCAGCTCTTCCCCTGTCCTCCGGCTGGCATGGCAGTGAAATCATAATACGGTGGTGGGGAACGCCTCCCCAATGCAGAATTGGAAGTCTTGCAGTCGGACTGCGAGACTTCTAATCAGGCCCTCAATATTTTTTACAGCTTCAGGCTAAATACTACTTCAGCTCACATGGGCATTCCAAGGGACAAATATCTTTCTCCTGTAATTACAAAGTCACTCGCCCACAAGAATGGGCCAACTCACAACCTCACAGCCTCAAGTCAATTTAAGCATGGACTTCAGCCTAAAAATGTAATACGTTCTACATTCATCTTACCTAAATCTGAATTTAAATACCTGATCCTCAAAATATCTGCCTACATGTCAGAAATTGTCTTTCTGCTTGACATAGGTGTGCACCCTGATCATGCAGGAACCACAATCCAGGTCAGGGTAAGTCACAAGACACTCCCTAAATTAACTGTGCTAACCCCCAGTAGCTTGACTCAGAGCAAGCAGGCTTACCTTAAGAGGCAATGTGTAAAGCATTTGTGTGACACTGCAAACAGTAAAACAGGGAAAACACCACGTAAAGAGATACCACACCTCTTTAGTAAACTAGAACTTAATTTAATTTATTAAACAAGACCAAAATGACAAAGATCCAATAAGTAGAACTTGAGTTATAATTTTTAAAGTATAAACTGTAGAAAAGCTCTTAGAAGCTAAAAGTGCCAGCTGGGGCTATCGGAGCATGCTGGACCGGGACAAAGTCAAAAGTTCAGGCTGACTGGGATGGAGCGCTGGCCATCTACAGAGACTGTATTTGGCCTGCTGAACCAAAGTGCCTTAAATCCTAGTGCAGGAGTGTTACGCAGGTACTGAACCACGTAGACCAGGGTATACATTGGTTTACCCCACGCAGTTAAGGAGATGTGTTGAATCTCCCTAGGCAGTGGTGGGGATGCACCAGAGCCGAGAAGCGACTGAGTTTGGGTTCAGGTGCTGTCCATGTTGACTATGAGGCAATGCATTGATTCAGATGAGCACAATGGCTACAATGTGAAATTCGGCATCTAGGATGTCATCTCAAATGGGACATTGGGACCTTACCTTAAAAGGAAATGCTGCAGTGCTGGTTCTGATAATGATGCACCGATTTTATCCATGCTGAGGCAGAGATGTTCTGGTTCTGTCCACCAAACAGCAGAGATGCAGTAGTTCTACTGGAGCAACAGCTGAAGATCTCAAGTATCCATGACTGGGGTGGCACCAGTTGGCATGCCAGCTTCAAAGCTGACAGAGTCGGGTTGTAGTGTTGGATTGTTTGAATGTAATTTATGTTCCTGATACTTCATATCAGGATACTGGTAAGCTGGCCCTTGCAGTCGCTCTGGTTCTCGATTGGAGAGTTATGGGTCCAGTCCATCTAGCCCAGGCAAGGAGGGCAGCAGGCCATCACCGCTGGCAACAGTTCTCCTAGAGCAGCGGTCCAGCAAAGTGGCAGTCCTGGAGCAGCACAGCAGTCCTTCATCCTGGCAGGGTATCTACGGGACAAGAGTTGTGATGAAGTTGTAGGGTCTGAGGCCCAGTTCTTATAAACAGTGGTGCCTTTGAAGTGGGGTAGGGACTTCAAAGAAGTCTTTGAAGTGCACAGCGGTCCTCCCTTCCTTCTTTGGCTCCAGACACACTACATAAGGGTTTGCAGCCATTTGTGTGGGGACAGGGCACTCCCTATTAAGGTGCACATTGAGGCTGTAGTCAGCTCCTTTCTTTGACTCTGTCTTGATGGCTCATCAGAGACCATCAAGTCGCACCTATGCTCCAATTGTGTGTGGCTGTCTAGAGGAACTACACAAAGCCCAGCTGTCATCCACCCTAGGCGAGAGATAAGAGAAAGGATGCAGGCACACATAGTTAAGAGCAGGAAAATGCCACATTTCTAAAAGTGCAATTTTTCGAATTGTATCAATAATGCCGTCTTTACTATTAACGAGGATTTA
The DNA here is from genome assembly GCF_031143425.1 of Pleurodeles waltl. Taxonomy (NCBI): domain Eukaryota; kingdom Metazoa; phylum Chordata; class Amphibia; order Caudata; family Salamandridae; genus Pleurodeles; species Pleurodeles waltl. The sequence continues at coordinate 202,748,950 of NC_090446.1, read as the reverse complement.
CAGATACAATTCCTTAGGTACTACACATGACAGATCTACCTCCTCTCAATCAGGAACTAAGGATGAGTAAATGTAATAAGGAATCCACAATGTTATCCTATGAGGGGGTAGGCCTCAAAGTAGTGAAAAATGAATTTGGGAGTTTTGCAATACCAGCGATTGTAAAAATGAAAGGTACATGCCCTCTGTTTTAATTACATAGCATCCTGGCATATGGACTAATCGGGCCTACCTAGTAAAGGGGATGTTTAAGGCTTGGCAAGGAATTTTAAATACCAAGTCGACATGGCATTGTGATAATGCTTTCAGGTTGCAGTGCCAGGCCTGGGACTTGCTTAGAGGGCTAGATAAGTGGGTGGCACAATCAGTGCTGCAGACCCACTAGTAGCATTTAATTTTCAGGCCCTGGGAACATGTAGTGGACTTTACTAGAGGCCTACAAGAATATTAAACATGCCAGTTGGGTATCTGCCAATCAAAATCTTGTTTAGGGGAGGCACTTTAGCACTGGTTAGCAATGGAGTCCTGAGGACAACAAAAACGAAATTGGAGGCAAGCAGGCAAAACAACAAAACGTAAGATTGGAGGCAAGCAGGAAAAATGTTTGAGGGAAGGCTGACTGGTCTAACACTACAGACCAAAACCCCCCAAGATTGTATTCCAAAAATACTCTAAAAACTGGATGCTATAGTGAGCAAACTAAAATAGAATGTGCCTAGACAACCAGTCTGTGGGTTAGAGAGGCCTGTCTTGAAGTGAACTGTTGCTGAGCCCCACAATACTCAAATAAATAAATGACTAAAATTAGGTTTCACTGAAGCCTCTTTAGCTTATCCTTGGCCACCTGGCACAGCAGTTGGGACTCTTCAGGTGAAAGTGCATTTGGTGATTGCATAATAATGCCAAAGCACTGTTGAAGATAAGACATAAGTATGTTTTAAATTCTCAAACTAATTTAGTACACATGAAATCAATAAAGTCATCCAAACAACACGATTTGACTGCAGGGATCAAGAGTTATTAAGTTAAGAAAAAGTATCCATAGAAAAACATTGGTAATTTAGAAAGGTACTTAGACAATAGGATGAAGTAGACCAGGTCCTGAATACCTTCTCAGCCTACTGACACAGAGATGTGTCATGCAAACCTAGGGATTCACCCAGGTCGTTTTTCATCATCGCAGCGATCACACAAATCGAGCACTTGCTAATTTGAGATTGCACGAGGTTCAGAAATGTGTGGGTGCACCGATTGTACCTGATTAGGTATTGAACACTTTGGAAAGAACACTGGCACACTGATCGCACATATTATTTCCGACCCCATGCATACAAACATTTCATGGTTTCTTTCACGGCAGGCTCTGCAGGCTTGCTGTACTGTGCTGTCAAGAAGGGGGTTTAGTTAGCCCTATTCCAATCACAGTTCAACCAGTTTGAGCAGCCCAGCGGACGAGCGGAGCTGCATCAGTGGAACGGTCTGGCTGCAGTCCTACCGCTGTGGCCGGAGGGTTGAGCCAGAGAGGGCGGAGATGCTCAGTCCAGGTTCTGGTGCGCTTTTCTTTCTTTCCATGAGCTCCCTCACCCCTCTTCTTCTCTCAAACAGTTCATGTCTTCTCTTTGCATCTGTGATTTGTGCAAGGTTTTTCCAGAAGCAAATTGAGCAACCTGCAGTTTGTCCCCAACCGTGATCCCATTTTAGGCACAGATGGACGTTTGCCTTCAAAAGGGGATTCCTTACCTGATCATAATCGGGACTTTTGTCATAAACTAAGAGGACAAGATGTGCCAGCGGGGCAAAAAGGAAGCTGTGGGCTTTGTGAGGTTAGATACCCTAGATTTGTGGTTGTGCTGAACGTTTGAGCTGTGTTGCAAAATGATCAGTGCAGGATCAACTTTTAAACAGCTGCACGGAAGTCACTTCACCGTCTTCAAAATGTGTTTTTTCCCAACTCTTTCAGTTTACATTCATGGTTAAATATCGTTCTTTTAGGAGGTAAAACTTGTTTTGCCGCTAGGCGGGGTTCCATGAGGACAAATATATCATTCACGACGTTCCACTGAACTGGACCAAGTACAACGCCCTCAGCTCTTTACTCTCAGAAGCAGTCACAAGTCTGTCAGGGAAGTTATTGCTGGGGTATAATAGGCTCTACAAGGGGCATTCCTGTCCCAGCACATATCGGAACACACGTGGTTGATAACAGCATAAGAACTTAAAAACCATGAGCCTTTGTTCTGTTTATCATATGCCCATGTTAAGAAATCCAAAGATTACAGTACAGTCATCCTTTTCGAGAATGCACTCAAGCCAGGTTGCCCAACATTTTCACCATATAAAATATTTATTTCAATTCATACATTGTACTTCACACCCACATGTTAAAAAAACGGACACAGTTTGAAAGACAAGAACAAATTCCCTGATTTTTTAAATATCTGCTGTGGCGTTCTTGCAACCAAGTGATTTATCTGAACCAGACCATTATATACATTTGTTAAATAAAACTTGACTTTAATTGTATAAACATTATAAATGTATATGCTTACTTGCTATGTTGTTCAATTGAATACTTGGTTCGAAAACTAATTGCGAAAAATATGACTAAAATGCTGACTCTCCTTTATAGACACGTTCCAGGGTTCAGACACAACAACTTGCTCCATGGAACTCATTCAAAAGTGTACAGCAACACCCTCCCTCATCCAATTCGCAAATACTTTTTCAGATGCAAACTGTCTGATGCATTCTTCCCCCTTCCGTGGTTCTGCTGCAGCGCTCTTACTGCCTCCACCATCCTGACTAACACAATTCTGCATTGGCAATCAGTGCTCCTCCTCTGAGCGCAGTTCCAGTTTGTTCATGCCTCTAAACAAATTAAGGTTTTTCTCTTGAGAATCTAAAGTATCATATTAGTTTGTTATAGCGCTGTTTTTTGAGGACTTATCTAATATTGATAGACCTTTAAAACTGCAACTCCGTTCATTTTTCCCCTTATCCGTTCCAGGGGTTCTCTTCTGGAACTTCACTGTTGTTGATGTCTTTCTTTCCTTTTTTACTCATCTGTCATGACGTAAGTGTTCTTCCTCTTTTTTCCATTCAGTCTTCCAGGTGATTGATTTTCTCACACTATAAAAGGATTAAAAAGAGCTGAGAGTGAACCTTTAGCGTGTCACGAATTTCTCTGCCTTAACAGTTGATTACTCATGCGTAATGATTTCATGTCGTCACCCTACTATTCTACTGTGTACCTTCCTGGAAGTATTCCTTGCCCTTTATGTAATGATCTTACTTGGCAACTTCCAGTAAAATATGTGTCCGGAGGTTTTTCCCCTTCTGGATTTCCTTGTGTTTTTGTCTGGAGGATTGGTGTTTCAACCCTTATTTTTTATTTTACCTTTCTACTCTTTGAATTCAAGATGGCCGATTAAAACAGCAGGCCTTATCTACAAGACCAAGATAATCAATTCTCAACAAGCCCTCAAAACTGATTGTTGCTTAATAAATTACATTTAATATCAAAATTGCTTAATCTCTCCTTTTAAGCTTCTCTTTTTGGTCATGAATGGGGTTGTCACACCCCATTTGATTTCCACACCCCTCTCTGATGGCCCGAGCACATCTACCCACTTCCTGTACAAACTACACTATCAACATCATTCAAAGCTCTCCCCACTGTAGCATATACACCCTGGTATAACAGGTTTCAGGGAGATGGCGGGAGACTGTGAATGTAAAGGACAGAAAGAACAACATAGATAGGACACTATAAAGTCAGAGGGGAAATGCAGCCTGAGGTGGGAAGTGAGGACATCCCTCAGTGTGGCTCACGATGGGCTGAGTGACAGTTCTCTTCAAGAGCTGGCGAGAAAGACAGCAACGTGGACTATATGAGCTGGGACAGAATGACATGCTGTAGGAGCTGAGAAATGACGTGAAGGTACATTTTATATTGTCAGAAGCAGCATTTGCACACTGAATGAGCGAACAAGAGAGGCAAACACTGAATTCCTTTATTTATTTATTGTTTCAGCTTTGCAACAAAGCCTTAAAATCAATGGGCATAAAGTTTACAGCTGCAGGATTACTTGAAAAGATGTACGACAATGCACACGCCATATAATACAACATTTTTCCATACTCCCTTAATAGCAATGATTTTTCCTTCCACATCAGAAGATATGTGTTACAGCCTATATAAACTTCAGACCAATAAGAATGCAATAAAACCCACATAATTAAGCTGACTAACACAGAAGATTAAGCCAAAGATTTAATATAAGTGGCGACCTCCACTATAACGCTATTAAGGTGCAAATATTCTCAACAGGAGGCACGCAATAGCATGTAGCAGCATAGGTCAACTGAAGTAAAAATGCAACTCTATTGCAGAAAATGCAGGAGCGTATCTGGTAAGATGATAAAAGCTTGTTATATGCTATTAAAATGCAAAGTTTCTAAACCGGAGGAAGACAATGGTAAATAGCATAAATGGATTTGATTAAAGTGCAACTCTAGTGCACAAAGTGCAAGAAAGTGTATCTGCGAAGATGATGAAAACTTATTGTGCAAAGATTCTTCATAGTAAAAGCCGACTAATGATAATGATGTAGCTGCACAAAGAGCAAACAAAGTGCTTCATATGGGTAGCTAGTCTAACATGTAAAGAGCAATGTATCATTGATTTACTTAAAACTATTCCTTAATCTCATTGTCTTTATGAATGCAAAAGTAGTAAAAGTGCATCCTCCGGTAGTGCTGTTACCGTAAAAGTGCAACTGGATGTTGAACCGTCAGCAGCAAAATATACCTATCAAAAATAGCAAATACACTCATTTATTTCCCTAGCTTGCTGTATGTGTTGTTTTCGGTGCCCATCCTGATGAACTGTTCTCTTTCCTTACAAGCAGCGTGTATGTAAGAAGCTACTGCCTGACAAAATTCCTTATACATTTCCGGCTAGTCAGATCTATAATAGAGTGTTAAGGCATCCTAGCAGTTCATTGTCTGAAATTTTAAAAATAAGGGATGGATCTGAAACCTTCAGAGGCCAAGTGACATGAGACACAGGAACATAAAGTGTGTCAATGTTTCCTGGCCACACAGAGGGCAGTCGCAGTCCAAACTCGTAATGTTCCTAATCTGAATCTGAGTTGTAAAGCCCTTTTCTCGGGTAGCAAATTCTAGTCAAGGAATGGTTCCTATTGTGGTTTGGGATTCATCATTGCGTATTTTGTCAACAGTGCACCTTTCCTGAGCTTGAGATTTTGCCACGTTAGCGCCCCAGAATTATTTTTCACCATTAGTATTTATTTGTGTTTTCTGGATTGTGCGAAAAATCAGTTGACTTGAGAATGCACTTTACATGTCTGAACCAAGGCAGACTAATGCACTTCTGGCTTCTGGGACATCCTTCAACAACTTCTGAAACTGTGAGGACTGGGGTAGTCTATACTGTCATCCAGTATCCTACCGGGATAAAGCTTTGAGATCAGCTAATGAGATCATTTCCAATTCGGCTCTAAGTCTTACCATTGGAAACGGAGAGGCAAATTCTGAACTCAGTATCAAAAGGGGGATATGACCAAGGATGTGGATGTTCATCTATATTCTATCATAAAATTGCAGTAGTACAAAAGTGATATTGGGTGGTGGCAGCAGCAGAGTGGCACTTTAAAGCATAGTGTCACCCACATCTTAATTTGTGCTAACCTCTGATAATCAACATCGGTGCATGTATGAGATAAAGAACAGAATGTGACAAAAAGTGCGATGTTTAAATGTATCTTTAAGGTGTAAAAACAAAAGTCCTTCAGGCATTGGTATGGAACCAGTTCCTAGCAGATGGCTGAATGGGGCTTACCTAAACAAGTCAATGGCCGAGAAGGGCTGATCCAATGCCTAACCTGTGCATATTGGAAACAAAAGGCCTTGCAAACATTTGTGCCATTAAGCCAGACCTAAAAACAAGATAAGCATCTCCCTTCCCTAAAAGATTAGTATGCCTGTTTGCTGTACTAGTTCTGAAACCCTGGTTGACAGAAGGCTACTTAATGTCAATGCATTACTGTATGATTTCCAATACTTTTGTCTGGTACTCTACCAGGAACTCAGCTTGCTCTGTTTTTGAACACACAATTTGATAACTATATTTTTATTTCTTAGGCTCATATTAGGAATGATGTTGACCACTGCATTCCTCTCTATGTGGTTAAGTAATACTGCTTCCACTGCAATGATGCTCCCGATTGCAAGTGCAATTTTGAAGAGCTTATATGGAGATGATGAAAAAGATACTGAAATGTCCAGATCCAGCGAAGAAAATTTTGGTAATGCTTACTGGGTGAAAACTACAGATGTTTTTAAATGTTTTTGTTTAAATGCTGCAAGTATAGTGCACAATTTGTAATATTATTATGGTAGAGCAATGGTATATTTGTGGGCAGACTTATACTAGGTGTTAAATCTTGACATGGGATATGTGTCAAACTTTATTTTGAAATGACACTTATTGAAATAGTCCATGGTCTTCTTGTAAATCTGAGTAGATCCAGCCTTCGTGGACCAGTGATGGCTCCCCTCGAAAAAGTGAGGGAGTCCAGTGTTTAGAAACAGTAGAAAGCATGTGTGATAAGTAGTTGACCTCTGCTTGGTATGGAAATTTAAAACAGAATCTCAAGCCTTTTTCATGATCAATTTCCTCCTTTTTGGCTAAAACTGTTTTTATGTTTTTCCTCCATTCATGTTCCCCGATGCCCAGTTATTTTGAGTAAAAAGTACTCATGTATATTTATAGGCAAGTACTCTCAACCTTTTCTACCTATGGGCTTTACTTAGACTTTAATGGTGGTAGAGGGTAGGAGGAAAATTGTCTGGTACTTATGTTGCTGGTTTTGGATCCTGTAGACCTGGTTTCTAATCATATAGTTAGCAGTTAACAAAACATTGTATGATTTCCGGCAAACCACTCTATCTGCGTGTTCCTGAATGCTGAACATGTACTATGTAAATATTAAGAACGTGTACCTTGTCCTGTCTGGTACTGTCCCAATTACTTGTCTCAACACCCTTTCAATCGCATTCTATTTCTTGTAACCCAGTTTCAACCAGACCCCACAACTGGTCTGTATGTAGAAACGTATCCTTACAATGCTCCACCTACAACAAACCGTGTTTTCTATACATACTCCGACCCTCCTTTGAGGCAGGTTGGAACTTTGTCAAAGGCTATTTTGCCTGCAATCAAATCGTCGTATTTCTCATACACTAATGGCACATTCAGTTGTTACTTGTTTGCACTTTTATATTTCAATGCTTGACAGTACTTCAGGTAGTATTGCTTGACTTCCATTGTCAATTTTCAAAGTACATGTTATTGAAGAACATACTTGCACATTTTTAGACCTGAAACAGCACAACCTATTTATTATGAGCTACTAATTGTTTATTATGGTTCAAGGTAAATTTTATGGCTTGAATTCAAGAATATGAAGAACATGTGTTACTAGTGTAAGAAATATATGGGTTGTGCCCACAACAAGATAACAAATAACTATGAAGTTTTCTGAAATATGTTCTAAGCTCACAGCAAATTTGAAGCATTAGCTAGTAACTTTTCCATATGCAGCTCAGGGAACTACTTCTTCAGGCTGTAGCTAAATATACACCTAAGTTGGCAATGAGGATGAACGGCTTATGTAAAATGTACCCCTGGAAATTAGATTGCTAGCAAAACATTAAAAAATATGTTTGGATGAATAGCAAGACGTTGTACATTCGGATCGATTTCAGTTTCACAAAATGAGCTCCATTTATTCTTAGGTTTCTGTTTCTTTTACTATAAGACAAATACAAAAATAATCTGAAAGCTTTATATAAAAATAGGAGCAAATCACTGAATAATTATATACCATGTCAGTGCTAAGTATCTTTGTGCTTTACTTCATTTATAATTGCTATCTCCATCTCTTTGTGGAAACGTATTGCTGTATACCCATTCAAAATGACAAAAGACATGTTCAGTACCATGTTCATGAAAGTAAGTCTATGACATGATGTACAGATATCTTATGCAGAAACCTTATGTTTCGTTCAGAGAAGGAAAACGATGGTGAGGAGTTGACAGTAATATACTCTTGGAGTTGATAAATATATTTTTAGTAGATTGGCTTGCAATGCTAAAAAAAGGACAAAAGTATGTAGGATGAATGTGTTTGCTATTCTTCAGCGCCCTCTGCTTTGAGAATTGAACAAAAGAATTCCAGACCCCCAGTATTTCCGACAAAACTATTTTGTTTGGAGCTGATAAACAAAAAGCAAGCTTACACGTTTGTGTACGTTTACGATTGTTTGCTATTCACACAGAGGGGTTTACAAGTCGTGTATGTACGAGGGTGAAGTTTCTGCACATAAAAAGACCTATCTTTTTATGTGTGGAGACTCCGCGCTTGTAAAGATACGACTGGTAAATGTTTTAATCATTTACGCACCTTAGCAGTCCTATGCTAGTAGAATTATGCAGGCATGCTGAAGCCAGTGTTCTGTTCATATTTAAACTGTTCCCCAACGTAAAGAAAACCCTTTTTTTAATAGTAAACGCACGTCAGGGCTCAGCTAATGTAGGTGCTCGTAGATCAAAGTCACCATATCCTTGGTTCCGCTCTCCGTTGATTCTCTAGTTCTGTCACTGTGTGTGAAATGCCTTTAGGGCCTCGTTGGTACTGTAGAGTTGTTTCCTACCTTCAAACAAAACCATGTGCATCTCAGTGCCAGTCAGACACTCCTGTTGTAAGGCAGGCTCTCACCCCGCTCTCTGAATATTGCATGGAGCACAAAATGTCAGGTGAAATTGCTTTATTACCCTCTGCAAGTCGGAGAGCAGACACCCCTCGCATCATGCTGCAGTCAGCCGTAATTCAGTCAGATGGAAGACAGCTTGCCCTGCAGCAGAGCAATGGTGGGCTGACTGGCACGCTTTACCATAAAGTGGACGACCAGCTTAAGACAAAGACACCTTGATGCAAATGTTAATAATCCCATTGATCCCCACGCCAAGGCTTTAAAAAACAATAAAGAGCAGGGACATATGCAGAATAGGAAGTACTTACCAGCTGCGCATGAGCCGGTCCAGTGATTTTAGTACTCTACCACACTGCGGAAGGTGAGAGTGGCAGGGAATCCTCCCGAGCCCCTTGCAATTCCAATCTGTGAGAAATTCATTATAAAGGGAGGCTGCAACATCCAAATGCACCCTACAAAGTCCAGCCCCTCCCACCTTGATATTTTATGCACTTTGTGACTACGTCACTACGCCCTGTGGGCTACAGTTTTAGCGCCCAGTGACAGCCAAAATCAAGAGAACCAATAAGCCACACTCTGAACCTGATGTAATTGCCCTGGTTCATCTACCTGGGGTGAGGGAACACTTGCCCATGCATGCACACGCACATTACAGAACGCAGAAAACCGTGTGTATCTTTTAATATGAAGCAGAGTATCCATCATTTAGCTGAGCTTCTCACTTGCTCCCACCTTCCTCCTCGCCTCTCCTGAATGGTGGGCCCCCACCCATCATGTCCCCATACACCAACTGTGGCTGCTTCAAACATAAAACTAGACTATATTATGTACTCTAAAGACCCTCCTGTACCATATTGCCTATGGCTCATGACTGCAAAGAATACAGTCTATACTCATGTAATGTGGCTCCAGTAAGGACCAGATGCAACCTCCCTACTCATATGTGATCCTGCTTTACAGGGAGTAGTCATTAAAGCTGCAATGGGGCCCTTCTATTTTCACTTAGTTAATTTTATAAAAAAATATTTTCCAGTTCTTGTTGCCATCTTTTTGAGGAGTTGTTTTTGTTTATAGATGGTCTGAAGCCAATCAGCACTAGTAAGGTCTCCTAGCCCCATTTCTTGCGATGTGGCAATTTCAATGCTAAAGTGTGGAATCTTCAGGAGGATTTACACCATATGGGCTCAGTAAGTGCCCAAAGATATATGGATACCAGGGGTTCTAAGTTAACTGGCCTTTTAGCCACACATGATCTAGATGTCGTCTTTGCTGATTATCATGAATTCAGATGGGGCACACCAACCTTTAGGGGAAAGGGCGGTCCTCAATTATATTTTAGCCCCAAGGAGTTTTTGCCTGTGGCTTATTAGATGTTTCATACCCGAGTCTCAGTGGGAAGATCATAACCCAGTATGCCTTTTCCATTGAGAAGGGATATTGGACTAGCAGAGAATGGTTGCCTGCGACTTATTTGGTTCCTGGAAGATCCTAAATCCATGCTCAGTTCTTTACTGACCAAGTTCCTACCTGTGTTTTTGGGGTGCTTATCTGATAACTCAGGCAAAGCCTTGACAGAGTCTTTTCAGGGTTTATGTATATGTATTAGGAATTTTCAGTTGGAATCCCTCCTCCCTTACTTAGATCACCAGCTGTGGTTCAATGCCCAGTGTTTGGCTGCTAACCGTCACCCCAGGAAGGCCCTCTCAAAAAAGCCCAGAGACTTGTGGGGGTGTGAGTAGCATGAAGGGCTTACTAAAGTTTCTAAATAAAAGGAACTGGGACTTTATGGAGCAAGCTGCTTCTCAGAGGAATAGCCACGTTTTCTGAGGAACTGTCACCAGATTACTGGTAAGAGCTATATCGCCCTGAGAAGGTTATATGTCAGAACCACGGGTGCCTAAACCACCCGTGGCTCAACAACAAGGTCGGAACAACGACCTTGTTTTAAACACTAATGCCTTTACCACGAATGAGTTTACAACGATTTTACTGTTGTAAACGCATTCCTGGTAAAGGCATTACTAATCAGCATGCATGACCCAGCATGCTTCCACCCCAGCCCCCCAGCCCACCCCTTAAACCTAAACCCTGACCCCACCCTCCCCCCAAACCCTAATCACCCCCGGCCCCCCACCCCACACCAAAAACTAAAAATACCTGAGTCCCCACCCGCCCCTAAAACCTAAACCCTGCCCCCAAACCCTAATCACCCCCAGCCCGCCCAAAACAGCCCCAGTCCCAGCCCAACTTACCTCCTCCTTCACCGCGTCCACTCCGACTCCCTTCTGTACCTTAACCATGCATGTACGTTGTTCAGACATGCGTGGTTAAGGTACCAAAACCGGGGAGTCGTGGAAAACGAAAGCATTGTTTCGCTTTCGTTTTTCACAACCTCGTGGTTCCGGACTCATTCTTCCGGGTGTTTCCCCCTGAGAATGCCTAGAGTGTAATGTTCCTGCTGCAGATTGGGTTAGTAATTTCTCCTCTATCTATCAGACCATTGAAGATGAGAGACAAACCACCCTCTTTAGATTCCGCTTGAGAAACTCCGCCCTTCTTCAGGTTTCTTTGGAGGATGCCAACCTAGCAATCAGCCAGAGGTCAAGAGTTAAGGCCCCGGGACCGGATGGCGTACCATGGATTTTCCGAAAGTTAACACTGCGTTATGGGGCCCCCTGTTGACCAACCTATTTAACAACCCTTTATGTTCCAAACCACATTACTCTTGAGCTCAGGCCATTATAGTCCCCAGAGATCGGGTTTGCTAACATACTGCCGGCCAATATTGCTGATTGATAGTACAGTGAAGATAATCGGGTGTGTAATCTTTAACCAACTTCAGAACTGGGTCAATCTAATTGCTATTCTATGCCCTTGTCAGTATGGCTTTTGGCCGTGACTAGGTACAGTGGAGCAGTGCTGAAACGTACATTTGTTAATGGGAAAGTATGTCACTGCTAAGCGCTGCCCACTATACCTCGCCTTCATAGACCTTTCTACCGCTTTTGATAACGTTTATAGGACTAAGCTGTGGTTCGCTCTTTTATATCTTGGAGTAGAAGTTCAGTTCGTAAACGTTTTTTATATCTTACATGAGAACCTTGGGGCGAGGGTAAGATATGGTCTCCCAGGGGAAATCACAGATGTCTTTGCCTTGGATAGGTGTGTGCGGCAGGGGTGCATCTTTAGCCCTTCTGTTAATTATAATTTATATAAACGGGTAAAGTGACTTCCTGAAAACAGCTACCAGTGATGTCCCTAAGACTGCCAGGGACTGTGTTCTGGCATTGCTGTATGCTGACAATGCCGTGTTAATGGCACATACCCCTAAAGATTTCCGTATCTTGCTTGAAACATTCAATAGCTTTATGAGGAATCTGAATCTGACAACTAACTTTGGGAAATTTCATATTATGCCTGTAGCCCAGAGAAGAGAAGCATGGGATCGCTTAGAGTTTCTGGTCAATCCAAATGAAGGTAGAACCATTCATGCCTCCCCTGACCCTCACAACAATGCCAATAGTGAACTAAGAGGCAAGTCTATTGTCACATAGAACCTTCTGGATGGTCTAGCTTGTTAATGCACATGGACAACGCTATAGTTTATTAAATCAAATACAAGAGAGGAAGTTTTGTATAGTGCATATGCTGAACTCCTGTATTTCAGGGTGCTCTTATATGTCATAATAAAGAAAAAGGAGGCAAACTAAAATTAGACAATTGTCTCGGATCACACAATTTGGTCAAATGGTGAACCAAGGATTGATGCCACATTTTCTGGTTTCACAATGCGCAATTCATTCTATTTCATTCCAATTCAATAATCAAGTTACTTTGCTTTTACACTTGAATCTCCCAAGCTAGTGATAGCAGCCACCTAAACCTCTCTCCTCACAAAGCCCCACTTCCACCTTGCTGACATCAATGGGGCCCTGGGGCACACTACAGACCACACTTTGCAGCCCCTGGGAAAATGTTTGTGAGTACCCATGGGCTAGAGGTTTCCCTACGCTTTGGCTCCCCACTTCTTATTTGCCAGCTAAGAAGCATTTACAATTGTTTTGATGCCCTTTGTTTGGCTGAAAATATGTAGATACTATACTTCACTCATAGACCCAGACAGTCACACACGCATACACACAGAAATACACGCACGTGCACACTAACACACACACTAAATACATCAGTTTCTCTCTCTCTCTCTATTCCCTTCTGTCTGACCAGCAAGTCTACCTTTGTTTCTTAATAGCTTCTTGTGCAGTGAAAAGGCAATGTCCTTGTTGTGTCCCTTGAACTAGAGGCACTCTGAACACATCTGCCACTGTATTACTAGGATTGACAGTACACTTACATGTTTTCTGCAGCATGCCCCCATCTCTGCCACTTCTGTAATTTTACCTTAAAAGAACCTGACCAATAACCTAAGAAAAGAGGTCTAGAAGGGATCAAAGTTTCAAACAACAAGACCTACAAAATGAACATTCTGCAGCTATTTGAATGCTTGTTTCTGCATCCAGGTGCTTGCTTGAACACTTTCCTATCTTGGCCAGGTAGTAGTGAGTGTGTGTCAAATCTATACATAAAATGTTTTTCTTCCCAAAAGATCCTCTCAAAATATCTAAATGGTCACTTTGGCAAATGTAAATTAATTATTTATGGAATTAGATCAATGGCTGTTAGAAATGGGGTCTTTGGATGGCAGTGAGGTTACCCCGTGTCCAAGCAAGGACCCTCACTCTAGTCAAGGTAAGTCACACAATCCAAATTATCCTGTGCGAACCCTCTGGTAGCTTGGCACTGAGCAGTCAGGCTTAACGTAGAAGGCAATGTGCAAAATATTTGTGCAATAAATCATGCAATAACACAGTATAGCACCACAAAAATACACCACACAGTGTTTAGAAAAATATATAATATTTATCTGGATAAATACAGGTCAAAAAGATTAAGATGCAATAAGTATATGTTGAAAATATCACTGTAGAAACGATATGAAGTGTCTTTAGTCTCTTAAAAGCAATAAATGTCTCTTGTAAGCACAAAGTACCTGGTTTGCATTCAAAATCTCCGCAAGGAAACGCAGAGGAGGAGATGCGTGGAAAACAGGAAGGTGTGTATTGATTTCTCGGGCCACACATGGCGATGAGTCGTTTATTTTTCACTCAGGGAATGCTTTGCATCGATTTTGGGGGCTCAGTCTTAGATCCTCTTCTGGTTGCGGGGTTTTCGGATGCCCCGGGGACGATGCGTTAAATTCCAGTGCTGACAGGACGAAGTCACTGGTGCTGCGTCGATCCAGTGGGCGTTGCATGGAAATTTCTACTGCACGGCAGGTACTGCGTCAATTCCTGCTTGGAAGATGGGCTGCATCATTCCGGCTCAGCTGTGCGTCGATTCAGTGGGCCGTGCGTAGAATTTCCAGTCGCTACGCTGGCGTTGCGTCAATCTTCTTGTTGCGAAGTCGGGCTGCGTCATTCCGGTTCGGCGTGCGGTGAAGTGTTCACATCAATGCAGGCTGTGCGTCGTTTCTGTGAGGCTGTGTGTCGATTTCTGCCGCACAGGGAGTTCTTCTTGGAGGAATGAAGTCTTTTTGGCCCTGACACTTCAGGGAACAAGAGGCAAGCTCTATCCAAGCAGTCCTTCACAGAAAGCAGTCAGGTGAGTCCTTTGGGCAGCTAGGCAGTTCTTCTTGGCAGTTTGCAGGTTCTGGTTCAGGTTCTCTTCTCCAGGAAGTGTCTGAGTTGGTAGGGGCAGAGGCCCTGTTTGAATACCCAAATGTGCCTTTGAAGTCAGGGAGACTTCAAAGAGTGGCTTAGAAGTGCACAAGGTCCCCTTTCAGTTCAATCCTGTCTGCCAGGGTCCCAGTAGGGGGTGCAGTCCTTTGTGTGAGGGCAGGCTACTGTCATTTGACATGTAAGTGTCAGGCCCTCCACCCTCCCAGCCCAGGAAGACCCATTCAAAATGCAGATATATGCAAGTGAGACTGAGCATCCTGTGTTTGGGGTTTGTCTGAGTGAATGCACAAGGGAGCTGTCAACGGAACCTAGCCAGACATGGATTGTAAGGCACAGAAGGATTTAAGTGCAGAGAAATGCTCACTTTCTAAAGGTGGCATTTCTAAAGTAGTATTATTAAATCAAACTTCACCAGTCAGCAGGATTTTGTATTACCATTCTGGCCATACTAAATATGACTTCCTACTCCTTTCATATCAGCAGCTACCACTCAAACAGTTTATAAGTGTAGCCCTAATGTTAGCCTATGAAAGGAGCAGGCCTCACAGCAGTGCAAAATTGAATGTAGGAGTTTTACACTACCAGGACATGTAAACTACATAGGTACATGTCCTGCCTTTTGTCTACACAGCACCCTGCCCTATGGGTTACCTAGGGCCTACCTTGTATGTAGAAAAAGGGGAGTGTTAGGCTTGGCAAGTACTTTTAAATGCCAAGTCGAATTGGCTGTGAAACTGCACACACAGGCCTTGCAATGGCAGGCCTGCAATATGGTTAAAGGGCTACTTAAGTGGGTGGCACAATCAGTGCTGCAGACCCCCTAGTGGCATTTAATCTACAGGCCCTGGGCACGTATAGTGCACTGTACTAGGGACTTATAAGTAAATTAAATAATCCAATTGGGTATGATCCAATGTCATCATGTTTAAAGGGAGAGAGCATATGCACTTTAGCACTGGTTAGCAGTGGTAAAGTGTGCAGAGTCCTAAAACCAGCAACAACAGTATCCAAAAAGTGGAGGGAGGCAGGCACAAAGTTAGGGGTGACCACCCTAAGGCTGTCAAGTCTAACATTGGCTATATGCAGAGATCTTAGTTAATTCAATTTTGATAAGCAATTTGACATTATTGCCATATCCTCTTTACCGAGTTTTCCATTTCAGAATATTTCTCACATTTATTTTTTACCATGGACCAGATGCCAGTATTATTTTGTTTTTGAAATCCTACAAGAAAGAACTAAAAAGCCCAAATGTCTGAAATGGGCAGTTCAACAGTAAAAGCAACACACGTGAAATAAGAAATACACATTTACATGAAGTAAAAACAAGAAAACCATGTGAATGCACTATGAAAATACTCAGGTAACATTTTTCAATAACTTTTTTGTTTTAATTTCTGATTTAGCTATTATGTGCACAAAATAGCTCTTAGTAAAAAAAGTAACAACTGACAAGCATATTCATACTTCTCCAGATGATACTGCAAGGAGGTATTTAGATAGAGTGAATAATGGTTTGCTTTTAGTGGTTCCTGCATGCATTCAATAGTCCAAGCGATATGTTGAAAACAATGCACCTATTGATTATAAGGGAAGTACTCCTTAGGGCACAGAGCTCTTCAACTAAACCTAAACACAGCTATGAGGAATGCCTTAACTCAGCAACTGGTAATTACTTTGACCCACTTAGCAGTTAATCTTTTTTGCTCACTGTACCATAAGAGACCAAGACCTTGGCAAGATAGCCTTGTTCCTGGTCCAAAAGAAAGAGTCCAGCCCGAACTGTGATGCCACGTCTTTTCTGAATGGGAACAAAAACAACAGGAAACGAGTTTCAGAGAGATTAACCCTAAATGAAGTATAGAAAGCGAAATTAGTTTTAAGTAATTCTAAGTATCATTTTTTGCCACAGTGTCATATTTTACTGTCATTATCTATGATAAATCCAATAAATACGACACCCACTCTTTGAGTCTTGGGTAACTAAAAGCGTAACTCGGGTACCTATACCGCCACCCCTCTTTAAAATCGATATTAACTGTCACATTGTTATTTTATAGTATCTTTCTGGGAGACCATGTGCTCTTGGGCGTCAATTCACTAAGATGTCTGGGAGAGTGGAAGTGACATCATCCAAATGGACAGCTGCTGATGTCACATGACCTTTTGACCCTGATAATGTTAGAGAAAGTGTTGTCACATGACCATTTACATAATGGCATTAGTAACATTGCAAACTCAAATTACAGCTTTTAGCTGAAGGCGTAAACATTAAATGAAAGATTAATAAAATAAGGTAAAAGTAGTTAAAAATCTATTTTAGCATCACACATACAAATTAGTTTACGTAGCGCCACAACATGCTATGAGTGCTGCCATTACACGCCAAGAGGGCTGCCTTGGTATGTCAGGTTTGTAGTAGTCAGCTACCCAGATACAGCCAGAATAGACACATCCATCCCCACATACATATACATAGGTATCCATACTAAGAAACAGCTCAATATGCACAGGCCCAGCCAAGGGCCAACGTATCACCCAGTGCCCAGACACGGAGCTCAGTTCTTCCACACAGCACCAAATAAAAAGCTCAGCCATTATTCCAAGCATCACACACCAAGGTCAAGATTTACAAAGAAATCCTGCTAAACAGTGCAGCAATTAGGTTGCGTGAAAAAGAGAGCAGAGCAGCCACCAGATCTACCTATATGATGCTGTTTTTCTTTCTACCGTCCTGGTGCACTCTAGATTGTCATGCACCAACACACACACCTTCGCGCCATAGTACAAAAAAACTATCCTTTGGCATTTTTCGTGCTTTGCATGTGTGCTGTATGATGCAGTAGACATAAGAATTATGGAGATAAATGAAAACATTTCTATCTATTACTCCTACCTCAAGGAGGCTTAAGATGTTCTCACAAGTCCCTGTCTTTGAATGTTTGTAGATTGGTTTGCATTAAAACCCATAGATGTGTGCTTTGAAACATTGATGTACCACCCATGAACACCCCTTTGACTTAAAGTAACACATAACACAACTTAGCATTACTTTGGAAAGCTATCCAGTACAAATACCGATTAATGTTGGATAGAAAAACACACTAAAACTCCTTGTTTTGGGTTTGTGCTACAAAAGTAACACAACCCTGGTGCAATGCATTAGTAAATCTGAGCCCAAGTATGTGTCTCATGGCCAGCAGCAGAACAGAGGCAGTCAGACAGACAAATCGTTGCTATAAATCAGCGTGATTCAGGTATAACTTGTCAGTCCACCCATAGATTTCTGATATCTTCTCTCCTCTCTTGGAGGGAGAAGTTCTGAAAAGGCACATGCAGAGTTCTACAACTGCTGCTGGCACCACTGAAATTAAGTGGGGCTTTTGTAATAAGCTTAAGGAAAGTTACATTTTAATTCAAATTGAGTGTGCATTGCACGTATTTGAGAATGTTATCTATTTGGAGTCTGAGGTGGGAAGCAAAGTCTAATAAGTTAAAACTTCTAGTTCTGCTAGAACAACAGCAAGTAAATAGGGCTCATGGGATCTTGTTTTCCTTCTGTTTCTTCCACTGCTCTTGTGACCTGAGGCCAACGGGCGCAACTACTGGTGACCCCTAAATGACATCCTTGCATGTATTGCCTGATCTACATTATGAACTTCTACAGATCAGTGCAATCCTAACCTAAAATTATGATTTATTCTACTCGCTTTTCAATTTGAACCTTGTTCACTATGGTATGATGAAAAAAGGAGTGCTTGTTTACACCCTAACGGGTGAGTAGTGCGCTATACAAGTGCGAAGTTTACAGTTTTACAGTTTTTTACAATCGCCCACCCAGGCAGATCATGGGCCACTGTTGACTTGGTCACATTAGATATACTCTGGAATGCCTCCAATGACTGTTAGTGTTCCCAAATTAAACAGAGCATCATGCATATATTTTTCTGAATAGACTGCTCCATAGATCTGGTACAGAACACGTCAACGCCCACTGGTACACACACTGTTTCTCTCCCTCTGCTTTTTCATTTGAAATATACATGTGGAGATATATATATAGTATTTCATGTGTAGGTACTTTTACTGAACAAATGCTGTGGTAAAAAAAATCATATTTCACTGGGAACATTGAAATATGGAAAATATTTTACAGTTCCTGTAAAATATGGGTTTATTCATCATAATGACAGAACCCACCCCCACTCTGTCCAGCTTTACCATTGTCAAAGCTGCTAGGAGTATGCACCACAGTGGACCAAATTACGTAGAAATAATTTTTTAATTATGTGGCACAAAATCCCAAATTATGCAGCACATTCTGTGGTAGTATTATTTTGATGCATTTAAGGTAAAACAACATTTTTTGTGAAATCTGCAACTCATGTAAAATATTTGGTAAATGTGGTAAATCCATAACTAAGCAGTAAATACTGCACCCTCAGAATTGCATTAACCCAGTGTCCCTCAATTGCTTTATCAGCAAGTTATTAATGAAAGCCAAACAAAACCTAAATGTTATAATTCCATTCACTGGTCTTTCTTAGCCTCGATTTTAAGTAAATAACCTTTTCAAGCTAACTCCCCCCAAATAACCATAAAACAAAAAAAAAACATGTAATGTGTAATTTGGCACTCCATTACTCTGGGTTCTCTAGAAATATTTAAAAACACTATGCTTTCAGTCTTGTTTGTGATTTCTGATGTCCTCGGAACCCCTTCGTTTAATATGGGCCATGTTACACCCTTTCCCATTATATAGTCTCTGTTCTCCTTTTTTGACATTTCGCCCTTTTTCACACATTGTATGTTATTTTCTAAAGCTGGGACCTTCCCGAAGTTAGTGGCCTTTATGAAAAATGTCACTGGACTTTTTAGGGAGCCTGACACAGACTAAACTGAGTTGGTCTAATGTATAATCACTTAGGGTCTCCTCTAGTTTCCCCACTTGCTTAGTTACAGAAGGAGTTTCCAGAGCTTGGACGAATTCAGATTTACTCCAAGTATTACTGACTGTGCGAATAAAAATATATTGAAATGCATGAGCCTTTTTGACTGGGTCAGGTTGCCAACCACAATGGATCAGCTTAGCGTGCAATTAATTTTGAGTTTTCGTTGTACATTTTCGAGATCTGATCACTCAAAAAGGATGTCATACGATGTACAAAACCAGCCTTATGGGCTTGGATTGGCTCAAATTGTGCTTCATTGTTAGAGGTATTGAAAAGATTAAAATACGTTGTTTAGGGATAACAGTTTAGGCTGTGTGGTTCACATATTTTAGTGATAGGTTCTCCTTTTCCATTCACGTATTCGCGTATACTCATAGGATTTAGTTGCCTTTGGATCATCTTAGCACCAGTACTAAAGAAGGATCTCGAAAGCATTAGGCACAGATTTTCTGAGGCTTTTCAGGATAGCCTCCTAATAATGAGCAGTTCTGGTGCAAATATTAATTCTCTTTTTACTAAAGGGGCACATGCTTCTAAAAGATAGCAGTTGCTTCTCAAAACTGAGACCCAGATTTTCTTAAACCAAATGAAACACAACTTAAAATATTTAAAAGATTGTTTGGAATGTGGCAGCTAACAAGTTTTGTTGATAAACCCACTTTGTCTTGGACCTCCTAAACTGGGAAAGGTTTGGCAGGTCTGATTTTTTTTTTAAGCAAAGTTTCTGTGTATCCCATCATTGAAAGGGTGTGTGTGTGTTGAGGTAACAAGAGGTAGTAATGCCTTCATATGATAAGTGTCTGATTGGGAAAAAAAGATTCATAGTTTAAAATGAAAGATCAATATTGAAGCAAATTAAAGTATATTGTGGCAGAAGAGTGTTTTTGTGTGGTGAAAGCGATTGGCAAGGCAAAGCTCTACAACAGTAATGACCATGAATGGAACATAGCCAGTGTATTGCAAAGGGTGCACCAATGAAGTAAAGATCTCTCAAGTGAAAGTTAACTGCAAATGGACTTCAGTGACATACCAATTACCTCACATTGGATTGGGTCACATCTCAGTACTAGAAGGTGGTGTAAATGCTCCAAGTGGAAGCCCGCGGCAAATCAGGAAGAAAAATTCAATACCACTTACATCTTGTTAGTACTTGGGTGGGTACATAACGTTCCCAAAGCAATTGCTCGAGCAAGTTGTTTGTGACAAGGGCAAAATTTCTCTGGCTTTGAGCTAGTGATCTTTGTAAGCAATCTTGGTCTTGTGGAAACTGGGTACAGGTCAAGCCACAGACCGCATTAGTTCTCCACCAGAGCTCCTGCCCACATTACAAAAACATGCCCCTGGGGTAAGAAGGTTAGGGGTTGTAATCTCAGCCATTTTTCTGTTTATTAAGGGCAACCCCTTTCAGTCCTTGAATAAAAATAGTGTAGAGTATTTCAGTCTCATCATTACCCATTAGTTGTTTTAGTTTGCCTGCCTAAAGACTGCTTCCCACTGCAGTGTATTGACAGAGTTCTGAAGCTTCCATGCAATGCAATGAAGGCACCTAAATAGAATTTTGTGTCTGGTTATGTTTTTGCTTCTAAATGTTCTCCTCAAAGAGTTTTGCCATGGCTATTGATGTTGCTTCAAAGGGTATTTATACCACAAGGTGACTTGTGACCTACATATAATGTTGCTCATTTATGACAGATTTAGCTCCCTTACAGGCTTACAAGCACTCAAATGACACCTCTGACATTTATATGGATACATCTCAGAGATATTTGCCTTACACACTCAATCCATTCTATAAACCTAAGTACCTGAGGTTTCACGTTCTTGACATACTGATTGCTCATTTTGAAGGTTCATGGAATAGGACGTGTCTTCCACTCAGATTGTGTTGCTTCTATGCTTACAAGGTTGAATATGTGCTCATGTTCACTCCTACAGACAAATTGTCTGAAGCTTGGTTTTATAAAAGCAAAGTGCAGAAGAATTCAGGAAGTAGTTGGATACTGTTTTTCTACTAATTACATTGAAGTTATTGGTAAGCTTTTAAAATTTCTGGATCTTGTGTTTCGCTGTCTTGAATAGTTATACTTTTTAACTTATGGTTGTAATTTTATTTCTTAAGTATCTACAGTGGTTTTGTTGTTTTATGATTGGTCTTGTTAGTTGATTATGTCTGCGCAGTAAATTAATCACTTGTCACTATATATGTGATATAATAATTTTTTTTACATTGAACCACGGGTGATTTTTCACCCTTTTGTGTGATTTGGCGCAAAAATGTGATTTTGTATGTAAATGTTTTCCACACTCGTGCTGATATTGCACCTAAGATGATATTGCACTTCCCTGTACTGTTAACCAAATATGATGTCACCCTGAGGCCCACCTTTTACACTGAACATGACATATTACTACAATTTCGTTTCTCTGTACTGCCCTTATAGTATTACAACACTCCTGCTTACATTGAACTGAGTTGAATTTAATTTACATAATTTTCCTAAATTTGACATTTTTTCTCATAAGTGTTTTAGCATCTAATAGTTTGTCCACACCACGGTTTATGTTGTGCCCACTGTGATTTTTCAGTGCAGTGTTTTTTGCTGCTAAATAGAATTTGTGACTTGAAGACGATTTGTGACCCAAACCGCTTTCCTCATTCATGCTAATTTTGCAGCAAGCAAATGTTGCAACTGTGTGCTGTCAACTTCATTTAAGGCCTGATTGATAAACACCATGGCACATAATGAAGGTAGTCTGTACCATAACCTCTAACAAAGCTACCCTTAAAGTGACAAAGTCCAAAAGGTTGTTAAGGACCAAACCCTCAATCTGTTTTTTTCTTTGCCTTCTTTGGATGTGTTAGTTTCATATTCCCTACGCTTGTTTTGCCGCAGTATTTTATTCCATGAGTTTAGGATTTTTGAGCCGTACAGCACAACAATCTTGAGTAAATAAAAATAAGTTTCAGACGTAAGAGGTATGTTATTAATTGTTAATTACATATATTCTTGAAGAGGTTATAGTGTTTGTAAACCTTTGAGGGATTTATCCAAAATGTAATTTCAACACTTCGCAACTGGGGAGAGTTCCTAATACGTATGAACAGCAGACGTCATTATTTGGGAGAAAAGGTGTGTCCCATTTCCAGTCTAATTGTGAGTGTAAGCTTTTATTATGTAGTGTCTCTTAGCCCTGATGAGGCATTGAAGCGTGTGGTGGTGAATAGCACGATACCGTGGATCTTAACGTGACAGTGGGATAAGTATTACTTTCAGTAGTATGTGCTTTCTTTTTCCTTATGGAAAAGTTGTGGTAAGTTTGTTAAATTTGAGCTCTTGAGTACTCATGCATTTACTATAGTGTTTTGAAAGGCATATTTTAATTGAAGTGGATTAGTAAAGGGAAGACCTATTATGTTATTTGGAGTGGTGGACATGTGCACATTTTAGTTGGAAGTGTTGCATAAAATATAGACGAGTTCTGGCATGATGTTTGGGGGTTTGTAGTAGTCAGAAAGGTTTAGGGGAGTCAGAATGTGAGGGACTGGTAGAGAACAGTATGCCAGAAAGAGGCTGCAAGAATTACAAAGAAAAGTTTCAGCCATATTTGCACCAACGTTTGGTACTTACTTAGTGAGTATATAAATCATTAAGCGTTTAACAAAGAAAATGCATGACACAGATCTTTGCGTCTATTGATGGCAGAACAGTACATCGCTAGTCCAAAATTGCAGTAAAATGAGTGATTTTTAGGATGATGGGAATTTCCCATTGAAATATAGCATAACCCTGACTACAAATGTTTATTTCATTAAGGTGAACTCCACCTGCCATAAGTGCGATTGCTTCAAAAGAACGATGCTGGAGAGCTACATGGTTTTTTGGACTAAACAATCTATTCTTCCTACGCACTAGCACTGTTGGGATGATCTTTTGAGATTAAAATAAAAGTCTCTGTATTTTTACAGTGTTCCCCTGTTCCTCAGGTCCATGCGTTTGTTTGCACACCCAGTACGTTTGGCTTTACATTCTTAGAATTGTAGCCTTGTTTAAACCATCACCAAACTAGGACAGCAAGTCTCATAATGCCAACTTTAGACCTGGACTAGATTAGGTAATCAGGCACCATGTACGGAACTTGGACTATGGTTCGTACCAAATGTGACTAAAAATGTTTGCAGACTCATGAGTTGTGGAATCTTCCTCACCTTTCGCATGCTGACCCACAGCGCCTATGAAAGGCGCATGAACTTTGGACAAATACACGTTTTTCTGCTCCTTTACTCATTAAGGTACTGTAAAACTAGAGTACAAAGTAAATCAATAACACTTGCTTTTACAATGTTTTGCATATTATTTCTAAAAGTTTAGTGCTCCCCTCTTTCGAACAAGCTATTCACATTAGTGGCCATCCCTTGGGCAAAGTGAAACCATTTTGCATGAATGGAAAGGGCACTGCCAAGTAGGGCTTGCACTGTAAAAGATTTAGTTATGTGATAAAAGAAGTAATATTCTTCATTATATATATATATACATATATATATATATATATACATATATATATATATATGCAGTTTCGTTTTGAAGGGGTCATAGGAAAGGGCCCTACGGACTCTGCAGTTCTGTGAAAAACGTAAAGTAACACCTGGAGATACAGGATTCTTAAAAATCTGTCTTTTATGTTTTCAGCATGAAGAATTTAGACTATTTTTGTTAAGACTTACTTACAGAAAATAAGTACGTTTTTAGCTGTTTTCCAGTTCTGCCCCTGATATGTGCCCATTTTTGTTTTCACCTAGTCATGTAGGAAACGTAGCTACATATTTGTAGAAAACAAGTAATTTCGTGTTTCTGAGTTCATGAACACTCATTTAATTCTTGGCCCTTGTAAAGCCGAGGCAGCAGGAGTGGAAGAAGGAAGGTTGGAAGGAGAGGTTAGAGAAATACATTGGCTTCAAGAGGTAGTGAAAGGTTTAGAGAGAGATGGGATGGAAAAAACAGGGTTAGAAAAGCGAGAGGCAAAGAGCAGATCCAGAAAGAAGTAATAAGGAGAGATAGTGCGTGAGAGAGGGCCTGTATTGAGGGCCTGATGTACTGCAGTCCAGTTACAAAGTAAGCAGTGTTTTTTGCACACAGACTACTTTGCGATCCAACCTAAGTTTTGCACTGCAGCCGATGTCCAAACGAGCCACAGTGCAAAACCACCACATTCTAGTAGTCGATAAAGCTGCTTCTTCATTAATATGCATGATGCAGTACTGGTTTGCGACTTCTTGGATTGCGACTTCTTGGATTAGCTGCAAATTCATGCATAAAGAGCTGAGAGGTACACATTTGTAGAAGGGTGAAATATTTTTAAAAGCAGTCCTCTAAAGCGACAGGGACCACTTATTAAAAGAAAAGCCACCATTCATGATGTCAAGGAGGGCCCCCTTCACTTGTCAAAATTATTTTTCAGCCTCCAGTCTTCACTCCCATTGGGGTGTCTACTTTCGTCAATTTCCTTAGCGGCTCCAACAAGGTGGCTAGATTTGAGATGAAGCTTCTACAGTATGTTGCCATGCTCATGAAGCTCTTCACTTCAGTCAGGTTTTGAGGTAGGGATGCATTCCTGATCGCATCGACTCCCTTTGCGTCCACCATTAGACCACCACGTGAGAAGATATAGCACTTTTGTCAATGCAGGGTCAACCAGAACAGCGCCAACCCCTTCAGGGTGGCTCTTAGTCTCACATGGTGCTCTTCTATGATATCTGGAAAGATCAGTATATCATCACTTATGTTTAGTACCCCAATCAGCCTAGAGAGGGTCTCCTTGATGGTGTTCTGGAACATCTTGGTGCCTGATGGGATGCTGAAATTGAGCCTCTGATACTGTCTGAGTCCCTTGTGCATGGAGAATGTTGTTATGTACTGGCTGGCCACTTCAAGCTCCAGCTGATGTTATCCTGCATTTTGGTCTAATTTAGAAAACTATTAGGTGCCATCAATGTCCACCTCAACGTTGTCCATGGTAGGCATAATGTGCAGTTCCCCTCCAGATGGCCTTATTTGGGAGTCCCATATCGACGCACAGCCTGATGGTTCTGGGCTGTTTTGGTTTTAGTATGATAACTAGCGGGATACCTACACTGTATGGCGGGTATATGTCCCCTTTCTTTTCTAGGTTCCGTAGCTCCTGTTCCACTTGAAGCCAGAGTTGGAACTGGACCTTCGATTCTGTAATGCCGTGGACTTTCCTGTGTCATTGATATGTAGGGAGATCTGTTTTCCTTTCAGTCTTCCAAGCCCAGTGAACAATTGGGGAAACTCTGCCAACAATGCTTCAGCATGTGACTCATGCACTTGCTTATTGAAAAATACCAATTCCAGGTTTTCTACTGTGTGGCACACCAGCAGCTAGCCTGTGCACCCCTTGGTGTTGTGGAATCTCGCTTGGGTTGAGCGGCCTGTGCTCACCACATCCGCTTCTGTTGTTCCTTTGAAGGGCAATGGTTTCATGCCTCCATAATTGTAGATTTGTGCTTTGGAGGTAGTTAAGGTTGGGGGGCGGTGTGAGTTGGTTAAATTGTACTGAGTCCGTAGCATTTGCGGAGGCACCTGTGTCAATCAATGCAGCAATGGTGGTGTCTCCAATAGTGGGAGGCCTGTTCCTATTGCCTTCCCTCTCACTGAACAATCTCACGAAGACATATGCTTCAGCATCGTCCAGCTGGGTCCCTGACCCACCGCTGCTTGGTGTGTCTTTGTCTTCCCGCTTGTCGAGGGATAGTTGTTGCTGTGCAGTGGTCATCTTCTTTGTGTCTCCTGCGCTGTGCCATTGTTTCTCACTTAAACACACATTGGCAAAATAGTTGGCGTTTCTGCATTCTGAGCAGGTGTGCCCCTTTTGCGAGGCAGATGTTTGGGGTTTCGTGCTCCAGTCCGCAGTTGCCAAATCCGCCACTCAGATGTATCAAGGAGCCCCTGTGAAGGGAAAGTGCTGGTCAGCTTTGGATTGCATCAACCTATTCTTCTTTACTTTCATACTTTTCAGGGGCCCACTCATGGCTGTGCCTTTGCTCAGGGCTGTGTCCATGTTTTCAACCCTACTATTCTATAGCTCATAGGCTTAGCTAAGATTAGGACGTCATCCAAAGAGATGTATGGGTGCCTCAGGATGAAGCATCGTAGCACCGCGACTTGCACCCCTGTATTATTTGGGTGCAGACTTCTTTTGGTTGATTGATGTTCACGCACAGGCTTGCCAGCTTTTTCAGCTGTGCGTAGAATATGTCGACTGATTCTTCCTCTGGCTGCCGGCCCTGGCGTATTTTAAAACGCTCATAATCAGGATTGAGCTGTGGGTTAAATTGTTTGTTTAGGGCTGTAACAGCAGCATCGAAGTCTACATACCTTCCTGTGTTTGGTAGAGTCTCAAATAAATCATACATTTCTCCCCAACCAGATTGCATCATTAGTGAGCTCTTGATGGTTTTGTTATTTTCTCCAGGTGTGCGAAAAAGTGTTGTAGGCATCCACTTGAAGAGCGCCGTATTGTTGCCACTGAGACAGAGTCAGCTAGCTCACTGAACAGGGGTGGTGGTGCTAACGAGGCTTGTGCAAATGGAAATGAGGGTGGCTGGTGCACCAGATCTTGAATCTGGTCAGTCATTTTATTAATGTTTGATCACTTTTGCGCTTGTGTGTGTGCTGCTTCTGTTTTTCGGTCGCAGTCTTTTTGCTGGGTTCTGTGCTCTTTATCCCCTTCTCTCTTTTTTTGTTTTAAAAGAGCTGGGTGCGGCCTTAGTTCTGAGCCAGCAGTCCCTGCAAGATACTGGGCCTCAACTTACCAGCAGGAAGCACACATGGCTACTTGGTACCAGGATCACACATGGTGTCACCACACTCAAAACACGCTTCTTTATCAATGTTTTTGGCGGTGCAGGGTGCGGTCCTTGGAGCAGTCGTTAGGTGGCGCTGCGGGTGCTGGAGCTTCGCAGCAGGAAAGGCCCAGAATGTGGCTGAAAGGAACACAGCCTTTTTTTCTGACCTAACAGAACATAACATATTGTATTTGTAAAGCATATATTCACCCTCCAAGGCTTCTTGGCACTGATATAGTGGATTTCCATTGTTAATCACATAATTTGTGCTCATTTGATATACCACAAAACGATAAAAAGCAGACTGGACCCAACAGGATTCTAACATGTGAACATGCGGTTAACTCAGTGCAGTGGATGCTTTAACTGACTAAGCCACCGGACCTGGTTAGAACATGGGAAAGAGAACCAAAAAGATTTCCTCTCTGGCACATATATGTTAGGCTTGATCTATGATTTGATTGAAGCTTTGGATGTCAGCCAACTTGACCTTGACAGTGATGGATTTAGGTGCCGACAAAGCCTTTAAATGTGTAAACTGTCCTATTTTATAAGATTTCTTGTTAGGAGCCAAACTTTCTGGTGATTGAGAAATAAGTCATGCCCCCATGGGAGGTTTGCTTTCCAGATGACAACCTGCTTATATCCATCAAGTATCCTTAAGCTTATTAAAGCTCACAGCATTGTCCACCAGGTCACAGTGAAACCACTCCTTTAACATACATATGTTGTTGGACGCCTGAAATGCTGTTCCAATTGTAAAATACCTTTGGCAGAGAAAGTACAATATTTTTCAGTTACTTAATTTTTGTGAATACCAGAATACGGTGGGCATGGTGATCCGCAATGCTCTCCCAGCTTTCTTATACTGTTTGTTATCTCCAATAACAGGACATAGTAAGGCATTAATTCAGAGACGTTTGCCTTTAATATTGTTCTTTTTGGCACAAATTAAAATCTGTGTTGAGTGAATTGAGGAGTCTTCTCCAAAGTATGTTTGTTGGTTGTCACTAATGGGTTTTTAAATGTGGGGATTAAGAAGCCTGCCTAGAGTTGTAGGCACATATTCATGTTTCCTTTACTTGCTGAAACCGAGAAACAAAGTGCAAAGTGGATTTGAGATTTTTACTTAAGCTGGAATACACAACATTGCCTGTGCCCAGAAGCAAAATGGAAACAGTCTGGTAATGCTATGTATCTCATTTGAACTGCAGCCGGTCAAACCACAGATTGAGCACAGGTGTAGCATGGTCAGTAAGATTGGGGGAGTGCAAGCTCCATATTTCCCATCAATCGTACTGGCATATCATGGTAAAATACATTTTCTGAGAAGGAGGGACAGGGGGTCTTAAGAGGCAGTGGAAAGGGAGAGCAGTGCAGATTTTTAAGGTTACTTAAAACACAATATGCTATGAAATAACAAATAGTTTGAAGAACTTAAAAACAGAGAGGAGAAAGAGAGTGTGTGTGCATATATTTGTCTGTGTGTGTTTGTAAAAAACCTAGGTGGAGCCTCACAGTTAAACTTAGCACCCTTGGCTTAGTCTCCCCTAACATTTTGCCTCTGTTTCCCAGGTTGATGATCTTTCCTGGACTGTTTGTGCTGTTTCTGTCACTCTGGGCACTTTACCATTCCTTTCCAGTGCTAACGTGCAAGTGCTCCTTTGTAAAATGAATGGGTAATTGGCTTTCCATGATTGGTATATTTGATTTACTCGTAAGTCCCTAGTACAGTGTACTAGAGGTTCCCAGGGCCTGTAAATCAAATGCTACTAGTATGCCTGCGGCACTGGTTGTGCCACCCACATGAGTAGCCCTGTAAATCTGGCTCAGACCTGCCACTGCAGTGTCTGGGTGTGCAGTTTCTTAACTGTCAATTCGACTTGGCAAGTGTACCCGCTCACCAGGCCTAAACCTTCCCTTTTCTTACATGTCAGACATCCCTAAGGTAGACCCTAGGTAGCCGCATGGACAGGGTGCAGTGTAGGGTTAAGGTAGGACATATACTAATGTGTTTTATATGTCCTGATAGTGAAATACCTCCAAATTTGGTTTTCAATGTGCAAGGCCTATCTGTCTCATAGATTAACATGGGGGCTGCCTTTAAATATTATTAAAGTGCAGATTCCCTTTGGGAGCAGATAGAAATTTGGAGTTTAGGGTCTCTGAACTCACATTTTAAAAATGCATCTTTTATTGAAGTTTGTTTTTACATTGTGTGTTTGAAAATGCCACTTTTAGAAAGTAGGCATTTTCTTGCTTAAACCATTCTGTGACTCTGCCTGTTTGTGGATTCTCTGTCTGGATCAGTTTGACAGTTGGGCTGTTCACACCTCTCCTCTAGGCAATGACACAAAGGGAGCTGGGGTGTGCCTGCATACTCCATAAATACTTTACACATTGCCCTAAGCAAAGGCTGAATGCTGTGCTGTGGCCACCACAGGGTTGAGCTCAGATAAATTTATTGATCTTCGCGGTTCACCTTTATGAGTTAGTGTTATTATTCCTTGGGGCGGGCAACCACAGAATGCAAAGCAATCCCACTAGAGGAATAATATCTGGAATGTCAAATCACTCACTTTTTTAACAATGCTTTCTTGAAGGAAATAACTTTCTGGATCTTCCCTTTTCTTGCAGTCACCTAAATGTTTGGATCTGTTGTGAGCTTTTTTGAACCCAGTTTGTAGATAGTCTAATACATTTAGGTCTAGCAAATGACTTTTGAGGGTACATCCCTATTTCCCTTTATCTCACACTAACAACACTGAGGTTCTGACCACCAGTTGTAAGTCGACATCTCCAAAATCCCACAATATTGCTAATTTTCTGTTGATTAAATTTCTACACGTTCTGAGTACTTGAATGAGGATTCCTTTATGTTCAGTTGCAGGTGAATTGTTGTGTACCTAAGTGCATGTCGAATGCACTAATATTTGTGATTAAAACCTTGAATACTCAATTGAAATTATAACATTGGCATCAAATGCCTTTTTAAAGCATATTTTTTCATTACTGTATTGGGGGGGTAGTTATAGTGTTTTTTTCCAGTATGCACTATGATATTGGCATTTGACCAGTTTGGATGAGTTGCTGTTTTGTTGATAACGGGCATTGTAAAAATAATATTGGACGTGAAGAAGTTCACATTAATGTGTATTCTCACGTATTAGTATTATACATTTTGATCTTTTTCATCTTGATGTGACTTGGAAGATGCATAATCTGGAAATCCACAGATATTCTAATTGTATCTCGAGTTAAAAATAATAGTTATTATTAGACTTTCAAAATCGAAAGAAGTATTTCTGTTAGGGGGTAGGCTGGTTGTGTCTGTCTCTGTGTGTAAAAGACTGTATGGAACACAATTCACAAAATATTTCCTTGGATACGTTAGACTCATACTTAGAAAAATATGTACTTTACAGAATGTATGCATGCTATACTTGCATTGCACTCATTTAGATTTACACACTTTTTTTGTTTTAAATCTGTTTAGTGTATCTTAATAAACAATAACACAATGGAAAGTCAACAAACCAGACTGTCTGTCAGCTCTTAGAAATGGTATGCCACCAGGTAACTCAACTATGTGTTATTTGCAGTATGCTCCACAGTAACTCAGTTGAGTAGCCCTGATTTATTTATTTTAGTGAACCTCTTGAATTTACCTAATCATTTATTACAAGTGCAGAGTAAGCATATGTATGTTTGAAATGTTGTGAATCAGAAAACACTTGCAAATTATGACCATGTATAGCAGAAAATATACCTGCCTTTAAGTCTATTTGTGAATCCTCCCAAATGTGCTATTTATTTTTATTAATGTTAAAAAAAATAAGATGTATGAAACTAGACTAGAGTGGAAATAGTTTTGGAACTAAATC
The DNA here is from genome assembly GCF_031143425.1 of Pleurodeles waltl. Classification (NCBI taxonomy): domain Eukaryota; kingdom Metazoa; phylum Chordata; class Amphibia; order Caudata; family Salamandridae; genus Pleurodeles; species Pleurodeles waltl. The sequence goes on along the minus strand of NC_090446.1, from coordinate 202,717,716 downwards.
CATTGAAACAATTCTATGCAAATATATTGTAAAACAAAGGTAAAACAAGACTCATATTCAATGTGCTAACTTATTTTCCTTAATTTGTAAAGGCAGGGGGAGGGATAAATTAATTAGGTGATAGTGATGATCAAGAAGAGAGAGAAAATAAAATGCATTTTATGGCATTTGAGAAAAGAAGGCTTGAGCCTATTTTGTAAAGTACTCTACATTTTCCTAGCAGACTAAATTGGAGGTGTTTGGTTATTGTGCTGTTTGTAGTCTAATCGTAGTCTAATTGAATGGCTTTCCAGTGGATTTGAGAATATTTAGTGCATACGACTGAAACAAAATGTGTGTACAGCCATTGTCACAGATTGAAATTAGCTAAGAAACATACATAGAGTTATTTTAAGAAAAAAGTAAGATCAGATAGCCTGACTGACCTTAAATATCTGGCTTTATAACAGTAACTAAAAGGTTTTGAGCTACTGGTGGGGTGGGAGTACATTCATGCAGACGTTTTGAGTGTCTGGGTGAGAGCACCCAAAACGCAGATGGGCTTGAGGATCCCAAGTGCCCATTTCCCAGGTAGAATATTGATGGATTAGCATTTCCATTTAAGGATTATTTGCTGTGGCCGATGGATATATGGATTCTTATTCTTTAAGGGTGCTGTATTTGAAGGTGATATGCTAATAAACAAACGTGGCAGTGGTAAAATGTGCCTGTATTTTCTAAAGTTGGATACAAAGTTGGAAACCATGCAAGCAGTGAAAAAATGTATGTCCAAGGTGAGAATGCTTAAAGTAAGCTTACAGATTTATCGAGAAACTATGTTAAACGTTTTGCTGCTGTGGACATTTTTCAAAAGTGTATTTAAATGCATGCATTCAAAAATGTATCTGAAATAATGATTGGGAAATTCTGTTCAATTTAGGTTAAGAATAAGTATTTGTGTCCCTTATGTGGGTTGGTTATTTTGCAGATTGACAATATTTATAATAATAATAATAAGAATTTAATCAATAAAGGAAATTATAAGAGTATAGTGTAATGTAATGAGTTGTGTTTTTATTGTGAAGTCTTTTTTTTTAGTTACACTGCATTTTATTATATTAAAAAGAGTTCCTTGGTGATCTAGTCTGTCTAGTTATATGTTTCCCTGGAAATACCTGAGTAAACAAGGCTCATTCCTCAATGTATTGTTTAACTAATGTTTTAGTTCACCTTCTACCTCCTTATTGCAATGTTTTGTTGAGGAATATGATTTGGATGATCTGGCAGAGAAGTAAAGCGTAAGGACTTATATCATACCCCTCATTTCAGGTGGTGAGTAATATTTTTCTTTCTTGCTCTATGTTTAAAAAACATACATCTGCAAGATATAATTTGTAGTTCAGCTTTATGTAACATGACAACAGACTGTGTTTGTGAATAGGTCCACTACAGCTGTGCCATTGTGCTGCCACAGTATAGTCCACATAATTATGGATTTTCCACATTTGTCTCCATATCTGTAATATATATTCTAAAAAGTTTAGCAAAATACTTAACTCTGGTTCATGTGGATTAAAGGTCATGACACTGTGGCTTGAAAAAATAAAATACACTTCTTGATCATCTGAACATGTCTGTTCATCTTTAACAAGAATATTATGGAATTCTGGTGTTCACAGTATACAGACAAGGCGTGAGTAACTTCTGCTTATGATAGTTAATTTTATTAATATATGCTTCTAATTATGTGCATATACTATCCGAATTGCACATAGTGAGCACGTTTGGGATTAGGAAATTTGTGGAATTAATTTTTATCATTTGATTGACTTTCTCTCTTAACTTTCTAGGTGAAAGTCAGACTTACAAATGATATCATCTTAGTCAATCAGGCCTACATGTTGATATACATCGAAATAATGATGTGGGATATGTCTTAGCTTTTAAAACATTTTAGCATAAATCAACGTTTTGCTCAGTAAATTATCTGTTAGACTGATGCCATAGTTATATTTTATTTATTAATGTTTTTAATGTTACACAGTTGACTGTAGTTCATGTTACAGTGTGCTCAAAGCTGCTGCATTTCAAAAGGGGAATTCCAACATTACGAGAGTAAAAATATTTTACATATATTTTTAAGGTTGGATGTCTTCAGATTTCAAAGAGCCTACTGGCGATATTTGAGTATCTAGGGAATACCTCCTCATGTATTGTTAAATGCCATATTTTTTATTTACAGTGTAAATCTTGTATCTGTGTTATTTCTAGAACCCTCAGTAAATTGCACAATGTCAAAACACACTGAATTGGAACAAAGCAACGAGTATTCTAAACATAGTTCTAATAGGTCAATACCAAAAGGAATAACTGTTAGTCCATGGAACTTCATGCAAAACAGTAGAAATGGCCTATGACCTTGGATACTGACATCTTAAACTGTTACTCTCATGAAAACATCCAGACCTGATTTCTTGGAGTTTGCCCTCCTTTCTTTTATAAAGCTGCAGCAGTTGGATATAAAGTACTGTTCTAAATGTATACCTCAACTGACCTGAAAGTACATTTATTTTTAGTCTTTGGCTTTCTGATCAAAATGTCTTTGTTAGACTGTTTCCTTTGGATATTTCGCCTCATTTCTGGACCAGTGACCCCCGCCCAGCTAAGACAGTACGTAATCTTGAATTCATTTTGGATACAAGACCAATTTTGGATCTGTATGAATCAGGTCTGTCAACTCTCTGCTACCTACCTTTTTCTGGTCCGGTGCAGCATAAAATCTCATATTCAAAACAAGGCAGACAAACTGGCTCTGGGTTTGTCACATTAGGCCCCTGCATGGGCTGCTCTGAATTCTTTACACTGGTTGCCAAATGTTAAGAGTGTTAGTTTAAAATCTTTGTGCTGTGTACCTAGAGGTTTCTATATTATGGGACCCAGCCATGTCAAGAAGAAATTCCCCCACAACCCGTAATTTGAGATCCAATAAAACTTCCCAACTGTGGTTCCTTTATTTAAGTGGGAACACCTTGGAGTAGCTCTTTCTCTGTCCAAGCCAGAAAGATATGGCATTCACTTTCAGTCACTTAGTGTAAAACTCAAGATCTTTAGTGCTTTTTTAAGACACTAAAGACCTGTCTTTACTCACAGTAATTTCTGGTTCAACTTCCTTTTTATATAGTTTTAGTCTCCCTTCAGCGGCATGACACCTGTGGTGTTAGAGCGCTCTAAATGCTTCAAACATAACATTTGACTCAGACTACATTCTGCATTTTGTTTTGTTGGAGTATCGGAAGTACGCACTGTAAAAAAATAAATAAAAAAGAGCAACTAGTTTTTCATTTCCGAATATTTTGAATCATAGCTAAATTAATGAAGACCTATCCACTGACCTAATGATGACGGTGTGTCATTATATTGGTCTAAAAGTCATATTTCCTTACAACAAAAAGGTGAACTTACATTGCTGGTTATAGTTATTGTATTATGGTTTGTATGGAATGTTCATTTATAACACTGGATAATGTATACTTTCACCTGCTTATAAAAAGATTAAAAGCAAGGCAAAGTTGTATTGCATGTATCAATCTGCCAGTGTTTCTGTAAACTGTAGGGTAACCAGCTTCCTCCAGGTCATTTTGTAAATAGGTTTATGCCCTGGACATTTTCATGATAGCCTAATGGGTTCTGGCTGTTGTAGTCTTGTTTTCTTCCATTGAACTACTTAATTCAACACACTTGAAAAACTGATTTATAGGTGAAAGGTTCCCAGCACAGATGTAGAATGGTCTAGAGTGCAAAGGTCACCCTGATGTATGCCTCATAATAGGGAAATATTGCAAAAAAATCTATCTTGATTTAGTATAGTGTTCACTTTCATTGAGCATAAATTGAACTGTTGATGTGCATTGTTGGATCAAATGCTTTGACTACCAGAATGTTAAAATATGTACAGCATGTGTGTACCCTTGCGCTATAATTGAATCAATATTCTGTTAGGAACCTGCCGGACAATGCACACATTTATCAAATGGCTACTTCAGTTATGCCTTTACTGATTGCTGTAAGGTGTATATAATTATTTATTTTCAGTATTTCTAAAGTCAAATGCTAGAAAGGTCTGTAGCTATTAGTAGTTAGAGAGACTAACGCACGAAAAGTGGCTAAACATAAATGTGATAGCAATGGGATGAATATAAACTCTTTAATTTAGAAGCTATTATTAATAACCTAAAGAGTGTTTGACAGTCTTAGGGTGGTCTTCCCCAACTTTTTGCCTGCCTGCCTCCCTCCATTTGTCTGGTCCCTTGTTTGCTAGCTTTAGGCCTCTGCACACTTTATCGCTGCTGACCAGTGCTAAAGTGCTTGTGCTCTCTCCCCTAAACATGGTAACATTTACTCATACCCAATTGGCATATTTAATTTACCTATACGTCCAAGTGAAGGGCTCTAGATGTGCCCAGGGCCTGTAAATTAAATGCTACTAGTGGGCTTGCAGCACTGATTGTGCCTCTCACATAAGTAGCTCCTTAACCATGTCTCCGGTCTGCCAATCTCCAGGCCTGTGTGTGCAGTTTCACTGCCACTTCGACTTGGCAAACCTTTAATGCCCCTTTTCTTAAATACAAGTCTCCCCTAAGGTAGGCCCTAGGTAACCCCGTGGGGCAGGGTGCTATGTAAGTAAAAGGCAGGACATGTACTTATAAGTTTTGCATGTCTTGGTAGTGAAACCCCACCCCCTAGGTCATTTTTCCCTACTGTGAATAATAGTGAGAAATCCTACTTACTGGTGAATTTGGATTCTACATTACTATTTCAGAAATGTCACTTTTAGAAAGTAGGCATTCCCCTGAACTTACTGCTCTCTGTGCCTCATAGTCTGTCTCCAACCTACATATGGTCTGCGCTCACCGACAGCTCCCCCTGTGCATTCCACCCAGACAGCCATGAACACAAGATACTCAGCTGCATTTGCATTTATCTGCATACTGAAGGGGCCCCCTCTGCAGGAAGGGTGCAGAGGAGGGGCACTGACTTACACTTCAAAGACCAGTGGCCTGACCTTACACATAGGAGTGATGAGCCCCACAGGGCTTCCGCCAGACAGGGCTGGGTTGAAAGAAGAACTTGTGCACTTGATAACCACTGTTTGAAGTTTCTTCTACTTCAAAAGCACTTTTGGGCAAATATTATCGGCCTGTGACCCTACCATATCAGACCCTTCTGGACCGACATCTGGGCTCTGTCAGAGGTTCTGCCAGGTTGCCCAAAGGACTCATCCGGAACTGCTTCACTGGAAGGACTGCTGGCCTGCTTGTTGCTCTGCTGCCTGCTGACCCCTGACACTGCTGTAGGGACACTTCCTTCCTCCACAAGTGGTGTGCAAGTGCTTGGATTGAGCTTGCCTCCTGTTTTGAAGTCTCAGGACGATTAAACACTTCATGAAAGAGAAGAAAATCCAGCACAGCAGAAATTTTGACACATTGCCTGCTGGATCGATGCAGCACCTGCCTTGTTGCTGAATAATCACCACATTGCTTGCTTGATCGACGCAGAGCAAGTGGCCTCTTCACAACGCAGTTTGGATTTTTCACACATCGTCGCTGGGAGTCAGAATATCCCCGCATCACAGTGAGGAACCAATGCTGTGCATCCAGAGCCCGACCCGTTACCTTGCAGGGTGGAAAGAAATGACGCATCACCTTTGAAGTGCCAGATAAATCAACACATCGCTTTATGTTTCAATGCATCTCCTCCTCTGCGGCCCTCCGTATCGTTATTTTTGACTCATCCCAGGTACTGTTTGTTAAAGGGATACAACCACTGATTCTTAAGGAATGAGGCTCATCCAACCCTTTAAAAAGGGATATCTTGATTTGTGCATATTGGATTTTTAACATTTTGGTCTTATTTTATTCTGATAATTATTATCTAGTTTGCTAAACTGTTGTGAAGTACTTTTTTGTGGTGTTTTCACTGTGTTACTGTATGAGCTATTGCACAAATACTTTACATATTGCCTTCTAGGTTAAGCCTGCCTTCTCTGTGCCAAGGTACACAAGGGAGAGCACAGATAATTTAGGTTGTTTCGTGACTAACCCATACTAGAATTGTGGTCCCTACTTGGACAGGGTGCATACCTCGGCCATCTAGAGACCCAATTTCTAACAGTGTGTTATCACAGAACGTATTAAGTAAGTATGCTTTCAGAAAATATCTCACTGATAGTTGGCAAAGAGAGAATTTAGAGGCGGGAGAGTTCCATGGTCCTGGTGCCCCTGTGAAAAATGCTTTGGACTCATTTTTTGACTTTGTTTTAAATAGTTTTATTTTATCTGCATTTGTACCATGTACTTCGGCCATTAGTTTGGCCTCCTGGCACCATTGTCTCTAAAATTCCTTTTGACATTGTTCTCATTTTTCTTGTTGCTAAGAGTCAGGAATAGAGCATATCGGTGCATCTGGCATGCGGCACACCTTTAATATGGTTTGCTGTAAGTTGCTGTAAAGCCCACACTCCTCTACAGTGCTCACTTACTGGGTGTGGAAATGTCCTTTGTCTTGAAGCCATTGGGTGGCATCTCAATGAATGAATAAGTCTTAGGGCCTTACCATTTAGTTTATTATACCACAAGGCTGACAGTTATCCATTCAGGTGCTTGATAGAGTGGTTAGTCCTGTTAGAGAGCATTGTGTCATAACTTTATGGATTTTGGTGCTGTGTTGTTTGATGCTGTGCATGTGATCCTGTTAGTCTGATATGTTCTGTTTCTGATGTGTAGCATTTTAATGTCTGGTTTCTCATTTCAAGAGGGTAATAAAGGCCCATTTTGTATTGGAGGTTTTGGGTTGCACTGTAAAAGAGTATCATGCTGTAAAAGTTATTATTTTAGTGCTCTTTTATTTGTGTGTGATGACTTATTTGCCATAATTCATTGAGTCTGCAAGTGGCTTGAAAGTGGGTTTGGTTGACCTGTGTAATTGAAGACCATCATATTGTCTTTGTGTGGTTTCTAAGGAGGTTGTTTGCATAAGTGAGTGAGATGATCTGAGATGTGGGTCCTCTTGTAAGAAGTTGAACTTTAATTTTTGTCTTCTTACTTAATGAGTTAGACAGTTTTCAATATCCAGCAGGATATGTTGGGTTGCCTTGTTTGCTATCACCCATGTTTTGCGCTTTTGTAGTTATGTCAGGATATGGAAGGTTCTGTTTAGCATGTGTGGTTGGATTGGTGTGTCCAATATGTTTTTCTGATTTGGATTTGGTTGTTGGCATATGGTCAGCACCCCACAGTTCTGTGTTTCATTTATACAGAATTCTGTTGCATAGTTTAGCTGTCATAAACGCTAAGGTATGGTTAAATGTTGTTTGTGTTGCAGTATTATTGTTATTTGTAGGTTTGTAGAGGATCATTTTTTCTTGTGAAAGACTTTTGGTGTTGTGGTAGATGAGTGAGGGTCTGATGTTTCTGCATGTTGAGTATTCCCTTGTGTTTTTATATTGAGGCATTGGGTTGGTGGTTTCAGGTTTGTTCTCTTGTGAAGTCTCATGTTATACCTAGTGCTGCTGCTGAGCAGCTCATTGCCACCTATATGGCTGTTGGTGTTGGGTGTTTTGTACTGTGTTGCTGGTGCTTCTAGACTTATTGTGATATGTTCAGTACCACAAGAGAGCACCACTTAGTAGTCTGTTGGTAGTTGCTACTGTGTTGGTTGTATGAATTCACAATTGACATTAGAGAAGTAGTGTACTTCAGTGAACTCAATATTTAATACACTTTTCTAAGGTCTCCCCTTCTCTGTTTGAACAACGCTTTAACACTGTATGTTCATGCTTGAGCTGAAATAATGGATGTTCTATAAATCTTTCTTCACAAGAGGCTCCATAATTCTCTTGAAGTGGACATTTCATTTAGATGTTCTGTCTTCTCTTAAATATTATGAGCAATCATAGGTGCTTGTGGAACTAAAAACTATTTCTTTGGTTCTACATTTTGGTATTGCAGTGCATCTGAATTATCCATTGACATCACAATCATTTGTCATCACCAATACCAAGTAGAGTGTCATGAGCACAACTCTGGTACAATATTATCTCCAAGAGATGTTTAAGTAAGTTAATGTAAAATTTTACATATTTCAGGGCCATAGTGTCTTGGTTGTGATGGTTATCTGAGCTTGTGAGCGGTTGAAGTGTTACAGCACAGTGGAATTTCCAGTCTACTTTGGTAATGGTAAAGTCTGGACTTGCAGAATCTCTGATGTTATTTTTTATTAAGGGTGTTCTCATGGGCATAAAAATACAACTGTCAAGATGGTGTTTTAAATTCCAGGCCACCTTATGATGCACAGATCAATGCCAGTGTAGGTCTGGATTAAAAACACATATGTCACTATATAAACAAAATGAGCTTGCAGGGGTATTAAAGAGAGAGAAAGGGGCTCCATCCAGATGTTGGTTCATTTGAAAACGGCTTTTACTTTGTTAAAAGCTGTGTGCTTTCACAGAAAGAATGTTTACCCTGCAATCAGCATTGACCATTTGTTTATCAAGCTCCTGAAGGCAAGCTTTTTTCTATCAAACAAAGCTACTATGCTTATGCCAATTACAGCAGGACTGAGTTTGTTATGCTGGTATGTCAATGACTAAGGTTGTAGGTCTAATCTTTTTATTAGAAAAGGTTATGATAAAGTTAGTTGAAAATCATTAGTTTGTGTGATCTTAAATTCAATAGACATTTAAGATTGCTCTAAAGTCTTCACAGAGGTGTTTTGTGACCCAGAATCTTAGAGTTTACTGTAGTAGGCAAGGATTTTGTGTTGGTGATCACCCGCCCCCTCCCGTCCCAAACAAACCATGGGTATGGAGGATTTGTATTGTGATAATACCTATTAGGCCCTCTTAGGAAAATTAGTATTTTTATTTTGCTTTGCTAAATGTAATGTTTTCTAATTTTGTGACAGTTTGTCTGATGGGTGCCTTGTTTAAAGCATTTATTCAATACAGTAGGTCTGAGTTAGTTATGGTGACAAGCCATTGTTAAAATGTACAGACTTGATTGATTAACTGGTAAAAGTTATGTCCAAAGCTATAAGGTTTATCGTTTTATTATAAAGCATAATGACGAAGGCAGGAGGCTTCACATATTTTTTTTGTGAAAAGCATTTCTTAAACCTAGTGGACCTTTAACAGCAGACTGTCAGCAGACTGTGTTACAGTCCATAGGAAGCTATTTTGTTACATGAAATTTCAAAGATTACCTTGGTAGGCAAAGGTTATGGTGTATCATGTCCTGTAACAAACCCTTGGGGTGGAAGATTGTCATTGTGAACACCGTTACGATGTTTTGTGAGGTCTGGTTTTTGTTATAATGTAATAACTGCATGCATGATAGTTGCTGGCATCTGCACACATCAGTAGGCCTGTAATGGTTATGGTGTCAAAAATATGAAGAAGACTATATGCCTTTTTGCTTCATTAGAAAATGGTATGTAAATTTGCGAGTGTTTGATCTTTTTATTAAGAAAAGTTATGATAAAGACATTAAGGTCTCTTCTTGAAGCGGTTTCCCTGCCCACCTAAATGCCGCACTGTCCCAGTGAACTCGGGTTGGGGTGGGACTTCGTTCCCTTGCCTTCTATGCACCCAGGAGGGGCGATCCTCTCATGGACCGGGTTCAATGCTCTACAAGGAGCAATTAGTCCCCTGCAGCATGGAACGTGCGCTGGCCTGTCTTTGCCCATCATTGGCCGGAAGAGGCTGGACCGGGCTACCCCTCATGGCCTGAGCATTACTGTATCTGGATTATGTTGGATGGACTACCATCATTGTGGAAGGTTAAAGTCCCTTGAACATCTAATTTAGTATGGGGACAAGAAAAGTTGCACCCTCCATAAGTAAAGGTAGTGGCCAACCACCTTCAAAGACTTCAATCACTAACTATTTATCCTCGGCTATGGGAGTTAGAACAAGTGGAAGAGAGAATTGACACTGCACAGAAACTGGCCCAAAATCCTCCCTTGGAGCCTGATGTGCTGGTTGTAAACAATAAGAGGATAGCCACCTCAATTTCCACCTCAGCCTCCACCCCATGCCAACATGTTAATATGGAAGAATTGGGCCAGGGCACTCAAAACCCCGTAGAAGTGGCGTGCCCCCTCGAAGGCTCATGGACCAACATTGATGACTGCATATGTGTGGAATCTTCCCAATTATTCAGCCCCCCCTCCACCCAAAAAAATACGGGAGGTGACAAATAGATCTCAAGTAATTCCAAACGAAAAGGAAACAAATTAAGTTGCTTTGAAGGTCCCAAACTAAATCAAGCAAACGTCGTAACTACCCAGAATCAAGGGATCACTGGAAAAGACTTAATGGAAGAGTGTTTGATCAAATGTGGACTCTCTATTAAATGACTTTTGTGTGAAATTAGAATCCAAGATTACAACACTAGAAAAAGCTGAGCTGGATTGAGTTATCATTAGCTTCATCCAGGTATCTTGCGCGAAAGCTTCTGGTAGCCACTGGGTGGAAGCACCCGAATTCGGGAAGGGCTCCTCGGATAGACACCCAGTTATTAACTTCCCATCATGGCTAGTTTAAAACAGGGACTAACATGGCGGATGCTCTGGGGTTTGGGGATCCTGATTTAGTAAATGATCAAGAGAGGGCTAATGAGGGTCCTCTGCAATTGCCTCTCAAATGTACCACTTATTTGTTTGTATTAGAGAATGTCCCACCTTTAGCGCTGGAGAGAGTCAAAGACACTGAGTGATGCATAGGACTTGCACAATGGCTGTGTACTACGTCCAGATTTCCTAAAGAACTGAATAATAACATTGTGAATTCTAAGAGGGTGAGCTGGATAGGCCAAGCTAAAAAGTCTTCCAAAGGATACTGCATAACAGTTAACTTTGAAGATCAAAATCTTGGACAAACTTTGCTTGAACGTTTAAATTATCTAGCAAAAAGCTATGAGGGTATTCCCCTCTGCTTTTTCTATAAATCCTCATTCTGCAGCCAACCCAAAACTAGAACGGCCCAGCAATTACAAGTCACCCAATTGCACATCCACCAACAGTGAGACACACCTGTGTTAAATCATTTTGAGTCACTGAGCGATTCAGGCATGATTGATGGACTGCACCCGGGCCTCTAGTTAAATACTACTAAAGTTGGAGACAAGGGGGTTTTCTCGAACATTTACCTACAGAGTCATGCTCAGGAATTTCATTCTGGCCCAGACTCTAATTCTCCTAACATTGTTCCAGATTCTATGGCATCATCAAAACATTTGAGCCCAGATTCTAGTGCTCCTAATGTAGTTCCAGACCCTTTGGAATCTACATAATATTTGAGCCTTCTATACTGGAACATTGTGGGTACTCACACAAAGCTAAAGAATTGTGATTGGTTACATTTGATCTCTTCCTCTGATATTGTTTATGTGCGGGAAACTTGGACAATATAACCCTTTTATATTGATGGTTAACATGCTATTTTCCAACCAGTGATCCCCTCCAATGCAGGGAGGGCCAGGTGAGACCTTGCTACTTTTGTCTCTGTAAAACAATTATCAGTCACACATGTTATGATGGAATGGTCTTTGCCCATTTCTTGATTTCTTTGTTATCTCTGATATTTTCTTGGTTAAACCAGGTCACATTACAGACACTCTGGGGCATATTTATACTCTGTTTGCGCCGGAATTGCGTCATTTTTTGACACAATTCCGACGCAAAACTAACTCCATATTTATACTTTGGCGTTAGACGCGTCTAGCGCCAAAGTCCATGGAGTTTGCGTCATTTTTTAGCGTGGACACCTACTTTGCATTAATGATATGCAAGGTAGGCGTTCCCGTCTAAAAAAGTGACTCCGAGGCATGTGCGCCGTATTTACACTCCCTGGCAAAATTCACGCCCGGGAGTGGGCGGGTCAAAAAAAATGACGTCCAGCCGTTTTTGCGCCGTTTTTTAGTGCCTGGTCAGGGCAGGCGTTAAGGGACCTGTGGGCTCGGAAGGAGCCCAGAGGTGCCCTCCCATGCCCCCAGGGACCCCCCCTGTCACCCTTGCCCACCCCAGGAGGACACCCAAGGCTGGAGGGACCCATCCCAGGGACATTAAGGTAAGTTCAGGTAAGTTTTTTTTTTTTTTTTTTTTTTTGTGGCATAGGGGGGCCTGATTTGTGCACCCCTACATGCCACTATGCCCAATGACCATGCCCAGGGGACAGAAGTCCCCTGGGCATGGCCATTGGGCAAGGGGGCATGACTCCTGTCTTTGCTAAGACAGTAGTCATTTCAATGGGGGTTGGGAGTCGAAAAAAATGGCACAAATCGGGTTGAGGCGATAATTTTGCCTCAGCCTGACTTGCCCCATTTTTTGGCGCCCAAGCTCCATATTCCCCTACGCTGGCGCTGCCTGGTGTACGTCATTTTTTTTCACGCACACCAAGCAGCGCCGGCGGCTAACGCCGGCTAACGTCATTGAATAAATACAGCGCCCGCATGGCGCTTCAGAATGGCGTTAGCCGGCGCTAATTTTTTCGACGCAAAAGTGCGTTAGCGCAGTTTTGCGTCAAAAATATAAATATGGCCCTCTGTATTGGAAGATACCCTAAATGCTTTAATGTTGAATTATGATGTAATCTGCACTATTGACAATTTCTCAAGGAAACAGCAGCATATTCCTACTTTTATGGGAAGTTCTGCGGGTAGCACCCTTTATTTTATATGGATATCTACAGATTTCTTGTTACTTTTACTTGTGTTGGATCATAATATTGTCCCAAAGTATCTCAGTGACCACAATCCTTTAACTATCACATCAAATTATAGATTAAAAACAGACCCCAGGGTAAAAAGCCCTGTATTATCTTACTCAAATAACAAAGGGTTCAGAGCAAGGTTCAGGGTTCAGAGCAAGGGCAAGGTTGACCCTGAGGAGTTTAATCAGAAAATAATTAAATGAAATATGTAATCTGTCCTAGTATGCCTATCACAAAAAAGATGTTGTTCTATTGTGACTGTTTTTGGACAGCTGTGTAGATCACTCTCTGATAAGCTGACCATAAACAGATCTAGTACCAAGTCTCCTTAAATTGTTGGTTTAATACAGCTTGCACAGCCGCACATAAACGTTTGAAAGCTACACTTACGGCAAATCCCCAAACCCTACCTCATGCTCAGAATGCTAGATATTTTTATAAGATCACACTGGAAGATATGGAAAGTAAGCTAATAAATAAAGCCTGGGAGGATCTTTTAGCCGCAGCAACATTAAGAGATACCACCAAATTTTGGGAGTTTGTTAACCACCCCCCTTTTTTACCAACCGTGATAGGCCAAGCGTTGAATCCTTTATTCTGGGAGACAAGTGGGTGAGTCATTTTACTGAGGTGTTTCAGGTAAACGAAGGGTGTCCACTAGTTCATGATGACCTAAGTAGGAATTATTCATTTGAATCAGTCCAACAGAGTCCCATTAACTTCACTGAATTAAGCAAAGTAGTCCAGGAAATAAATCGGTCCCCTTCAGGCTAGACCCCTGGCCCAGACATGGTCCCTATTTTTTAAAAAAAGGGTGCAAATCTTCCCCTGCCTGTTATAGACCAATCTCCCTTATAGAATCAACTGTTAAAATTTTAGGACGAGTCCTTCTGACTCACCTGGAGACTTGGGCATTAAAATCAACATTCTGACCAGAGCTCAGTTTGGATTTAGACCAGGGATAGGCACAGTGGAACAGTCACTGAATCTTTACCTTATCCCAAGTAAACTTGTGATGCCAAAAAAGGGGGCCCGGAAATGGCTTTTATGAGCCTATCAAGCACCTTTGATTTAGTTGATTGTGGAAAATTATGGGAAATAATGAAGGTTGATTTGGATCTTCTTAATTTCCTATGTCACTTAAATCAGGATCTAAAAGTCACAGTGTGATTCCACCCACAAGGTGAAACCACCTCCCAAATACACTGTACAAGAAGAGTAAGATAGGGTTGTATTTTAGCCCCTGTCCTCTTCCTGGTTTACATTAATGGTATAAGCAAGTTTTTGGTAAACTCAGGAAGTGACTTGCCTGGAATGGGAGGTCAAGCAATACTGATCCTGCTTTATGCAGGAGAGAGAGAGAGAGAGGGAAAGGGAAAGGGAAAGGGAAAGGGAGGGAGGGGGAGAGAGAGATATATATATATATATATATATATATATATATATATATATATATATATATATTCCAATGTGCCCTGGGAGAGACCACCTCTCAGCATAACGGTTTTGACCCTTAATACAAGCAGGTGCAATCAATAAACATGAGCAGGTGGGGTCAATAGGCCATGGCAGATGGAAACAATAAACAAAAGCAGGTGGAATTAATTAACATTAGCAGGTTGAGTCAATAGGTCATGGGAGTTGCAACCAATAAACAGAAACAGGTGGAATTAATTAGTATTAGCAGATAGATTCAATAGGTCATGGCCCTTGCAAACAATAAATAGGAAAGACATTCTTCACAAGTGTGCAAACCCAAAAACTAATTGAACAACGGTACAAGAACGCTCTAACGGGTTCATATGCTCTAGGAAGTTGCCTGCCAGGGGCTTAAGTATAGTGGGACCATGGGGCATGAGGGGTGCTTATTCTGGTGTCGCAGGATGGCCATGAAGTGCCACAGGTGAGATACAACATGAGCCTTTTGTACCATACCCATGCTACAGAGGGTGCAAGAGGGGGTCGTGACAATGGAGCGCTTTCCTGTGAAAAGGTGTCCAGTTCCTTTATTGCCTTTTTCAGCAACTTCAGAGGGTCCAACTGGTTAATGCCAGGAGTGGACAAGAAGTACATTATCTGTGAGGTTCCAGTTATGAAGGGGTCTACTATTTGGTGCTACACATGCAAAGGACTTCACCGTCTATTCACACTAACAAATAAGTACCCTTCCTATTAGGGAAGTGCGTAATTATCAAGTGGAACAGATCATTTCATAATTTCTTAACCAGTAGTTATGATTCACATCACCCATTGAAGATAAACTATTGCAGGATTTCAATACAAAAAAACTATTTTAAGAAAACATCAATGAATGCTAATTTAGATTAAGGCATTGTAATAGAAGATTGGGCCCTACACTTGGCAACAGTGGAGAAGTGTTATAATCCTCAAGTTTCCTTAAAAATTACATTTTGCCCTGAAAAAAGTGGCTACATTGTCGATCTGATGTAACAAAGTTAAGCCTGTTTTATATATAGTGGTTAAGAGCCAGATGTACTTAGCATTATAAGGATTTGGTGTTTGTGGCCGGTAAAATGTTTTTTTCCTATTTACAAATTCCATTTTTTTCTATTTGCTAAAACGGAATTGTGAAACAGTGCCTCTTCTGTATTCGGGAGGGGCTTATTGTAGGCCGACTTTCCAAATACCAAATTGATCTCTTATGTATCAGTGTTTAAATCCAGTCGCAAAACATTGTAAACTTACTGACACATCAAGGAAGCAGAAAATGCATTTACACAAAGGATGAAGTCTTCATCGGAACACTTCCCCTTGCTCAACGTAAAAAAAAGTATTTTGAAGAGTAATCAGTGAACCTGGGGAACACTGCCAACTACTAAACTTTTTTAAAAAAAATAAAAAATTTAACACAGCCTCACTTCCATTAAGGAAATTGAGTTGCTTGTTTTTTTTTTTTTAAACTGCTTGCTTTATTTAAATCCAATCACAGAATTGGTCTGCTAACCCCAGCAGTCTACCATCTCTGTGTGGTCTTCAAATTGTAGTGAGTTGCAGTTGGTAAGCTGCCTCATTAATACACATGAGACCAGTCAGATTGCGACCCACCCTGATTTGGAATTTTAAAACATCTGGCCCCTGAGTAGATAGATCTAGGTGTCCAGCACTCCTGAGGTTTGACTTGCACAAAGGTCCTCGTTCATTTTACAAGTGTGCCAGTAGGGTTGCCTTGTAGTGTTTGAATGGTCTTTGTAAAGAAAACATATGTGATCTGGGTCAAAACATGCTAATGCCAGTATCCAGATTACACAAAGAAAACCTCAGCAGGCACTCCAGAGCTCTAGTACTTCATAAAGACTGCAAATGATGACCACATGTATATGATAGTGGTCTAAAAAGTAAAACATCTCGCTACTTGGAGTGACTTTATATGACACACCCATATTGCTAAAGGAAGGAGGACTGGCACAGGAAAAACCCACTGTTTTAGTAAATTGGAAGCATTTTATACATCTGCAATCCGCATGAATTTGCATTTTAAACCTTGATGTACTATATAGTTAAATGATTAGTGGAAAATCAAGGTATCACCAAACATTACAGAAAGAACACTTTAGATATTCCGTGGCCTGCTAGCATCTATCTTTGTGTGGCATTTGTTAAGATCCTAAGATTTACGTTTCCTAATTACTATAAGAGCATGAAATTTAAAATAATAAACACAGCTTTGGCTGTAAAGCGGGAGTGCTCTAATATGTGTGGGGACCATAGATTCTGTTTATATATTCTGATGTCCGAGCAGTGCTCCTTACCAGAAATCTTTCGGGGCTGGTGTGTAGTAAAATAATAATAGGGGCTTGGAACTGTGAGTCAACCTTTTGTGAAGGATACTGTCGTATTTTCAGTGAACTTTAAGAAAATGTGATCTCCTCTGGAATGGATTTGTTACATTTTTACAAATAAGCGATTTTTAAAAACGGGTTAATTGCAAAAACGTAATCCAAATAAAATCAAGTTTGATGGAGGTATCAATGAAGGGTATAGTATTTACCAATTTCAAACCGATATACATTTTGGCATCGTTGGAAGATGGTATGGAGTGTCTCAAAGAAAAATGGTTTAAAAAATTAAATTGAGAGGAACGGCTGGCTAAATACATGTTTTAATATTGGTCACGACAAACTGCAAATTTAAAATTGCAAACATTGATTTACATGCTATATGAACCACTGACGTTGTTTCATGTTTAAAACGGCCCTAATGGTGTGCCAGAGGATGCTATTGATATGCACGTTTGTCAATTGTAATACTTTGATGGGACTTTGACAATCAATTACTGAACAGGTTTCTAAGACAAAGAACTTTGTCTTAGCTTTAACAACACAAACAATTTTGGGGGTGATTCTCACCCTGGCGGGCGGCGGAGGCCGCCCGCCAGAGTTCCCCCCTCCAAAATACCGCTCCGCGGTCGAAAGACCGCTGAGGGTATTTTGGGTTTTGCACTGGGCTGGCGGGTGACCGTCAAAAGGCCGCCCGCCAGCCCAGTGCAAAACACCCTTCCCACGAGGACGCCGGCTCAGAATTGAGCCGGCGGAGTGGGAAGGTGCGACGGGTGCAGTTGCACCCGTCGCGAATTTCAGTGTCTGCAAAGCAGACACTGAAATTCTTTTTGGGGCCCTCTTACGCGGGCCCCTGCAGTGCCCATGCCATTGGCATGGGCACTGCAGGGGCCCCCAGGGGCCCCGCGACACCCCATACCGCCATCCTGTTCCTGGCGGGAGAACCGCCAGGAACAGGATGGTGGTATGGGGTGTCAGAATCCTCCATGGCGGCGCAGCTTGCTGCGCCGCCATGGAGGATTCATTTGGGCAGCGGAAAACCGGCGGGAGACCGCCGGTTTTCCACTTCTGACCGCGGCCGAACCGCCGCAGTCAGAATGCCCAGCGGGGCACCGCCAGCCTGTTGGCGGTGCCCCCGTCATTTTAGCCCTGGCGGTCTTGGACCGCCAGGGTTAGAATGACCCCCTTTGTTTGGCACCTACGACAATATACCACAATGTTATGTACTCCTATTTTGTCTAAACGCTGTAACCGCTGCCCAGGAATGGATTATCCAGGATTTATTCCGGAAGAATGAGCTTTGGCCACAAAACTACTTCCTGCGTTTTTATGTTTACCGATTGTCTTGTCAAGCCTGTTCTGCATGAATCTCATTATAAGCACTCTTTATGATGTAATGTGTTTTATAATCGTGTAGAACTGCAAAAAGAAGTTTCTAATTTCTCATTAAAGAAATGTTTTGTGGCTTTTGTTGAAGGCATTATTTTGCCAGGAGTCTCCCGAGTCATGTAGATCAGCAAAGCACTTTAATATATTCATCAAAGTAGAGCTATTATTTCAAAGCCGAATTTATTTTTTTATGGTTTGAAACATTTTACCTGGATCTCACTCCATAATCAGACAGTTTGGATTGAATAATCTCTACAATTTAGCAATATCCTTTTGGAGTGCGGAACTCATTAGCGGCCGGCCGATGACCCTTAAGAGTGGAGGGTAGTCAAGCCACATTCTAGTGGCAGTGATAGAGCGTCCAATCCTTATAAGTTACTTATACTTGGACACGCTGGAGGTCGGTGAACCTTTTAACCAGGTTGAGTTCTCCTCATCCGAGAATAGTCGGATCCCTCAAATCAATAATTAATAATCCTTTATAATCAATAACCAATACTCAATTAGTAATCAAACAACAAATTAGGAATCAATAACAATCAGTAATTTGACACACCATGACCTTTCAGTCAGGAATAACCACACTTGTTTATTAAAAGTTAATGAGTTTATTTCCCTGTATTAACAAAGCTAATTCAATATAAGTAAGTCTCAAAATCAAATGATATACGTATATGAACATTACTAGCTGTCCATAGCGACGGAAGAAACGCAATTTACGCAAAATTTGGATTATAATGCACTCAGTTATAGCAATGCAAATCACTAATAAGAGTAACTTAAATTGACTATTTGCATACATCGGTCAGCATAACAAGATTTCAATTCAGCATGGTACATCAAATGAATACCTCGACTGGCCTCTGATTAGCATTGGCATGTGGGGCTTCATGCAAAATGAATTTAGTCAACATAAATTTAGAAAAAGTTCTAACTTAGGCTCTGTCAAAATTAAGCAGTTGGTACCTAAGAAGGAAAACGCAATGCATAATACATTTTATCCTTTTATAATTACCAATTACAATCAGCGTTCAAGGTAAGTCTTCGTCCTTCAGGTACTGGTTTGATCAGCATGGGGAAGACTTCTAAGGGGCAAAGTTTAAGGCAAGTTTTCCTTGCAGCAACAAGGAAAATGGGGCAAAAGTTATCGTATGGGCAAGACGGGGTAAAGTTAAAGTTAAAGTCTCTAGGGTGAAAATTCTTAAAGTCTCTTTCTCTCTGGAGTAGAGAAAAAGCATCAAAGGGTCATCAAAATGGTATCTTGAATCTTGCTTCAAAATGGCATCAAAGAAAATGGCTGACTTCTCTTTGTCCGGTGGGTTTAAGTAAGAAACGTTCCAAATTCTTCAGGGTCTTCCATTGGAGGGTCCATAGGGTGGTTTCTCTTTGACCAATGAATAGTGTCTTTCTCTTAGTACTCTTTTATGCATAAGGTGTCCTTGGAGTTTTGGAACACAAGTAGCAACAAAGTTTGCCAATTATTTCTGTATCAGTGTCTTTATTGTCTGCACCTGCAGAAACTGACCTTGCTTCAAAAGGGATGAACCTTGCCTAGCACGAAACCTGGAGATAAGTGTATTAGTCATTCTACTGGAAAAATACAGCCTTAAAGTTTAAAACACGTTTTTGTTAATACAAGTGAAAACCACGCAGTTAAATTTGAGACCAGGCACTAGGCCAAAGCCTCTGCGAAATTTAAGCTAAGCATATAACAGTTTCAACAAGAAATCATAGAATACATCTGCAATTATGGCGGATTACTACATTGCCGATTCTTCATGATTAATTAAGCTTGTTTATAATAATGGCGAACTACTTCGTGGGCACATTTTCCTACATACATTATTTTCTTTGCTAAAATCACATTGCCTTATACATGATATATGAATGTTTGTTAGTCTTTCTTTTTCTGCTTCATCAGCAGGCACTGTTAAAAAACACACAGTGCCTTTAGGCTCAAATTCCAAAGCTCTTAATCATGGCATGGGCCCTGACTGAGAGCTCTAGAATTAAAGCTAAAGGCAATGTGAGTTTCTCACAGTGCCTGTCAGTGGGCCAGAAAAAGAAAAAAAAGAAAAATATGCTTACCCACTCTCCTCCTTCTGCTCCATCCAGTCGACGTCCAGGCAGCACAAAGGCGCTTCTTGGAGCTTCAGGCAGCTTCCCTATCCAAATCCTGATGCTGCTTCAGTGCTGCAGATGAGCAGCATGAGAGCAGCGCCAGGATTGGCTAAAGCAGGCTGCCTCGACTCTCAAAGCAGGCACAAGGGCCTGTGCCCCCTCTCCACTCAGCTGTCTCAGACAACTGAGTGGAGAGGTTTACACTGCACATGTTGGGCTCGCTGCCTCAAGACAGCCGGCCAAACTGAAATGCGCTGTGTAAACTGGGCGAGTGAGCACCACACCCCTGCTGCCAGTCAGCAGCAATGGCCTGCCCCAAACACTGCTAGGGAGCACTGAAAAATAAAAATTTTACCATTTTATTTTTCACGTTTGCTGTGCTGGCAGCAGGGGGCAATGTTCCTCTGCCCTAACTGGAGGGACGCCTCTGGTGGAACTGCAGTGCACCTCACGTTTTAAGAGTGCAAGGAGTCTGTTAGCTACAAAACACCAAATGTATATGAAAGAAAGACCAGCCAGACTGATAAATTGGCTTGTGAGAAAAGTTGAAAGTACTGTACTAGGTCAACGCAGAGACCAGTGGCCACCACAAGAACACTGTGGGTGTCTCAGTAGTGGGTGATCATGCACACTTGAGGATGCTTTGTTATTAAAATATTACAGGTAATTTTGTTGGTGCATCTATGGAAAGAGCTAAATTTTAGGAGCTGTACTATCTCCGAAGCAGTGGGCATCATACAGACCAATTGCCATTCAGGTTCAGAGTTCATTTGTTGTGCATGCTATACTGAAGTATTGGAACATTAGAAACATTTTGAAACATTTTGCCCACTCTCTTACTGGAGAACCAACAGAGACTGGCATCACGGTTGAAGCCACAACCGGTGGCGTTGAATCGCTGGTCAGGCTCATCTCGCAAGTTTGCCTGACTTCCAGGAAAGATTGTAAGTCTGACGTAGAAGGGGGTCACCACAACCAACACCGAGCAGCATTCGATCATCATCTAGACATTCCTGGGCACAGACTTCCGATTTCACCTGCTGAAAGCTTTCCTGCCTTCCAGAGTGACCACAAATCCCAGTCTTCAGCAACCTGCTGTTATCGAGCCTGGTTTCAAACACAGCTTGCAACTTTCCCTACTGATGACTCTTTCAACTATCACTTTTTCTCCATTAAAGTTTGTTAGTCAGAAAGTAAATTTTCCACTGGGATGAACTGGGTCCCTGTATCTGACTTGGGATCCATTTTGGCTGGCCTTCATGTTTGACTTTGACCCACTTTAGCACAACAATTTGCCGATAGTAGGTGATTTGTGCTTTTTTGGTGATTTTTTTAAATTTAAAAAATTAATATCTCTGGTTACCTTATTTTTTACTTTTAGGTGTCATTTTGTTTATTAAAATGACAGGGCACCTCCGCACACCTAAATCCTTTGCCTCAGCAGTAGGAGCCTATTCACATCTTTCAAGGACCTATTCAACTCCAGACTGACAGGTGTAATTTCAAGCAAATGTATTTCTGGAGACTTTAGGCAATCAAGCATCTTTGCAAATATGTCTTACAAATCCTTTTTTACAAATAAATTGGATTTGCAATAGATATTTTTTAAAAGTTCAATAAATAACATTTTGTGTGGTTCCTAGGGAGAGCTAACATTGTTAACTTTGAAAAGGATCCCAATGCTTTCCTATTGAACAACTAAGACTGCTACTGGTGAAGTAACTTTTAAGGCATTGTTACTGTAAGGACATGTGTCACACTAAACCTTTACATGTTTTTCTTTTAAATATCATGCACCTTGTCATGTATGCATTTAAGGCTTACTTAGGGATGATTTCTTAATTTTTAGAAGGAGGGGTTAGGCCAGTCAAAAGGGTTATTTTGACAAGTCGAATTTGCAGAATAAACGTGCACAACCTGGTTGCAGGCCTGCTTTCAGGTTTTGCATTGTCACCTTATTGGTGGCAGATATTATGCTGCAGTTCACTCATGACATTTAACTTACGGGCCCTCTGTACACTTTGTACCATATCATAGGGCCTATTAGGCAAGTAAAAAATGCCAATTAGGTCTATACGAATTAAACACATTCTCAAAGGTCAGAGCACATACCATGGGCAGCAGTGCCCCAGAGTTTGGAGTTCAAAAAGCAGCAGTAAAATCTAGCGAGAAGGGGGAGCTAGGTGACCTTACAAAAAGAAACATTTTCCCACAATACCCAAACTATTGAACCGTAACTTCTCAGACTTCTGTCTGGAAGTGAGATGGCTTTCTGGTCACTGCAAATATATGCAGTTTAAATGTTTTACCTAGTCTTTCCATTGTCTATCACTTAGTTAAAATCTTCTCCCCATAATACTGAGATTTACAATGGATTTACAATGGACCCAGTGTTTGAATGTCCAGTAACTCTAGAAAGTTGGCCTGCGAGAAGTTAAGAGCATAGCCCTCTACAGTGGCAGCAATTGTTGCTTCTAATCTGCCCTCTACCACTACAAATCTACCTTCTGGCTGTTATCCACATGAGTACTCCCTACCATATGCTAAGTAAGATACATAAAATAATTGCCCTCTCCTGCGTCTTTGTAATATAGTGCCTTTCCCTACTTGGCAAGTCAGCCCCCTCAACTATTGCAAAGTGTACCGCCCCTTTCATCACAAAAAGGCATTAATCTTTTGCCATTTTAATTTATTATCTGTCTCCCTGATGTTCAGTGTCAATAAAGTGTATAATATTATTCCTTTAGTCTTTTAATGTTAATCTTTTACCTAATCGTTTGCCATTTTAATTGGTTATCCATCTCCTTGATGTTTAATGTCAAGTGTATAATGTTCTCTTGGCTAGATATATAGCTGTAAGTGTAAGAGTCTGGAGTTTGTTCTCCCTGTGTCTTTCACTGTTTGAGCCAAGACCAACATGACACTTTGCATGTCTGTTGTATATGTAAGTATGAATGTGTCAGCTGAGTACATTTTACTGAGTCGATTTGAACATGTGTGAATCTTTGGTCAATGTATCATGTGTTTTAAAGCAACATAGTCATAATAATCTCGCCCACCTTTCCAAGGCAAAGAACTCCCAAAATCATGTGATAATCCATTCCTCTTCACATCTGGGAAGGGGAAAGTACTTCTCTGACCATGTATTGTTCCTCCTAATTACACATTTGCATTGGATTTACAGCAGTGGGCTGCAATTGCGGTGAAGAACTCCAGAGCAGTAACACCAGTCACGCCTGTCAGGAATCCTTTTGTGAATTTCTTTTGGGGCAAATGAAGGCATTTTCATCTGTAAACATATTTATATGGTTGAAAATGCCTTTGTGAATCAGGCATCCTATTAATATATAGGCCTATGTCTGTTCCCTCCAACAATTGTTGAAGCTTCATTGCCATTAGAAACGGAAACCCAGTTTTTGCATATGAAACACTTCTACTTCTAGCTGAATGGAAACTGGCTACAAAGAAGCTCTAATGTTATCTCAGGATTTATATTGTGTGGTAGATTTGTGAATCATTAAATGTAGATGGTCCAAAGACCAGTTTTCTGTTCGGGTTTAAAAATGTGTCTAAAGATTACAAAATAACTTGGTGACTCTATATTTATATTTTTCACAGATGGCAAAATGAGGTGCAGTGGCATAATATCCAAAGTTCAAAGGAAGGAGGGTGCAACAGTGATTAAAAAAAAGTGCTAAAGAAATTCCATTAATTTGTTTCGACAACTTACATTATAATTAAAGGATTTAATTTTTTTAAACAGTTTAAGATAAGTATCAGCATTTTGGTCCCCTATGTAGACTTGGGAAGGTCGTCATCAGGACAACAGGCAATGTCCACACAATTTTCACCCACCAATTTCCACTGTTGGGCATATGAATAAAAAAGGCTGTTTTAATTCGATCCTTCACAGCTGCTC
This sequence comes from Pleurodeles waltl, assembly GCF_031143425.1. NCBI lineage: Eukaryota > Metazoa > Chordata > Amphibia > Caudata > Salamandridae > Pleurodeles > Pleurodeles waltl. Next base: position 202,693,742 of record NC_090446.1, on the reverse strand, counting down.
CCACTTCAGGCTGGCAGGGTTCATTGAGATGTTTTTTTTTCATGATCGGTACCAGGGTTCTACTCACATCTGCTTCTAAAGCTGCAAGTACAGCAGCCTAGGCATGACCTATAGGTGAGAGTCCTATCTTTTACCCAATCTATGTCCAAAAGAAGCTTTTACTGAAGCTCTATTTGTTTTGTGGGTATGATGGAGTAGGAATGGGAAGCTTGTGCCTCTGATGGTCAGGCTTTGTGTTTTCTTCTTGGTAAATGAGAGGGGTAACTTTTGTTTCTGTTGCTGGTTTAAGACCTGATTAGGTGAGAGTGAGGATATTAGCAAGGGTCTTGCAGTATTGCAGTCAAAGTAGGCCTTCCTCTGTGATTGTCAGAGAATAAAGGGTGGGGATCCTGTACTACATCTGTCCCTGCTGTAGGGAAAGAATGTGCTCCCTCTGCTAATGCTGTGTTTGTTCTATGAGTGAAGCTTGCCTTGCTGATTAGTGTACTAAATCCACATAGTTGGCTCCGTGGAAGCCTGTGCTTACCTGATCAGGGGTGTTAAGAAAAGGGATAAAGCAGACCAGAAGTGTTCTAGCCCAGTGAATCAGGCGATGCTGGGCTAGACTTGGCTAATACTACCTCCTAATATTTGGTGAGGAAAACTAGAAATGCTGCTGCGTGTGCTGCGCCTTCTTGGTAGGACTTGAGGAAAGGTAGACAGTTGATGGCAATGAAAAATTATTGATTTATGCCAACTCAATTGATGTAGGCTATAAGGTGTAAGGATCATGCTAGCACTATTGCACCCTATTTAACTTTTTATTGAATGTGGGGCATAGAGGTCGCAAATTACTGCAACTTTGGCTGTTCCTATTATGTGGATGTGGTGGAAGCATGCACTGCTGCTGACCATGCTGGAGCTACTCGGTGTTTATTTTGGGTAGCTTACACTACTGCTGCTTTTGTGCTGTGCGTGTTTTGTGAGGAGAACATGTGCTGCTGCTTTATGTGCTGTTTGAAGGATGAGGAAGAAAGTGAAATTCTGCTCCCTGTGCTCTATCTCTTCATGAATGTGGAAGATGCCTTAACGTCTGCTGAAAGTATTGTTTGTGTCCTGTGTGAGTATTTGTCAGGTGAGGTAGGAAGTCTTCAATTATTACCTGAAAGCAGCAATGGCTCCCTGTATGTATGGCAGTCCTGCACTGCACTGCTTCTGCCTGTAATGTTAAGTTTCTGTTTGAGAGAAGCTTGTGCACCTGCTGCCCATGTTGTATCTGTTCTCTAAGTAAACGAGTCTTGCACTGTAGCTGACCAAACCTGACATAATATGTTAATATATATAGAAACCAGAAGTTAATTTCAAATGTAAAACTTGTATTTGAGAACATTTATATTTCCTGTAAAGGTCTAGGTGATATTTGATGCAGGGATTTGTAGTGCTCAATCCCTGTGATTTTCATAATTTCAGCCAATGTTATAATTTACTTCATGCTGGAGTGTGTATTCTTGCTGTTGTGTGGGCTGTCCTAGAGCTTGTCCTAAGACAATTCATGATCTATTTTCATATCCTGCAATATGTTTATTATTCAAAGGCAAATTAACTCCAGTTTAAGCCTGTAATGATTCAATGGACTGAAATGAAAACCTGACTTCTCATCTGTAAGATTTTTCTAACCCAAGATATAACTCTTCTGGTCTGAGATTTTGGGGATCATTATGACCCCGGCGGCGGTTGGTAATGTGGCAGCAATACCGCCAACAGGCTGGTGGTACATACCGCCACATTATGAGAATGGCCGGTTGGCTGCAGTCAACCTGCCACTTCTCTACTCATACAGCCATGGGGTATCAGCCGCCGGAGATGTCAATCTCCAGCCCAGCAGCCAGCATAGTACAGCCAGTGGCATTATGAGCCTGCCTACCATCATGGTTTTTGTGACGTTAGCAATGCCACGAAAACCATGGCGGTAGGCCCTACCAGTGACAGGGAATTCCTTCCCTGTCACCCGTAGGCGGGTCCCCCAACACACACCTGACATCACCCAATCCCCCTCCATTCAAACCCTCTCCGATCCTCACACTCATCCCCCACCCCCTCTGATCGTCACACTCACCCGACCCTTTCTGATCCTCACACTCAGCCTCCCACCCCCAGACACACACCACACATACACCCAATCACTCACACTGACATACATGCATACTTCCAGATATGCTGGCATACATTCTTATACACAATCCCACTGAAATGCAGACATGCACTCACTTCACCATTCTTGCACGCATTCACTCACATGCATACAACCACGCAAACAAACACACACATGCATACACACAGGTACTCAGACATTCATGCACACATTCATACACACACACACACACAACATCCCCCACCTTACTCCCCTGTCAGTAGCCTGACTTACCTTGGTCGAGGAGGTCTTCCGGCAGGGAACGGGAAGGGGCCCTGCTACCTCCAGCAGCACCCCGCCAGCAGAACAACGCCAGGCGGTATCACAGTTCATGATACGACTGGTGGCGTTCAACTGCCGTGGCGGTTCTGGAAGTAGCAGCGCCAGCTCATCACTGTCAGCCAGTATGATCACTGCTGGATTTCCACCCTTCTTGTGGCAGAAGTCCGGCAGTGATCATAATATTGCAGACGGATGGTAGCCGGGGTGACGGTATGTTGGCAGCTGCCACTGCGGCGGTAGGCAGTTTTTACCACCATTGTTATAATGAGTTCCTATATAATGCAAGAAATCCTCAACTTGTCCCATACAAGTAAATTATCATTTAACTCATATTTACATACATATGACATAGCTCTGTGAGAGTTGAAATTGAAATAAACGTAAGTGGTCATTAATTGGGAGGAGTAATGCTTTACACATTTAAATCGCAAACAAATGTCAAGAAGACACATCAGATTGTCATAGAGAAATAATTGCTTTTTAGTCAATTTCTTAGGAAATGTCAACTGTAAAATTTGTCTATAGGCCCAAGGGGAGCCACATAGTCCTGCTTTGCTTGGAGATCTGGTGCAATACAGTAAAAGGGGAGTAAAATATTCCCTTTTGGCTGGCTTAGTGCAGTATATTAACACCTAGCAGAAAGTTCAGCAGCCATCACTGCTGTATGTAATAATTTCTTACATAGCCTATTGGGCTAATTAACTTTCAATCAATCAATCAGTGGATTTGTAGAGCGCGACTAGTCACCTGCTAGGGTCTCATGGGGCTAGGGCAGGGACAGCAAGAGAACAGCCGTGATCAGTTGGGGGTCAGTTGAAGAGCCAGGTTTTGAGGTCTTTTCTGAATTGCAATAGAGTGGGAGATCTTCTGAGGTGGATGGGGAGGGAGTTGCAGGTCTTGGTGGCTTGGTATGACAGGATCTTCCTCCAGCTGTGGTCTTTCGGATGCGTGGGATGTCAGCGGCGGAACAGTTAACTTAAACTGTTAACCTCACTATGCGGAATTATGCCACATTAAAAGGTTTGGATAAAATGTTGTTATTCCTAGGGATAACAAAAAATGTATATGCTACTATGGCAATAACTGGTGAAAAAAAGACATGCCCTTGGCAATGACTATACATGCCTTCTTATTGAGATGGTTATGAAAAAGATACTGGCTTCATGAATATTCCAAACTGCACTCTGATTCATTATTCAGTTGTTGTGGTGCATCAGTAGCCATTCTTGGTGAATTCCCTGGTGCAGGCATGAGACCTCATGTTCCTTGTCTCATTGTTATGTTAATAATCACATCATTCTCATTAGAAAAGTGAGTGAGCCACAGCCATGAGAGTTAGCGGTGTGCATAGGAATGTTTTTTTGCTTGGTTGTGTATCGCATACTTAGGGCCAGATGTAGCAAATTCCCAAATTGCGACTTGCAATTTGCGAGTCCCTGCGACTCGCAAATTGCAAGTCGCAATTTGGGATGCAAAAAGGTGTCTCAGACACCTTCTGCGAGTCGCTATGGGGTCGCAAAGACCCACCTCATTAATTTTAATGAGGTGGGTCACAATTTGCGACCCCATAGCGATTCAGGGCACTCACGGGGATGGAGGCCCGCTGTAGTCCGCAGACCTCCATGTCCGTGACTGCTTTTAAATAAAGCAGTTTTTTTTTTTTTCAAAGTGCAACCCATTTTCCTTAAAGGAAAACGAGCTGCACTTTGAAAAATAAACCGAAACCTTTTGTTTCGGTATTTTTCAGGGCAGGTAGTGGTCTATTGGACCACTGGCTGCTCTGAAAAATTATTTTTGTGTCCAGACACAAAGGGGAGGGGTCCCATGGGGACCCCTTCCCGTTTGCGACTGGGTTACCATCCACTTCAAGTGGATGGTAATTGCGAGTCCATGGAATTACATCGCATTGCGACTCGCAAATAGGAAGGGAACACCCCTTCCTATTTGCGACTCGGAAATGCATTTTGCGAGTCCGTTCCGATTTGCAAAATGCATTTCAACATAGCAAAGAGGCTTTAGCGACTTGCAAACGCCGTTTTTCGCCGTTTGCGAGTCGCTAAACCTTTGCTACATCTGGCCCTTAGTAGCATAATCTCATAGACTTTACTTGACTGTGATACGATTTATCAGCCATTGTTTTGTTGAGGTTAGGTCCGAGAACAATCATATCTTCCAACACACTGCCCATTAGTGATCTTTTATTCCAGAATGTCATGAATGCAGTGTCCCAGTACTTTATAGTTAAGTAGGCAAATGACTACAGGCCTATGCCATGATTTAATCATGCAGCATGTGACATACTACAAAGTAAATGGGAGTGAGTTTAGCATTTTGAGGAGTTGTCTGTCCTTGAGTAGCCAAAACCTGGAGCTTATATTGACTGAATTCTAGCAAGCCAACAAGGTGTTTATTGTTGTATCAGCATATTTATTCTAGGTCCTCATTTGTCACTGTACTGAACCAAAATGTTATTGTAAGACTTCTGTCAACAAGAGATCTTAGAATAAATGTTAAAAATTGTACTGCACTCAGAACACTTGCTAAACACATGCTTTGGCACAACTTGTACTGCAGTCAGTAGTGCACCACTTGCAAAGGCATATTACTCCTTGAAATTTGTTCTTTCTAAGAAATCTTCAACTAGGGATATGTGTTACTGGTGGTCTGGATGTTGAGATTTGAAAATGCTCAGGAAGCTGAGGAGTTTAAATATGTTAATTTTAAATACTTATGCCTCATATGTGGGGCTCTCGTTACATATTGGTATGCATTTTAGCTTTAAATATGTCTAGTTAGAGTGGCTGGAAAATTGGTAATATTTATGACTAAATGGGAGAGGATTAGGCTAGTGTAAGGAGGGGCTTAGGGAGAGACAAGGAGAGGGTTAAAGGAGGTACATGCAAATACTAACACCCTCACAAAATAGAGTAATCATGTTGCTATTCACAGATTACATTTTTAAAGTTACAACAGACAAGAACAGACCCAAATGACCCATTTGTAATTGTCCTCCAGACTAGCCTTGAAGTGAGTCTAGCACTGCATGTGGATACCCACAGATACCACAATACGTTTCAATATGAAATAATGGTGGCAGGGACTTGAACTAATATCCTGGGGCAAATAATGTTAAATAAAGTAAAATATATTGATTAAGATGATGGATAGATTAAACACACACACAAGGAAACACATACACACACATATATAGATATTAAATAAGTTATATACAATGTAAAATTATTTTATGAAACAATTACAATTATTTACATATGATCATATAAAAACTGTTAATTAAAAATTAAATTAAGCATGTTTTATTAAATCTTAATATAAAATATGGTATTTGTAAAGGAATTAAACACATTTATGTTTGTAGGTCACAGTAAATAACCATTTTAAGTTAATTTGAATTTCCATTGTACTTTAAAATATAATAATATATTTTAACATAATTATTCAACTTCATTAGTTTTCCTACACTTTACCATATGGAGATCTCCAACCCTGTGGCAAAGACCTCCATGTACATGTGAAAAGTTACCTGTTGTAACTTTACAGTCCTAAATTCTGTTCTAGCGCAGGCTCCTCCTCCAGTTTTGAGATGATAGAGACACTTAGATAGAGTCCATTTATTAGTACGTTTACACTCTAATGTGGTCAAAAGCAGAGAAGTGCAAAAATAGTTAATTCAGTTGTAGGTTTGCAGATAAATGAATCTACATGAGTAAATTTACCTTTGTGAATAGGCCCCTGATTGTGTAATCCAGATTATTATGAATGAAATATGGGGAAGGCCAGATTGCCTTTTCTCTACAGCATAAAAACTTAATTTGGCTTGCTTTCTTTGCAAACTCTTAAATCACTTTTTATATCTTGTGAAGGGATACTGTAGTCTTTCTGGAGGGACTACCTCCTTCCTCCAAACAAACAACTGGAACATTGTAATACCAGCTGTAGTACGGTAGTATCCCTCCCTCCATCCCCGTCAATGTCCCATCAAAGCCTCGCTTGTAAAAAGAAACATGTGCAAATATATGATGCACAATTTTTACTTGGTATGGTGGGAAGGTAGGATGTCTCTGTGAGAGTAGTAGTGTCACCCACCTCAAAGCTTTTAGTAGCCATGAGACCACCTTCACCTCAGAGTGCCATTGTTATTCCTAAAATGACTTTAAATGGTGTACACAAAGAGAGCTGTTGAGAGCAGTGGAGTGGCTGAAACTCCATGAGTACTGCCTTGCAGTGCCTGGACCCAGTGGGCCAGTGCAGGGAAACTCCATGGATTCCCTGGCTCCAAAAGATTTCCTCCAGAAATGGGTTCTGGCTAGGAGCCCCAATAGAATCTATGCAGTTGTCCACCACCGCCCACCCATTCTATCTTCAGGGCCAGTCTGGCCCTGTTTTCTAGTGCCATTATTGTATGTGAATCTGTCGGGAAAGAGGTGGTGTGGAGACCATGACTAGGATTTGCCAGAAACTGTGGCTCCACATGCCTAATTGAAGCTCTCATTAACTAGGGAGTAATGTACCTCTAAATTTGTATTGCTCAGAAGACAGTTGGTTATCACAGGTCTATGTACACATTTAATTTTGGACAGTTCATATTGAAACCTTAAATGATTGGCTTTGGTAACACTTTTCTGGATGAATTAATTATTAGTGGCTGTTTTGAGTTAGCACATTGTTTTCAGCTTGCTGTTCTGCCTAAAGAGGTTAGGTAGGTAGGCAGGACATTTCTTTTTCTTGGCTTTCTGTATCTCCTTATTTTTTTATCTTATTACCATTTCTGCATTCTTTATGAGGTTTAACTGCTTCTTGCAGCTTTTTTGTTCGAGTCAGCCCATATTGCTTATTGAAACATGAAAGTTTTTTCTCTTGGCACCTATAAATATCATCATTTTGGGAAATACCTAACCCATGCAGTTATTGCTTTCAATCTAGTTAGCATATCAGGCAGGTAACATCAGAAAGGATAACTTCATGGTAAATTATTTTATGAGCTAATGGTTATCCTATCTTAATGTCTTGCATGCAGGGATTAGGTTTTTGGGTACACATACTTTGTGAGGGGTCGTTACTTTTTCTGTTGCATTTCTAATTAATTATTATTTATAAAACTATACACCCAAAAAGTATTTTGTGTTCACACTTTACTTAGAAGGAGTTAATCCATTTTCTCAATTCAGGTCCAGTTCGGACTCAATAAATTAAACCCAGCTCAACCTTTGGTAGCTTAGCAATGAGCATTGAGGTTTAACTTAGGAGACAAGTGTGTAAAACATTTAAAAATCACAAAACAATAAATAAGTGAAACACAAAACACAATAAAAATCCAACACCAATTAATAAAAATATGTAAATTCTTCTCTATAAAATGACAACAACCCAAAAATTGGATTCTGGAAAATGCAGAGATGAATTTTTAAAGAATTAGGCCCTCATTACAACCCTGGCGGTCAGTGTTAAAGCAGTGGTAATACAAATGGAATCATGACCATGGCTGAAACTGCCAACATAGACAGCCACTTTAACACTCCGACCGCCACGGCGGTAGAAACAAACAGCGCAGTGGTCACCGCCAACTGATAGGCGGAGGACAAAGTATCGCCCACTGTATTAAAACACAATTATCTGCCACCTTTTCCGGGGCGGAATCAACGCTAACAAAAGCAGGGCGGAAACAGTACATAGAAGGGAAACCACTCACCTCTCGACACCCAACAATGAACCAGGACGCCATGGAGCCCAAGTTACACGTCCTGCCCATACTGGTCTTCCTCCTTCTGTATCAGGAGCAGGACAGACGCCGTTGGCGACCACGGTGAGTACTTCACCTATAAAACAGGGGAGGGGGGAAGGTAAAAGAGAGTGACACACACACGCAACACGCAATACCCCCACCCCCATCCTCACCCACAACACCATACACACAAATACATGCAGCAACATTACATATACACCCCCTCACCCCCTGGAATAACGCAAGGACAAAAGGAAATGATTGTAACGATTGTAATCAAGACAAATCAGATAGTGCAAGTTAAAAAATCAGTATATACAAATATGTACACCAGTCCGGATAGTGTTCCAATAATTGTCCGTGGACCACTGGTCCCAAAATGCATGGGCGAAACACACACAAGATACCTGCCTCAAAACGGAAAGAACACTGCAGGGGCATCAGATCGAAATTAAACAGGCACCTTAGTGGGAAGGGGAGGAGGGGCACCTCAGCCGGATGAACGCACGACGCCCCTGCTGCACAAGGGGGCTCCATGCCCATTGCTGTATCCTGGGGAGTACAAAACCACAGTCTCTCAAGTCTTTCCAGTGGGTGGTTTGCCACTGCTTTATCCTGGGAGCGCAAAGCCACAGTCTCTCAAGTCTTTCCAGTGGGTGGTTTGCCCACTGCTTTATCCTGGGGAGTGAACAGCCACAGTCTCTCAGGTAGATAACAGTCTCCACTGGTTCTGGAGGGGGCTTGGTGCCCAGAGTGCTTCATCCTGCCAAGGACTGAGGTAGTGAATGTGATTCTCCTTTGGTTCTGGAGTGGGCTTGGTGCCCAGAGTGCTTCATCCTGCCAAGGACTGTGTTAGTGGATTCTGTTCTCCACTGGTTCTGGAGGACGCTTGGTGCCCAGAGTGCTTCATTCTGCCAAGGACTGAGGTAGTGGATGTGATTCTCCACTGGTACTGGAGGGGGCTTGGTGCCCAGAGTGCTCCACATGCAGTGTGGCTGGTCCCATTACTTCACGTGTGTGTGTGTGTGTGCCACGTGATTGCCTAGGAACAGGTAGCATGATATGCCATGGAGGCAGAGACATACCCCACCCTGCTGCGGCTTCACCTGCCACCTGCAGGTGCAAACAGTGATGTGAGTCATGCCTCATGGAAGCTGGGCAGGGTCCAGGAAGTCTTCTCCAGCCTCGGACGGCTGCCCACTGGGGATGGTAGCCATGTCAGCTGTGGTGGCACTGTCTGAGCACGTAGCGGGGCTGGTGGCAGGGCTGGTGGCGGTGCTTGCAGCGGTGTCTGTGGCGGAGGTGCTGGCGGTGTTGCATGTGTCAGCACCTGTTGAGGGACACAGCAGGACGTCTCCTGCAGCCTCAGACGGCTGCCCACTGGGGAAGATGCTGGGGACTGTTGCTGAGGCTGCAGACGTGCAGGTGGCAGTGCAGGTGGCAGTGTCTGCTGCCATACAGGTTGCTGTAGTGGTTGACAGAAGGGGTGACTCTAGTCCCTCAGTCAGAGCCACTGTGCCCTGCCCTGACCTGCTGTTCGGCTTGTGTCCCTTCCACACCTTTGATGTTGCCGCAGGTGTCTAGCCACTGTCCCCTTTTGTTTTGGAGGAGCCCATGGTGGCTGGTAGGTGCAGCTTCTCCCTCCGGGATGTGAGCACCTTCTTCACCTTGGCAGGTGGCAGAATGTCCTTGGCCTCGCTAGGTGGAACACTGGCAGCCCTGATGGGTGGCGCACTCGATGACACCACAGTTGCTGGCACCACTGTGCCTGGGGATTTGGTGGCTGTGGTGCTGGGCTGGGACCTGGAAAGCCTGGCCCTAGGAGAAGGACGGGGAGAGGTGTAGGGAAGAGGTTAATGTTAGCCAGGAAATGCTTCTTAGACACACTGGGACGGGAAGATGGAGGGGGTTTGGGAGTGGAGGAAGAGGTGGTTGTAGGAGGTGTACGTTTGCTGAATTTGGGTCAAGGTGCATGGGCTGGAGGCTGTTGTGAGGTGGATGGCTGTTGGGTGGGTGTGTGCCTGCGTTTGTGTACTTTGGGAGGAGGGCTCACAGACACACTGGGAGAGGACACTGGGGATGTGTGAGTGGCAGTGGGGGTGGTGATTGCACAAGAGCGGTGTGTGGTGATGGGCATGCTGGTGATGGAGGTAGTGGCTGAGGATGTAGTGCATGCAGGTGTGAGTGGAAATGAGAAAGGGAGGGAGGAGGAGGACGTGGAGGAGGGGGACACAGTGGAGGCAGTGGATGTTGCTGTGTCTGCATGGGGATGGTGCTTGTGTGAGTGCTTGTGGGATGTGTGGTGCTTATGTTTGCCCTGTCCACTCTTGTGTGTTGATGAGTGTCCATGCTGGTCTGATGGTGTGCTTGGGATAGGCTGAGGTACAGGGGATTGGGTCTGGGTGGAGGAAGTTGGAGGGGGGAGGCTGGACACAGGGACAATGGCTGCCATCAGTGCTGAGGCCAGAGCCTGAAATGCTCTCTAGTGGGCCGCCTGCCCAGAATGAATGCCCTCCAGGTATGCATTTGTTTGTTGCAAATGCCTCTCAACACCCTGGATGGCATTCAAAATGGTAGATTGTCCAACAGTGAGGGATCTCAGGAGGTCAATAGCCTCCTCACTGAGGGCAGCAGGGCTGACTGGGGCAGGGCCTGAGGTGCCTGGGGCAAAGGAGATGCCCACCCTGTTGAGTGAGCGGGCACGGGACACATGCTGAGGGGCTGCTGGGAGGGCGGTGCTGGTAGGGTGGGTGGCGGCTGTACCTGTTGATGCTGTGGGCACAGAGGTGCCCGCCACCGCAAGGGAGCTCCCATCAGAGGCGGAGTCGCTGTCGCTGGTGTATGCTCCTGTCCCCGTCGTGGAGCTCCCCTCGCCCTCTGTCCCACTGGTGGCTTCAGACGCCGTTGCTTCACCCTCCAGGGCCATGTGGGTTGCAGCTCCCTCCTGCTCCGGTGCCCTGCTCCTCCGCCAGATGATGCTAATGCATGCAAGAACAGGGAGACAAAACCAAAAGGGGGGGAAGACAGAAGAAACACATGTTTAGTGCATGCAACACCACTACCGTTGGCGGACACAACAACAGGTAGCAGCCACTAAGCCATGCACTAACAGTTCTTAGCAAATTCACATGCCCATGGGGGACGAGGCCTAAGCCCAATTGCTGCACACTTGGAAGCCACAGGAGCCTGACTAGCTGTAGATGGCTATTACCAGTAGTGGGGTTGGGGTGCCACAGAGCCTGCCTAACAAGGGACCTAGCCTACCAAGTTCGCCCTGGCCTAGGGGAACCCACAGCCCACTTCGCCCACCCAGACACCTCGTAAAGCGTGCTGAGTCAGCTGAATTAGAGTGTACTCACCCCCTTGTGGCTGCTGTGATGCCCTTAAGCGCCCATCCAACTCCGGATAAGCCACCGCCAGGATCCGGTACATCAGGGGGGTCATGGTGCGCTGGGCAACCCTTCCACGTTGGGAGGCCATCCCCAACTGGGCCTCCGCCATCTTCTTGCTCCAGTGGCGAAGGTCCTCCCATCTTTTACGGCAATGGGTGCTCCGTCTATGGTAGACCCCCATGGTCTGGACGTCCTTGGCGATGGCACGCCAAATACCCTTCTTCTGGTGGGTGCTGACCTAGAGGAAAAGTGAAGTAAAAATTGATGTTTCTATCCCGTACATTTCATCTCACGCATTGCCAAACACCTCCCACCCTGGGCCAGACATGCATACACACACAATCCTGACATGCTGTCCTGTCCCCCTCCCCACCCTCTTCCATCCACGACACTCCATACAATCATGTGCCATCCACCATGCTCACAGTGTACTCACCTGTTTGTCTGGAGGACCGTACAGTTGCGTGTAGTGAGGGATGACCCCATCCACCAGTTTCTCCAACTGAAGTGAAGGCAGGGACCCTTTCACCAGACACTGTAGCCATCGTCGCTTCCAGACACAGGTCACAGCAGCACTTGCAGTGTAGGTCCTCTCCTGTTGAAGGTCAGGTATCAAGTGAGGGAACAGTAAGAAAATAGCGGCCACGTCCACGGCGCTGGGTACCGTCACCACCGCCGTACATGGTCATTGGCCATAGGTCCCAATGCTAACCAATGCTGAATTGCGCCGTGTTTTTCCACCGCCTACCGCGACTGTGTACAACGCCAGCACAGTTACCTCATTTCCCCTTGTCCCACCTTACAGGTCAGGCAGCCGCCATTTCAGGGGGCCACATGGCAGGGAAAAAAGCTGCGTCACACCTACTTAGGCCTGGAATACGGACAGATAAATGCACATTGCAAATTTCCAACGTTTTAGCAAATAACACATTGTGATACCTAAGTGTTGGATGGCCTTCTGCTCGCTGTTCTCCTCCATAGGGCACGTCTGCTGGGGCAGGTGATGAGATGGCGGCATTCTCCGGTGTACAGACCCCTGGTGGACGTGTCGACAATGGAAGAGAGACACATCATTATCACTTACAGGCTTGATCATGCAACAATCCTGGAACTGTGTGCCCAGTTGGAGCCAGACCTGATATCAGCTATCCGCCAACCCACAGGAATCCCCCCTTGTGCAGGTTCTGTCTGTACTCGATTTCCTGGCCAGTGGGTCTTTTCAAACAACAGTGGCCATGGCATCAGGGATGTCACAGCCAGTGTTCTCTAACGTGTTGTCCAGAGTGTTGTCTGCCCTGCTGAAACACATGCGCAGCTACACCGTTTTCTCTCAGGTGGAGGGTTTGACCACAGTGAAAGGTGACTTCTATGCCCTGGGACATATCCCCAACATCATTGGTGCCATTGATGGTACACATGTGGCATTTGTCACCCCCCCCGCAGGAATGAACAGGTGTACAGAAACCAGAAAAGCTGCCATTCAATGAATGTGCAGATGGTGTGTTTGGCAGACCAGTACATCTCCCATGTGAATGCCAAGTATCCTGGCTCTGTGCATGACGCTTACATTTTGAGGAATAGCAGCATCCCTTATGTGGTGGGGCAACACCAGAAGCACAGTATGTGGCTAATAGGTGAGCCCAAGGTCCCAACACAGTTGACATAGGTGTCTGGGTATGGGGTTGTCCCTAAGGGTTAGTGTGTGTGTAACAGTTGTCCCTCGACATTTGCAGGTGACTCTGGTTACCCCAACATGTCATGGCTACTGACCCCAGTGAGGAATCCCAGGACATGACCAGAGGAACGCTACAATGAGGCACATGGGCGAACTAGGAGGATTATAGAACGCACCTTCGGCCTCATGAAAGCCAGATTCCGGTGCCTCCATCTTACAGGTGGCTCCCTATACTACTCACCGAAGAAGGTGTGCCAGATAATCGTCACCTGCTGTATGTTGCACAACCTGGCTTTGCGACGCCAGGTGGGTTTTCTGCAGGAGGATGGCCAGATGGTGGTCTTGTGGCAGCTGTGGAGCCTGTGGACAGTGAAGAAGAGGAGGCAGAAGAAGAAGTAGACAACCGAAACAACATCATCATGCAATACTTCCAGTGAGACACAGATAAGAAGATGTAACTGCTTCCCACATCTCATACTATTGTTGGAGCTCGCATAAGTCTGTCATTTTCACTCAGTGTATGGACCCTGACTTGTTACTTTGCCTTTCCATTTCACAGATCTGGGTCCCACTTTGTGCCCTCTGCTATGTTTACTGCTGGTCTACAGCTGTGTTACATTGGTATGTGAACAAGTACATTGACATTTCTATATTCCAGAGGTTTTGCAATTACACATTTTTGAAAGCACAGACTGACTCCAGATTGTTTTGTGATTCAAGGGTGTTTATTTCTGTGCATATAAGTGGAGAGGTGTGTGAAATGGGCTGGGGTGATGGTGGAGGAATGTCCATGGCAGAGTCCAGTCTTTTTGTTTCACAGGTGCATTGTCCAATGGGGCATAGGAAGTGGAGCAATGGCAGTTTAAGCTGGACAGGGTGTCAAAGTGGGACAGAAGGGTGACATTCAGGGGGGTCTTATTTCCTGGTGGGGGTATTGGCAATGTTCTCTGTCTTGTTCCTGGATCTCAGGGACTGTTTGCCGGGTGGTTCTCCTTCTGCAGGGGGTGGGGTGCTGGTGGCCTGTTGTTCCTGTGGCGGGGCCTCCTGTCCATTAGCACCAGCGGAGGTGGAGGGCTGTTCATCGTCGAGGCTAGTGACAGGGGCCCGTTGATGTGCCACTGTGTCCCTCCTGGTGTTGACAAGGTCTGCCAGCACCCCTGCAATGGTGACCAGAGTGGTGTTGATGGACTTCAAGTCCTCCCTGATCCCCAGGTAGTGTTCCTCCTGCAGCCACTGGGTCTCCTGAAACTTGGCCAGTACCGTGCCCATGGTCTCCTGGGAATGGTGGTAAGCTCCCATGATGTTGGAGAGTGCCTTGTGGAGAGTGGGTTCCCTGGGCCTGTCCTCCCCCTGTCGCACAGCAGTCCTCCCAGCTTCCCTGTTATCCTGTGCCTCTGTTCCCTGAACCGTGTGCCCACTGCCACTGCCCCCAGGTCCCCGATCGTCCTGTGTTAGTGGGGTTGCCTGGGTTCCCTGTAGTGGTGGACACACTGCTGATTGACGTTTCCTGGGGATAGAAGGATGGGCCCGCTGGGTGGCTGCTGTGGCGGTGTTTCCTGAGGGAGGAGGTTCAGTGGTGGTTTGTGACTGTGTCAGGGGAACCGACTGTCCCGAGGTCCCTGATAGGCCAGGCTAGTCATCTTGATCCAAGCGTGCAGAGCTGCTGTCATCACTGTGGGCCTCTTCTGTGGGGGGACTGGATATGTCTGGCACCTCCTGTCCGGTGACATTGGGTAGGGGTCCTGTTGGGGTGTTAATGCATAATCTTAGTATCTGTGTGTGCCATCTTGTGCAATGGGTCAGTTAACATCTATTCCTGTGCTTGCATTATTGTTGTGGCCCTTGTGTGATTGGTGATTTTGGGGCATGAGTGAGTCTCTCTACTGGACATGCTTTGGTGATGGGTGTCCATGCATTGGTGTTACATGCAGGGCTTGGTTTTGGGATGTGTGGGTTGTGGTAGTGGGGTATCTGTGGGGTGTTAGGGTGATGGGTGTGAGGGTAAGGGTGGGAGTATGTGATGGCATGCAGGTGGGGCGGGGGGATTAAAGTAGTTAAGATATGACTTAACAGAGTCCAGTCCTCCTGCTACTCCTGCGAGGCCCTCAGGATGCAGTATTGCCAAGACTTGCTCCTCCCATGTTGTTAGTTGTGGGGGAGGAGGTGGGGGTCCACCGTCAGTCCTCTGTACAGCAATCTGGTGTCTGGATACCACGGAACGTACCTTCCCCCGTAGGTCGTTCCACCTCTTTCTGATGTCATCCCATGCTCTTGGATGCTGTCCCACTGCGTTGACCCTGTTGACGATTCTCCGCCATAGCTCCATCTTCCTAGCACTGGATGTCTGCTGCACCTGTGATCCGAATAGCTGTGGCTCTACCCGGATGATTTCCTCCACCATGACCCTGAGCTCCTCCTCAGAAAACCTGGGGTGTCTTTGAGGTGCCATGATGTGGTGTGGGTGATGTGTAAGGTGCTGTCTGTTGTGATGTGTATGGGGATGTGTTGGTGTGTGTTGTTTGAGGTGTGCGGATGTTGTATAAGTGATGGTGTTGTGTTAGCTAATCTCTCTCGCTGGCCTTCTTTCAACATTTTGGTTGTAAGGGTTTGTGGGTGTGTGCTTTATATTGGATTGGGCGTGTGGGTGTGGTGTGTGTATGTGTGTCAGGTGTGTGTATTTTGAATTCTCCAATGTGGTTGTTTTTTGTAAATGTGTGTATATTTTGAGTGCAGCGGTGTGTACCGCCAATGGATTACCACGGTTGAAAGACCGTCTTGTTGATTCGTGGGTGTGATAGCGTGGCCGTATTCTTGTTGGTGTGACGGTGTGGGTTTTGGTATCGCCAGTTTATCACTGACCTTTGGTGTGGCGGACTTGTGTGGGTGTCTGTATTGTGCCGGATTCCGAGCTGTGAGTCGTAATACCTGTAGCGGAATTCCGCCGCCGCAACGGTATGTTGGAGGTCTTCAGCACGGCGGAAGGCAGGACTTACCACCAGGGTTGTAATGAGGGCCTTAGTGTTTTTTAGTGCCTTGAAACAAAAAGCGCCAATCTGGTCACACCTTGACCGTGGCAAAGTCAAAATTTAAGGTTGACCGCAATGGAGTCCTGCTCGGCTCCAGCTAGAGGGAGGCCTTGGTCGAAAGTTTACCTTCAGACTTAGGGGGTTATTCTAACTTTGGAGGAGTGTTAATCCGTCCCAAAAGTGACGGTAAAGTGACGGATATACCACCAGCCGTATTACGAGTTCCATAGGATATAATGGACTCGTAATACGGCTGGTGGTAAATCCGTCACTTTTCTGTCACTTTTGGGACGGATTAACACCTCCTCCAAAGTTAGAATAACCCCCTTAGTCATTTTCTTGAAGATTCTCTTCAGCGGGACAAAGTCACCAGTCCGATCCGACCTCCCTGGAACCCTTCCTCGGATACGAGTCACGGGAGCCCTCGGTGACGATTTCTATGTTCTGACTTAGAATCTATTGATCGGGCCGAACCTAAATCTTGATCCAGCGTCCCTGGAGCCCTCTTCATATACACTGCTTGAGAGGACCCGGTCAACTTTCTACGTTCAGACGTAGTCACTTTTTTGGAGTTTTGCTCTAGCGGGACAAACCTGCAAGTTAGGCCGGGTCACGGTTGAGGCAAGCCGGTTAGAGTAGCCACAGCTGATCAGTCCCTCTATGGAGCTTTCTCCAAAAAGTTATCCAAACTTCTGGATCCTCTTCCAGAAGGTCTTTTAAGGTCTTTCAGGGAGTCCACAGCTCACCCCAAGGTTCCAGAAACTCTGAGTGCTCCTTAAGGGTTCGGACTACAACTCCCAGAATACACCTGGTTCAAATCCAAATTGGCCATTGAACAGTGGTCAGCTGGTCAGTTTCTTCAGGATCTGAGAAAGGGGACTCTGGTTAGCAATTTTTCACCTGTAGCAAACATGGAGTCCCTCCTTGAACCAGTTGAAGCCAGGCAAAATCCTTCTTGTGGTGGCACCCAAGTGTGCAGCTGGTGCAGGCCCTCAGAGTGCAGTGTCCAGCGGCTGGTCAGAGGCCCAGCAGGGCAGTCCTTCTTCTCCTGATGTTCTTCCTTGTAGGGATCTGAGGTGTGGGTACATCTCTGCCATATTTATCCTTGCTCCTGGGTGAAAAACAGGGGAGTCTTGGTTCTCCAATCAGATGCAGGGTCCTTCCCCCTGTGATGACCACTTCCTGGGAAGTGTGGCACAAATCAATCCCAGGGAGCAACATTCTTAAAAAAACCATCATAGCTGAAAATGGTTTCTGGAGGTTAGATCTGGCTGAGCTCACACACTGGCGTGGCTAAAAATTCTTAACACACCCCTCTCCTGCCCTCTCCTAATCTAATCAAGAGGGCACCTAATTGTCTGGGGTTGCCGGATGTGAGGGACGTGCTGAGTTGCTCCAAATGTCCTTCCCATACTTTAAAGACCAGTTTGGCAGCCCTCCCCCTTCCTGCTTCAGCATCTGCTGAGGCAGATATCCACCCCCAGCCGCATCCTTTGTGTTCAGCCCAGGCCACTTCACACCTCATCAAGGCAGCCTGGCCAGAGAAGGGCACTTCAGAGCTGAAGTTGGCAACTTTTCAAGTAGAGTTTAAAACTCTTTACCTGTACTAGTTATATTTAATCCAACAACTGTAAATTGTGGGATTTATTATAACAATTATTTTGATACCAAACTCGAGGTATCTGACACTTAAGGGGATTTTGTTACTCAAAATAAAGTCTGCCTATTTTAGCCTATGGAGGCCATTCACTATAGTGAGGGAAAAACGAACTTGACTATTTTACCTCACCGGGGCTTGAAATTATTTTATAAGGTTGCTGCTTATAGTTACATGGCACCCAACTCTAGGGGCACATAGGGCACACCTTAGGGGTGACTTGTAAAAATAAGGTAGTTTAAGACTCTGGAAGTACTTTTAATTCCAAAGTCGAATTTGCATTTAACTTTAATTTAAAAGCAGCCAGCAAAGCAGGCCTGCCTTTAAAATGACCCTGGGCACCTCAGCAATGCACCTATGGGTGCACTACCTAGGCAGGAGTCCGTAAACCTACAAGCCCTACCACATGCTAGTGGCTTATAGATAGGTTGACGTAGCCAATTATATTTAGCCAAAATTGAATACTCATTTTACACAGAGCACAGGCCCTGGACTGTTTAGCAGTACCCAGGGCATCATCAGAGTCAGGAAAACACCAGCAAAAACTTAAAAATGGGGGCAAAAAGTTAGGGGGCCTCTGCAATCAACCCTGTTTTCTCACATTAAGCAATTTCGAACAGTTTGTTTAGTCCACAGTGTAATACATGTTTTAAAATTCCCAAAGAAAAATGTTAAAATGTGAAAACCTACTCACTACTTAAATAGATCATAGTATCATGTGTTTTCTTTGTGGGTGGGAGAGATGGAATATGAATCTGGTTGTGAAGTATTCAACTTGACTTGACAGATTACGTAATTCTAACAATGCTCATGACTATATTGTTATTACAAGCTGAGAGTAAGTATACTGTATGAAGTGTGCATTTGCACCATGTTTGTTGATGCTGGGCCCTTGCACCTGCTAGGTTTATATGGAGTATTATAATATGGCGTTAGATAGGCAAATTTTTTTAACGAATGTGTAGGAGAGTCCTTGGATTTCTGCCTGGAACAAAGGCAGGCGGGATGCTGGGCGCTGCTCAAAGCTACGTATTCTATCGTAATCTGATAGTCACATGTTTACATGCACTATGCAGGAATACACGCCTAATAAAATAATAAAAATATTGACCTAGATGCAGGGGTGACTCCTCTGCTAAGGATTGTTCGGAAAGGAAAAATGAAATGATAATAACGTCACGTTATTATCTTTCTATTTTTCCTGGGAGAAGGGGCGGGGCTGGGGTGGTGGGAGTAGGGTTATGTGCACACAAAGTGGCCATGTCTGTTTGGCGGCCATGTTGGGCCTGCCAAAAAGGCATGCGCACTTTGCATTTTCTGTACCCGGTTGTATAGCACAGCACAGTGGAGAACATGCCCAGGCTCCCTTTCCTAGTCTGAGTGGCGAAGCAGGCCACTCAGACTAGTCACGACGCTGCTGTTGCTGGTGACACCAGCATCGTGATTGGCTTGGAACAGGAAGAGGACGAGGACAGAGGGAAGACGAACGTGTATCCCCACAGGTAAGCTTTTTAAAAATAAAAAATTCACCCCGTTTCACTCCGACACCCCTATTGAGTGGCAGCCGACACTGCTTAGACTTCAAATAAAAATGCAGTAGGCAGCAGAGTGCTGTCCTGTCTCTTTTGCTATTGCCTCCCACTGACACAGCCACTGCCACAAATTCACAGACTCATTAGCAGGACCATCTGTAATGTTGGTAGCAAAAATTGAATGAAGCTCAAATGTTACTATTTTATAATGCCTAAGCTTAGGGCCAATGGTGTGCCCTGTGTGACCTTACTGGGTGCTGACTTTGAGGGGGGCTGACCTCAAGGGAGCGCTGTATATAGAAATAATGTATGGTTTTAAAAGCACCTTCTGCAGAGTTCCTTTTGCCTCCAGGTTTAAGGCAGCAAAGAAAATGTCATGATAACTCCTGTGATTAATGAGAGATCAGAGTTTTGTCTATTGACTGTTTTGGCTCACCATAAAGAAGCGCAGACGGTTAAAATGTCTTCTGCAAACGCACAGCTCTATATTTTATGTGGATAGTTGAGTAGATAAGTAAAGCCAGCTTTTTCCAGTGCTTTAAAACAAATGAAATGTATTTTAGAGAGGGGCTATGGAAAGATGCGGTGCACTTTTGCCTAATGGTAGTGAGGGAATCCGAGGAGGAGATAATATCGTGTGGGGGCACCCAGAAAAGATTGTCACACCGGGCACCACCAACGCTGAAGCTGGCCCTGCCTAAGCTTTGATAAAGGTTGATGATGGACTAATGGCATACTAAACATTTACAGTGATGTTGTCTTCATTTGAATTTATTTCAGGATTGAGTTTGGTGAATAAGTCCAAAAACATTCAATCAAAACATACATTATAATGCTCTATGGTCCTGATATGAACAGAGTAATTGTGTAAAAGCTGCAGTCACTATTTGTTTTAATTAAAGTAATGATGAGGCACCCTGCTTTTTATACACATTCATTCATGCTTGCTCAAGGAAATCTGAAAGACTTGCAAAACTTGTTTCACCCTTTTGCTTATTTTTAGCTACTGGTAAAGAAGGTGGGCTGCCATGTACACTGAATGAAACGCAGCGTCTCTCCGTGGATGTGGAGTAAGTATACGTTTTATTGTGCTTCTAAAATTCTGATTTAATTGTTTAATTTAAGCCGTAAAACTCTGGTCCACTACTTGTGTATTGAGTGATACTCCAAATAACTTCTTGAACCTAAGCAATCAATATCAGTTTATGTTGGTAAATTGGAGCTTTCACGTGTAATGTCCCAAAAAATTAAATATACTTCTTCAAGACTTACTTTAGCTGTCCAAGTCCCACTGACATCTCTATCAACTTGGCACCTCAGTTGGCGACATTCACGAATGTCAGAAATTAGTGTAATCAACCGATTAATGTTTAGGATTGTTCCATCACTCACTCATGTGAGACCAGAGATTTTACATCAATTCTTATTTGTGATTTAGATTTTTGATTTGGTTTTTATAACTTCTCTACTTTTTCCGTCACCTAATCCGCTCCTTCTACCCCTTTCTTAAGTCTCAGTCTCTTCCTCCAATCTCTCTTGTTAGTGTTGAATCTTACATGTATGAGTTTTTTTGTTGCAATGTAAAGAACGTTAATACCTGATGGTGACCAGCGCTATGTAAAACCATTAGTTAATAAAGAAATAAATTATTGAAATCCCTGCTGAATGACTTTACCAAATAAATATGTTGTAAATAGATTAATAATCTATTTTTGAATAGTTGGGATAAGTATTAAGCTACATCAAAAGTAACTGAAAATGCACTTGCATCCTTTGCTGCCATGGTGGTATTTGCTGTGAAACTGAGGTTTCAGTGAGCAAACAGGGGTTCAGAAAGCCTGGTAATTATTTATTCATCACAACATGTTCACCAGTGTGAACACTGAACTCCTATGTACAAAGTCCCTAGATGCTACGAAAACCGCCAAGTTTCTGTCATATTAACTAACAGTGACTATATAGAAAAATTAGATAAATGGACCTCTTGCGAAAACCAGCTATCTTGGACAAAGTTTGTTTATGTAATAAGGAGTAGAAGAACAATTAGGACATATCTCCACCTCGTCCTATAAAATAAAGTGGTGGGCCAGGAGAAAGTGGTGAAAGAGTTGTTGTTTGGGCTCTTTGTGGTGGAGTGTGCCTATCTACTGTGATTAATGCAGAGGAGGGCTTTTGAATTATTGTGGTGTTACGTACGCTCATAATATATATATAGTGCTGTTAGCCTGAGCTGTTTTTGACAAGATACATCTCCTTGTGTAAAATAATGCATCTTTCCTGAGTTCTGCATAACCTACTATCATTTCAAGGCTCCCACCTGTGAGACTGAAGTTCATTTTATGAAGAAGGATTTTAGGAAGTTCTTAGACCCATTTTCTTTTATCATCAAGTGGTTTTAAACGCCTGCTAATATGCTGAAGAAGGCAGCTCCTGCATTAGATAACTCTTATCTTACCTTGAGTAACGACTGTATTTAGCATTTGAGCCACTCCTTAACTAAATCAATATTTATGCTTAATTTAGACAAAGGGGTTTTATCTTCATCAAGAAATAAACAATGATTACGTTTTCCTTGTCCCATAATCCATTTTTCAGGTAAATGTAGATTGGAATGTGTTGTCAAAGTACACGTGCTGTAGAACAACTGTTTTTCCAACACTGTTTAGCAGTGAAGAGAACAACTGAGTTGGTAGAGCCCTATTTCAGTCACATTACACAATCCACGTGATGGATTCAGCTGGAGCAATTCTTATTTGTGGGATGAGTTTCTTTAAGGCAGGGAGAAGTCCTCCCTAGCTTTTCTTTCTGTGAATCTCCTCTTTCGGTCTTTACATTTTTTCATCGGGATATTCCAAAGATAGAAAAAGGGGAAGGATAGGACAAAAGCGTTGGAATCACAATCGGTCTGACTTTTTATTTATGTTGCTTGTTACAGATCTTAAGTCATTGGAATGATTGATGAAAGAGAAAGATCTTCTGTCATGTTTGTATCTAGATGCATAGTTTTTTTTATATTGTAATAGAACCATATATACTTAAAGCATTATAATAAACAGAAAATCGAAGAATAAGGCATCTAACCTAAATTGAAAGCAAACTAAGTAATTTGTAGTTTAGTGAACTAGTGCATATCTTGTAACTGTTTATTGGTATAAAAACTAATGCAGAAAGGGAGCATTGGAAGTCTGTATACCGAATTGGGTTAGCTACATTTTTACTTTTTAGTCATTACCTATAAAATGGCACTAAAGTTTATTACGTGCTAAAGGCGATAGGCTTGTAGTTTAACAGTAGTTAAATGTTTTGAGGTAGACACTGTTTGCTATGAGAATGTTGATATGTTACATGCTATTTGTAGTTGTAAAGCGCATCTTGTGTGTATGTTATGTGTTATGCTGTCTATTTGGAAGAAACTGGAAGTTTGTTTTATAAGGCAGAAGGTTGTGATTCATGAAGTATGTGGTTTATGTGTGTGAGTCAGATTAGTGTAATCACAGGTTTTAGTTACTCACAGATACAGCTACTGTAAAAGATGTAAAAGACGAGTTCAGATTTAATAGGGAACTGTTTGATAAGTAGTACTTCTTTGGTGTTGCCAAACTTCACATTAACAAATTTTGCCCCCCCCCCTTTTTTTTTTTACAAAACTACCCCCTCTGGGCAGGAATAAAATGTACACACCACAGAGTTGGAGATAGGGTAGGTACGATTGTGTAGGCAGTTTAGGCATGGTAGATGTGGTAAGCAGGTAGCTTGGGTATGGTAGATTACCTTTACATGGTAAGTATGGTGGGAAAGTGTGTTATGGTAGGATAGATTAGGTATGGCGAGCCTTGTATGATAGATTATATAGTTCAGGTAACTATTATAGGTATGTATAATCTACTAGTGATGGTAGGTAGGTAATATCAGTTAGGTATAGTCGAATAATTATGAAAAACAAGCCAATATCTAAAGAAAGCCTACAATGGCAAACATCTTTATGTATTTCGTTAATAATTAAAAAAGCTTTAAAACCAAAAACATGGCAGTAAAGGAAACAAATAGACCATCAAGGACAGTAAGTGTGCAGCACTGTGACTTTCTGACAGGCTTTGCAGCTCCAAACTGCTCACTCTTTCAAAAGAAAATACAACTATAATACATTATTAAATATTGTTGTGAATCAAAGTAAGTGCATGCAAGAACAGTGACTCCTCATGACATGTTGGATAACATGTCGTATCCGCGGTCTAAAGGAAGGATTACTGGATTCCCTTCAGCACGGCCTACTAAAAACACAGGTGGGTATATGTTACCTTCCTCTAAATGCCATGGGCTTGATGTCCGTCCAAGAAACTGCAAAGGAGGAAAACATCACAAAAGACAATAGCTGAAGGATGGCGGCCCAAGCCCACATTTTCTTTGTAATTCATATTGTTCTTTTTAACGAATTGGTGACATTAGGATTGCCAGACATATAAGACAGTCAGTAGCCATTCCTAAAAGAATGGAAATAATTAGGTCATGTTGCCAACAGGGTGTTGCATTAAGTATTTCATTTTAAACTTCTGTCTACTGATCTGCCTTAGGAAAGTCCTGTTTCGAGTTTCTGTTGCTGCTAGGACTTTGTCAGTGGTTAGTCCCAGCAGTTATGGGATTGCAGACCTTACATAGTGGCAATTGCTGATGTGTTTAGTCTGCCCTTCTCATGAAATCAGTTTTTCAGTTTGCGAAAAAGTGCACTGTTAATGAACCTCTTGTACCTCAAGTAGATCAGACACTTTGATGTTTAAACAATATAAGATGCTCCATAAGAACTATAGAAATTCTTAAACACTTCTGGTAAGCAAGACTTAAAGCTAAAGAAACGTATGAATCTCGACTTTCCTAACGTTAAGGAAATCTGCCTGGTAAGTGTTTTTAAGAAACATGCAAGCCTTCCAGCTAATTAGAGACAGAGGGGGAAAACCCTGATTTAAAATTTAACAACATAATCATGGCCAAGCTACCTTTTTTCCTGTCTGATCATGTATATTGTAATTTCTTTACAAAATTGTTCATTTAGACTTCCATCATTTTAAATGGGAAGCAGCTGAAAATATTCATGAACTGGTTATATAATATCACATACGTGGATGAACCTTGTTATAAAGGTAGATGTTGTTTCAGTCGTTTCCTTTGGTCCTCTTTACAAGTTTTTCATAATTGTTACAGATAGTAAAATTGCATAATGTGAATGCTAGATCGTTTGCCTAGTTGTATAAAACCCCTTTTACCACTGACATAAAATTACATATTGAGAAAAAAAGAAAGATGTGTCTAATACATTACAAAGGTATGCTAACAGATTGAAATGGTACTTGGCTAATTTGTGATGTCTGTAAATGTTTTTTTAAGCAAAGACATTATGGAGAGAATGGAAGTCATGGTGGAAAATCCTGCTGATTCACAGAAGGAGAAATCATATCGAAATAAGATTTGGAAAGGGTTCCTCATTTGCATACCGTATTCTGCCAGTATTGGTGGTACAGCCACGCTTACTGGGACAGCACCAAACCTCATTCTCCTTGGACAGCTAAAAAGGTACTTTTGTAACACGTGGCATTATTTTCAATAATTTGTGTAGCCATTAATTTAATAGTCATAATGGCGAAATGCAAGTTTAATAGCATTGTTCTCAAGTTATCATATTGAATGCACCGCCCCTGGGCTTCGTTTTTCTTTAGTTAACTTACAAAATTAGTAGGGCATAGGCTAGGCCTCACTGTTTTGATGTTTGGTTGCAGAAGCTGCCTCTTAAGACGATTCTCCAGCAGTGCACAAGATCTTGCCTCCAGCTTTCTGTCCCCTACCAATAGAGGGTAGAGTGAACAGAGGGAGCATGTGGCCACAGGCATGAGCAAGCCACTACAAATTGGCAGCATCTATTGATGTAGACAAAGTGCAGTGATGGCACCCATCAATATACAAAGGGATGGCACAATGCACAACCACAGAAAACTGGTTAAATGTCATAATGCATCCATTACTCATCAATAATGGCATTACTCCTAGTCCTACTCCCTTTCCTTCCTTCCTAACCAATGAGGCCCCTTGCCTCCAATAGACACCTCCCTTCTCTAAATAAAAACTCCTTCCTCTCCCCTCCTCATCCTGTACGTAAACAAGCCAACCCAAACAGTCAGTTGGTCGGTACTGGGAGGGTGGGTTCTAACTAGAAGGAAGGCGAGGGAGTAGGACTAGGGATAATGCCATTATCATTAAGTAATGGACACATTACCTCCCTCACCTTCCTTCCTATCCAATGAGACGTATAAAGCAAAAATAAATGGACAACTGAGTCTGAGAAGAACCAAAGGAAAGAGAGTGAGCCCCAAACAGCGGACCCAACAAAACCTGACGGTCCCACTCAGTAATCAGAAAAGGGAAAAACCCCAAAATAGACTGAGAAGCCCATCAAACCCCATCCGCAGAAGCCCCCAGCAAAGCAAACGCCATAGAGGCCAAACTAAACCAAGAACTAAGAGACAACTGCAACCAAGCAGCCGGAACAAAAGCTCACCAACATGAAGCACAAAGCCCCACCAGAGAAATGATGCGCCAAACCAGGAACATAGGCAAGTACCCAAATCATCCAGAGGAAGAGCCAGAACAAAAGGGGAGACTGGAGAAGGGAAGAGCCAACACTAGACCAGTCCACCGCCAACATGCCAGAATCAAAAGAAAGATGCCCCGGATGTACCACAGGGCAAAACAAAAACACTAAAACCCCACACACAGTCCTGCACCCAAAACAGCTGGACCAACACAGATGTCGGAAAGGGCAAAACAGACCCGAGGACAGAGACAAGGTCTGCAGCTGGTACCGAAGCAGGAAAGAAACAGCCCCAGGAACAAAGATAAGGCAGGAGCCCAACAGAAGAGAAATAAGCAGGCCCAACACCGGAACACCCTTCCACCGACAAACAGAACACACAGGCTGGGGAGCAGGGAGAAATATACAAGTACTACCGTACCCCACAGGCCAAGCCACAAAAAAACCAGAACCAGGAGAGCCTGCAGAAAGGGAACAGTGACAGACAGGGGCAGAAAGGCCACAGACCCGCAAACGTAAACAACACCCAGACAGAAAAGGATGCAGTACAGGCACAATGCACACCATCCCAGACGAGGCGTTGAAGAGCATGGAACCCAACAGGGACCAACCCAAGCGCCCACCGTGGCAGGAAAAACCGACACAGATACCAGCAGGCACAGAAAAATGAGGGAAGAAGCCTCGACCTCGAGACCAGAAGCAGGCATCACACGAAAGGCCCTAAACACCCACAAACCCCCAAATGTTAGCCAAAAGGTCAACCAGACCCCCACTGCTGCCAGAAACGGGGGCAGGATAAGGCCAATCAAAGGGGAAACTAGACCGAAGCCCACAGCAGAGCCACGGGCCACAAGATCTGGACCCAATGACCAGACCCACAGGCAAAGGGCAAGGGAATCGTGCACCAAGAGCGCCCGACCCACAACAAAAGAAACAGCAGGGCAGCAACTCACAGGACTGCCGAGCAACAGGCCAAAAAAGCACTCCCAGGCCTCAGCCAGAGCCCCAGGGAAGAAGGAAGCCGGCCAACAAAACAGCAGCAACAATCCAGCACACAAGGCCAAAGCAGCCAGTGAAGCAGAACACACAACAGCCACCCCAAAAGCCCCAGCCAGCGAAAAAGAAGACCAGGCCCAGGCAGAGCATCAAAGCCGCTAAGAAAGACCAGCAGACACAACCAGCATCCGAGCAGTAGCCGTCTGCGAATGGTACAAAACTGGCAGCAAAGAGAGCACTGCATAATGGAGCAAAGGCAGCCAAGCTGAGCGGGGGAGACACCAATGGAGGCCAGAGGAGCAGCCCCCCAAATAAGGGCACAACCACCACAGAAAGCCATGACAAGGAAGCAGAGCAACAAATTGCCCCACTGTAGGAAAGTACCATCTTTCTTGGCATGTTACGCCCAATTTTACATATACTTCAGTTCGTTTTTTCCTGTCTCACTGGGATCTTGCTAGCCAGGACCCCAGGGCTCATAGTTTGTGGCCTAATGTGTATGCCTGTAGTGCCTAACTGGGTCACTGAGGCTGTACTAATCAGAACCTCAGTGCTCATGCTCTCTCTGCCTTTAAATTTGTCACTATAGGCTAGTGACTACATTTACCAATTCTAATTGGCATACTGGACCCCCCTTATAAGTTCCTAGTATATGGTACCTAGGTACCCAGGGCATTGGGGTTCCAGGATATCCATTTGGGCTGCAGCATTTCTTTTGCCACCCATAGGGAGCTCAGACAAACCCTCACACAGGACTGCCATTGCAGCCTGCGTGAAATAACGCACACGTTATTTCACAGCCATTTTCACTGCACTTAGGTAACTTATAAGTCACCTAAATGTCTAACCTTCACTTGCTGAAGGTTAGGTGCAAAGTTACTAAGTGTGGGGGCACCCTTGCACTAGCAAAGGTGCCCCCACATAGTTCAGGGCCACTTTCCAGGACTTTGTGAGTGCAGGGACACCATTACACAAGTGCACTACATATAGGTCAATACCTATATGTAGCTTCACAATGGTAACTCCGAATATGGCCATGTAACATGTCTAAGATCATGGAATTGTCCCCCATTCCAAATCTGGTATTGGGGAGCCAATTCCATGCATCCTGGGGCTCCACAGTGGACCCCCAGTACTGCCAAACCAGCTGTCTGAGGCTTGCACTGCCGCTACAGCTGCTGCCACCTCACAGACAGGGTTCTGCCCTCCTGGGGTCTGGGCAGCCCAGTCCCAGTAAGGCAGAACAAAGCATTTCCTCTGAGAGCAGGGTGTTACACCCTCTCCCTTTGGAAATAGGTGTTACAAGCTGGGGAGGGATAGTCTCCCCCAGCCTCTGGAAATGCTTTGAAGGGCACAGATTGTGCCCTCCTTGCATAAGCCAGTCTACACCAGCTTAGGGAACCCCATTCCCTGCTCTGGCACGAAACTGGACAAAGGACAGAGGAGTGACCACTACCCTGTCCATCACCACCACAGGGGTGGTGCCCAGATCTCCCCCAGTGTGTCTCAGATGTTTGCCATCTTGTTTTCAGATGTGTGGGGGCACTCTGAAGGCCTCTGAGTGGCCAGGGCCCGCAGGTGACATCAGAGACCCCTCCTAATAGGTGCATACCTGGGTAGGTAGCCAATCCTCCTCTCAGGGCAATTTAGGGACTCTCCTGTGGGCTTCTCTCCAGATTACGACTTGCAAGAATCCATCAGGACTCCTCTGCACTTCTCTCTTCGACTTCTGCCAAGGAACGACCGCTGACTGCTCCAGGACGCCTGCAAAACTGCAACAAAGTAGCCAGAAGACTACCAGCGACATTGTAGCGCTTAATCCTGCCGGCTTTCTCAACTGTTTCCGGGTGGTGGATGCTCTGGGGGCTGCCTGCCTTCACCCTGCACTGGAAGCCACAAAGAAATCTCCAGTGGGTTGACGGAATCTTCCCCCTGCTCCAGCAGGCACCAGACTACAGCCTCACTGGTACTCTGGGTCCCCTCTCATCCTGATGAGCGTGGCCCCTGGAACACAATTGGTGGACCCAAGTGGCCCGACTGTCCAGTGGTCCAACTGTCCGAATTTGAAGGAGGTAAGTCCTTGACTCCCCTCCCCAGACAGTAATCCTGTGCACTGTGTGATCTGCAGCTACAAGGGCTTCTGTGCACATTTCCAAGAAATCATGCATGCACAGCCAAGCCTAGGTCCCCAGCACTCTGTCCTGCGATGCTCAGCTCCCTGAGTTGACCTCCGGTGTCATGGGACCTCTCTTTGCAGTGTTGAGACGACTGCTGTGTTCAGTCCTCTTTCACCCATGTTCAAGGACTTCTGCAGGTTCTTTCCTCCTTCCAGTGGGCTCTCTACGTTACTGAGGGCCCCCCTGTCTCCTTTCCTGAGTAGCGACATCCTAGTCCTTCCTGGGCCCGGCAGTGCCCTTTTTCTTCAACCGTGACTCTTGCAGGTAGCAAGGCTTGTTTGTGGTATTTTGCTGAGGAAACAACTCTGCATCCACCAGCACACCGAGGGACATCTTCCTCACAAAGCAGAACCTCCTTTCGTGGGTGCACAACCAGTATCTTCTTCCAACCGGAGGCAGTCATTTTGCACCTTCATCCGTGGTTTAATGGGCTCCTGCCCCCCCTGGACACTTTAGCGACTCTTGGACTTGGTCCCCTTCCTTTACAGGTCTTCAGGTCCAGGAATCCGTCTTCAGTGGTTTGCAGTCTGTTGTGGTCCTTGCAAAATTCTTTATCATGACTTTAGTGTGTTTTGGGGGAAGTAGTAGTATTTTACCCCAACTTTCCTTGTTCCTGGGGTGGGGTCTCCTTTACACCCTTAGTGTTTCCTCACACTCCCAGCGACCTTCTACACACTACACTTGCCTAGGGGTGCATTCGTGGTTCGCATTCCACTTACCTACTTTATGGTTTGTGTTACCTCTAGGCCTATGCATCCTATTGTGTTTTACAGTGTTTGTACTACTTTCTGACTTTTTTACTTAACTTATTTGGTTATTTGTGTATATTTTGTGTAAGTTACTTGCCTCCTAAAGGAGTATATCCTCTGGGATATTTTTGGCACATTGTCACTAAAATATAGTACCTTTATTTTTGGTAACTATGAGTATTGTCTTTCTTATGATATAGTACCTACATGATATAAGTGGTATTGCTTGAGCTTTGCATATCTCCTAGTTCAGCCTTTGCTGCTCTGCTATATCTACCTCTATCAGCCTAAGCTGCTAAAACACTACTACTCTCTACTAATAAGGGATAACTGGACCTGGCATAAGGTGTAAGTACCACTGGTACCCACTACAAGCCAGGCCAGCCCCCTACATTGGTGGTGCAGCAGTGGGATAAGTACTTTTAACAGCTTTACCACTTTGTCATTGGTGCTTTTTATGTGAAAACCATATTCCTAATACTTAGAAATATACACAAGTAAATGTA
This sequence comes from Pleurodeles waltl, assembly GCF_031143425.1. NCBI lineage: Eukaryota > Metazoa > Chordata > Amphibia > Caudata > Salamandridae > Pleurodeles > Pleurodeles waltl. The sequence continues at coordinate 202,663,260 of NC_090446.1, read as the reverse complement.
ACTGTCTTACTTTCACTCTAAAAACATTCTAAAAAGTTTGAAAAAGTTTTTTTTTTCTCTCTTCTTGAAAGCTCAACACTTTTTCTCTTAACCCTAATCTCTTTCTTTTCACCATTTCTATGGTAAAGGCTACTCCCAAAGTTGTGAAAACATCTTATGACAAGCTTAACTTTAAAAGTTTGAGGGGTCTCTGTATAGAAAGAAGTTTGGGGATTGGTAAGAACCCTACCAACGATCTCCTTCTTAACCTTCTCCTTGAAAGTGGCCAGAATCAGAATGGTCAAACCCAAGATCAGGAGGTAGAGGAGAGGGGTACCCAGATAGGTTCAGGGTTGGGTCCTGAGAATTCTGGGGAGGGTACTCCAAAGATCTTTCACTTAACAGGCCACCTAGTGAAGCTGGTAGTGGGAGGGGGCCACACATCAGTAGGGCAGCTTTCACTCCTAAAGGCCAGGTCACTAGGGTTCAGGCAGTCGGAGAAAGGTCCGCTTCTGCTCATTCTCACATTTCCTCTGTATCAGAGGTTTCCCAAGCCTCCAACCCTGAGGACAACACCCTAGACAGGGAACTCGTAAAGCTGAGGTTGGAAGAGGCCAGGCTGAGGGTAAAGCAGTAACAGTTGGCCTTAGATAGGGAATCCTTAGATGTAGAGAGAGAAAGGCAGAAGTTGGGGTTAGTTCTCCATGGTGGCAGCAACAGCAACAATCTTGATGGTCATCCTGTTAGAGAAAAAGATTCAAGAATCCTGCATAAGATTGTCCCCCCTTACAAGGAGGGAGATAACATTAACAAGTGGTTTCCTGCACTTGAGAGGGCCTGTATGGTACATCTGGTCCCTCAAAGGTAGTGTGCTGCTATATTGTGGCTATCTTTCACTGGCAAAGGTAGGGACAGACTCCTTACTGTCAGGTAGAGTTGTGCCAACAATGATAAAGTTTTGAAGGATGCACTTTTAGATGGATTTGGCTTACCCACTGAACAATACAGGATAAACTTCAGACATACCAGAAGAGTCTTCTCAAGACTTGACAGACTTTGTAGACTGTCCAGTGAAGGCCTTGGAGGGATGGTTACATGGCAGTAAGGTGACTGATTATGAAAGTCTATATAATCTAATTTTGAGAGCGCATATCTTGAATAACTGTGTGTCAGACTTGTTGCATCAATGCTTGGTAGACTCAGATCTGACCTCTCCCCAAGAATTGGGAAAGAAGGCAGACAAATGGGTCAGAACAAGGGTGAGCAGAAGAGCTCATACAGGGGGTGACAAGGATAGCAAGAAAAAGGATGGTAAGTCTCATGACAAGGTTGGGGACAAAGACAAAAATAATTCTGAGTCTTCATGAGGCCCACAAAAATCATCTGGGGGAGGTGGGTCCATATCCTCTTCTCACAATCAAAATAAACCATGGTGTTATTTATGTAAAAGTAAAGGCCATTGGGCAAGTGATCTCACCTGCCCAAAGAAAAACACCAAGGCTCCCACAACCACAACCCCCACTGCGTCCACTAGTGCCCCTAGTAATAGCAGTGGTGGTGGGAAGAACACTACAAATAGCCAGACAAAGGGTGTAGCTGTGATCACCATTGGTAATGCAGTGGGGGTTAGTCTAGTTAGGGAGACCACAGAGGCTGTTTTAGTCTCTGATGGTGGTATTGATTTTGCCACCTTAGTTGCTTGTCCCCTTAATATGGGTAAGTACAAGCAACTACCCCTAATAAATTGTATTGAGGTTGAGGCCTACAGGGACACAGGAGCCAGCGTCACCATGGATAGAGAGAAACTGGTTTCCCCTGAACAATACCTACTTGGTCAGCAGTACCAAGTGACTGATGCTTGTAACAACACTCTTAGCCACCACATGGCTGATGTGAATCTCAACTGGGGGAGGGGGGTTACTGGCAAAAAGAAAGTTGTGGTAGCCACTGATTTACCTACAGACTGCTTAGTAGGATTTGGAAACATCAGCTTGGGCTGAAGTGGAGTTGAAGGCTCATGCAGCAATGTTGGGCATTCCAGGGCATATCTTTGCTCTCACAAGGGCTCAGGCCCAGAAGAAAAGAGGACAGGTAAATGTGGATCCCTGAAAAATGGACCAAGTGCTCCCAAAAGCTAGGGGTAGAAAGGGTAAATCCTTGCCCACTATCTCTCCCTCTCCTGAAGATTTCCCTTTTGAGGAAGGGGAATCTTCTCCATGTGCAGAACCCACACCAGAGGAGCTGGCAGCTGACACTGCTGAGCGTTTGGGTGCAGGGGGGGCTGCTAGGGAGGAGCTGAGTGTGGCACAGCAGACCTGTCCCACACTAGAGGATCTCAGAGAGCAAGCTGTCAAACAGCAAAATGGGGATGTCACTGATACCCACAAAGTCTATTGGGAAGACAGCCTTCTCTATACTGAGGCAAGGGACCCTAAACCTGGTGCTTCCGAGAGATTGGTCATCCCTTTGCAGTATAGGGAGTTTCTTCTGACTTTGGCTCATGACATTCCTTTGGCTGGGCATTTGGGCCAAAGTAAAACATGGGACAGACTTGTTTCACTGGCCTCATATGTCAGAGGACACAACAGAGTTTTGTCGCTCCTTGGTGACCTGCCAAGCCAGTGGCAAGACTGATGGTACACCTAAGGCCCCCTTAATTCCACTTCCAGTGGTTGGGGTGCCCTTTGAGAGGGTAGGGGTTGACATTTTTGGCCCCTTTGACCCTCCAACAGCTTCAAGAAACAGATTCATCCTAGTAGTAGTGGACCATGCCACTAAGTATCCTGAAGCTATACCCTTAAGGACCACTACAGCAGCTCCTGCAGTGGCAAAAGCCCTCCTGTGAATCTTTTCCAGAGTGGGTTAACCTAAGGAAGTGGTATTGACAGAGGTAGTAACTTCATGTCTGCATATCTCAAAGCAATGTGGAAGGAGTGTGGTGTTACCTACAAGTTCACCACTCCTTATCATCCACAAACAAATGGATTGGTTGAGGGATATAACAAAACTCCCAAAGGCATGATCATGGGACTCCCTGAAAAACTCAGGAGGAGATGGGATGTCCTGTTGCCATGCCTCCTTTTTGCTTATAGGGAGGTACCCCAGAAAGGAGTGGGCTACAGCCCCTTTGAACTCCTCTTTGGACACTCTGTAAGAGGTCCCCTTGCTCTTGTGAAGGAGGGTTGGGAACAACCTTTAAAAGCTCCTAAACAAGACATTGTGGACTATATGCATGGCCTCAGACCAAGGATGGCTGAGCACACCAAAAAGGCCACAAAAAACCTTCAGGCCAGCCAAGAGCTCTAAAAGCAGTGGCATGACCAGAAGACTGTCCTGACACAGTACCAACCAGGACAGAAGGTGTGGGTATTGGAGCCTGTGGCACCAAGATCACTCCAGGACAAATGGAGTGGACCCCATCTAATTGTGGAAAAGAAAGGTGAGGTCACCTATTTGGTGGACCTGGGCACTGCCAGAAGCCCCCTTAGGGTGCTTCATGTCAATTGCCTTAAACCTTACTATGACAGAGCAGACTTAACCCTGCTTATGGCCACAGATGACGGGCAGGAAGAAGAGAGTGACCCTCTCCCTGACCTCTTCTCCACCACTGAAGCTGATGGCTTAGTGGAGGGAGTTGTTACTGGAAGATTGCCTTACTGCTGAGCAGAAGGACAACTGCATAAATCTACTTGGACAATTCTCTGACCTCTTCTCACTAGTTCCAGGAACAACTACCTGGTGTGAACACACAATTGACACAGGAGACAGTTTACTTCTCAAAAGTAAAATTTAAAGACCGCCTGACCATGTCAGAGACTGTATCAAACAAGAGGTACAGAAAAGTTTAGACCTTGGAGTCATTGATCCCTCTGAAAGCCCTGGGCCAGCTCTCCCAAGCCCCGCTGATCCGCTACGACCCCACCACCCTCCAATCCCTCAACCCAGGGCGCTCCAACACCTGCTTCCAAGCTCACCCCAAACGCACCCATGGACCCTTCGCCTGCAACTCCTGCAAACGCATCTTCCACCACGCAACTACCACGACCACAAGCCCATGCACCATCAACCACCTCAAGTGCATCCTGGTCAACGCTCGTTCCGTCCACAAGCACGCCGTTGAACTCTGGGACCTACTGGAGTCCACAGCACCGGACGTCGCCTTCATCACAGAGACCTGGATGAACGCCTACTCTGCTCCAGACATCGCCACCGCCATCACCGAAGGCTACAAGATCTCCAGAAAAGACCGCACCAACCAAGTAGGAGGAGGTATCGCCATCGTCTTCAAAGACTCCATCAGCGTCACCACCTCCACCGAAGACACCCCTCTCGCCGCTGAACACCTGCATTTTCAGATTCGCACCGACCCCAGGACCACCCTCAGAGGATCCCTCGTCTACCGTCCTCCCGGACCGCGCGCCCCTTTCAGCGACGCCATCGCCGACTTCATCTCCCCGCACGACCTCGCCTCACCGGACTACATCCTCCTAGGCGACCTCAACTTCCATCTGGAACAAAACAACAACCCCAACACCACCACCCTGCTCGCCAACCTCGCCAACCTCGCCAACCTCGGCCTCAAGCAACTGGTGAACACCGCCACCCACATCGCCGGACACACGCTTGACCCCATCTTCTCCGTCAGCAAACACGTCTTCTTCAGCCACACCTCCGCTCTACACTGGACCGACCACAGCTGTGCACATTTCACATTCCGACGCGAGACCCGCCACCTCCGCACTCAACCCATCCCTTGTCGACAGTGGAACAAAATCCCCGAAGAGCAACTCTTCTCCGCACTCGCCGCCAACCAACCCACCCTCACCACCGACCCCAATGACGCAGCCCTCAGACTCACGAACTGGATCTCCAACTGCGCAGACAACCTTGCTCCCCTCAAACGCACGCATCGACAGGCCAACACCAAAAAACCTCTCTGGTTCTCTGACACCCTCAAAGAATCGAAGAAAACTTGTCGCGCCCTCGAGAAGGCCTGGCGCAAGGACCACACCGCTGACAACATGACCGCCCTCAAGAACGCTACCCGCGAACACCACCACCTGATCCGCGCTGCCAAAAGGAACTTTTTTACCGACAGACTGGACAAAAACAGCCACAACAGCAGAGAACTTTTTAGCATCGTCAAGGAGTTCTTCAACCCCAACCCCAACGCCAACGCCGTCACGCCCTCACAAGATCTGTGCAACTCCCTCGCCATCTTCTTCCATCGCAAGATCAGCGACCTCCACGACAGCTTCGGACCCCAGACCCAACCAAGCATCACCGAACCCACACCTCCGACCATCACCCTCAGCGACTGGACCCACATCAACACCGAAGAAACCAAAACCACCATGAACTCGATCCACTCCGGCGCTCCATCGGACCCCTGCCCTCACTTCATCTTCAATAAAGCCGACGACATCATCGCCCGCACCTCCAGGCCGTCATCAACTCCTCTTTTTCTTCTGCTACCTTCCCCGAATGCTGGAAACACGTCGAAGTCAACGCACTACTAAAGAAACCTACGGCTGACCCGAGCTACCTGAAAAACTTCCGCCCCATCTCGCTCCTCCCCTTCCCCGCCAAGGTAACAGAGAAGGCCGTCAACAAACAGCTGACCACCTTCCTGGAAGACAACAACCTGCTCGACCCTTCACAAACCAGATTCCGAACCAACCACAGCACTGAAACCGCCCTCATCTCAGTCACAGACGACATCAGAACCCTGATGGACAACGGTGAAACAGTCGCCCTCATCCTCCTCGACCTCTCGGCTGCCTTCGACACCGTCTGTCACCGCACCCTAATCACCTGCCTCCGCTCCACCGGGATCCAAGGCCAGGCCCTGGACTGGATCGCCTCCTTCCTCTCAAACCGATCCCAAAGAGTCTACCTCCCTCCGTTTCGCTCAGACCCCACCTAGATCATCTGCGGCGTACCTCAAGGCTCATCACTCAGCCCGACACTCTTCAATGTCTACATGAGCCCCCTCGCCGACATCGTACGCAAGCACGACATCATCATCACCTCCTACGCCGACGACACCCAACTTATACTCTCCCTCACCAAGGACCCCGCCAGCGCCAAGACCAACCTACAAGATGGCATGAAGGACGTCGCAGATTGGATGAGGTTCAGCCGCTTAAAGCTGAACTCTGACAAAACGGAAGTCCTCATCCTCGGCAACACCCCGTCCACTTGGGACAACTCCTGGTGGCCCTCGGCACCGCACCGACCCCCGCAAACCACGCCCGCAACCTCGGCTTCATGTTGGACTCTCTTCTCACCATGACCAAGCAAGTCAACGCCGTGTCCTCCGCCTGCTTCCTCACCCTCCGCATGCTCCGCAAGATCTTCCACTGGATCCCCGCCGACACTAGAAAAACCGTGACCCACGCCCTCGTCACGAGCCGCCTGGACTACGGCAACACCCTCTATGCTGGGACCACCGCCAAGCTCCAAAAACGCCTGCAACGTATTCAAAACGCCTCGGCCCGCCTCATCCTCGACGTTCCCCGCAACAGCCACATCTCCGCACACCTGAGACACCTGCATTGGCTCCCAGTCAGCAAAAGGATCACCTTCCGACTTCTCACCCACGCACACAAAGCCCTCCACAAGGGACCGGATTACCTCAACCGTCGCCTCAGCTTCTACGCCCCCACCCGTCTCCTCCGTTCCTCAGGCCTCGCACTCGCTGCCGTCCCTCGCATCCGCCGCTCCACGGCGGATGGGAGGTCCTTCGCCTTCCTGGCAGCCAAGACCTGGAACTCCCTCCCCACCAGCCTCAGGACCACCCAGGACCACTCCGCATTCCGGAGACTCCTAAAAACCTGGCTCTTCGAGCAGCAGTAACCCCCCCCCATTTTTGCCCCTAGCGCCTTGAGACCCGCACGGGTGAGTAGCGCGCTTTATAAATATTAATGATTTTATGATTTGACTTAGTGGAGGGAGTTGTTACTGGCAGATTGCCTTACTGCTGAGCAGAAGGACAACTGCATAAATCTCCTTGGACAATTCTCTGACCTCTTCTCACTAGTTCCAGCAACAACTACCTGGTGTGTACACACAATTGACACAGGAGACAGTTTACTTCTCAAAAGTAAAATTTAAAGACAGCCTGACCATGTCAGAGACTGTATCAAACAAGAGGTACAGAAAATATTACACCTTGGAGTCATTGATCCCTCTGAAAGCCCTGGGCCAGCCCAGTGGTGCTTGTCCCCAAACCACATAGTAAAGAAGGAAAAAAAGAAATGTGGTTTTGTGTGGACTATAAGAGTCTCAATCAAGTAGCAAAAACTGATGCTCACCCTATACCCAGGTCAGATGAGCTAATAGATACACCACTGGCTTCTGCCAAGTATCAAAGCACTTTTGATTTAACTGGCGGGTATTGGCAGATTAAGTTATAAGAAGATGCAAAACCAAAAACTGCATTTTCAACCATTGGAGGGCATTATCAGTTCACAGTTATGCCCCTTGGATTGAACAATGCACCTGCCACTTTTCAGAGGTTGGTGAATACAGTCCTCCAAGGATTGGAAGCCTTTAGTGCAGCATATCTAGATGATATTGCTGGCTTTAGCTCCACCTGGGATGATCCCCTGGTCCACCTGTGGAAAGTTTTAGAGGCCCTGCAAAAGGCAGGCCTCACTATCAAGGCCGCAAAGTGCCAGATAGGTCAGGGGAAAGTGGTTTATCTGGGCCACCTGGTAGATGGAGAACAGATTGCACCACTGAAGGGGAAGATCCAAATCATTATGGAAAGGACTCCCCCTACAACCCAGACCCAAGTGAGAGCCTTCCTAGTCCTCACTAGGTACTACAAGAGGTTGATCAAGAATTTGGCACCATAGCTGCCCCTCTTAATGACCTCACATCAAAGAAAATGCCTAAAAAGGTATTATGGACAGCTAGCTGTCAAAAGGCTTTTGATGAGCCCAAACAGGCCATGTTCTCTGCACCTGTCCTCAAAAGCCCTTGTTACTCCAAAAATTAATAGTACAAACTGATGCTTCTGAATTAGGGGTAGGGGCAGTTCTATCACAGCTAAACACAGAGGGCCAGGTTCAACCTATTGTTTTCATCAGCAGGAGGTTGACCCCCAGAGAAAAGTGCTGGTCAGCATAAAGAGGGAGGCCTTCTCTGTGGTCAGGGCCTTGAAGAAGTTGAGACCATACATCTTTGGGACTCACTTTATTGTTCAAACAGACCACAAACTTCTATTATGGCTTAAACAAATGAAAGGTGAAAACCCTAAATTGTTGAGGTGGTCCATCTCCCTACAGGGAATGGACTATACAGTGGAACATAGACCTGGGAGTACCCACTCCAATGCAGATGGATTCTCCATATACTTCCACTTAGACAATGAAGACTCATCGGGCAAGGTTAGCCTTATTGTCTCTCGTTTGGGGGGGGGGGGTGTAGGAAAGTACCATCTTTCTTGGCATGTCGCCCCCAATTTTACATGTATGTCAGTATGTTTTTGCCTGTCCCACTGGGATCCTGCTAGCCAGGACCCCAGTGCTCATAGTTTGTGGCCTAATGTGTATGCCTATGTAGTGCCTAACTATGTCACTGAGGCTCTGCTAATCAGAACCTCAGTGCTCATGCTCTCTCTGCCTTTAAATTTGTCACTATAGGCTAGTGACTACATTTACCAATTCTAATTGGCATACTGGACCCCCCTTATAAGTTCCTAGTATATGGTACCTAGGTACCCAGGGCATTGGGGTTCCAGGAGATCCATATGGGCTGCAGCATTTCTTTTGCCACCCATAGGGAGCTCAAACAAACCCTCACACAGGACTGCCATTGCAACCTGCGTGAAATAACGCACATGTTATTTCACAGCCATTTTCACTGCACTTAGGTAACTTATAAGTCACCTAAATGTCTAACCTTCACTTGCTGAAGGTTAGGTGCAAAGTTACTAAGTGTGAGGGCACCCTTGCACTAGCAAAGGTGTACCCACATAGTTCAGGGCCATTTCCCCAGACTTTGTGAGTGTGGGGACACCATTACACGCTTGCACTACATATAGGTCAATACCTATATGTAACTTCACAATGGTAACTCCGAATATTGCCATGTAATATGCCTCACATCATGGAATTGTCCCCCCATTCCAAATCTGGTATTGGGGAGCCAATTCCATGCATCCTGGGGGCTCCACAGTGGACCCCCAGTACTGCCAAACCAGCTGTCTGAGGCTTGCACTGCCGCTACAGCTGCTGCCACCTCACAAACAGGGTTCTGCCCTCCTGGGGTCTGGGCAGCCCAGTCCCAGTAAGGCTGAACAAAACATTTCCTCTGAGAGTAGGGTGTTACACCCTCTCCCTTTGGAAATAGGTGTTACAAGCTGGGGAGGGATAATCTCCCCCAGCCTCTGGAAATGCTTTGAAGGGCACAGATGGTGCCCTCCTTGCATAAGCCAGTCTACACCAGCTTAGGGAACCCCATTCCCTGCTCTGGCACGAAACTGGACAAAGGACAGGGGAGTGACCACTACCCTGTCCATCACCACCACAGGGGTGGTGCCCAGATCTCCCCCAGTGTGTCTCAGATTTTTGCCATCTTGTTTTCAGATGTGTGGGGGCACTCTGAAGGCCTCTGAGTGGCCAGGGCCCGCAGGTGACATCAGAGACCCCTCCTAATAGGTGCATACCTGGGTAGGTAGCCAATCCTCCTCTCAGGGCAATTTAGGGACTCTCCTGTGGGCTTCTCTCCAGATTACGACTTGCAAGAATCCATCAGGACTCCTCTGCACTTCTCTCTTCGACTTCTGCCAAGGAACGACCGCTGACTGCTCCAGGACGCCTGCAAAACTGCAACAAAGTAGCCAGAAGACTACCAGCAACATTGTAGCGCCTAATCCTGCCGGCTTTCTCAACTGTTTCCGGGCGGTGGATGCTCTGGGGGCTGCCTGCCTTCACCCTGCACTGGAAGCCACAAAGAAATCTCCAGTGGGTTGACGGAATCTTCCCCCTGCTCCAGCAGGCACCAGACTACAGCCTCACTGGTACTCTGGGTCCCCTCTCATCCTGATGAGCGTGGCCCCTGGAACACAGTTGGTGGACCCAAGTGGCCTGACTGTCCAGTGCTCCAACTGTCCGAATTTGGAGGAGGTAAGTCCTTGACTCCCCTCCCCAGACAGTAATCCTGTGCACTGTGTGATCTGCAGCTACAAGGGCTTCTGTGCACATTTCCAAGAAATCATGCATGCACAGCCAAGCCTAGGTCCCCAGCACTTTGTCCTGCGATACTCAGCTCCCTGAGTTGACCTCCGGTGTCATGGGACCTCTCTTTGGAGTGTTGAGACAACTGCAGTGTTCAGTCTTCTTGAACCCGTGTTCAAGGACTCCTGCAGGTGCTTCCCTCCTTCCAGTGGGCTCTCTACGTTGCTGAGGGCCCCCTCTGTCTCCTCTCCTGAGTGGCGACATCATGGTCCTTCCTGGGCCCAGGCAGCACCCTTTTTCTTCAACCACGACTCTTGCAGGTAGCAAGGCGTGTTTGTGGTACTGTGCCAAGGAAACAACTCTGCATCCACCAGTACGCCGTGGGACATCTTCTGCACAAGGTCTTCAGGTCCAGGAATCTGTCTTCAGTGCTTTGCAGTCTGTTGTGGTCCTTGCAAAATCCTTTATCACAACTTTAGTGTGTTTTGGGGGAAATAGTAATACTTTACTCCTACTTTCCTGGGTCCTGGGGTGGGGTCTTCTTTACACCCTTAGTGTTTTCTCACACTCCCAGCTGGGCTGCTGTGAGTTATTGAGTTGTTGCAATGAGGTCAGAGTGAGTTTCTGGAGTATGCAAAGATATCAATATCACTTCCCAGCCATCTCAGAGGGGAAATTTACGTAGGCCGAGTGCGTCCTCTCGCCTCAGCGCCACTCCCTCAGCCTCCGTCCATGTCAGAAAGGAGTGTTTCCAGGCCAATACAGTTGGTGATTCGGCACCCTTCCATCTCCGGGTTATCAACCGCTTGGCCGTTAAAAGCCCTAGGACTAGGAATCGGGTGGTAGCCTTGCAGTTCGCACCTCTGGGAAACAGGCCTAACACGCAAGCTTCCCATGTATGTGATAGTGAGCGCGACGTGCATGCCATAAACAAGCGACGACAGCACCCCAGTAACTATGTAAGAGGGGGCAAGACCACATTGTGTGCAGGACGTCTGCATTTAAGTGTTTGCAACGGGGGCAGGCCGCACCGCGGCAGAAGTATCTATTCATGTGGGCCGGAGTAAGATATGCCCTATGAATAATGTAGAATTGTATGAGTAGGAATCTGGAGTTGTGGGGGATAGTTGTGTGGCTGGACAGGACTGACGTCCATTGCACATCTGTGAAGGGAGTGCCCGAGTCCCTCTCCCATGGAGCGCGCAGTGCCCTGTGATCATGCTGTGTGTGGATTCGAAGCGCATCTGTAAACCACCTAATCAAATGTCTGCCCTGCCCCATAACCTGTATATATTGTATTAGCAAATGAGTTGGAGGTGCGGTCGTTAGGTCCCCCCATCTGCTTGATAAAGACCTCAGTAACGAGTAATATAACAGGAACTGTCCTGCCGGGATACCCGTGTCAGCAACCAAAGCAGAAAACTGAGTCAGTTTGCCATCGCTATAAAGGTCGCCCAGCGTGCGTAATTCTACAGTGTGCCACGACGGGAGCTCAACGTTAGACGTGACTCCAGGGCCACGAGGTGTACCTAGTAGCACCAGGGCCGGGGTGAACGGGATGGTTCCCTTTGTAAGTTGTAAGCACCTGCGGTAACAACGATGTGCCACTTTAAGGAAAAGCTGAGTGTGTAAGTGGATGGAAAAGGTGTGTTAGTCACGCAAGTGGCCAGGGCTCAGAGTTGGTTGCCGTGTTGGAGAGATGAAGTCCCGCTAGCCATTGGGACACTCATTGAAGCTGCGAGGCCAAATAATAATGTTCCAGGTTCGGTGCCGAAAGGCCACCGTACTCCAGAGGTAAGTACAGTTTTTTCAATGCTACTCTGCAGCATCCCTTATTCCAGATAAACTCGTGCAATCTGGGTTCCAGTTCCCTAAAAAAACTAACTGGGATATAGTGTGGGAAATTGGAGAAATATTATAATAATCGCGGTAACGCGATCATCTTCAGGAGGGAAACTCGGCCTGCAACAGAAACCGGTGACGATTTCCAGAGGGTCATTTGGGAGCGGATGGATGCCGCTGCCCTTCCAAGATTTCCATCATATAAATCCTCCTTCCGATGATATATGTGAATGCCTAAATATCTGAACGTTTTTGGCTGCCAAGGGACATCAATACCAGAAAGGCACAACCTCGGATTCGGAAGTTCCGGGTCGAAGGGAAAAATAAATGATTTCACCCAATTGACATGCAGGCCCGAGAGAGCTGCAAAGCATTGTAGAATAATCCCAATCGCCCGAAGGACATTAGTAATGTCCCTGAAGTACAATAGGAGGTCATCAGCACATAGTGATACGTATGCAAACCGTCACCTAGCGCGATGCTCCAGTGGAGGTCTCGACTGTGCAACTCCACTGCCAACGGCTCCATCGCAAGGGAGAACAGTAACAGGGAAAGGGGGCAGCCCTGCCTCGTGCCTCTGCGTACTTCAACCGGGTCTGAGATGTTCCCACCCATCTTGACCCGAACCCTAGGGCTGGTACATAGATGCTTAACCATTCGCAAGAAATGTGGGCCAACGCCAAATCGCTGTAAAGTTTGAAAAGATACAGCCACTCCAGTGAATCAAAGGCCTTTTCCAAATCAAGAACCAGGCATCCCGCTAACGGCCAGTCACGTGCCGCGTATTGCATGATATGAAATAGGCGCCTGATATTGTGAGAAGTGTCTTGTGCGTGTACAAATCCATTTTGATCAGTGTGAACCAGGTCCGAGACCATGGATGCCAAGCGTGTCGCCAGTGCCTTAGCCAGTATTTTATAGTCAGTATTGAGCATCGCCAGTGGTTTGTAGTAGCCAAGTTCCGATGGGTCTTTGTCTTGCTTAGGAAGCGACATCAGAGGCGCCTCTCTTTGCGATACCGACAGAGACGCCCCTTGTATAGATTCCTCGTACAAACGGAGGAGGTGAGGCGCAAGGGTTGCGTAAAAGGTCTTGTAGAAGTCGGCCGGAAGCCATCCGGACCGGGCGTTCTGCCCGCCAATAGATCATGAATACATTTGAACAACAATACTTTTAACATCAAATTTACCCATGAGGCCAGCCAATCTTCCATCAATTTCCTGGATCTCACGATCTATATCGAAAATGGCAAAATATGTACCAAGTTGTTCAGAAAACCCACAGCATGCAATGCTGTTCTGCATGCAACTAGCTCCCATCCCAAGCCCCAAATTAATACCATTCCATATGGTGAGGCTACCAGGATCCGTCGTAACTGTAGCGTGGAACTGATCTTTCAAGAAGAATTACAGAGCATGGAACTACGTTTCTTGCACAGAGGCTACCACCCACAGATCCTCAAAAAAGCGGTGAACAAGATCTCAAAAATCAAACGTCCAAATCTTCTCTCCAACAACAAGAAAAAGAACACACAGGAGTGTATCTCTCTGGTGATTGCACACAGTGCACTGAGTTCCAATGTCTATAAAACCATACGTAAACATTGGCCATTACTCCTAACAGACGACACATTAAGAAATGGTCTGACTACTAACCCCAGTGTCATTTATAAAAAGGGTATTACCTTACGGGACCAATTATGTCACAGTTTTTTACCACCTGGAAATAGGGACACCTGGCTACCTAGACCGCCAGTGGGCACCTACAAATGTGGACACTGTAACATCTGTAACTATATCAAAGACAAGACAGTAAGCTTTCAGTACAACACCCAGATCACACATAAACTGAAACATTTCATCAACTGCAATACTAGTTTTGTGGTGTATTGCATTGTGTGCTCATGTGGGCTTATATATGTTGGCAGTACCATTAGACCTTTAAAGGAGAGAATCCAAGAACATTTGAGAGCCATCCGGTCATCTAACACGAATTATCCCTTTGCGACTCATTATAATGTAATCCGTGGGCAAAGAGAGGTTTTGGATATCCTTATCCATGGGATTGACTCGCTTAACAAAATGCCTCGAGGAGGCAACCGCACATTGGCTCTCAGACGCCTTGAGAGCAGGTGGATCATTAAACTCCGAGCGGTGGAACAAGGCCTTAACATACACAAAGACTTACATGTTTTTCTTTAATTGAATTGGCCTTGCACATTGCCGCAATATGTACACACCTTTGATGTCGCATGTCTCCTACTGTCCAACTTATTCTGTATGACATCCTAGCCCTCTGTAACCGAGTATGCAAGGTTAAACTGTCAACTGTTTCGAACTATTCTCACATTAGTGAGCAGCTGCCCAATTGTATTCTACCCCTCCTTTTATGTATTCTTACATTTTTCTATTGTGGCTTCATTACTACCATTTTTGTAACAGTAGTATACGATTCTGCTTGTGCCTATACACTACGGTCTCTTTGTCAACTCCTAAAATCTATGTCTGTTGTTCTAAATATTTGTTTTACTCTAAACAGGCGACACGCCGAGGAAATGTATATGTACGACCAATTTTGAGTCTTTATACAGTAAATGATCATTTGTTTTTCTTAGTACTGTTCCTGTTCACATGTATACAATGCTTAATACCTCTGCTATGTATGCACCTCACACTTTATTTCAATTTTCATTAAGCACTTTTTCCAACAAATATGCACGTAACAACTCTGCCAATGTGGGCTTTCTCTAAGTCACACACTATGAACTCTTACAAGCATTGCACTTTGGTGAATCTGCCAGTTTCAACACAAAAAAACGGGTTCTGACGTGCATGCCGGACCACTCACCAGCACACACAACATGGCGCCCATGGAACACCATTCTTTGCGGCCAGCAGGTCAACCCATATGTCTATTCAATCTCACACTTAGTCTTTTCTCTCTTTCTACAATGCGCGCATTTACACGCCTGCATTCCTGAGCTTCAGTAGGCTCATCGTACTCGGCAGCGTTACCATACGCTTCACCTGGCACGCGCACTGAGGTGCCTCCGATTCCCGGATCGTGGGGAATTATCGGTAAGAAGGAACGCCGTCTCCCCTCTTTTTGCGAGCCTTTGTTTTTCTAAACGCGATTATGTTCAGCAGGAGGCGTTAAGAGGGGGAGCGCACCTTATCGCCTGACTTTTTCTTTTCTCGTGTGGCTCTAGCGGTTAATGTGATTTTACAACAGGGGATATTTTACGTGAACTAAACACCGGTTCTCGTTGCTGGTCTCACCAGACGTGTACCGATAACTCTTTTATATTTAAGCCTAGGACCAGACCTGTTCTTTTTTCTTCTCTCTGTTCGTTATTCGCACTTCATTTATAGTACTGGGTACTCCGAACTCCGGATCTGATGCATAATGGCAGCGTTGGAGTCTGTCCTCTGTATGCACACACCTTGTGTCCTTTGATAGTATAACTGGAGATTTAGACATCCCCTATTGGGTGTGTGTCACACATGACCTAATCCATGACACTACCATATCCCAAATTTCAAGTTACCTCGCATGGGCGTTTTTATTTATTTATTTATGTCACGTTAGTTTCTTCTCTCTTCATGACATCTTTTTCCTCTGTCTCTGCTCTATTTCACAGACTGGGTCTACTCAGACCACAGACGAAGGGTATTTCCTGAACTACGGGTACACCCCCCAGGGCAGCTCGTTTGCCCTGAAGATCACTAATGGTTCCTGTTATAACGAGGAACCCTCTCTTACCTGGAGACTCAATACTCAGTTTTTCTGGTAGGTTACTGCCTTTATCCCCTTCTCCTACAGCATCAGCGTAGTACCTATAGATCCATCTTTCTTAACATAAATGTGCTTTCTTCTTTTCTCTTTTTCTCTGGACTCCCTTCACAGATATGGCTGTGCTGAATTACTGCACACAGAAGTACTAAGCTATCCGAATACATTTATTCTTGAAGGTATTTTAAGATCTGCACGGGTTCATTTCCTCCCCTTTTTTTTCTTTCTTCACAAATGTACAATACAAACACGTGTGCAGGCACACTATACACTTTTGCTGGATGCACACAAGCACCCATGTTTCTTAATTTACTTTCTCGTGGTGGCTGGACACTCTCCCACTTACTACTATCAACGAATCCTTCTCTCTCACTTTCCTCACGTATACGGGTGCACGTCCTGCACAAGGATTCTGTTTTGGCTTACATCTTTGAACCTAATGGGTATCTCTTTCTGGCAATCGTTGCAAATTGGTCTAAAAAAAAAAAAAAAAAAAAAATTATAATTTAAATTTTTTTTTAACTTAAAATGATGTGCTAACGCACACCTTGGATATATATCTACCGGCGGGTAGTGTAGAAATGTCTTTGTAAAGTAGTTCCAATCTCTTTGTTCACAGCCTTGAAGAAGTCCGCGAGGACGAAACACGTGTTGGCTGTCACCGATCTCACTTATATTCAACTGTTTACATGGACTTGTACTTTCCTACCACGTCTGTTTATTTCTTGTAACACTAAGGATTAAATAACTGATACTTACCGTGGAGTGCCCTGGTTGCTCTTTCTGAATTTTGCAGATCATGAATACTGCCCTGGATCTCGAAAAGCTTGAGCGGTTCCTCCAGTGCCTCCCGCTGGGCATCCTTCAAGCAGGGCAGGGTGATTGACGAGAAGAAATCCTCACAGGCCCGCTCTCTCGGTGGTGCAGCAGAACTGTAGAGTGTGCCATAGTACTGTGTAAACTCAGAATGGATCTCTGAGGGAGTGTGGAGCACTCTCCCAGTCAGTGAGCGGATTTCCATAACCGGACCCCGGTCCTGCTCGTGCCTGGTCAGCCAGGCAAAAAGAAAAAAGGGTACACTGTCCTGAGAAAAGGAGCGGGGACCTAATTCTACAGGAGAGCGAACCCTCAAGCATCACACTGGATGACTGGCTTCATCATTGGGAAGGCTCCTCGTTAGGCCGGTGCTGCAATGCCTAACGGGCTCCCCGAGGGGGGCTCTTAACCGTATTGCTCAAATAGTAGCAGTTGAAATTAGATCGTATCAATAAGGTACCTAGTGTCAAGTACCAGAGCAACAAAGGAGAGAATGAAAAAAGTAAAATTGCTTATCCATCAACATATTAATCATAAATTTAATCAGTATTGATTTGATGGAGAACAAGGTTAAAAACGAAAGCTGGAGTAGAAGGGTGAGTAATAATGCTCATCTACTCACAACACAAGAGGATTGAACCAACTATGGTACCTCTAATCAAAAGGTCTACATGTTTTGCGTCTGTTGGTCCAGCTGGATCCATCGACGCTTCATCAGGACCATTGAAAACAAAAAAACTTCTCCTAACTATAAACTAATGTAGGACCCTAATAAAGGGCAGAAAAAAAGTCACTTCCTTTTATCTACTTGTTAAGTCAAAATAGGTCGCCCTAAAAGACATAAAAGCCATATATAAAAAGCAATGACAAAATATAGGGCACTTGTGAATATAGTGATCATAGTGCAACATTCAAGTGAAGATATGTCCCTTTGGGTACACTACTGTGCTCCCCATCGTAGTATATAGAGCGTATGCCCAGTAAGAAAATATCGAGGTGGCCTGGCTATACAAACCAAGTACTAAATGTGTCAAAAATGAGCCCAGAAATCGTTATCTCCGGTCATAGAAGTAGGCATGTAGGCAAAAAAGTCAGAATGAATAAAACGATGTCGAAAATAACATTGTTCGTAATCTGTAAGTAACAGGGGTAGAGTAGACTTACTTTAATGTGCTGTCCGTAGGCTACTAAACCTACCCTCCTGGCATGCGTCCCCGGTAGATAGCGGAGCACCGCTCAGCCGGATTCTTAAAGTCGAGCGGCGAGAACCCGGAAGTGGATGCCGGCTCGCGTGCTTCAAAACAATGATGGACAGTGAAGACAGACTCGGTCTTCAAAAAATCCCCGTGTCTCTTATTATAGTGTCAATGCAGATTCAAGGGATTTAAAATATTAAGGTTTGCAACCTCAATCAATGGATTTATCAATAAGGAGATGCAGAATAAAGTATTGTTGACACAATTCTGTAAAAAAAAAAAGTTTTTCAGTTGGATGAACAAAAGGTCAATGTCAAAAATACCAATTCAGGAATAGCCTGAAAAAATTCACTCTGAAGTTAACCATATAGAATATCATTAACTTGAAAGTGTGGTCCAAGGAATATCGTCATTCAGTCCCCGAAAAAAAGGTCCCTCATTTAAAAATCCAGCGTTGTTCAATTTTAAAAAGAGAGTCAGGATCATTAGATCGCAGTCTAGGGATTTCCAGGACCACCCACCAAAGGTCCTCTGGAGTATGGGAAGCGTCTAAAAAATGGGCACACAGTTTAGTAGTAACTTGGTGGCATCTAATATTGCTCCTGTGTTCATTTATGCGTATTTTGACAGGGCGAGTGGTCATCGCGACATACCGCAATCCACAGGGACATGTAATCATGTAGATGCAATTCTTGGGGTTGCAGTTTGTGTGCTTTCTTAAGAACCACCTCCCGATAGGATCAAGATCTAATGAAGTAATTTGTCTAGTTAGAGTGCAAACATTACAATTGCCACAAGGCAATTATTTAACAATAAGGAGATGCAGAATAAAGTATTGTTGACACAATTCTGTAAAAAATTATTATTATTATTTATTTTTTTCAGTTGGATGAACAAAAGGTCAATGTCAAATATACCAATTCAGGAATAGCCTGCATTAACTTGAAAGTGTGGTCCAAGGAATATCGTCATTCAGTCCCCGACTTGGTATTTTTGACATTGACCTTTTGTTCATCCAACTAAAAAAAAAAAAAACGATTTTTTTACAGAATTGTGTCAACAATACTTTATTCTGCATCTCCTTATTGATAAATCCATTGATTGAGGTTGCAAACCTTAATATTTTAAATCCCTTGAATCTGCATTGACACTATAATAACAGACGCGAGCATTTTTTGAAGACCGAGTCTGTCTTCACTGTCCATCATTGTTTTGAAGCACGCGAGCCGGCATCCACTTCCGGGTTCTCGCCGCTCGACTTTAAGAATCCGGCTGAGCGGCGCTCCGCTATCTACCGGGGACGCATGCCAGGAGGGTAGGTTTAGTAGCCTACGGACAGCACATTAATGTAAGTCTACTCTACCCCTGTTACTTACAGATTACGAACGATGTTATCTTCGACATCGTTTGATTCATTCTGACTTTTTTGCCTACATGCCTTCTTGTATGACCGGAGATAACGATTTCTGGGCTCATTTTTGACACATTTAGTACTTAGTTTGTATAGCCAGGCCACCTCGATATCTTCTTACTGGGCAAAAGCTCTATATACTACGATGGGGGGCACAGTAGTGTACCCAAAGGGACAATGTTGTTTGTGCCAAGAAATTACCTGTGTTGAGACACAGTTGTGTTTTATCTTGAGTATCTCCGTACAATGCCATGATATCACTGTTACCACATTGTTT
Organism: Pleurodeles waltl; assembly: GCF_031143425.1. Taxonomy (NCBI): domain Eukaryota; kingdom Metazoa; phylum Chordata; class Amphibia; order Caudata; family Salamandridae; genus Pleurodeles; species Pleurodeles waltl. The sequence goes on along the minus strand of NC_090446.1, from coordinate 202,643,760 downwards.
TTTAAGCTTGTACAGATGTAAGAAATGCTTGATTGTGATACTTTATTATCACCTTTAGTATTAGATTGCTTTTAACGTTGCTTTCCTTATGACTACCACTACATAGAATGTCAGTTCCAGTCCCTGACATGCGATTCCTGTGAGCTCTATCCTGAATCCGGGGATGGTAAGCCTAGTGTGTACATATCTTCACTTGAATGTTGCACTATGATCACTATATTCACAAGTGCACTATATTTTGTCATTGCTTTTTATATATGGCTTTTATGTCTTTTAGGGCGACCTATTTTGACTTAACAAGTAGATAAAAGTAAGTGACTGTTTTTTTCTGCCCTTTATTAGGGTCCTACATTTGTTTATAGTTAGGAGACGTTTTTTTGTTTTCGATGGTCCTGATGAAGCGTCGATGGATCCAGCTGGACCAACAGACGCAAAACATGTAGACCTTTTGATTAGAGGTACCATAGTTGGTTCAATCCTCTTGTGTTGTGAGTAGGTGAGCATTATTACTCACCCTTCTACTCCCGCTTTCGTTTTTAACCTTGGTCTCCATCAAATCAATACTGATTAAATTTATGATTAATATGTTGATGGAAACCAATTTTACTTTTTTCATTCTCTCCTTTGTTGCTCTGGTACTTGACACTAGGTACCTTATTGATACGATCTGATTTCATCTGCTACTATTTGAGCAATACGGTTAAGAGCCCCCCTCGGGGAGCCCGTTAGGCATTGAAGCACCGGCCTAACGAGGAACCTTCCCAATGATGAAGCCAGTCATCCAGTGTGATGCTTGAGGGTTCGCGCTCCTGTAGAATTAGGTCCCCGCTCCTTTTCTTGGAATAGTGTACCCTTTTTTCTGTAAACGTTCACATTGGGAGACTGTACACTGGACCATTAATCTCCCTGGTCCCTCCCTCCTTTTGGTTTCCGTTTCATGTACAGTAGCTTTACTGTGGGACCCATTAGCATTTCCTAATCAGGAACATTTGCTTTGTATAACTAGACCCAGTTGAATCTCCTAGGATGTATGATTTCCAGGGTCTAAGCTACGATGATGATATGGTGTCAGCCAACTTGCAGACACCGTCTATTCTTGGTAACAATGGATCGCTTCCATCTGGTAGTCTTAAGGAAGATTGGAACAAACTATCTACCTTGAAACGAGAACTAATTAAGACAGTCATGCATGGGACCATCATGACTGAATATTTACGAGCTAATATAGCACCTAACGGCCTGTTAGTGTCCAACATACCGAGAATTTTCTTACAAGATCTAGCCTTTCGAAAAGATTGGGCACAAATTGCGTGGAAGTGTACCAGAGATTGGCTGGTGCTTATTATCAACACTTCCAAACGCACTGCTGACTCCATCACTATTCAAATTAGTGCCATTGAAAATACTTTGAAGACGACAATCACTTTGACAGCCTTTAAATGCCGCCTTGCAGAAATCACCTCTGAACTAAATGAGACAAAAGTGTTTTTAACTCAGCAGAAGATCACCAAACTACAGAAGGACATAGTTAAATTCAGTAGGGAGAAGGTCTATCCTTATATTAAGGAAGACTATGATATTGACACTCAGTCACGCTCCTCTGATGAATCAACTTCTTCATATAGAAAACCACGCAATTTCAGCAGTGGCTCATCATCAGATGGTTGGAGCACTGATGAGAATACACCACATCCCTACTATAATTATCCTTCTTATCCCGTTAGCCAACCTATGCCTTGGCAATCACCATACCCATTTTTTCAACCTCAACCCTTGATGCCATTTGTGCCTTTTTTTAGGCCGCGGCCGGGGCAGAGGCAGAGGCAGAAGAAGAGGAAGAGGCCGGCATATCCAATGGTCGAAGGAAGAACCACAAATGGTGACCAGGAGTCACACAAAGAACCCCACACCGAGAACTTAGTGGTCAATCTGTCCAAAAGAGAACTCTCAGTGGACGAGACCAATGTCCTTAACCGAGGTCTTGGCTTTGTTCCGACCCCCAACGAAGATTTATTTCGTCTGCATATTGAACTAGCCCAGTTTTTTCGTAAAATCCGTCTTCATGTGTTTTTTAAAGATAAACCAGCTGAATTGTCAGCACTGGATTCAGTTTTAAAGAAACCTTCTACTTTCACACCACCGTCAACTATGATGCCTAGCGAAATCTTGACCTTTGAAAAAGCAGTGTTGAATGACGTGTCTCGTTTATGTCCAAAACACCCTTACATTAACATTCCTAAGAAAGAGAAGCAGGCTTTACAACATCTAGCCACTTATCCCAATATTGTGATTAAACAGGCTGATAAAGGCGGAGCAATTGTGATCATGGACACAGTTGACTACAGACGTGAGTGTTTACGTCTTTTGAGTGATACTACTTACTACACTAAGATTACTAGAGATCCAACCAGGAGATTACAGATTCAGATCAGGAGTCTCCTGGAGGAAGCTAAAAATAATTCATGGATTTCCTCCAAGGAGGCTGAGTTCCTTGACATGGTTCATCCTAGAACCCCATATTTTTATTGTCTACCCAAGATTCACAAGGGCGTGAAACCCCCCCCCCCCCCAGGACGACCTATTGTATCAGGTATGGAACCACTGTCAATTTTTTGTGACCACTTTCTCCAGCCCTTAGTGAGGAACTCTTCAACCTACTTACAGGACACTAAAGATCTCCTTAATCTGATCGAATCTATTAACCAACGTGGTGAGATAAAGGATATCATTACTTTAGATGTAGAAGCACTCTATACGAACATCCCCCAAGAAGCCACCTTACAGGTTGTGGAATCGGCACTCCAGAGTGGTGCCTTTCCTCTGTCCACACCTATAGCTTTCATTATGCAATGTGCCGCCCTGGCTCTGACAGAGAACTATTTTCAATTTGAAGAGCAATTCTTTCATCAGATTAGGAGGACATCGATGGGTAGTACGTTTGCTCCCAGCCTAGCTTGTTTATACATGTATGATTTTGAAAGGAAACACATTTTAACACCAACAAACCCTTTTCAAAATGACATTAATTTGTGGAAACCATATATTGACGACATTTTAGTCATATGGCAAGGACCTCTGTCATTAGTGGTGGAATTCACAACTTGGATAAATTCCCTTGACCCGTATCTGAAAGTCACAGCCTCAACATCATCCACCCACTTACCATTCCTGGACTTGAAGATCACCATTGATAATGGTGTATTGACCACCAGTACATATCACAAACCTACAGATCGCAATAGCCTTTTATTGTATGAGAGTCATCATCCTAAGGCTCTTAGAGACAATCTACCTGTGGGTCAGTTCCTATGGCTCAGACGGAACTGCAGTTCTGTGCAAGAATTTGACCGACAAGCTAACACTCTTCAAACTAAACTTCATGACCGACACTATCCAACCAAGATTGTAAACCTGGCTCATAAGAGAGCTAAGAACAATCATAGGGAGTGTCTTTTGGCGACTAAGGAGAAGGCTCCCCAGACACGTATCACATGTGTCTCTACATTCACCCCATTGTCATAGCGCCTTGAGACCCGCACGGGTGAGTAGCGCGCTTTATAAATGTTAATGATTTGATTTGATTTGATTTGATTGTCTAACAACATAAAAAAATTGGTTAATAAACGCTGGTCAATTTTGGAGAGTGGGGGAACAGCAATGCCAAAACCACTTTTTGCCTTTAAGCGTACCTCTAACATCAAAGATATAGTGGTCCACACTCGACCACTCGTATCTCGTGACATTCCAAAACATCAAACACTTTGGGATCTTCCCCCTGTTCAAGGCCATTTCCCTTGTGGCAATTGTAATGTTTGCACTCTAACTAGACAAATTACTTCATTAGATCTTGATCCTATCAGGAGGTGGTTCTTAAGAAAGCACACGAACTGCAACTCCAAGAATTGCATCTACATGATTACATGTCCCTGTGGATTGCGGTATGTCGGGATGACCACTCACCCTGTTAAGATACGCATAAATGAACACAGGAGCAATATTAGATGCCACTGAGTTACTACTAAACTGTGAGCCCATTTTTTAGACGCTTCCCATACTCCAGAGGACCTTTGGTGGGTGGTCCTGGAAGTCCCTAGACTGCGATCTAATGATCCTGACTCTCTTTTTAAAATTGAACAATGCTGGATTTTTAAATTAGGGACCATTTTACGGGGACTGAATGACGATATTCCTTGGACCACACTTTCAAGTTAATGATATTCTATATGGTTAACTTCAGAGTGAATTTTTTCAGGCTATTCCTGAATTGGTATTTTTGACATTGACCTTTTGTTCATCCAACTGAAAAAAAAAAATTGTTTTTTACAGAATTGTGTCAACAATACTTTATTCTGCATCTCCTTATTGATAAATCCATTGATTGAGGTTGCAAACCTTAATATTTTAAATCCCTTGAATCTGCATTGACACTATAATAACAGACGCGGGCATTTTTTGAAGACCGAGTCTGTCTTCACTGTCCATCATTGTTTTAAAGCACGCGAGCCGGCATCCACTTCCGGGTTCTCGCCGCTCAACTTTAAGAATCCGGCTGAGCGGCGCTCTGCTATCTACCGGGGACGCATGCCAGGAGGGTAGGTTTAGTAGCCTACGGACAGCACATTAATGTAAGTCTACTCTACCCCTGTTACTTACAGATTACGAACGATGTTATCTTCGACATCGTTTGATTCATTCTGACTTTTTTGCCTACATGCCTACTTGTATGACCGGAGATAATGATTTCTGGGCTCATTTTTGACACATTTAGTACTTCGTTTGTATAGCCAGGCCACCTCGATATCTTCTTACTGGGCATACGCTCTATATACTACTATGGGGGGCACAGTAGTGTACCCAAAGGGACAATGTTGTTTGTGCCAAGAAATTACCTGTGTTGAGACACAGTTGTGTTTTATCTTGAGTATATCCGTACAGCGCCATGATATCACTGTTACCACATTGTTTTTTAAGCTTGTACAGATGTAAGAAATGCTTGATTGTGATACTTTATTATCACCTTTAGTATTAGATTGCTGTTAACGTTGCTTTCCTTATGACTACCACTACATAGAATGTCAGTTCCAGTCCCTGACATGCGATTCCTATGCGCTCTATCCTGAATCCGGGGATGGTAAGCCTAGTTTGTACATATCTTCACTTGAATGTTGCACTATGATCACTATATTCACAAGTGCACTATATTTTGTCATTGCTTTTTATATATGGCTTTTATGTCTTTTAGGACGACCTATTTTGACTTAACAAGTAGATAAAAGTAAGTGACAGTTTTTTTCTGCCCTTTATTAGGGTCCTACATTAGTTTATAGTTAGGAGAAGTTTTTTTGTTTTCTATGGTCCTGATGAAGCGTCGATGGATCCAGCTGGACCAACAGATGCAAAACATGTAGACCTTTTGATTAGAGGTACCATAGTTGGTTCAATCCTCTTGTGTTGTGAGTAGGTGAGCATTATTACTCACCCTTCTACTCCCGCTTTCGTTTTTAACCTTGGTCTCCATCAAATCAATACTGATTAAATTTATGATTAATATGTTGATGGATAACCAATTTTACTTTTTTCATTCTCTCCTTTGTTGCTCTGGTACTTGACACTCGGTACCTTATTGATACGATCTGATTTCATCTGCTACTATTTGAGCAATACGGTTAAGAGCCCCCCTCGGGGAGCCCGTAAGGCATTGAAGCACCGGCCTAACGAGGAGCCTTCCCAATGATGAAGCCAGTCATCCAGTGTGATGCTTGAGGGTTCGCGCTCCTGTAGAATTAGGTCCCCGCTCCTTTTCTTGGAACAGTGTACCCTTTTTTCTGTAAACGTTCACATTGGGAGACTGTACACTGGACCATTAATCTCCCTGGTCCCTCCCTCCTTTTGGTTCCAGCCAGGCTAAAAGCCTGCCCGACTTAACAGCTGAGGCATGAGTGCGCGCCGAGTGAGCCGCATAATTTAAGCAGCATAGTCGCTCTAAAAGGGATATATGCTCAACTCGGGCTGATGATAACTGCGCCTTCCCTGCAGGGTTTTGAGTGGCATCTCGCTCAAGGTGCAGCAAAGTCAGTTCCACTCGTGTGAGAGCACTTTCAATAGAATGTTGCAGATTCCACTGTGTACCCATGCAGTGGCCTCTAACAAAGACCTTAAATGCATCCCACTCGATCAAACCAGAGGACGCCATGTCTGTGTTATGTTCGGAGTATTTGGGGATCGCCCGATCCAGCGACACTCTAAATGCTGCGTCCTCCAGGAGCTCAGGCCGTAGCCTCCAGGTAGGAATACGTGAGGGAGAGGTATCCCACACCAGTCACATGAGCTGTGGGTTGTGATCCAAGTGAGTGCGACCCAAATAATCAGTGTCCAACACTGCAGGATAAAGATTTTGTGTGCATAGAAGTCTATCAAGACGAACATGTAATTGATGTGGGGGGGGAGTAGTATAAATAGACTCTGGCGGTAGCGTTGCGGTGGTGCCAAAGGTCTAGTAGGTACCAGTTCTGGATCCAGATGTTTAGCACACGTGAAGCAACCACAGTAGGCGCCGTGGGTAATGGAGGGAAGGATCGGTCCAAGTCAGGATCTAGCACACTGTTAAAGTCCCCCACCAATAACCAAGGGTAACCACTCCATCTCGATAGCTGACTGGACAAAGAGCGGAGGAAGGAGTCCTGATCTGAATTCGGTGCATATATGGAGCCCAGCACCGGGGCTCGGCCCGCGAGTCGCCCTCGTACCAAGGCACAGCACCCCTGCTCGTCAACAATTTGATCCTCTGCTACAAAGGGGGTGCCCGGCCTGATCCAAACCAAGGCACCTCTGGCACAAGAAGAGTAACCTGTCGCATAGAGCTGTCCCCTCCATCGCCGTTGCAAGCGAGGCACCTCATGCTGTGCTAGATGTGTTTCTTACAAGAAAGCTATGTGTATTGAGTGTCTTTTGAGATAGGAGTATGTGGAATATCTGCGCGCAGGCGTGTGTATGCCATGCACATTCCATGTAAGAGCGGAGTATGTGTTCATGGTGGGTCATGATTACGATAGCAACTATACAGCTGAGTGTCACGTACATGAGAGGCTGTATAAAGAACAGCGGGGTTCCAGCAGACGGGTAGGATAAGAAGGTCTGGACTCCATTCCAAAACTAGCAAAAAAAAATACCATTAGAGCAGAGGGACAACTGGTATCTGCCCAAACCGAGCAACCTATGAAGTCAACAAAACAAGTATGAACAACAAGTCTCCACTATTAGGAGAGTGAGGTAGGCCAGGTAAATTGGATGTGGTCGTAAAGTAGAGCAGGTTCCCCAGAGAACATGGATGAAGGGGGGACCAATGGAAGTGAGGCTAGTAGATGCATGAGGGGTGCAGGAGTGTGAAGCGCCCCACATGGGGCCTCCACCGGCACCCAAGTACGTCAAGAACTGCTTCGTAGTGGTCAGAGTCTCTGTCAGATCATGGAGTAGGCAGTACCGAAAACATTCCAGATCATTGAGACTGCAGTAATTAAGGGGAGAACAATCTCATAAGGATATCATCCTGGAATGCCATCAGTAGGCGGAGATCAGTATAAAGGCGTTAGAGCAGATCGTCCGCTGTCCGGGGTGTCACCTCTGGGTGAGCTGGGGATCCCAGCTCGGAAGAGTGTTAGAGAGAAGAAGGTTCCTCACTGTTAGACTGTGAGAGTTCAGTTTCCGCCTCTGAAACAACCGGGAGTACATTAATAGCTGCTGCTGACTGCAGTGCACAGCGACGCTCCTGAATGATTTGCTCCAGATCAGGGATATATTTCGCCTTCCTAGAGGTGGCCGTGCAAGTTCTGCGGTTTTGTCTCTTGCTGGAGCGGCGACCCTGCGTTATTGGTGGGTCCGCCTCCGGGTCTCGTCCATTGACACAGCCAGTAGATTCCAGCCACTCCCATGCCGACTCTGGTGTAGTGAGACTTGTTCTTGGCTGTTATGCGAAGTCTGGCTGGGAATAAAAGAGAACACGTGAGGTCAAGGGCCCGGAGCTTACGTTTTAAAGGCACATATGGGGCGCATTCTCTTTGTACATCCAGCGTGTAATCAGGAAACAGCATGACCTGGGCATTGTCTACTCAGATCGGGGGCGATGACCTGACCGCCCGGAGGATAATATCCCTGTCTGCATAGTGAAGCAGACGGAGCAGAAAGGGATGCAGTCCGTTCCCCGGTGGTCGTGACCTAACAGGGACCCTATGTGCACGCTTCACCGAGAAGAAAGGCATCAGGGATCCCTCCGGCACCAGCCCTCGAAGCCAGGACTCAGAGTAGGGGACCGCATCCCAGCCCTCCATGCCTTCCGTAAGGCCAATGACCCGAATGTTGTTCCTCTGGGTGCGGCCCTCAGCGTCCTGAACACGGTATTCCAGTTCGCCTATGCAGGTCAGAGCATCCTGCAGCGAAGCCTCCAGTCGAGACATCGTGGGTGCCAGCTCACCAAGCCGGCCCTCGAGTGTGCATGTCCTATCCGCTAACTTGCGGTGGTATGCATGTAGCAAGGTAAGATCGCTGGTCACCTTATCTATTTTGCCTTCCAGGGATGCACAGGCCTGCTCCAAAGAATCACCTATGAGCTCCATGGATGCCAGCACAGCGTCTAACTCTGACTGTCCTGATGCAGTACTTCCGATAAGGATTGAATGGCAGTTCCGGAGCAGAGGCGGCCTGTGCCCGCCATACTTGTGACAAGGAAATTGTGTGTGCTGCTGCAGGGTGTCACCATATGCACGAGCCAAGTCTCAGCAAACCTGGTTAGGAGTGGCCCGCTTGCACGCACCGTTTAGGGGTAGAGCGCGGCAGCACGAGAAGCCCCCACTCCCATCTCGTGCGTGCCACAAGATAAGTCAAATCACATACAGGCCCGTAAGAGACAGGAGAGTTGACCAGTCAATCGTAGTGTAGCTGAGTGCTTCCCAATAGAAGTAAATCATCGGCTCTCCAGTCCACAAAACAATAATAGGCGGCCAGGGGGTTGACAAGAAGCCCCCTCCATTCAGGGCGCAGCCGTCAGCAGGATCGCGTGTCGGCTCATAAACAACAAGCGCAGAAGCCAGACAGGCCTGCTTGCATGCGCATCAAATATAGTGGGGCGCAGCAGCACAAGCAGCCTCACCGTCCAGCACGGCGCCGCCCCAGCCGGCGGTTATTCCAGGTGCTCGCGGCGTGGGATCGCACCAGCACTTGCAGGCAGACGCAGGGCGTCCAGGATATGAAGAGTTGGGGCCACACTGCACTTATCTTGCTTGTGGGTCGCAGCAGGCCCCAGGTCTGTTCCTAATCACTAGGGGTCAGCAAGCATCATAGGCGTGTCGGCGCCCTCAGGCCAGGCATACATCCGAGCCCCTTAGCAGATGTCCTCCCAAGTGCCGCCGCTGCCACGGGCCGTGCGTGGCGGCAGCGCGTTCCTTTAGCCAGGCCCGCTCCTCCTGCCTCCTCCAGGGAGGCCGCCGCCAGCATCCCCACACGTGATGGCACAGCTTTAACAGAGATCGCAGCATCTCTTTACCCATGGTTCTTAAAATACATTGTATGTACATATATTTGTGCATATGTGTGTGTATTCATGTATGTGTGTGTGTGTGTATGTGTGTATGTATATATATATATATATATATATATATATATATGTGTGTGTATGTTGTTCTGTGCTTGGCATGTTCGTGGGTCATTGCATGGCTCCTGAGTGGGTTGTTATATACTAGATATCTATGAATCCCTGCTCTTATCTTATCACACTTACCTACCCATCATCATATATCATGTCTCTATCAATCTATCCTCCATTCCCACTCTGACTCATCCCAAATCCATTCTACTACTTCCATCTCCTAAATAACTCTGCCTAAGCTCTTCCCTCCGCTTCCACATCTAACTCACCAAACCTCACTCTACTACCATGACCTCCCAAACAACCCTACTAAATTCTCCCTCATTTATCTCACCCTGCTACTATGATCTCCCTAACCCTTCCACAGACTCTTCCCTCCTCCATCCCCCTTTACTCATCCCAAGCCTTTGGGATGAGTAAATGAGGAATATACTCCCAATTAACACTTCTGGATTTCTTTCCTCCTCCACCCCTCCATTACTCCAGTCAATCTAACTAACAAACTCTCATATCCGCGGCTCAAATTAACTCATAATAATACTAAAACTGTACTCATATTTCCCGATACTAATCCATCACTAATTCTTGTTGGGTTCCGGAGTAGCGTGCTACTCGCCGAAAAGCGCTTCGACGCATCATCAGGGGTAGTAAGCGCTATATAAATACTATTACAATACAATACAATCTCTTACTGCCGAAATCGGAGCCACTGAGGCACCAGAGGATCCGCCCAGCGGAGCGCAGGGTGAGTGGTGCTCATCAGCCCCCGTAACGTTATTCAGATGGATAAACCGGGGATGAATCGCGGAGAGTGATCAGATCACGTCCGCCATCTTGGCTCGCTAGCCATGCCCCATGAGTATTGTCTTTCTTATAATATAGCACTTATATGATATAAGTGGTATTGCATGAGCTTTGCATGTCTCCTAGTTCAGCCTTGGTTGCTCTGCTATAGATACCTCTATCAGCCTAAGCTGCTAGAACACAACTACACTCTACTAATAAGGGATAACTGGACCTGGTATACTCCCAACAAACCCAGAGCTCTAACAACACATAAAATCCGTAGCCAATAACAAATAAGACCGCCGAGCATCTCAAGATGGGCAAGACTAAGAGACGGGAAGGACAGGAACAGGACGGGGCAAACATGGCTAAAACTCAGTCGCGAACGCCCACTGCGGGGGCAAACACTGATGTACCCACCTCAGAAACCACGCTGGACACGATACTGCTGGCAATGCAGGACTCCCACGAGGCCCTTGAACCAAAAATAGATTCCCTGATGGTGGATCTCTCACTACTGAGAGATGACCATAGGAAGTTAACAGACAGAGTGAGTTCGAATGAAAGGGCACTTGAGCAGTTAACCCCGGGGTTATAAAACTCTCACCTCAGACCTGAAAGAACTTACCTCTCGAGTGAGACTATTAGAAAATAGAGTTGAAGATGTGGAAAACCGCGCCCGAAGAAGCAACATTCATATAGTGGGTCTCCCTGAAAAATCGGAGCTCGGAGCAGACTGCATGGAGACGTTTCTTGAGAACTGGGTGAAACAAACGGTTGCGCCGAAGGGTCTGTCCCCCTTCTTTGCCATCGAAAGAGCACATAGAGTACCAGCTAGGCCTCCTTTGCCAGGAACGGGACCACGCCCATTAGTTGCGAAACTTTTACATTTTAAAGATAGAGACTACATCCTCACACAAGTGAGACTCAAAGGGGAAATAATGCTAGATAATCAACGGATAATGCTCTTCCCTGATTTTACTAGGGAACCACAAAGGCAGAGGTCCTCCTTCAGAGATGCCAAAAAGCGACTTTGTGATTTGGGAATCCAATACGCTATTCTTTTCCCGGCTAAATTGAGAGTAGCGTATGAGGACAAGACTCATTTCTTCTCATCATCCCAACTGGTGTGGGATAGGCTGGAGTCGCTAGAGCTGTCGTCTTCTGCTTCACGACGAAAAGCCCCGGGGACAACCAATAGACAACAGATTAGAGTGCACAAATGCGTAACGAGGGTGGCCCCTCTAGATCACCAGTCATCAAAGGAAATGCAAGAAGCAGTGGTTAAAGTGGCTTTGTTGAGTGGAGGAGACTTGGCTATTGCCAGAACATTGGAATCCCTCTCAGATCATGACTCCAACTCGGGTAACACTTCAATCTCCTCTCGAGGCACGTCCGTCAGCATGCCCAAAGTAACCCCAATGTCATTCGGAAGATATTATTTGAGCACTTTGTTCCGAAGCATCAGGGACCAACAGAGGGGGGCTAACCCATGCCTCGCTGACAATTCGGGTACACTGTGAGAGCTAAGCAGGAAGTATGGGGGCTTAAGATATGTGAAAAAAAATCTTCTGATTTATTTGTACTGGTTTTTATACTATGAGGGGGTCCTAATACCTGGTATTGAGGAATATTTGACCGAATAAGGTATAGGGCAATAGTATAAGGAGACAATGTACTGTGCTATAATGTGTTTGGGCCCGTGGGGTGTGTCGGGATACAGGCTCGTGGTCTCTGGTACACTGCCTTACCTAATTGTTGTTAGATCTAGATATTACAGTTTGGATGGGGATAGTTTTAAATACCGGTCCTGGGGCAGGGAGGGGGGGAATTGGGGAAGAAGTTTAATGTGTATTAAGGGGACGGCATCCAGCACAAAACTGTTAACTACTCTATACTGTACTGAAACAAGGAGAAGAGGAAATTCCTAGTTATCAAGGGAGGAAGCACAGACTATGACTTTCTATAATTGGATGATATGGATTCCTCCCTGAAATATAAAATCGCTACTTGGAATGTTAGAGACCTGAATAGCATGGGTAAAAGATACAAAATTTACAATCAGCTCAAAAGGAGAGGCCTCCACACAGCCATACTACAGGAAACCCACTTGCTGGAACAAGAAGTCAGGGCGTTAGAGAAAAGATGGTGTGGCCAGGTGTTTACAACAACTTATTCAGCCTTTGCTAGAGAAGTGCTAATTTGGATACGCCCTGGGGTCCCATTCCGGAAAACCCAGGGAATTCTAGATAAAGAGGGTCGATATGTCCTGATAAATAGGAGGCTGGCAGGCAGAGATATTACAATAGGAGGGATATATGCTCCAAATCAGGAACAGGGAATTTTCCTTACTAAGCTTTCGAAAGAACTCGGTTCTCATTTCACACAAGCTACCTTAATAGGAGGAGACTTTAATTGCATAGCAGATCCTACATTCGATAGATCTCACCCACCCCTACCTAGATCCCCAACCATAAAGACAGCTAGACAATTCTCTGAATGGCAGCAGCAATGGGGATTTGGCGACTGCTGGAGACATGTTCACTCTACTGCAAAGGACTACTCATTTTATTCTACAATACATGACTTGCATGTCAGTCTAGACACAATCCAGGCTTCCCCCGAGACACAAAGCGCAACGGGAACTGCGGAATACCTATGTCGTACTCTCTCAGACCATAACCCATTGCTGATTTCATTGACCTGGGGGAGGGAAAAAGCTAACATTCCGACCTGGCGGCTAAGAGCGGAGATGTTAGAAGATGAAGCTTACAAATGCTCTCTGTCTGTCTGGGGCCATTGAGGACTTTTTTGCCCTCAATACAGGAACAGCATCTACTAGAGCGATAGAATGGGAGAAATTTAAGACTGTAGTCAGAGGGAAATGTACGTAGATCATTAGAACTAGACATCCTAAAAAATGAAGAAACCATTAGAGGCTTGGAATGCCACAGACCTGACCACCTTGAAGTAGCCCCTGATATCACAGCTATCAAAGAAAAAGTTGCAGAATCAATGGAAAAACCGAGCAGGTTCGACTACAAGAAATATTTAATCAGACAACACGCAGTGGGGGAATAAAGCGAGTTCGCTCTTGACATGGATGGCAGCTCCACTGAGACAGCAAGACGAGATAATGGAAATAGAGGACGTAGATGGGGGTCATTTATATGAGCACAAGACAATTAATCTAAGATTTGCAAATTACTATGCCCAACTATACGCCCCTCCCCAAGAGATGTTAACTCCTACTCAAGTGGAGGCCCTAGAAGACCTTGATCTCCCCCACCTAGAGGAGAGAGATGCGCTAATCCTAGCTGAACCAATCTCGATAGCAGATATTAGGGCTGCAGTACAAAATATGGCAAGGGGGGAGGTACCTGGAGCAGATGGACTTCCGGTGGAGTTCTATAGTGTATTTCTGGAAAAATTAGCCCCACATTTATGTATCCTATATATATGCAGAAGCAAAAGAAAGGGGTATCCTCCCTCAATCCACAAATGCAGCTATTATTTATTCCCCTTTTGAAACCAGATAAACCAGCAAGGCATGTGCACTCATATCGCCCTATATCCATGTTAACCCTAGATTATAAAATACTTAGTAAAATACTAGCCACCAGGCTGTTACCCTATATGACAAAGCTGATACACAGAAATCAATCCGGATTCGTTCCACAGCGCAGTACCGCACAGAACATGCGAAGACTAGTCTCCATACTTCAATTAGGGTCGCCAACCTTACAACGGGCGGCGATCATTTCAGTAGATATAGAGAAGGCAATTGACAGCTTCCGATGGGACTACCTAGAAAAAGTAATGGTGAAATTAGGTTTCAGGCTTGGGTTTGAGAAGTGTACACAGTTGCTATATACGAAACCTACAGCACGAGTCCGAACGGGGGGGATCAATCTCAGACTCATACCAAATTGGTAGAGGCACCAGACAAGGCTGTCCCTTATCACCCTTACTTTTCGCAATTGCAGTGGAACCGCTGGCTAGAATGGTTAGGTCAGGTGTATATTTAGAAGGGCTCCAAGTAGGAACACAGAGACATCACATCGCTCTATATGCAGATAATATGCTGATCTTCCTTGGAGACAGGGACACTGAACTACCCGTAGTTATGATCATGCTTGAAAGCTTCGGAGGAGCTTCAGGCCTAAAGATAAACTGGCGGAAGTCCTCCATTTTTCCATTAACGGAGGGAGTTCAGACAATGACTGATACACGAGGACTTCCCTGGGCACCTACTACATTTCGCTACTTAGGTGTTAACATTTATCATAAATCTGCAGATTTACTAGAGGGAAACATACACACTGCAATTAGGAGACTGAAGACTGACATACAGTTTTGGGGGACGCTCCCCTTAGCGGTTACGGGGAGGGTAGCACTACTAAAAATGATAATGCTTCCAAGATTTCTGTATTTTTTCTCTACTATACCTCTGATCATACCTAAATCGGTATTTAATAACCTTAACTCCAAATTGTCTAGTTTCATATGGGGGACAGGTAGACATAGATTGACATTAAGCAATCTTAAGAGACCTACTCTAGAGGGGGGGCTGGCAGCACCTGATATGGAAACCTATTACTGGGCGGGTTAACTGCAATGGTTAGCAAGATTCTTAAACGAAGACTCAACTGTCCAAGATCTACAGAACGGCTCTAATACACTTCCCCATACTCTCTTAGGAGTATTGTTAACCCTAGGAGGGAAAAAACTACTATTACCTCCGGAGTGGCAGGCGGTTAAGTTTAGCTGGGAGCAAAGTCTTAGACGCTCTCATACGATTATCCCTTACGCCCCCGACATACCAGTGACGTGCTTACTAAAACTGACAGAGGGGCAGGCCCTAACGGGACTTAAGAAATTAGCTATGTATAATATCGTCACACTAGGAGACCTGTATCATAACGGGCAGCTACGCACCTTTGCTGAAATGCAAGAACACTTTGAAGTTCCACCAGGGACGTTCATAACATATTCTGGGATAACTAGGATTATCCAGAGAACTTGGAGATGGGGGTACAAGAACCACCTATACATGAAGGCTGCAGAGTTATTTGTTCTCGAGGGGCGGATAGGGGACTGATTTCCACACTTTAAAATGCACTAAACAAGGACACTCTTACCCCGCTAGATAATCTTAGACTAAAATGGCAGTCAGAGTTGGGGATCCCAATAGAAGTGCAAAGATGGGACAGAATCACGTCCCAAATATACCCTGCAACAAGAAACGCGCATTTTAAGTTAATAAATATTTATGTCTACCACAGAGCTTATCTCTCCCCCACAGAATTGCAAATATGTATGCTTCTGGTAGAGGTGGATGCCCCAGATGCAAGGAGACAGAATCAGGATTAGAACACATGTTATGGAACTGCCAGCAGATAATACCTTACTGGGAGGAAGTATTTAAAAGACTAGAAACAATCACGGATAGTAAACTACGGCTTTCTCCACTGGCCGCATTGCTAGGGGACTTCTCCCGACCCCCTGCCAAAAAGACAATTAACAAATTCATTGACTGAGCATTACTTCTAGCCAAAAGAGAAATCACAAGCCACTGGAAAGCAGCTGAAGGACCTCAAATACAAAGATGGCAGAATACGTTGCTAAAATGGGCTGAGGTAGAGGGACATATACCACATCACGAAGCTGCCCAGGGAAGGGGGTCCAGGGACACAGCAAGTCAATGGGACACTATTGTAGACAGGCTTAAATACCCAGATGATCCAGAGTCGAACGGCTCGCAGAGAAAGTCCGACTCAAGCTTGGATGAAGCCTCTAACATATAACGAAATGGAGATAATAACTTCAAAGGATTAGTTTCATTGTATGGAAATTATTCTGTAAAGTGGAAAATATTATTTGTATGCTGGATGTGGGGGTGGGACTGGGGTGGAGGGTAGGGGTGGATTTTACATGATAGATGTTTTATTCCTGGTTAAAAGTTAATAAAAGATATTTAAAAAAAAAAACTGGACCTGGTATAAGGTGTAAGTACCACTGGAACCCACTACAAGCCAGGCCAGCCTCCTACAACCTCCAACAGACCCAGGACCAAACAGGAACCAGCAGGTCATGGAAACCCAGCAAGTGGAGAAAACAGTGCCCCCCAAACTCAGCCACCAGAAAGGACAGAACACCCACTAGAAGACCCGCACATGCTCCAGAAGAGGCCACCAAGCCAAACGGGAAACAAAGGGTAGCACCCTAGCAGTAGAGAGTGTCCCAAAAAGGTGGCTGACGAAGCAGGAACAGTCACACTGACCCAGGCAGGAAATCCACAACAGGACTAGTAGGCAGTGCCCAAAGGCACCAGCCACCAACCAGGACCCGCAACACCACACTCACAGAAGAGGTGTACTCAACCAAACCACAGAGAGGGCTGTGGACATGGGGAAAAGGAACAACCAATGAGGCAGAAGCTGGTGACAGGATGCTCCACAGAAAAGCAGGAAACAGACAATCCGACACACTGCAAAGAAGGGAAAGGACCATAAAGACCCCAGGAAGAATGCCCTCAACATGCAGCGTGAGGGGAGATAGCAACACACATGCTGCAGCACCAGGGTCAGGGACCTGAACCCCCACGCCAGAGACAGTCCCCATCCGAATGCCACAAAACCAACCCACCCACCGAGAAGGCAACTGCCAACCCTCAAAGCAAAGCTAGGAAGTAGGTGGCCCAGGATGCGCAAGGCCAAAGCTGCGGGCAGGACCGCAGAGAAATGAAATACACAAACCCAACTCAGTCCTCCCACGAAAGAAAGAAAGAAACTGCCAAGGTTACAAAAGACAGCACAGGAGGGAAAGGTCAACAGAGACTCCTGAACCAGAAAGCACAACAGGCAGTGCAAGGTATAGAGACCAGAACCGTGGGTAGCACCGCCATAGTACCACATCTCGCAGGAGAAAAGCGCATATCCTGCCTGCGGCCGCATCCTCCCAGTGCCTGAGACAGACACGCAAAGAACAAGAGCTCCAAAATGCTGAAAAATGTGAACCAGGGCTATGCACAGCAAAGGTAGTCCAGAATAATGCAGGCAACAAAGGCCACTAGGAGTAGCTGGCAAACAATGCGAGGAAGAGGATTCTCAAGAAATGACGAGAATACAATAGTACTACCATCAGCAGCGCAAGACTTCACCTGGGAGCAAGTGAGACCCATACGGAAAAAAGACACACAGAAGCACACCGACAGCATAGCACTCAGAAACGTGGCAGCCAAGCATGAGGCAAAAGGGGACTACAGCAGGAGAAGGAGGGGGACAAGCAGGCAACTGAGGGACATCACAAACCAGGAGGCCAGCACACAGCACACTAAAAGAAAAACAGGCACAACCCCGTCTAGCTGCCCAGCCACTATGCTCCTGAGACAGGCCGAGATCCACAAAGGTGACAACCTAGAAATGTAGTCACAGCAGGCCCGCTGGACTCCGCCATGGCACCAGCAGGCAGTGCACCAACCGCAGTCACGCAGAAGACTCAGAGCCCCGCACATGGCAAGGAAGCCAACAAGGAAGCTCCCAGGCCACACCTGGAAGGAACCGTCATCTGTGTCAACATATGTGTACCTCATAGAAGTAGGTAATAAATATTTTAAGTAATCCAAATGGTCACACTTTCAATTGGTAATGAATTTGTGTAATTTAAAATGTACTCCTTGAATTCTGAAAAAGTCATAGGAAAGAGAAAGTGTCCGAAGAAGCTCCGACAGGTAAGATGCGGGAAAGGGTAGCAGCCCCACTCAGAACAGAGCTCCAGCATCCAGCTGGAAAGTCAGAGGCACGACCCAGTAGACCACTCCCAAAAAGGAGAGGCGCACACCCCCCCTAGTGATAGACCAGCAGCTGGAGACAACGAGCCGGGGAGTGGAACAACCCATCATGGCACCGAAGCAAAGCCCTACAAACAAGGAGAACATTCCTCCCTACCACCTCAAGAAGACCATACACAGCCACTCTAGATGCGCCCATTCCGGCACTGAAGACCCACAGGCCCCGCCGTGGATGAGGAAAGAGGTAAGTCCACAAGTGAGACAAAAAGAACAGAACAAGGAGTAGGACGGAGGACGTTTTTATTTAGAGGAGGGAGGGATCTATTGGAGGCAACGGGGCTCACTGATTAAGAAGGAAGGCGAGGGAGGGGCGGGAGGTAATGAGGGGTGTTTCAGTGGCTATGTGCTGTGCTTCATTTGATAATTTTTTAACCATGTTATAACTCTCAAGTTACCCCATAGCAGGCATTAGTATCTGGTGTAGTTCTAGATTTTACGTTTCATTCAACTAGGGGGATTGTACATTTTTTGCATTATAAATGCAGGACGTTCAAGTACCAGAATGGAAAACAACTCTAGGATCAGATGAATTTCTCTCAAGACAGTTCGAACTGATTGTTGACGTTAACTGGTCTAAAGGGGCGAAGTCACTTTACAGCTAAAAAGGGAGGAGTCTAGCATACCAAAATTTGTGCCTGAAAATGTGAAATGGTGAGGAGACATATGCAGCATAGTTGTAAAGAGGATCTTTGTCCTAAGTGACACCAGCCCTAGCTGTCTAGCCTACAACACTTTGCATACTGGACTTTTAGCACATACGTGTTCTCAGACCAATAACTTGCTTGTTTGTGTTAAGGGTTGCTATGGTAACCAGTGAAACATTATTCAAAAGGTGACTGTCCATTGCACACCCCCTTTCAATCTCCTCTCTGCATATCCTTTGATCCAAGCAATGTCATTAACTAAAGAAGGGATGAGGCATGTTAGCATGATCAGATGTGGGAGGTCAGTAGCAGGCCTCCAAAGACTCACACACATTGACCCTCTTGCACACATCCTAAAATATTTATGTGTGTGCACGCACAATCAAAAAGTACACCTTCAGCAACTCATGCAGAAACATAGTTGACAAATATATACACACCAGGCAAGCACAAACACTACATATATCCATGTTCACCTATATTCACAGCCTGATGCGTAACTTTAGGAAAGTCCTCCTTTTTGCCCTGGTCACCCCCACACTTTGTGGACAGGTACTGGTGGTTACTGACTCTTGGCTGTGCCCTGGGTACTGCTTACCAGTCCCAGGGCCAGTGCTCTGTGTAAAATGGATATGCAAATTAGGCTAATTATAATCGGCTAAGTTAACCTACCTATAAGTCCCTAGTATATGGTAGGGCATGTAGGTTTAGGGACCACAGCATAGGTAGTGCACCCGTAGGCGCACTGCTGAGGTGCCCAGTGTCATTTTAAAGGCAGGCCTGCCTTGCTGGCTGCTTTTAAATTAAAGGTATATGCAAATTCGACTTTGGAATTAAAAGTAGTTCCAAAGTCTTAAATTACCTTATTTGTACATATAAGTCACCCCTAAGGTGTGCCCTATATGCCCCTAGGGCTGGGTGCCATGTAACTATAAGCAGGGACCTTATAAAAATAGTTTTATAAGCCCTGGTGAGGTAAAAACAGCCAAATTCGTTTTTCCCTCATTGTAGTAAATGGCCTTCATAGGCTAGAATGGGGAGACTTTATTTTAATTTAAATGATAGATGCCTAGAGTTTGGTATCAAATTAATTGTTGTAATAAATATACCTTGTTCAGGTAAAGAGTTTTAAACTTTACCTGAAAAGTTGCCAATTTCAGCCCTGCATTGTTTTTGCTGCTGTGCTCTGATTGGCCAGCCTCTAGCAGCCGGACCAGGCTGCCTTGATGAGGTGTGAAGTGGCCTGGCTTCACACAAAGGAATGTGCCTGTGGGAGGGAATCTCCCCTCAGCAGACGGTGAGGCAGGAAGGGGAGGGCTGCCAAACTCGTCTTCAAAGGCAGAGAAGGACATTTGGAGCAAGCAGCAACACCCCCACATCCTGCAACCCCAGACAACTAGGTGCCCCCTTGATTAGATTAGGAGAGGGCAGGAGAGGGGTGTGTTTATGATTTTTAGCCACACCAGTGGGTGGGCTCAGCCAGATGTAACCTCCAAAAATCAGATTCAGCCATGATGGATTTTTGGAGAATGTTGCCTCCTGGGATTGATTTTTGCCACACTTCCCAGGAAGTGGTCATCACAGGGGGAAGGACCCTGCACCTGATTGGAGAACCAGGACCCCCCTGCATTTCACCCAGGAGCAAGGATAAAACTGGCAGACCTGCACCCACACCTCAGATCCCCATCAGATTCCAACAAGGAAGAACCAAAGGAGAAGAAGGACTGCCCTGCTGGACCCCTGGCCTGCACCTAGAACCTGCACTCAGAAGGACTGCACCAGCTGCACACTTGGGCTTCACCACAAGAAGGACTTTGCCTGGCTTCAACTGGTTCAAGGAGGGAGTCCCTGTTTGCTACAGGTGACAAATTGCTATCCAGAGTCCCCTGCACCAACTCCTGAAGAAATCAACCAGCTGGCCACTGCCCAGTTGCCAAAAAGGAGTTTGCGCCAGGTGCATTCTGGGAGTTGTAGTCTGCACCCCCAAGGACCATCTCAGAACTTCTGGACCCTTGGGGTGAGCTGTGGACCTCAAAAGAACCTTAAAAGGACATCTGGGAGAAGCCCCAGAAGTTTGGAGAAGTTTGGAGAACTTTTGTAAAAAAGCTCCATAGAGGGACCGACCTGCCGCGGCAACTCTAGCCGGCTTGCCTCAACCGCATCCCGGCCTGATTTGCTGGTTCGTCCCGGTAAAGAAAATCTCCAAAAGAGAGACTAAGTCCAAAGGTAAAAAGTTGACCGGGACCTCCCAGCCAGCGTATCCGAGGAGGGCTCCAGGGACGTCGGATCAAGATCCAGGTTTACCCCGGTCGAAGGATTTTTACCTCGAAAAAACGACTAAGTCCGAAGGTAAAAATCTCCACCGATGATTCCTGCATCGCGTATCCAGAGAATGGCTCCAGGAGGTCGGATTGGACTGGCAGGTTCGTCTCTCTGAAGAAAATCTTCGAAAAAGAGACTAAGTGTGAAGGTAAACTTTTAACCGAGGCCTCCTCCGGCCTGTAGCCGAGCAGGGCTCCATCGCGGTTGGCCTTAGACTTTGACTTTGCCCCGGTCAAGGTGCAACCAGATGACCCGATTGGCGCTTTTTTGTTTCTAGGTGCTAAAAAACAATAATTCTTTAAAAATTCATATCTCCGGTTCCCCTTATCTGATTTTATTCGTTTTTGTGTCATTTTAAAGATAAAAATATAATCTATTTTTATAAATTGGTTTTGGATTTTTAAACTGTTTCCTGTGTTTTATTTAATTACTGTTTTGTGATATGTGAATGCTTTACACTCTGTCTCCTAAGTTAAGCCTTGACGCTCATTGCCAAGCTACCAAGGGTTGAGCTTGGTTTAATTTACTGATACCTAACTGGACCTTAGTGGAGGTTAGTGGCCTATTGCTAAGTGTAAGTACCTACCTGCCCTTACCAATAACCCATTTTCCAACAATAACAAACTACTTACTGGCATTGATGCAGATATAGGCATAATTGTATATGGGCAAACAAGCATGCATGCACCATACTCACTAGCACACCCATGCACTCACATACAACTTGTCTGAAGCAACGCATTCAGATAAAAACTGACAAGGCTACAGATATGCATGCACATAACTCACAAGTAGAAGGGTAATACATTGTCTGTGTTGGTTGATGATTAAAAGATGCATAAGTGTGAGTGGATATATGGATGATTGATGAATGGATGAGTGTTGAATAATCAGTGACTGCAAAGGTAGATAGTACAGGGCATCCTTGGATGGGATGGTGAGTGTCTAAATTGATGGAGGGCTGTGTATGCTTCTGTGAGTGGGTGAATAAGCAGTTAGTGAGATGAAAGAATAAGTGTGGGTTGAATGATGTCAGAAATGGGGTCTCTAGTTGGCAGTCAGTTTACACCCTGTCCAAGTAGTGATCCTCACTCTAGTCAGGGTAAGGGATTCACACACCTAAGATAACCCCTGCTCACCCCCTGGGTAGCTTGGCTCAAGGAGGCAGGCTTTTCTTAGAGGCAATATGTAAAGTTTTTGTACACGCACACACACACAGTATCACAGTGAAAACACCATAGAAACACTGAACACAGTTTTGTAAAATGGCCAATATTTATCTGAGTTAAACAAGATCAAAACTACAAAAGTCCAGTATCACGTTTTAAATTTTAAAAGCGTCTTAATCCTGTTGTATCCTTATAATACACAGTGCCTTGGATGGCTCAAAAACAAAGATGATTGGGGCGCATAAGAGGTGATGTGTCAGAAAAGCAAGCAATGTGTTGATTCTTTTCCCACCAGGCAGGCGATACGTCGATTCTTTTCCTGCTGGGTTGCCAATGCGTCTATTCTTTTCCTCGCAGCAGAGGCGATGCGTGGAATCCTTACTGCAGTGCAGCATTGATGATGAAAATGATGCCCAATGGTGATGCGTGGAAAATCTGGACGCACTACAAAGATGAATCTGTGCTGATGCAGGAGATGCGTTGAATCTGCAGACGCAAGACAGGTGCTGCGTCAATTTTCCAATCGCAGTAGAGGCTCTGCGTCGGTTTTATTGCCACAATGGCTCGGTGCATGGAAGAGCCCAGGAACAGGATTGGGCACCACTTGGCAAGTCAGTACTCACAGCAAAAGAGCCCAGACACTGGCAGGTGAAGTCTTCGATGTCCCTGAGGCTTCTTAACAGGAGTCAAGCTAATTTCAAGTCCTTGGATAACCTTGGAAAGCAGGATAAAGAAAGCAGAGTCCAGTCCTTGCACTCCCAGGGCAGAGGCAGCAAGCACCAGGCCAGCACAGCAAAGCAACAGACAGAGTTCCTCCTACATCACCCAGCTCTTCTCCCTGGCAGAATGTCTTCAGTCCAGACGTGTTCTGAGGTTGTGGTTTCAGAGGCAAAATACTTATACTAATTTCTGCCTATGAAGTAGGCAAACTTCAAAGGAAAGTCTTTGTAGTGCACAAGACCCTACCTCTGCCTGTCCTGGTACCAGACACACTCCAGGTTGTAGGAGACTGCTTTCTGTAAGAAAAGGCACAGCCCTATTCAGGTGCAAGTGTCTGCTCCTCCCACCACTCTAGCCCAGGAAGACCCATCAGGAAATGCAGGACACACCTCAGCTCCCTTAGTGTGACTGTCTAGAGTAAAATCACAAACAGCCCAACTGTCATCCTGGCCCAGGCCTGTATTCCACAGCCAGGCAGAGGCACAGAAGGGTTAAGCAAGAAAATGCCCACTTTCTAAAAGTGGCATTTTCAAACTTACAATTGAAAAAAAACAACTTCACCAAAAGATCACTTTTTAACTCCAAGTCTCTACCTGCTCCCAATGGGAAATTACACTTAAAACTTAAAAGATATTTCAAGACAATCCCCATGTGAACTTGTGGGAGAGCCAGGCCTTGCAATAGTGAAACCACATTCAGCTGTATTTCACTATTAGGACATGTAATAAACACAAGTACATGTCCTACCATTTTAAATGCACTGCACTCTACCTATGGGGCTGCCTTGGGCCTACCTTAAAGGTGACTTATATGTGGTAAAAGGGAGGGATGTGATAAAATGGACTTGCCAGTCCGATAATCGCAGTTTAAAACTGCCCACACAGACATTGCAGTGGCAGGTCTCAGACATGTTTACAGGGCTAATAATGTGGGTGGCACAATCAGTGCTGCAGGTCCACTAGTGGCATTTGATTTACTGGGCCTGGGGACACATAGGGGGTCATTCCAACCCTGGCGGTCGGTGTTAAAGCGGCAGCCAACCCGCCAACAGGCAGGCGGTGTAAAAAATGGAATTCTGACCCTGGCGGAAACCACCAACAGAGACCACCACTTTAACACTCCGACTGCCACGGCAGGACAAACAAACAGCGCGGCGGTCACGCCAACAGACAGGCGGGAGACAATGTACCGCCCACCCTATCACAACCCACCAATCTGCCACCTTTTCCGGGGCGGTAGCCCCGCCGATAAAAACACGGCGGAAACAGACATTATGAACGGAAAACGCTCACCTCTACACACTCCACGAGGAATCTGGACAGCATGGAACCCGAACTACACATCCTACCAGCTATTGTCTTCCTGCTCCTCTACCAGGAGCACGAACGCCGGCGCAGAAGACACCGGTGAGTACTGCACCTACGACACAGGGGAGGCAAAAAATTACAGGCACACACATACGCGACACACCCACCCTCACCCTCACCCACAACTACATACACATCAATGCAGAGCAACAACTCAGAGTGACACCCCCTAAACCCCCCGGAAGAATGCAAAGACAAAATAAATTGTTCATGAATCTTGAAGTATATTGAACGGCTAAGTTAAAAAATATATCCAACATCCATAACTATATATACAAATGTAAATTGTCCTGTGCAAATTGGGTATCAGCCATTGTTCGTGGGCCAATGGGCCTAAACACATGGGCAAAGCCCACACACGATACCTGAATCCATTGGAGAGAACACTGCAGGGGCATCAGATATCAAAACTACAGGCACCTCAGGGGGAAGGGAAGGGGGGGCACCTCAGCCAGATGAGTCCACGACGCCAGATCCACGAGGGGCCTCCATGCCCACTGTTCAATCCTGGGGAGTGCAAAGCCACAGTCTCACAAGTCTCTACAGTGGGTGGATTGCCCACTGTGCCACCTTGGGGAGTGCAAAGCCACAGTCTCACAAGTCTCTACAGGGGGTGGATTGCCCACTGTGCCATCCTGGGGAGTACAAAGCCACAGTCAAACATGTGGATTACAGACTCCACTGGTTCTGGAGGAGGCATGGTGCCCAGAGTGCTTCGTGCAGCCCTGGCCGACACAGATCCTGCCCTGCCCCTTCTGCCAATGGGCCAGCGGTGCATGAGACTGCGGTGCCCTGTCCAGCGGTGCTTGACTAGAAGGGCCCAGCGGAGCGGTGCTTGACTTGAAGGGCCCAGCGGAGCGGTGCTTGACTTGAAGGGCCCAGCGGAGCGGTGCTTGACTTGAAGGGCCCAGCGGAGCGGCGCTTGACTTGAAGGGCCCAGCGGAGCGGTGCAGAGACGGCGGTGCCAAGCGGAGCGGTGCTTGACTTGAAGGGCCCAGCGGAGCGGTGCTTGACTTGAAGGGCCCTGTTCAGCGGTTCTTGAGACGGCGGTGCCCTGTTCAGTGGTGCTTGTCTTGAAGGGCCCTGTTCAGCGGTGCTTGACTTGAAGGGCCCTGTTCAGCGGTTCTTGAGACGGCGGTGCCCTGTTCAGCGGTGCTTGTCTTGAAGGGCCCTGTTCAGCGGTGCTTGACTTGAAGGGCCCAGCGGAGCGGTGCTTGACTTGAAGGGCCCTGTTCAGCGGTTCTTGAGACGGCGGTGCCCTGTTCAGCGGTGCTTGTCTTGAAGGGCCCTGTTCAGCGGTGCTTGACTTGAAGGGCCCTGTTCAGCGGTTCTTGAGACGGCGGTGCCCTGTTCAGCGGTGCTTGACATGTGTCTCCAGGGCACCATGGATCTCACTCGCCACCCGACATGTGGCTGCCGTGCCCTTCGTGCACATCCGTCTTTTCGCTTGCGGGGCCCTCCTGTGCTGCCGTCCCGGGCCCGTGGGTGTCCTCCTTCACCCCTGGAATGGGGCTGGTGGGGCCCTCCTGGGCAGCTCGCCTGCTGCCGGACTTGTCGGGCGTGCTGCCCTTGCCACCCTTCCCTGCTCCTCTGTGGCCCTTTCCTCCCTTTGTCGGTGTGCCAGGTGGCACCCCACTTCCTGACGGTGCCAGGGTAGTGCCCTTGGAGCCTGCTGTCTCTGGCCTCTCGCGCCGGGCACTGGTATTTTTGGTTTTCTTTCCAGGGGGTGGGCTGGCTGTATCTTTACTGCTTGCCGAAGTAGCTGGCCTTGAAGGTGTTGGAGTCCAAAATCCTTGGACTATTGTCCTTGTAGGTTCAGGTTTTGTGGTGGCTGAGGTGCTGGTTGGAGTCTTATGAGATGGAGGGGGTGGGTCAGGTGATGGAAAGAGGTTAATTTTGGACAGAAAAAACTTTTTAGGAGCAGTGGGAAGGGTAGGTGTAGTGGGTATGGGAGTGGAGGAAGAGGATGTGGTTGTAGGTGAGTCAAGTCTGGTGTCTTTGGGTGCAGGTGCTTGTGCTGGAGGCTGTCGTGAGGTGGATGGCTGTTGGGTGGGTGGCTGCTTGCGTTTGTGTGGTTTGGAAGAGGGGGTGACAGACACACTGGGAGAGGACACAGGGGACGTGTAAATGGTAGTGGGGGTGGTGACTGCACGTGTGCGGAGTGTTCTGGTGGGTGTGCTGGTGATGGACGTAGTGGCTGATGATGTTGTGCATGCAAGTGTGAGTGGAGATGTCACAAGGAGGGAGGAGGGAGACGAGGAGGAGGAGGGGGACACAGAGGAGGCCGTGACTGTTGGCATGTCTGCATGTGGCTGTTGCTTGGGTGAATGCTTGTGTGATGTGTGGTGCTTATGTCTGGATGAGCTTCCCTTGGGTGTTGAGGTGTGTGCGGGCTGGTCTGTAGGTGTGTCTGGGATAGGCAGGGGTACAGGGGAGTGGGACTGGGTTGAGAAAGTTGGAGGAGGGAGGCAGGAGACAGGGACAATGGCTGCCGTCAGTGCTGAGGCCAGAGCGTTGAACGATCGCTGATGGGCAGCCTGACCCGAATGAATGCCCTCCAGGTATGCATTACTCCGGTGCACCTCCCTTTCTACACCCTGGATGGCATTCAAAAGGGTAGACTGCCCAACAATGAGCGTCCGCAGGAGGTCAATGACCTCCTCACTGAGGGCAGCAGGGGTAACTGGGGCAGGGCCTGAGGTGCCTGGGGGCGAAGGAGATGCCCACCTTCGTGGGTGAGCGGGCACGGGGTGAAGGCTGAGGGGCTGCTGGGAGGGCGGAGCTGGTGCGCTAGGTGGCGGCTGTACCTGTTGTTGCGGTGGGCACGGATGTTGCCGCCACCACAAGGGAGCTCCCTTCCAAGGACGTGTCTGTGTCGCTGGTGTCACCACGTGTCCCCGCTGTGGAGCTCTCCTCGCCCTCCGTCTCACTGGTGAACTCCGAGTCGGTTGCATGGCCCTCCATGGCCATGTGAGATGCAGCTCCCTCGTGCTCCGATGCCACTTCTCCTCCGCCTGATGATGCTAATGCACACATGAACAGGAAGACCA
This sequence comes from Pleurodeles waltl, assembly GCF_031143425.1. Classification (NCBI taxonomy): domain Eukaryota; kingdom Metazoa; phylum Chordata; class Amphibia; order Caudata; family Salamandridae; genus Pleurodeles; species Pleurodeles waltl. The sequence goes on along the minus strand of NC_090446.1, from coordinate 202,616,213 downwards.
CCAAAAAAAGGGGGGGGGAGAAATAAAGACATGTTGAGTGCATGCATTGGCGACACAGTTGGCGGAGAGGACAGACACAGAAGCCCCCTGCACTACGCCGCGCACTTGGGGTACACTACTCAATCCGTGGGACATGGCCTACAAGCCTATGGACAACAAATCCACACATAGGTGACGCAGGGCCATGATTAGCTGTACTAGACAACCTACAGAGGTGGGGGGCGGGGGCACAGGGCCATGCCTAACTGAGGGGCCTAGCCTACGGAAATCGCCCTGGCCTAGGGTTAGCCACAACCCTCCTCCCCACCCAGACACCTCCACTGCGCGCAAAGTCAGCAGAATGTGTTTGTACTCACCCCCTTGTGTCTGCTGTGATGTCCTCACGCGCCCATCCAAATCGGGGTAGGCCACCGCCAGGATCCGGGACATCAGGGGGGGTCAATTGACGAGTGCCACCCCTCCTACGTTGGGAGGCCATCCCCAGCAGAGCCTCCGCGGTCTTCCTGCTCCCGCGGCGGATGTCCTCCCACCTCTTGCGGCAGTGGGTACCCCGTCTGTTGTGGACCCCCAGGGTCCGGACGTCCTTGGCGATGGCACGCCAAATGTCGATTTTCTGATGGGCGCTGACCTATGTGACATGTACAGGGGGAGAAAAATAAACAATCATTTTCTGCATGCTCGATGTGAGTGGCCCCCCATCCCCACCCTTGCCATGTGGCACATGCTCTCATCTGTCGTTTGATGCATGCCTCATTCGCTCCCCTCCCCACCATCGTTCATTCACCCCACTCAACCCAGGCATTGGCCACAAAGCATGCTCCCAGTGTACTTACCTGTTGGTCTGGAGGACCGTAGAGTAGCGCATACTGGGGGAGGACCCCATCCACGAGTTTCTCCAATTCTTCAGAAGTGACGGCAGGGGCCCTTTCCCCAGTCGCAGCAGCTATTGTCTCTTCCAGACCGAGGTCACAGCAGCACTTGCAGTATAGGTCCTCTCCTGTGGATGATCAGGTATCGAGTGATTAAGCAGTTAGAAAATGGCGGTCACGCCCGCGGCGGTGCGTACTGCAGCCGCCACCGCACATCGTCATTGGCTCCTGAGACCCATAGGGTTCAATGTTAACCAATGCGGCTTTGCGCCGCGGTCTTCGACCGCCTCCCGCCACGATGTGCCACGCCAGCACATTGACCTCACATCCCACTGTCGCACTTCACAGGTCAGGCAGCCGCCATTTCAAGGGCCCACATGGCTTAAAATCTACTGCGTCACTCATACCTAGGCTTGCATCAACACTCATACAAGCCATTCAATGCATTGATAATCGTGTACTGTGCAAGCTGTGGGAACGTACCTGTGGGTAGATTGACTCTGTGCTCCATGTTGTCCTTCCTATGCACCGTCCGCTGGCACTTGCGAGGAGATGGAGGAATCTTCCCGTGTACAGACCGCTGGTGGACCTGTCGACAATGGAAGAAAGACATGTCATACTGACATACAGGCTTGACAGAGCCACTATACAGGAACTGTGTGCCCAACTGGAGCCAGACCTGATGTCACCCATCCGCCAACCCACAGGGATTCCCCCTCTAGTGCAGGTTCTGTCAGTACTCCATTTCTTGGCAAGTGGGTCATTCCAAACTACAGTGGCCATTTCATCAGGGATGTCACAGCCTATGTTTTCCAAGGTGTTGTCCAGAGTGTTGTCTGCCCTGTTGAAATACATGTGGAGCTACATTGTTTTCCCTGAGGTGGGCGATTTGGCTACGGTGAAGTGATTTCTATGCGCTTGGACATATTCCCAACATCATTGGTGCAATTGATGGGACACATGTTGCTTTGGTCCCCCCCAGCACAAGTAAACAGGTGTTCAGGAACAGAAAAAGTTATCATTCCATGAATGTCCAGGTGGTCTGTTTGGCTGACCAGTACATCTCCCATGTAAATGCCAAGTTCCCTGGGTCAGTGCATGACGCGTACATCATGCGAAATAGCAGCATCCCTTACCTGATGGAACTACTTCAGAGACACAGTGTGTGGCTAATTGGTGACTCTGGTTACCCCAATCTGTCCTGGCTACTGACCCCAGTGAGGAATCCCAGGACAAGGGCAGAGGAACTGTACAATGAGGCCCATGGGTGGACTAGGAGGGTGATTGAGCGGACCTTCGGCCTCCTGAAGGCCAGGTTTAGGTGCCTCCATATGACAGGTGGATCCCTAATGTACTCACCAAAGAAGGTGTGCCATATCATCGTGGCCTGCTGTATGCTTCACAACCTGGCTTTGCGCCGCCAGGTGCCTTTCCTGCAGGAGGATGGTCCAGATGGTGGTGTTGTGGCAGCTGTGGAACCTGCGGAGAGTGAAGAGGACGACACAGACAACAGGGACAGAGTAATACAGCAGTATTTTCAATAACATACAGGTAAGAATCAACACCGGAATTTACATTTACTTAAAGTCTCCTGCCTCTCTACTGTCTGAGTTTCTACCCAGTGTATGTTCACTGAATTGTGTCTTTCCCTTCCAATTTCAGAGATGTGGGCCCCACTCCGTGACCTCTGCTTTGTTTCCCCATGGACTACAGCTGTGTGACAGTGGTATGTTGTCATCACAATGTAACTGGACATTTTGGCACGGTTCTGTGTAATACATTTGTTCAAAAATACAGGCAGACTCCAGATTATTTTTGTGCAATAAGTGTGTTTATTAAAGTGTAAAATTTAGGGAAATGGTTGCAATTCGGTGATGGTGGAGGAATGTCCATGGCAGAGTCCAGATTTTCAGTCTCACAGGTGCATTGTCCATATGCCTGTGGAAGGTGGAGCAGGGGCAGTTTAAGGTTGGACAGGGTGACAATGTGGGACAGTGGGACGACAATCAGGGGGTATCCTTTCCTGGCGGGGGTCTTGGCATCCTACTCTGTCTTCTTCCTAGCTCTCAGGCACCGCTTGCGGGGTGGTTCTCCTTCTGCAGGGGGTGGGGTTCTAGTGGCCTGTTCTTGTGTCGGAGCCCCCTGTCCACTAGCGCTGGCGGAGGTGGTAGCCTGTTCTTGGTCCATGCTAGTGACAGGGGCCCTTTGTGGTGCCACATGGTCCCGCAATGTGCTGACAATCTGATTGAGAGCCAGTACGATGGTGCCCATTGCGGAACTGATGCTTCTGAGGTCTTCCCTGAACCCCATAAACTGTTCCTCCTGCAGTACCTGGAGCCCCTGGAACCTGGCCAGGACCGTCGCCATCGTCTCCTGGGAGCGGTGGTATGCTCCCATGATGGAGGAGAGGGCCTCGTGGAGAGTGGGTTCCCTGGGCCTGTCCCCCCCCTGTCGCACAGCAGCCCTCCCAGTTCTCCTGTTTCCCTGGGCCTCTGTCCCCTGGACCGTGTGCCCACTACCACTGCCCCCAGGTCCCTGTTGTTGTTGGGGTGGTGGGTTAACCTGGGTGCCCTGTAGTGGTGGACACACCGCTGATTGACGTGTCCTGGAGACAGAGGCATGGGCCTGCTGGGTGGGTGCTGTGCTGGTGTTCCCAGAGGGGGGTAGGTCTGCTGTGGCCTGTGGCTGTCTGAGGGGAACCGACTGTCCCGAGGTCCCCGATGGGCCGGGCTGGTCATCTGGGTCCAGGGAGACAGAGCTGCTGTCATCACTGTGGGCCTCTTCTGGGGGTGGAATGGACATTTATGGACCCTCCTGGGCGGTGTCGTGGCGTTCGGGTCCTGCAGGGGTATAAGAGTATGGTTATTGCTTCTGTGTGTGCCATAGCGTGCAATGGGTGGGTGCCCGTGTACCCCAGTGCTGGCATTCCCTTGTGGGGGCTGTTGTGATGGTGGTTTGGGGGGTGGGGTATGTGCAGTGGGCATGCTTAGGTGATGGGTGTCCATGGTTTGTGGTTGCATGCAGGGCTTGGTGTTGGGATGGGTGGGTTGTGATGGTGAGACATTAGCAAGGAGGATGTGGGATGGGGGTGGGGGGGAGGGCGGGGTATGATTTGGCATGCCGGTGGGTGGGGGGGGATGAAGTAGTTGAGATTCCTCTTACCAGAGTCCATTCCTCCGCCTACTCCTGCGAGGCCCTCAGGATGCAGGATCGCCAAGACCTGTTCCTCCCATGTTGTAAATTCTGGGGGTTGAGGTGGGGGTCCGCCGCCAGTCCGCTGCACCGCGATGTTGTGCCTTGATACCATGGAACGCACCTTCCCCCGTAGGTCGTTCCACTGCTTCCTGATGTCGTCCCGATTTCGTGGATGCTGTCCCACAGCGTTGACCCTGTCCACTATTCTTTGCCATAGCTCCATCTTCCTGGCAATGGTGGTGTGCTGCACCTGTGCCCCGAAGAGCTGGGGCTCTACCCGAACTATTTCCTCCACCATGACCCTGAGTTCAGCGTCTGAAAACCTGGGGTGTCTTTGGGGTGCCATGGGGCGGTGTGGATGAGGTGTGGGGTGGCGTTTGTGGTGATGAGTGTGGTGCGTGTGGTGGTGTGTGGTGTTTTGTGCGTGGGTGTTGTGTGGGTGATGGTGTTGTGTGCCTCTGTGTGGTGGGATTGTCTATTCTGTGCTCTCTCTCTGGCCTTCGTCAATAATTTTGGGTCGTAGGGGTTTGTGGGTGTGTGTTTTATATTGTGTTGGGTGTGTGGGAGTGGTGTTAGTATTTGTATCAGGTGTGTGTGTTTCAAAATGACCAATGTGGCAGTGTTTTGGAGCTGTGTGTGTATTTTGACCGCGGCGGTGTGTACCGCCAATGGAATACCGCGGTTGAAAGACCGCCGCATGGATTCGTGGGTCGGAATGGAATGGGCGTATTTCTGTTGGCGTGACGGTGGAGGTTTGGTCATCGCCAGTTTTTCGCTGCCCGTTGGTGTGGCGGACTTTTGTGGATGTCGGGTTTTTGGCGGTTTGCCTGTTGCGGGTCAGAATGACCGTGGCGGTTTCCCGCTGCAGCGGCGGTGTTATGGCGGTCTTCTGACCGGCGGTAAGCGCCTTTTACCGCCGAGGTCAGAATGACCACCATAGTGCCCATTACTAGGGGCTTACTAGTATACCAATTAGGCCAATCATGGATAAACCAATTACTAATACCGTTTTATACAGAGAGCAATTGCACTTTAGCACTGGTCAGCTGTGGTAAAACTGCCCAGAGTTCTAAAACCAGCAAAAAGAGATCAGGAAAAATAGGAAGAAGGCAGGAAAAGCTTGGGATAAGTCTGCAAAACGGGCCATTTCCAACAAATGATATCTCATGTATTTACTCATCTACGTACCCATTAACTCACTTATCTGTTCGTCTGTGCATTTATGCCCTCACCCATTCTTAAAAAAAAATATATATCTTTATTGAGTTTTACAACAGAAGCAGCAAAATTGCAGGGTGTCTTACATCACATTGGTTCAACATGCTATTGACATAGAAAATCATTCAGGCATTTGTTTGACAAGCAGATTCACTTAGCGTTTACGATTGCTTTTAAGTGTTGTGAACTTGAAACATTAAGTACGATTGGTCTGTTGTGGCATTGTCTTGCAGTGTAAATGGGGGGGATGAGAAGGTTTTGGTATAGTCTGGTGGGCGGGCGGGTTCCAATGTTGTGACATGTAGGTTAGTGGGGTGTATGTGATGCAGGGGGCCTATGGATATGTCAGTAAAGTGGGAAATCGTTAGGATGGGTGGGACCTAGTGGAGGCGAATGTGAACATGCTTAGTTCTGTTCAGAGTGGGATTCACCTTGTGTGTGTGGGGTTCACGGTTTCATGGAGGGAAGTCATAGTTTCCCACTGTCTTCAGAAAGTAAGTGTGAATGGCGGCCCATTAACGAGATATGGGTGGTTTGAGGAGCCAACAAATCTCCTCATACCGGAATGCGTCCTCTTCTGCTGAGCCTCACTTCTGTACTGCCCTGTTCCATGCTTCTTTTTGGGGGGGCAGGGGAGCTGCAGGGGGGTGTGTGTACACCCTTGGCTAGGAGGAGGGTAAGGTCTGTGAAGCAAGCTTGTATTTTCAGTTGCTTCTTACGTTTAGAGATTTCCAAGGAGTTGCTTCCCATGTGTGGATGTCTGGTAGATCAGTGAACATTTGCAGTGTGTCTCTAGGAAGTAGCGGTGGAGCTCTCCGGTGTCAAGTAGGCCCTATGTAAAATAAAGAACAGTATGTTTTTGTATGTTTTAGAAGCATGAGTTGTGGGAAATCTTTTTGGGAAACTCCAGCGCCTGTTCCCACTCCTTGTCATGTAGTTCCTTCCTGAATTCATATTCCAACAGCGCAGTGAGCAGTGACTTTCAGTTCTCCTATGGTTTTGTAAAGCCAAGTGATCAAGTGTCGGCCAGTGCCCATCGTTAGGATTATCTGTAGCACCTGGTGAGCCTCAGGTACCTGAAGGGTTCAACATGGGTGGTTAAATCTCCTGTGTAGCAGAAACTGCCTAGGAGGGAGATAATTTTCTTCAGCCAGTTGGTCGAATAAGAGAAGACGACCATTGGCAAAGAGGTCACCCGTCATGAGCACTGAATGATCAGTTCAGTCCCTCAACTGTTCTGCAGTATAATAACCTGAATTGTGAGGGAGGCCTATGAGTGTCAGTGTTGCAGCATACAGCTGGATCACTTGAGAAAGCCGGTGTACTCTAGCCATACAAGCCTTTGCTACCCTCGTCTGAAGGGGCCAGGGGATTGTGTGTCATGGTTTTGGCAGAAGCAGACGACAGATCTTGGAGATTGGGAGGCGTCCAGTGTTGGTACAAGTTCGTTTAGATAGTGTCCTGCAGTGCAGTGGGATAACCATTGTATTTGTACTGTGAGGAAGTATGCCTCAAATTGCTCCTGGGGTAGTGGCAGTTGGAGCTTAGCTAGGGCAATGGATCTGCTCTCCGTGCCCCATATGAATGTGCACAGTACAGTCTAAGTCCCTAAATAAGGAGCAGGTGGTATAATTGGGAGATTTGTGTAATAATATAAAAGGCTAAGCAGAATAATCATCATTGCTAAGGCAATCTTGCAAATGGGGTTCAGGGGGAGTAATTGCCAGAAATGTACTTGAGTGCGGATTCCAGCTAGGGCCTCGTCGAGGTTCCCCACAAACAGGTCCTGCTGGTTGTGATATAAATAGATATTCAAGTTGTAGGTCAACTATGTGTGCCATGCAAATAGAGGGTCTCCAAGATAAATATCTTCCGGCGGTTGGGTGGCATAGCAGGTATGTGGCTGAAATCGTCCAGTTAGCGCAGAGACCAGTAGCTAGCACCTACTTCACCAGGATGTCTCAAAGCGGTGCAAGATTGGTTGTTATGTCTTGTATTTATAAAAGTAAATCATCCAAGCAAAGGGGCACCGCATGCGTTCTACCTGCAAGTGGAATGCCCCACTCACAGCCCTGCCTTCGCAGCGAGTATCTCCAATGTGAGCGTAAATAGCAAGAGGGATAGTGGGCAGACATGCCACGTGTCCCGGCCGACCGGGAAGGGACCTTAGGTCTAAATGAGAGTAGTTTGGTGTAGACTATTAGTCATGTCAAAACTCCCATGCTGGCGAACACCGCAAATAGGCACTGCCATGAAAGGGTCTTGAACGCCTTTTCCAGATTAAGGATAAGGCAGGCTGACTGTGGAATGCACTCTTGGACTTGATCCTGCATATGAAAGAGGCATTGGATATTCTGTAACGTATTGTGCCCGGGTACTAACCCATTTTGATCCCCATGCACCAGATCTGGGAGAATCTGGGCACATCGATCCGCTAGAATTTAACCTAGAATTTAGTAATCAGCTACGACGATGACAATGGGTCGATATGAGGCCATGAGTAGGGGATCTCTTCCTGGCTTAGAAAGGGAGACCAGCAGGGATTCTCAGAGGGAATGAGAAAGCTTACCGTTGTGTACAGCCACGTTGTACATTTCAGCCAGGCACAGTGCTAGGAGTGTGGCAAAGGTGTTGTAGAATTGTAAGCGGTCCCAGTGTCTTGTTTCGGGCCAGTTCACAGATTTCCATTTCCCTTCGGAGGGTGTAATTTTTGCTTCTAGCGAGAGCCTAGTGAGGGCAAGAGCAAGCAGCATGTCTATCCCCACCAGGAATGTTGCGGCGAGATCTGATAATCTGCTGGATGGGGCTCCATAGGCAGATGAGTGATATTAATAGAAGGCTTGCAGAATGTCTGCCTGCGAGCGAACTGTGACACCTGTCATGTTGACCACTTCCGTAATAGGGCGGGTCTCAAACTCTCACCGGCAGAGCCAGGCTAGAAGCCTGCCGGAATTGTTGCCCTCATGATGTACTTTTGCTGAATGAGCTGTAAAGTTGTAATGTTGCAGGTCGTCTAGGAGAGCGGCACAGTTGGTTTGTGCATTTGCTAATTGAGTGGTCAGTGCAGGGTTGGTGTTTACAGCTTTAATCGGATTTGCCAGGGAGGTTTCAGCTGAGGGTATGTCCCTCTCTATTGTTCTGCAGAGCCCAGAAATCTGTTGGATACATTTTCCGCACATGACAACTTTAAAGGTGTTCCTTTCTAGTGTCTTGGAGGAGGCAGTGTTGTGATTCTAAGAGAAATTCTGACATATGTGGTCTCTCTGCTCTTCCCAGAACAATGGGATTTCCAGACAGTCATTCAGCAATTTCTACGTTGGAGTGTAAGGGGCAAGAGACATCCACCAAAGGTCCATAATGTGTGCATTGTGGTCAGATATTATACCTCCCAGGTAATCTGCATGCTGAAGCATGGAGTCGAGCGAGGCAGAGCAGAGCTCTCTATCGAGCCTCACTCATAGGTAATGTTGGATGGAATGAAATGAATAGAGTCAGGTTTCTGGGTTTCGAGAGCGCCACATATCTGTGACTGATGAGTTGAGAATCCAGCTCTGAAAGAGTTGCACCTGTGTGTACAGAGGAGAATGGGGAGCTAGAGGACTATACCTGTCCAGTAGTGTATCGAGCACACAGTGATAGTGGCACCATGGTCCTGTGGACGAACTCGGCAGAGAGGTTATCCTAGAAGGCTCCCTGATCTATGTTAGGTGCGTAAATGCTACCAAGAAAGAGTGGCCCACCATCTAAGCATTCCTCATAGAGAGTGCAGCAGCCTTCTCTGTCTGTGGTCATGTTTGTCTCTCTAAAGGGTACTCCAGGGTGTGCCTAGATCTTGGTTCCCCTCGCAAATGCTGAATATGTGGTAGCACAAAAGAGGCCCCTCCAACGCTTGCATAGGCATTCAAGTTCTCTCATCATATTGTGAGTTCTCTTGCAGAAGTACACTTTGGACCTGCTGTCCTTGATGTGAGAGTCAGGGTGAGAAAATGCATGTTGTGGTAGCCATTGTGGTAAAGAAGTGGGGGGGTGCAAATCGTGGGTGAACCGCCTTTTGGCCACAGTGTCTCACCACATTGCCCCTCTCCAATCTGGGGAGTCTTGAGGTGGCTGCCCAGGTCGAAGGTATAGAGGTACCCTAGGGGATATTCAGGGGTAACTGTACCAACTGGGGAGTCAAAATGTCCCAATACTGGGGGCCTACCACAACTGGTGGTACACCCAAAACTCAACAGATTCATTATCCCTTAATGTAGTGCCGGGGAGAGGCTGATCAGTAATGTGTAGCGCAGCAGCAATATTGTCCTTCATATGCAAATAATTGAGGGTGCCAGAATAGGTGGGGGGTGTATTTACACCCTCTCTGGGAGACAGGAGGGTTGTAATGTGTGTAGGATATAGGTTGGGAGAGTTTTGCGAGTGGAGTCGTGACAGTGGGGCTGTATGTGTTGCATTGCAGTGGCAGCTGAAGAGTATGCTACAGTGAATGACTGGTGGCTGTGGAGGTCGATGTGGATATGTGCAAGAGGGTGAAGCTTGCTGCCGTTGATGATATTATAACTGGGAGGGAGTCCTGTACCCGTTCAAGAGTCCCCAGTCCTGGAGGTGCTCCCCCCAAACCCTGCATGGCGGTAATGTGCTTGCAAGGAATGCCCAGCTCATACAATTTACCAGGGGATGATCACAGAAGGTTATCTGCCGTTTGTGGTGTCACCAGTGGAGGGTATTGTGATCCAGTTTGGGAGTCCTCTGACTGGGTGGCATCCTATTCGTAAGAGAAGATATGTGGCCTTTGTCATCGTTTGTGACTGTAGAGGCATGGCCTAGGTTTGATGCAGCTTGGATGCACCCTCCTAACAATCTACAATGATGTATTCTAGGTTGGAGAATCTGGTACAGGTAGTCCTTGATAGTGAACTTTTGCATGATTTACACCACCGCTTGTTCCATGGTCTGCTAGGGCCAGGCCTGGGCTGGCATGTTCAGTCGCTGGTTTGCCCAATGTTGCTCAGCCCAGGCCCAAGCTTCTTTGGGGTTAGTAAAGAAGACGACAGTATCAGCAAATATGATTTTTAATTGGGCAGGGAACAGCAGTGTGCTTTGGACCACCTGCTGGCAAGGTTGTCGCTTGAGTTCTACAAATGAGGAGACTTGACATTGCACAGTTCAGGTGTAGTCGGGAAGCAGCATTATGATTTTGACCTCCTCCTGCATAGGTCCTGCCTGATCGGACCACATGAAGTATAGCATTGCCGTCTTTGAAGTGTAGTAATTTCTTCAACATGGGGAGGGAAGGAGAGCCTGGCAGTGGACGTTTCACCTGGACACGACATGCCAGCTCCAGGCAGTAGAAGCAATGAGATGGGAGGTCAGAGTGAAGGTCTTAAACCAAGTCTCTAAGTAAGTGCTTAGAACTGTGCCCTCAGTTTCCTCTGGGAGCCTAAGAATACGGATATTGCTCCTGCAGGAGGACCCTTCTAAGTCCTCTGCTCTGTCTACCGGACTTGCAGCTCGTCCCTGTAGATCCTGGATCGCTCATTGATTATCCATTGTGAGGGGGTGTAAAGTGAACAGTCTTCTTGCCATCTGAGACAATGTCTGCAAGCTTACAGTGATCGTCTTCTAGAAAGCTGATATCCGCATCCAAGGAGTTGAATCTGGTCTCGATGGAGACTGTGGAGTGCTCTATCTCTGCCAACACCTTGTCCAATTTGCTTGACATTGATAGAGTTGGTGTGCTAGCCAGCTGTGGAGTGTCCTGGATCAGGGAAGGCCTGTGGAGGCTGGTGGTGGGGCCGCAGTTGCAGATCTCAGCCTGCCCACGTCTGAGGGGCTCTTCTCTCTACGTATATTGTCTACAGCTGGGCGTTTCACAGCGTTCCCAGGTCAGAGCTCTGCTGCTTTCGTCTTCAGCCACTTGAACTGGTGCATCGTATTATATTGACGGGGAGAAGGGAGGAAAAGGGAGCCCCAGTGTTGTGCAGCAGAAGTGTACCAGTCCTGGCCTGGCCTCTAGTGGCTAGCCACACATCTGGTATGGATGGCAGTGCTGTTGTTAGCAGGGGGGCAAGACGGGTTGACACTATCCATGCTGACAGGTTAAGGGTCCATGGGCTTCGGCAGTGTTCAATTATGATGGGCTGAGGGCCATCTTGGCCTTTCCCATGGCCGTCTCGCTAAATACATGTTCTCACACCCTCTTCAGAATGCTGTTTAAAGGTGCCATGATCGTGAGCCAATCCCCTGTGCTTGCATTCGATGGTGGGTTTCTGGGCTCTGAATGTCCAGCAAATCTGCGTCAAAGACAGGGTGAGGATCAACCCTAAACGCTGGGGTTTCGCTCCTCCTCAGTGCTGCCCTCTGCCTTGTGTTGTGCGTGTGTTTCGATAGTAGTGAGACTGACCGTTGCCCTGTCCTTCTAGGGGTTGATGACAGTGGGTTGGTCCTGGCCCCCCAGCTCTGAGATTGCAGCTTGCTCCACCCGTCCTAATGGATATTGCTCCTGTCCCTCATCTGCTGTGTTGGTAAGTGCCCAGGGTAAGGCATGGTGCGAGTTGGCTGAGAGAGTGAGCGCCTCTGTCGTGGCACCAATTCTCTGTCTGTATTGAGTGAGGTGGTGTAGTGGGGTCCACCCAGCCTGTGTTTCTGGCTGTGGGCTCTATCAGGAGCCTTGCTGTGTGGAGTTGTTTGGTCTGCTCAGTGGGAGCCCCCTGGGGAGGTGGGCTCGCCACAGTCAGGTGGCTGCAAGGGTGGAGGGGGTAAGTGTCCAGGTCATTGAGCCCCACCTCTGGTTTGCCCTCTGTCCCTCTGCCCTCAGCCCTCACACCTCAATTATGGTGTCAGTTCTGGGTGGCTGCAAGGGTGAAGTGGGGAAGGATTCAGGTCGCTGAGGCCCCCCTCCAGTTTGCCCTCTGTCCCTCTGCCCTCATGCCTCAATTATGCCATCAGTTTTAGGTGGCGAGATAGCCCCCACCTGTCATCCGGTGCTTAGGACCTGCGGTGCCACCCCTCACCTGGTGTCATCTCGGAGGATAGGTGTTACTCTGACTCTGTGGCTAAGGTACGCCACTAGTCAGCCCACCCGGGAATCAACACCACCAGGTCTGGTCACCACAGGCTTCAGTTTGCTCTTGTGCAACTTGATGATTGTGCTGGGGCAGGAGGGTCAGCTCTGGTGCCCAGTCCTCTGGCATCAATGCAGGGGTGGCAGGTCGATATCTCCGCCATCTCGCCATGGTCTGCTGAAATGAGCCTCCAGCATGCTGCCAGCTATCGTGAGGTCCACAGGCCTCCATCACTGGATATAATCTAGGGTGGACTCCAGGGCTGGTGAATGGGCAGTGGGCTACAAGGAATCACCCATGTTTGTTAGCAGTGCCCCGTCTTACTGCCAGCCGGAATGGGGGATGATAGTCGGCAGGCCGGCCAGAGCACTAGGGAAGCACCTCTCCCATCACGGTTGGCAAAGCCACGGCCCATTTTTTACCTAGCCCATTCACCCATCATGTACTCACTCCACCATTGATACTTTTTTACATTCAGCCTTTCACTCACTAACAAAATTACCTACTCTTAGGACCTGAATTAGAATTTGACAGACGGGTTACTTCATCACAAACATGACGGATATCCCATTCGTTGTATTATGATGTCCATAGGATAAAATGGAATCATTATACAGCCGATGGGATATCTGTCACATTTGTAACACATTAACCTCATCTGACAAACTCTAAATCAGACCCTTAGCCTCAAATTAATCGAAGAAGGACTTTAACTTATGAAACTGGCTTTTCTTGAACACAAACTGTCCTCTTAAGTAAAGTCCACACTGGCAGCAACACTTGACATTAAAGACCTTCTGCCCACAACACAAGAGCAAGACTTCAAAGTAGGGGTGGGTGCGAAATTTGTATAATTTGCTTTTGCATAGTTAGTGATGTGCTTTAGAACATACTATGTCAAATTTTGATACTAGGACACACTTTGCTAAAAAAACAAAAAACCCTGCAAATAGCCACTTGTGTTCTGCACATTTACATAACTTTCAGAATTTCATGTAATGCGAAATTCTGAAATTACATAAATAATGACAGCATAATTTTATTTTCATCCTTGTCTTCTCCAAAGACAGGTATTAGTATCCAAGGGGTTATATGCATCTGTTAGCAAAGCCAAAAAAGCATAATTTGTGCATTACTGAGCATTTTATATGTTACAAATGTTCCTTGGAGCCATATTGTCCCTAAGTTCATGGGATGCTTTCAGCAGTATTCAGAGTTTAGACACACTTAAGAGCGTGCTGCTGCTTCCTCTGATTATGCCTTCACTTCATCTCATTTATTTTGGACTTTCCATTAGTTCAGATTCAGTGATATTGGATAGTTACCATCTGATCCAACCTTAGTGTAAATAAATATATTCCCAGACATTTTTGACCGGTGGTTCCATTGGCTGCAGCTCCCCGTTTTTTTTTTTTTGGCAGGTGGGGAATGTAAACCTGGCCTCTGGAGTACTTCAGTTCTTCTCCCTGAAAATAATTGGGATGAAGCCAATTAAGGTATTCAAATCATAGATGTAAACCTATCCTATTGATTGCAAAACCCCATGCAGTGTCTGATTGAAGGAACAGGTGGTTCTTGGAGAAGTGAACTGTTACTGCAGTGTGTTGTAGTGCTCTTTAAAGAAGTGTGCCTTTAGCTCATTCTTGAGCATGGTTTGTGAGGCCCTGATTGATACAGAAATGTTTTTTCAGATCCAGAGTGCATTGATAGAAAAGGTCTGCCATTTAGTATTTTTTCTTTTTTGCACATTTTTGACTCCAGTCTGATGGTACAAGGTTGTCATTGATTCCTTGTCAGTGTGGTCCTCGCGACTGAGCTTGGTGTCCAGGATGAATCCAAGTAACTGTAGCAGTGACCTCTCCCTGTGGTGTAGCTCATAGAACCCCAAGGGTATTGCTTCCTCAAGCACCTTGTCTTTGATATTGTACTCAGCAGTATGAGCTTTCTACCACCAGTGCCCTGTCAGTACTATCACCATAGCGCTGTGAACACCTGCCCTGCCCCCAGTGTTGTTGGACCCTGGCAGCCTTATCTTCCTTCTGTTAGTGGCCTGACGGGGTTGTAGGAAACCACCAGAACTGGCTTCAGCTGAATATCTACCCTGGCCCGGCCATGATTAACCCATGGAACTAGTGACACTAAATAGAGCACCCCAGCCTGCCTCTATTCCTCCCTAATGTAGTTCCTAAAAGACAAAAACCACTGAATACAGGACAACTGAGTGGAAATGGAAATTGAATGAAGAACGTGTATTGACCACTCGGTTTGTCAGGTTGAAGAGCTGTAATCTGAGCACTGCCTCTCTGGGATCTCTTGTACCTTCTATTAAAACGACAAGTACATTTCAGGCAAATCACTTTACTTCACAGTCTCATTTTCCTTGGCCAGTGAACGTGCCATGAAGTAAGTTTGTTCAAGGGTTCACGGGCTACAAAAACACAACTCTTATTTGATTTAACAGAAATAGGTTTCACATACATTAGCGGGGCTGGCCATATATACAGGGGTCATGACAAACTGACAATTCATGCACACTGATGGCGTAATCAGGGTACGGGGGGACTCAACTCTGTTAATTGTTTTGATGTCTTTTTAATGAGATGCTAGTTCACTACACACATTTAACCCCTTGAATTCTGATTTTGGTTAAATAACTTTTATTCAAACAATTATGCATGAATCATGTCATGGGATAAAACATGTATGCAGATGCACAGAATATAAAATGCTACTATGATTGTTTGTGTAGAGCGAGGAGGCTTCACCTCATGAATCATGTCCTCACCTCACACCCAAGGATGGTATTAAATAGCATATTCAGTTCTGTCCATCGGGAAATGTACTACACCCACTAATACATAAAATATACTGTTTTATCTTTGAATTACCAGTTCTCTATGTAATGTAACCATTTTAGCCAGCAACAAGTTCCATTTGTTGTTATAAAAAAAACAAAAAAAAACGTTTTGTACATCAGTTTTCAGACCACATAACTCCTTTCAATCTAACATCTATAAAATGGAAATATTTGGCTCCAAAATCTAACATTCAAGAGAAGCTTTACATTTAGCATTGTGGACATGTCCCTCAGTTGTGAGACCTGAAGGAACATTGTATTTTCAGTTAATGCAAGATGTCCCAAAATAACGCTTGAATGCAGTTTGACTTTTTAGTTAGGCAACATTAGTTGATATGTCACTTCTGTTTCTATGAAAAGAAGAATCTGGCCCGGAGCTCTCTCAAATCTATTCTCCCTTGACAGGACTGCAATTTTTGCAGAGGTTCTTCGCACACTCCTGAGTAGTGTGTTTGAGAAAGGAGCTGAGTGACTGAGCAGCAGGTTAAAAGGACAGATTAAAAATAGGATGCAAAAGGAAAATGGTGCAAAAGGAAAGAAAGGGAAAGAGCATACAAAGAATAGGCTATAGTTTAGACTCAGTCGGTTTTTAACCAATGGCTACGATTTTATGCATCTTCTTCAGCCTTTTTGTGGAAAGCAATTTTTTATTTTTATATAGCCATGCATTCACTGAGCAAAATTTTAAAGCTGCACAATAGACAGTAGCAAAGCCAGTCTTGTGTGACAGCAGGCTTGGAGGAGTGCAGGATAAGCAGTGATAATGAAGCCAACATACAAAATAAATATTTTTAAACAATGAATCACTTTTTCAGCAGCTAGCTCCAGCTGAGTTGTATTTGCTGATGTTGCAAGGGCAGGTTCTGGGTTTGGCAGCAGTCGGCAAGATGCTAGCAAACAGGATGACCTCTGCCCCACCAACCTTTCCCTGGGAGGAGAGCATGGGGGCTATCTTCCCACAGACCTACACAAAAGCATGCACAGAGTTAATTTGCCAGGTTACAGATAAAAATGATTAATAGAAAATACCTATTTTGTTTATTTAAAGAGAAAGCTTAACCCACAAAAGGTCACAAGACATATAAACTTTGTTCTCTGCACTCCTGGCTGTTTTTGACGGTGCACCGGGGTGCCGCGATGCATAGATTGGAAATCTCTGATATATACGTATATATGTGTGTGTATATATATATATATATGTATATATATATATATATAAAAAGAACTACCCAGCATTCTCTCCTTTTTTTCATAATTTATGTGCCACTCTAATTCTGAAAGGGCTTTATTTTGACTTATACTGGGTGATCCCTTGTGTCTGTACAAAGCTAAACCTCTCTGAAAAGCTCTAATGAGAGCAAAACATGTGTCAGGAGTTGCTTTTACTCATTCCAGGTTGGCGTGGATGGTATTTTACCAGTCCAAAGCTGTAATACTGTGCCTGGAGTGGTAAATGGTTTTTCTCATTATACAGCTCGGCAAGGATGACACTATGTCAATCCTCTGCTTAAAGACTTTGTTGTACAAATGGCAAAATACTTTTTCCGTATCTAGCTCGGCGTGGATAGGACTGTGCTGATCCTATGCTTAAAAACTTTGCTAGATAGACATTTGAGTGGAGCAAATCTAGAGTCTCTTTGGTGTTGAAGGATGCTCCTTACTGGAGCTGCTCTCCACCTAAACTTGGGAACTACCCAGAGTTCTCTTCTTTTTTGCATAATTTATGCGTCACTCTAACCCTGAAACGGTTCTGTTTTGATTGATATATATATATATATATATATATATATACGTATTTCTTTAGAGGGAGAGTAGTTTTAGCGGATCAGGTGTGGGTGAAGTGTGGAGTTTAGAGTTGTGAGGGTTTTTTAGTGCTCGAGGATGGGTGGAGCTAATTGGTGGCGAGGGGTCTTTAGGGATCTGGGATGGTTCAGTATGGATGGAGTTTGGAGTGTTTAAGGTTCAGGGATGGGTGAGCATAATGGTTGAAAGGGTTTTTAGGATTAAGCATGGGAAGATTATAGGAGTCCTGATAGATTTTTAGGACTCATGGATGAATGGAGCTTGAGGTGGAAAGGATTTTTTATTTTGTGGTATAAGTGGATTTTAGGGAAAGTGAAGGGTTTTTATGGTTCGGGACAAGTGGGAGTTGAGAGGCATTTAGGTGTCAAGGATTGGTGGAGTGTTGGGTGGTCAGAGTCATTTAGGGCTCATGAATGGGTGGAGTTGAGGGTGGTATAAGATTCTTGGGTTCAGGGATGGGCGGATCAATGGGGTGGGATTAGATTTCAGGTATGGGTGGAGTATAGGCTGGTGAGGGTTTTTAAGGCTCAGAGATAAGTGGAGTTTAGGGATGATGAGAGGTTTTTAGAGTTCAGGGAACAGTGAGTTTAGGGGTGTGAAGAGTTTTTAGGTGCCGGGGATTAGAGAGGTTTAAGGGTGGTGAAGCGTTTTAGAGGTCAGGAATGGGTAGCATTTTACGGTTGGTGAAGCTTTGTAGGGATTAGTGATGGTTGGATTGTGAGTTTTTTTAGGGTTAAAAGGTAAATGGAGCCTAGAGATGGGAAGGGGTATTAGGCATCAAGGATCTGTTTTAAAAGTTTCTGAAGTATTTGTTGTTTAGTGTACCATATATGAATCTGATCTAATGACCCCCTGTGGAAAAACACAGATTTTACCCCTCCCCACTAAAAACAAATGAAATTCGAGAAAATGGCTTACAGATAGTTATCTATTTAGTTGGGTAGTTTTTGTTCTTGGAATTGTTCAATGCAGGTAGCAAGACTGATCTAGAAGGGTCAGAGTGCAGTGCATTTATGTTCACCTTTGAAATCACGGTGTGTTTCTCAACATTTGCCATTGTCCTTGTACAAGCTGTAAACCTTGCCCACAGATGTGCTGCAGGATATGTTTTACTCTTATTTACATAACTTGTGTTTGCAAAGCTATTTTCCAGGCTGCGACGTGGTGAACTTTGGATCTTGGTTTTTATTTGCCTTCCCTTTGATGCTGCTTTTCCTCTTCTTTGGGTGGCTCTGGATCTCCATCTTGTATGGCGCAGTCCGTATAAGGTAACTTAATCAATTTGCTCCTTTTTTGAGTGTTTACATGCGATAACAATGAATTGTTTTTGTTTCTACTAATACCACTCGGTCCAGTTCATTCAAGACAGACGTGTAAATACTGATTTTGTAACAGTCTTTTTAAATGCTCCTGATGCAAAATCCAGTCCGCAATTTATAAGAACGAATTAAAGAAAATAAATATTTACCAAGATATGTTGCACTCCTTCTCAATCGTTCACTTTCCTTTGCAGCCAGCCATTAAATGTTTTCTTCCGTATTCAATAAACAAACAGATCAAAGTCCAAATTCAGCTAAAATCTCGTGCTAAAATAGGAGCACCTGATTTGTTTCCTCCATTGAAGCCGCCCTTCTCCAATGGTGAGAACGTCATCTGTACAGAAAAAAGAAAGTACAACCGGAAATGATCATGCTATGGCCGCTTTAGACTTTGACTTTCAATGTCTGATCATCTGAGAAAGCCTTGGACATTGTTGTTACTTGTAGATCTCTATTTAGATTTATTCTGACATTGCAGCCCGTTTTACATTCACACGTGCTTTGGGATGAAAACACAGTCCTAGCAAAGTTGTTTTGGGCTTGAGTTGTATTGTCTGTGTTTCATGTTGTACACAGACCCCCATCACTAGTTTCTAGGGCAGCTACAACTTGATTTAGGAAATATGATTCGTTTTAGGGTACTGAGTAGTTGTCACCCTCATACACATACATGCCAATTTACCAAAATGCCAAGGGTACCCATCCTTTGCCCCAATGCCATCATAGGAAGTGACATCATATGAGTTATGACACTTCAGTCTAGCAGGAAGTGATACCACATGACCATGAAAACATCACAATAATAGATACTTGAAGTTAGTAGTACATAATGAGCTAATTATACAATAACTACTAACACAGATCAATGTTTATTATGTATATATACACACCACGTATTTTAAACAAAGTGCTCACAAGATAGGAAGATTAAACATTTCCCTTTTTACTGCGTAAAATGTGTTTCCTCACAGAGGAAACACTAGGAATCTAAAATGTTGAAATCATTAACCATCATGATCTATTGGTTCCACTACTGTATACCCCAAGAATAAAATATACTGGTTAATAATAGGAAGACACCGAAAATCAATAGTGATTACATCCACCTGTATTAATTCAGGTAGACCATTTTTACATGTGAGCTATGCTGTTAATGTATTCCTTGTCATAGATAATTCATTGCCGTTATGATCACCCGTAAGGCAAAGTTTTTTATTCAGCTGCAGAAAGTAAATTGTGTTAATCAGGACCCTGTTTACTTTCTGGTCTTGGCATTACCTTCAAGCCTGTCTGAAAGGCAGGGCTGGAGATTGCAAGGGGCATGGCACGGGCCACAGATACAACTCCTGTATGATTTTCATACCCATACATTACAGAGCTATTCACATTGCTCATTCCAACACTCTGTTCAGCAGGATTGGCAGTGTTGGAGATCAAACCACGTTTATAATTGAATTAGACAGTAATTTGGCCTTAATCATTAGACCATGGCTTCGAAATATCCTGACACCCTGCAACACATGGTTGCTCCATGACAGTGGCTTTAGTCCACTTCCGTTTTCCTGTTATTTTATTTGAGTTTGTAACTGATAGGGACACGTGAAGCGTCTTGTTTTCATATTTCTCTTTGGTGGCAGTTTTTAGATTGTTTACATTTCTTTATTCATTCCAGGGAAAACTAATAATGAGGCTTAGCCCCAGGTCTTTTGTTTTACTTCTTCACTTACATCCACATAAGTTAATCACAGCTGAGCAAAGCAAACCTTTGTTATAATTATCAAAAAGACAGTCATAAAATGTTTTATTTTCCATGCTCTATGTCGTTTCGTGATCACATAAATATATATGTTTGTTTTACACTGTCCATATTCAAATATTTAGTAGTATTTCAGCTTTACATTTTTAAAATTGAACCATACTTATAGATTGGTATTTTTTTCATTTTTGATAACTTGTTAGATGTTCTAGAAAAAAGAAATCTGAACTAAGATCTGAAGCAGAAAACAAAGCATTGGCTATTATACAAGAAGATTATCGGAAACTTGGACCAATCAAGTAAGTTAACTACAAATGTTCCTTAAGAATTAAGCAGGGTTAGGTGACCGCAAATCTCAACTTTTAAATTGTTCCTAAAGCCTGCTTTGGATTAATAGCAAGCTTTGCAACAGTGCATCACTGTAAATATATATTGTTTTAAATGTTTGTAGTACCACTTGGTGAAAGATTAAAGTTTTGCTACGCTATGTGACAGTAGTTTGCCAGTACTTGAGAACTGTCCCAAATAAAGAAAGGTCTAAGGTTTAAAGCTCTTTTAAGATTATATATTCAGAAATGTAGGTGCACAAGAGTATAATAAACCACTTACTGTGCAAAACATCACTAGATGTTATTCTGTGAAGCATGACACTGTAATAAGTCAAACATTGTTTACTGTAAGGCGGCATAACTTATCCACTTGTGCCAAGACCATGTGGTGCACTGGAGCCTCGGACTGGGTTCGACTGCAGGTTTTCTTCCAAAGTAAAACATGAAAGGAGAGTGAAGCAACCTTTACTTATCCAGCACTGTAGGCCCCTTTGGGTTAGAGGCTCACTCAAATTACAGGATGGTACTTTGCATTTCATATTAATTCAGATAACAAAGTTACTGTTATCGAGAAAAAAGGAAAAACGCACACACAATCCATTACTTGCATGTTTCAAGATCATTTGAACCAACAAAAGAAATTTAAGATAAAGGCAATGCCTTAATTCCTTTTTGTTAAACTGTAATATTCAAATTCATGTTCATTTTTCATGAGGTTTAGGGTGGAAAAGGGAATGAGTACCATTATAGGCAATGAGTGTTCTGTGAAGGTACTAACTGTTGCGTAGCTTAAGTGTTGAATTTGCAAAATGTGACCCACTAGGAGAGTAAGTGTTATTGAGAGGTTTTAACGAGCCATATGGATCACCCATCTAATACTTACCTGAGGCCCTAAAATAAAAGCTTATTATTGGTGCAACATTCATATAACATAAAAATCTAAACATTCTAGCTATGAAATGTCTCTGGTAATACTGTCCCATATGACTCTCAGTGGCGGCCGGCTATTTTAGGAGGGAGGGGGGCGGGCGGGAAACACACTCACACTCATTCATTCACACATGCACACACATCCATTCACAACACTCATCAACATTCAAACATACACACATGCACCAAATATTCATTTAAAACACACACACAGCCTTAGGTCAGCCAGAGAAGGAAGGCAGCAGTCTCAACTTCGTCACAGAGTGGGATTGGGTCAGTGAGACTGCTGATCCCACCCCACTCTGTGACGAGGTGTCACTGATTGACACTCGCCTTAGGCGCGTCAGGGCTTAAACATGAAGCGCCCACGTCAGAGTCAATGGCTGACGCTTCCCTTGTCACAGAGGGGGAGGGCCTTGAGGCACCTTTGCTGGGCTGAAGAGGTCACACCCATAGGAGCTGTGACCTCTTCAGCCCAGAAAAGTTCAGCTCTGGGAGCCAGGAATCTGTGCAAATCGTGCATGTCTCGCTCCTGGCTGCCTGGGCTGAACATGAAGAGTGAATGTCTGTCAGGTTGACCTTTGCTCAGCCTGACAGGCACTCTTCATGAGGGGCAAAAGGTGGGGGGGCGTGGCCCCTCCACCCTAAAGGACGGGATGCCTGATGAATCTTATGTTATTGTGCGACCTACACGTTTGAAAAAGCTAGAAGGTCCATAGCACTTCCACTTTAATATGCACGTCATCCATCTAAAATCTTTCTTTGTGTTGCACAGTGATTAGTTCTTGCTAGTAGTTACTTTCATTACAGTTAGTAGCAGGACGTAAAGATTTGAATCTGTTAGATTTTAAAGATTATACTATGTATTTCCAATATTATTTACCATGTAATTCAATTTAAACTTGTATATTGTGGCAATGGCCTATATTGCAGGTCAATACATTCTGGTATTTATCAATCAATCTGTCAATACGTTAGCAGGCTGATAAAGTACTACATTACCAAAAGCATAACATATACATGCTGAAGTTCCATCAACACTGATTAAAACAGTGTTTTAAGTATATCTTACGATCAATGATTCATGGAGTAAAGATTTCAAAGTTGAGAAAGTTATGGCTTAGAAGGGTCGTGCATTGGTGTTCTTTCTTACAGTAACTTGAGGACTTGCCAGTTTTTTTCTCTGCAAATCTGAAAGTTCTGTGTTGAATGCAAGGGATACATTGGTTTGTTGCCCGGGATTGCCTTGTATGTCAATGCCAAGGTTCTTTTTATACAAGGCTCCACAGGGAGCAATGCAGTTCTTAGAACACATGCAGAACTTCTAGGAATGTGTTACACTGCTGTGGTAGCAGAGGTTGGGATGAAGTAGAAGGGTTTTAATATAAGACCTTGATACTATTTCTCAGTTCCCTTATGATTAGTGGTACCTTGTTTTCCCTAAAACTTTAAGGTGGAAGTTATATGTGTCAATAACATGGTTTACATGTTCATCCACATTCCCACTGGAGTCAAAATTACCCACCAGAGCTTCGCTGTTGTAACATACTGGAATTTCTATATTTCCTATCTTTCAATTGTCATATTCATTTCTTTTAGTCACATCTGTGCCATCAATCAAATATTCGGTTTAGACTACATTAATACTGGGCCACCTCTGCCACTCTTGCAAACCTTTGATAGGATTTTAAGTGGCTGTCATTAGCTTTGAATCTAATGTCTTAGTTCAAGCAAGAAATTGTGAAGATGTTTGACACATGCCGGAGTCCAAGAAGAGAGTGACATGATGTTTGGTGAACTCGATGATCAACAACCAAAGTCTGTGCCTCATGTCCAACCATCTTGCTCTCCTTCTACTAAGAAAGCATTTCAGCCGGCTACAAGCTAGATGTGATTTTGTCAGTTTTGCAGGCAAAGCGTTTTCCTTCATATACATATACACTATGCATGTCTCTGCTAAACACTGCTACAAAATACTGGGTTTAGTTTGTGGTGTTTCATCAAGCCTATTAAGACTTAAATTTAATATAGTATCACCTTCTTTTAGTTTGGGATCAAGTTTGTAGCACTTTCATCCCTGCTAAGTCTGCCAGGGCTTGGACTGCATAAGTTATTGATTTGGTCTGAACTTTCTGAGGAATCCTTGGCTCGACACTGAATGAACTGGGGATCAAAGTGTCATGATTTTCTGAGTTAACCTCTGTTTTAAAGAGATACTGAATTATAATCTCAAACTGTTCCTTTAAAGGATTCATAGTCCTTTGAAGCTCAGATTGCTCCACTTCAGAGGTTATGAACTGCCATTACCCATGTAATCTAATGGATATACCGGCTGTAGATTACATGGGCATTGGAAATATCATTTTAGGCTTTGAATTGCATATTTAGTAACTGAGCGTCGATATTTTATTTGGATTGTTTAAAAAAATGTAGATAGATTGCTGATTTGAAGTTCCAATAAGAAGTTATCATTTTTGTGTGACTTCAGGGTTTGTGTTGTTTTCTTTTAATTTGTATTAGTGTAATAGTAATAGTTGACAATTCGCCGTTATTAAACTACTACAAGAACTGCTCAAATAACCTGCCAACTTGTTAAATGAAAAAACACACTAAGCAAGTACAGTTATTCGTTTGCACTATTAATTAAAAAAATGTTTTCCTTTGTAAACGTTTATTTGCTGTTTGGTTTTATATTTTAGATTTGCAGAACAGGCGGTATTTGTATTTTTCTGTCTCTTTGCTATTCTTCTCTTTACACGAGATCCAAAGTTTATTCCTGGATGGGCAATTTTATTTAAACCTGGGTAAGATTTACCATTTTAATTAAATGTATTTGTTTAAGGAATGTTTTAGCGAACCTTTAGACCTGTGACAGTATATGTTTGCTGTTAAAAAAATAATATTAAATGTATTGCGTCTGGCGTTTTGGTTAGAGGGCGCACAGGCTTACTTATATTCGTTTTTATTAATTTTCATTATAATTAATGCAACTTATATTATTGTAAAGTAGAAAACTAAAGAGGTGTACAAGCATTTTGACACAAACTGTGTGGAGATTTCTGAATCATTTCACTACATAAAGATGATGATTTGAGATGTTTACATGACGGTTCTAATGGAAAAAGTGTAGGGTAATATTCTGCTTACATTTGACATTGTGCATACATTTTCTCCATACTTTATCCTAGAGAAGTCTCTGCTAGAGGTAAAACTTAGTTTGAGCTGATGGTTGGATGTGGGTCCCATTGGTACTCATGTTTTTTTTTAGGAACTGGCAGTTACATTTCCCTTAATATTATGATCCAGAACAAGATAGAGAAAAACACGAAAGGGGGAAAGGAAGAGAAGGATGGAAAACAGTGACAATGGGGGAAAGCAAGGAAGAAAAAGAATCTGCAAGAGGGGGGTAGATAGGAAGTGAGTGTCAGATTGTGGATTAAAGAGGCATTAGTTGGACTCATCACTATTCAGGCTCCTGACCGAAACCTTGCTTTTCGGCACTTATTGTTTTACGAATTAAACACTGCATCTAAGAACCTACATCACTGATTTTAAGTTTTGTCATGTGCTCTAGGTTTGCGTAATTATTTTCTCTATTTTTCACACAATCCTAGTTTTCTTCTATCACGTATTCATTTATTTTCTTTATGATCACTTTTCAGTTTTTTCGGTCAATTTCACATTCATTGTTCCTGCATTCTACTCATTGACACATAGATCACTACAGTGAACACACTGCTTAAGTCTGAATATGCCCATTGCATGCCTACAAGATGGTGTTCTAATAATACACTGCACCTTGATTTTTTTATGTTCCCATTCTACAACTACATTCTAATGGGATTCCTTACAGCTTCCTGATGCATTATGATTGCTATTTTCCTCACCAATCGTGTGCCTGCCTTGGCGCAAGGTTTGCAATGGCTTATTTTTGTCTTTCTACACCTTTTTATGATTTGCGCAGACTCCTGGCTGCCTGAGCTGAACTTTGCTGAGCTGAGGAGGTCATAGCTCCTGTGGGCGTGACCTCCTCGGATCAGCAAAGGTGCCTCAAGGCCCTCCCCTGGGTGACGAGGAAAGCGTAACCAATTGACACACTCCCTGGGCGCTTCAGGTTTAAGACCTGAAGTGCCCAGCGTGAGTGTCAATCAGTGACACTTCGTCACAGAGTGGGGTGGGGTCAGCAGTCTCACTGACCCCATCCCACTCTGTGCCGAGGCTGGTACTGCTGCCTTCCCTCATTGGCTGACCTTAGGTCAGCCAATGAGGGAAGGCAGCAGTCCCAACCCTCCTGGGACCTGGAAGCTGAAGGTAAGTGTGTGTGTGTGAGTGTGTGTATGTGTGTGATGTTTTAAATTGAATGTTTGGTGCGCGCGTGCATGTTTGAGTGTTATGAGTGTTGTTAATGGGTGTGCGTGCATGTGTGTGTGAAACAATGAGTGTGTGCAATCTTTTAAAATGAATGTTTGGTGCATGCGTGCATGTTTGAACGGTATGAGTGTTGTTAATGGATGTGCGTGCATGTCTGTGTGTGAAAGAATGAGTGAGTGTGTGTGTATGTATCCCACCCGCCCCCTCCCTCCTAAAGCTGCCGGCCGCCACTGCTTATGCACCTCCTCAACGGTACCGTGTTCCTCACCTACAATAGTGGGTAGCTAATGCAATCCACATTATGCTGCTGCTTACTTCAGCTTGCAATCTTAGACGCGCTAAGCACCATCTGACAAGCTGATATGTGAATCCACTAATATTTTCAGCAGTGGCAAAATGACCATTCGCACATGTTGGTCAGAGAGCCTGCCTTAAGATGAGAAGTTGCATGCCTGGTGTACACTTCTTTTCAACAACCTCCTTTTAATTAGTTTGTAAGGATAGACTCATGAAAAGCAGTACAAGGTATCAGGAGTAATGGGAGCTAGCGACATTTGAAAGTGGTGGAGCATTAAAGTTCATGATGAGTGCCTGGGGCAAGCGAGAGTAGTGAGCGAGCCTGACCAGCATAAACAAGGGGTTCGGGGGGGTGGGTGCTTGGGAGCGTTCTCCCACCGGACATTTTTTGAAAGAAAAAGTGGGAAAATCGTGCATTTTGAAGCAAATTTGAGAAAGCAAGGTTAATATTGCAATTGTGATATTGTAGTTATGATATAAATAAAGAGATTTTATCTGAGAATGACGTAGGTAGTTGTTTATTCAGTACAACCAGAGAACTGAATATTGTACTGGAGGCACATTTCATTAAACCCTCAACTGAGGCACTTATGTTTTTTGACAACATAGGCACTGCTGGCAATCATCTTCCTTCCCAAAATGATCCTTAGAGCGAGCTTGCTTGTTTCCAATATCACTTGTACTTAGTACATTATCCATCCTGCTCCCTTATTTGTTTAAAATAAGCCATAATTGGACTCCAGCCTTTACTGTTCTAACAGAAACAAATATATCACCTCACCCATATGTCTCTCCCATCACTACATTGAATTTAACGTCTATGTTTAGAAACAAATTAGCTATCAACATAAAGGCAGAGCCCAGAAGGTCAAGGGAGAATGTCGCCCATTATTATAGATTTATAGAAGTTTAGCTCTCCTGCTAAACATTTAATCAAAATAAATGTATTTAGTGCAAGTTTTAAGGTAATTGCCACATACTGTTACCAGGAATGCAAATAAATAAAATGCCCCATTAATCCATTACCAAGGAACACATTTTTGATCACAGTTGTCAGAAGCTACATTTCCACTTCTCTTTCCAAATGAAGCAAGGAATATCACGAGAGCTTACTCAGCATACACAGTAAATTAATTCTGCACACACAGCTTCTAAATATTGTAAGCAAAAAGTTTGTCCTGCACTAAGCAAAGCAAGCTCATTTGTAAAAGGGTTATGAAATTGTTGCTTACAACTGAAAAGCACCCCAGGTGTTGCATTGGCGGGTGATATCTCCAGTATCTCCTTGAAGAATGGCCCCCAGTATTACCCATTTTTCAGCACTAGTTTATATCCCAAGACCTTACCACATGATGTGATGATCTGTAGTTTCTCTGGCACTAGATTTACCACAAAAGCAGCATTTTGGGACCTTGGGGCAGACGGTAGGGTGAGATTCGGCCTTATTACTTGACTTAAAGATAACCGAGTTGTCGCTGGACGACTGAGGTGCTGTTTGTAGTGGTGTAGGTGAGCTCCTTTGATTCTTAATTTCTGCCCTTACTTCTCACGGGTAAACAGGCAAAATACTACTTTATGAAATGTATTAATTATTTTTCGCAACAGTGTGAAAGATAGCTAAAGCTGGCAGACCTAATACCCTGTTATTCGTAAAGGACAGTAGAGGGCACTCTTTGTATACATAATATGGATGAGTCATAGTTGATAAAACAGAAATTAGGTAATGACCAACAAAATGCAAAAAGGGACAATACAATGTGCATAAACGACCAATGATGGCTAAGCTGCAGTTGTTAGATATGCATGTTTGCCAATAATCAAAAAATAAAAGCAGAAAGTGAGTAAGGAGACAGTGCGCAAACTATCTGAAAAAGCATGTAAATAGGAAGTACTAGAGGAACAGGTGGACAAAGAATAAAAAAACCATCAAAGATTAGGGGACTATAAGGGGGTCTTTCTGTTGTATAGCCAAATGAGGTGAAGAATATTGAAATGTGGGAGGGCAAGGGAAAGGGCTAGGAACTTGCCACAGCAAAGCCATATTGGTACCACAGCATCAAAATCACCTGATGCAACAATATAATTGTTGTAATGCTGGGAGAACATTCCCCAGGAAAGACATCAGTCCTCCACCGTCAGTCCACTCAGCTTCATTCTCAAGAAGAGTTTAAGTCGTAAAACCCTTTAAAATAACAAACCCACACGAAAGATGCCACTATACATAACTTTGACTAAGAACTGATTCACTGAATTTGAGGTAATACATTCTTACCTTTGCGTGTCCTCCAATCTCACACAAATGTCTGTTGCCATTTGACTTTACAGTGGTTTAAATTCTGAAACCCCAAGGCTCATCTTTGGGAGGAGACACAGGGGCATATTTATACTCTGTTTGCGCCGAATTAGCGTCGTTTTTTTCGACGCAAATTCGGCGCAAGACTAACGCCATATTTATACTTTGGCGTTAGACGCATCTAGCACCAAAGTATGAGGAATGAGTGTCATTTTTTTGCGTGAACGCCTTCCTTGCGTTAATGAGATGCAAGGTAGGCGTTCCCGTCTAAAAAAATGACTGCGACGCAAATGCGTCGTATTTATACTCCCGGGCAAAAATCACGCCCGGGAGTGGGCGGGGCAAAAAAACCTGCATTTGCGCCTCTTTTTAACACCTGGGTCAGGGCAGGCGTTAAGGGACCTGTGGGCTCAAAATGAGCCCACAGCTGCCCTCCCATGCCCCCAGGGACCCCCCTGCCACCCTTGCCCACCCCAGGAGGACACCCAAGGATGGAGGGACCCATCCCAGGGACATTCAGGTAAGTTCAGGTAAGTATACATTTTTATTTTTTTTATATTTTTTTTGGCATAGGGGGGCCTGATTTGTGCCCCCCTACATGCCTTAATGCCCAATGACCATGCCCAGGGGACATAAGTCCCCTGGCCATGGCCATTGGGCAAGGGGGCATGACTCCTGTCTTTACTAAGACAGGAGTCATGTAAATGGCGTCTGGGCGTCGTTAAAAATGGCGCAAATCGGGTGGAGGCGATTTTTTAGCGTCAACCTGACTTGCACCATTTTTAAGACGCCCTAACGCCATTTTCCCCAATGCCGGCGCTGCCTGGTGTACGTGGTTTTTTTCCACGCACACCAGGCAGCGCCGGTCTGCTAGCGCCGGCTAACGCCATTCAATAAATACGGCGCCCGCATGGCGCTTCAGAATGGCGTTAGCCGGCGCTAAACTTTTTGACGCTAAACTGCGTTAGCGCAGTTTAGCGTCAAAAAGTATAAATACGGGCCCCAATGCTTCAGAAAAGGAGTTGATTAACTACTTCATGCTCACTGTCATTAAGGGCTATGCATATGAGGGAAAGAGCATTTTGTCACTGATAAAGAATAGAAAAATTACCAATTACTGCACTGGCTTCAAATTAAAGCTACACAATGATTGCCAAATACAGACCCACTTTCTAACAATGGACAGAGGAATGCATCTTGTCCAAGTAGGGACCACAATACTAGTCAGGGTAAGTCACAGCACAACCTCAATTATCCTGTGCTCACCCTTCGTTAGCTTGGTACAGAGCCGGCAGATTAACTTAGAAGGCAATGTGTAGAGTATTTGTGCAGTAACTCATACAGTAACACAGTGAAAACGTCACAAAAAGTACTTCTCATCAGTTTAGGAAAATAGAAAATATTTATCTGAATAAAAAAAGACCAAAATGACACAAATCCAACATGCACAAGTCAAGAAAAGATTTAAGGGTTTGAATATCAGTAAAGTGCTTAAAAACACAATAGCTCCAAGTGGGTCTATCAGGACATTGTTGACTGAGTTGTTCCCAACAGTCTGACGCCACTTGCAAGTGTGTGCAGGCCGGTCATGTTGTCGCACGAATCCCAGGCACATTACCTTTGGTAAATTGTTAAACATAGACGTTGCACAGAGTCGAGACGGTGAGGCGTCACTGGAACTGGTGCGGAGTTGGTTCCCTACTGCCGCCAGTTGCAGGGAAGGTGAGGCATCTGGGTTCCGAACAGTTGTAGGGGAGGTGATGCAGCACTTCTGTTGAGATATCAGTTCCTTACGATCCGGGGAGGTCAATGAATCCAGCAGGTCAAGGTGCGAGGTTACGACTTTGCTGTGCTGCGATCAAACCACGGGGCCACAGGTGGTGCAGCTGTATTGGAGTTGGGTGTCCCGGACCTCAGAGAAATATCACTCAGGGCTCACACTGTGGCAGGACTTGAGAGGCGCTGCAGCAGTGTTGGGTTTGTTGCGTCATTGCAATCAGCGGGGACCTCGGCTCCAATGCAGGGAGCAGAGGTTAGTCAGGCAGCGGCCCGGGTTCCGAAGTTGCTCTGGAGTCGATGCACTTGGTTTCTTCTTGGTTCACCAGAACTCACTCTCAAGGGCCCAGGAACTATATTTACACCACTTAGTGAGTCAGGACTCTCGGCAAGAGAGCCCAGGCGCCGCCAGCTCAATCCGAGCCCTTGGAGAGCACTTGAGGAGGAAGACGGTATCCTTTCAGAAGAGTCAGGGTTCAGCAGGCAGCAGGAAAACTAGCAGGTCAGCAGTCCTTCCAGAAAAGCCATCCAGATGAGTCCTTTCAGCAGTCAGACAGTCCCTCTGATAAAGTCCAGATGTAGGTCCAGAAGTGACTGAAATTTTGGTCTCAGAGGCCCAATACATATACTCATTTCTGCCTCTGAAGTAGGCAAACTTCAAAGGAAAGTCTATGTAGTGCACAAGACCCTACCTTTCCTGCCCTGGCCCCAGACGCACTTGATGGGGTTTGGGACTGATTTGTGTAAGGACAGGCACGTGAAAGTATCAGCTTCTCCCACGCTCTAGCCTAGGAAGACCCATCAGGATATGCAGGGCATACCTCTGCTCCCTTTGTGTGTTGTCTAGAGTGAATCCACAAACAGCCCAACTGTCATCTTGACCCAAACATTTATTCCACAGACTGGGCGAGGCACAGAATGGTTAAGCAAGAAAAAGTCCACTTTCTAACAGTGCCAATTCCAAACTTACAATTTAAAAACCAACTTCAACAAAAGATGTATTTTCAAATTGTGTGTTCAGAGACCCCAAACTCCATAGCTCTATCAACTCCCACTGGGAAAATACACTTAAAATAAATTACAAAGCAATCCACATGTTACCACATGGGAGAGATAGGCCTTGGAATAGTGGAAACCGAATTTAGCAGTACTTCAAAACCAGAGCATGTAAAACACACCAGTACATGTCCTGCCTCTTAAATACACTGCACCCTGCCCATGTGGCTGGATTGGACCTGCCTTAGGGGTGAACTACATGTAGTAAAAGGGAAGGTTTGGGCCTGGCAAGTGGGTACACTTGCTAGGTCGAACTGGCAGTTAAAATTCCACACACAGATGCTGCAGTGGCAGGTCTGAGACATGTTTGCTGGGCTACTGATGTGGGTGGCACAATCAGTGCTGCAGGCCTATTGGTAGCAATTGTTTACAGGCCCTGGGCACACATAGTGCACATTCCTGGGGAGTAACTGGTCAATCAATCAAGTAGGGTATCCAGACACTTTCAGGTCTCAGAAGTATATTTGAAGAGCCAGATCTTGAGAGCCATCCAGAATTCCAGAAGTAAGGTGATAGTCCAGAGGTGCGCGGGGAGGCTGTTCAAGGTTTTCACTGTGCTGTGAGAGAAGGAGTGTCATCAATTTCTGCTTCAGTAGATGAGGGGAGTGTGGGCAAGTCAAAGGGAGGCAGAGCTTAGTCTTCTCAATGGTTGGTTGTTGGAAGTTCAGGTGGTGGTTAATGAACATGGGCCCTTAGTTGTGTAGAGTTGTGTAGAGCCTACCGTGCATGGGTCAGCAGCTTAAAATGGCAGCTGTTCTGAATGGGGAGCCAGTGGAGTTGCCTGAGGTGGGTGTGATGTGGGTTCATCGGGGAAGGCCGAAGATGAGTCTGATTGCCGTGTTCTGTATGGTCTGATGTCTCTGTCGGAAATGTGTGATGATTCTTATGTAGAGGGAATTGCCATAGTGCAGTCGGCTGGTTATGGGGGCCTGTGTCAGGGTGTGTCTCATGTGTAGGGATAGCCACTTGAAGAACTTATGTAGCATGCGAAAAGTAAGGAAGCAGATGAAGGGGAATGTTGATCTGTAATTTCATGGTGAGTTAGTTGTCAATGATGATTCTGAGGTTTCTGGCATGGTTGGAGCGAGTGGGTTGTGGTCCTAGGTCTGATGGCCACCAGGAGGCATTTCATGTGTTGCTGCTATTGGCAAAGATCAGTACTTCCATCTTGTCTGTGTTCAGCTGCAGGCAGTTTTTCTTCATTCAGTCAGCAACGCATGTCATGCATCTGTGGAAGTTGGTTCTGGTGGAGGAGGGGTCGTTGGTGAGTAAGAGGATGAGTTGGGTTTCATATGTGTGGTAAATTATGTTGAGACTATGGGATCTGACGATTTTGGCCATTGGGGTCACATATATGTTGAAGAGTGTGGGGCTGAGGGATGAGCCCTAGGGGACACTGCAGGTGATAAACCTCGGGTTCAGAGGTGAAAGGTGGGAGGTGGATCCTTTAGGTTTTTCTGGTGAGGAAGGAGGTCATCCATCTGAGTGCATCCCCTTGGATGCCAATATGGTGGAATCTTTCGATCAGCATGTGGTGGGATATGGTGTTGAAGGCTGCTAAGAGGTTGAGGAGGATGAAAGCTGCTGTTTCTCCTCAGTTGAGGAGGGATCTGATGTTGTCCTTGACTGCGATCAGGACAGTTTCAGTGCTGTGATTGCTGCTGAAGTCTGATTGGGAGGCGTTGAGTGGCTGGTTCTGCTCCAGGTATTTCATGAGTTGCTTGTTGATCTTTTCCGGTACCTTCGCTGGGAATGGGAACAGGGAGATTGGCTGGTAGGTTCCGGGTTAGCTGGGTCACTGGAGGGTTTTTTGGGTTGAGGTCTGACTTTGTCATGTTTCCAGGTGTCAGGAAATGTTGTGGTGGTGATAGAGGTTTTGAGCAGGGTGGTGAGTTCCTGGACCATCCTTTGGTTTCCAGGGTTGAAGATGTGGTGCAGGCATGGGTCTGTGGGAGCTCCCGAGTGGATGGATTTCATGGTGGAGATGATGTCCTGGATGGGGAAAATGTTCCAGGTGGTCAGTGTGTGGTTCATGTTGATTACGGTTGTAACTATTGCAGAAGTCTGTAATTATGGGTTGGGGATCAAAGCTTCTGTATATGGTTGCAATCTTGTGGAAGACGTGAGTGGGGCTGTTTCACAGCTCATGTGAGGGTGTGATGTTGTTTTTGCTAGCAGCCAGGTTGGAAGGGCTGTTTTCTTTAATGCCATCAGCAGGTGGTGGAAAAGGCTGAGTGAGGGAAGTTTTGAAGGCTCCTCTGTCTGAGGCATCCTTGCAGGTGTGCCATCTTCTCTCCTGCTGTTTGCTGTGTAGTTTCGCTGTTCTGAGTTCTTGGTTGTACCAGCTGACCTTTTTGGATTATTTTCTATGGTTGTTCCTCTTGATGGGGACAATGCAGTCAGTGCAATTGGTGATCCAGGCATTTACGTTTTTCACCCCCTGTTCGACTTGGTGGCGGTAGCAGGGTTGGAGGTGCTGAGGGCGCCTGCCCAGGGTGTCTCTGAGATTTTGTTCCACCTCAGGTGGGGAGTTAGCTGGTCATCTTGGGGGTGGAGGTACAGGGCTGGAGATGCTGAAGTTAATGATGGATTGATCGGTCCATGTGAGTTCTGTGACATGGCTTTATTTGACTGGTAAATCAAGTATGATAATAATGGATAAACCAATCACCAGTACAATCTAGACAGAGAGCACTTGCACTTTGGCACTGGTCAGCAGTCCTAAAGCCAATAAAAACAGGTAAGAAAAAATAGGAGAAAAGGCAAAAGGTTTGAGGAGGACCTTGCAAAAAAGGACCAGGTCCAACAGCCATGTGTGTCATACGCCCACCCTCTTTGCTATCTTTGAGCATAGGTCTGAAGCTTTGTAATCAGAACCAAAGCTTGCTGTGCTCCCATGCTGTTTATTAGAGCAGGTGAACCCAGCGCTCCAAAGGAGACCTGGGAGCCCTGCTTTCTTCCTCCTTAACACAGCACAGGTTCCAGAGGCTTGAATTGCGCATTTGGAGTATGAGATCTGTTCAACCCATCATGGACACTTGACTTTAGCTTTTGCATGCAGTCTGCCAATCAAAAGGATTGGCACTGCCCTTCCGAAACATGAAGGTGTTGTGACTGAGTCAATTACAATAGATAAAAAAATACATTAAAAATGAATAGTGCGACTTGTGGATGCTCACAGTAGGAGAGGAAATGCTTCTATGCTCCATTGGAGGAACTGCCCCAGCTCTGGAATCAAGCTCCTTCTGCCCTTTTACTTTGACTGTCGGTAAATTTGCTATTTGATACTACCAAAAGAGTCCTTTGTACGTTTGTTGTGTCTTTATACTTCTTAAAGTGTACTACTGTGCAGTAATAGGAGCGAAATGTGCGCTATAACATCCCATGTGATCCTTGTACAGTTCAGGGCCAGACTGGGGAACCAAAGGCAGCCCTGTCAAAAATGTTCAAACCAGCCCAGGCCCGTTTGTCTCCTTGCTCAGTCTCTCTCTTCCCAGCTATCTATTCTTTCTTTCTCCTACTTTCTCCCTTCTGCCTCCACCCTCTGTCTCCTTTCCCTATTCCTCCCTCTCAATCTCTGTCCCTTGGAGTCTTCTGTGCCTGCTGAAATTAACCTCCTGGAGCTGGGGAAAGTTGAAGAGGTACCAGGAGTAGACCGGATCTTTCAAAACCGGCCTGCAAAGGCTCCAGCCTATAGTGCATGCCTGGTGCGAAAAAAGGTCTGTGCCGCCCAGTGCAGCCCTGGTCCAGCTTTATCAAATATGTCTGCAGGCAACCACAGTGCCCATTTGAAGTCGTTGGCATTCCTTGCAAAACGTATGAGGTCTGAATCCTCGGATAGATGTTACTATGGCTTAACAGCAAAATACTTTTTCAGTAAAAATGCAGCCTGTCCACGGTTGAAACCAGACTTGTCCCAGAGTAAGTGTCCTTAGGTTGGGTTTCGTTGTATGACCTTATTATGAGGTTCCTTTTATTGCCCAACTTAACACTGCCCCTGTGAACTAATGATACTCTGGCTACTATTACGTTTGGGAGTAGAGGTAATGGGGATTATTAGCGGTGCACATTAATTGACCCCCAATGATGGATATAAAAATCATGACTTAATAGCATCACATACTTCACGGTAGACAGCATGGCCCAATACTTCAAAGGAGATACGCCGTATTTTTTCAAACATCTTGTCTTTATGGTAAAAAATTGTATTACGGAAAGTGGGCTGGCGGATCTAAATGGACAGCTACATGCAACAACTGAAATGTGGAAATCCTACAATAGTTGCAGTGAGTATTTACTCTTGGCCGTGCTCCCGTCGATTGTTTTTTTGTCCACTGTGCCATTGTAATGGAGGAACAACTTTTTGTAATTGTAACGTGATCTTGCTCCAGAAGGAACAATCCTGCTGAAAATGCCAGACCATGCTCCTTCTGAACTGGAACCAAAACAGTCCCAGAGCAGTTTCGGTTTTCAAATTGGGCCCTCATTTGGTTTGAACACGAGACCCATGTTTGGGAATATTATTAACAGATATATAGGGAAAATTATGGGTGGAATTCTTGACTTAGATTACAGCCACTTGTAATTACTTTGGGTCCCTTACAGTACCTTGCTTTTTTCCCCACTGTGACTCTTCAAAAAGATACCAATCTTTTACAAATCATACACGGTCCGTCCCAAAGTGTAAGGTTATGGCCCCTCTTTATCTTGCATGACACTCAACTATAATTTATGCGTCATCTACGTAGTTACTCCTACAACCAATTCTGTATTAAACAAAATGAGTGCAACACCAAGGCAGTTATTGACATTTTAATGTTTCTAACCTTTTCGTGGAAAACTGGTAACTACAAACTGGGTGCTCCTCAAAGAAACAGCATTTCCATTTATTTTACATTCGGCTAGATCCGGGGCACAAAATATACAACTTAGCAATAAAAGACTGTAGAAAAGAATCGATTGAGAATGGTCATGGGAAATTATTATTTCTAAAGGCACCCAGGCGTCTCTTGGTGCTATACAAATAGTGTGCCCTCTGAATATCGAATCAACAACGTCGGCGGGACAGTGTACTGAGGACAGAATATCAAAAAGACATTATTGACAGGTAAGTAAGTTTAGTTATTCTATACCTAAATCCACATGTATGTACCTACACAGTACATATATCTTGAAGGTATGTGGATATAGAGATGGACTTAGTAGATCTATACTTCCCTAAATGGACTACAACTTAGGTATTTTGTCCTCAATATTGTGACGCCACATTATTGTTGGTGATGTTATTCATTCAGTAGTACAATCAAACTAATCCATATGTATAATATAAAATGTACAGTCACGTTTCTTATATTTTGTTCAGCCTAACGCTGACGCTTTTTTGAAGTGCTAACCATCCATAACTCGTAAATTGTGGCAAAAATACGAACATATGGAAGCGCAATAGTTTTGTGAAACTAACGCTCTATTATTATCCAAGCACCCTCAATTCAAGAGATCTTTGTAAAAGTGTGAACTGAAACTTCATTGTTAACACAGTTAAACAGCACTAATTAAAAAGAGATTAACATAACGAAATGTAAAGAAGTCTTTATTAAAATGTTTTACATTGGTACCCCTTATGAAACGACTTTATTTTCTGGACAAGACTCCCTCCTTTTATGTAACCCGGTCTTTTTTTTTTTTTAGTCCATCAATTGTTTAAGCCAAATCAATGGTTATAAATGTAGATGGGAGTGAAATGCTAAAGAGGCTTTTAACAAAGAATGTCGCTCAGATTTCTTAATCTTCTTTAGCTAAAAAGAACCCCAGTCAGCATTTTGGAAAGTATGTCCAGTAATATGTGTGACCCTGTGTTTGCCTCTGACAGGTTCACCTCAGATGCAGTAACTGGAATCTCAGTTGTCATCATTTTGTTCTTCTTTCCATCGAAAAAGCCCTCGCTCAGATGGTGGTTTGATTTGAAAGGTAGGTTTCCTTAAGTGGAGTTGGTACAAACTGTCACGCAAGATGCGTACAATATGCTTCATTCCACCTGCCATTATTTGTTGGCGAAATTTTGTATTTGTTCTTTAGGTTGTTGTCCGTGAGCTCTCTCCATGTTCTTCGTTCCCTTCATACATCATAATTCACCATGCTGCTCACATCCTTGATCATAAATTATTATATGAAAGACTTTCTTGCATACAAACATAATTTCGTTTCTTATTTTACTTCCCAATGGATGTTGGCTTGGTTGGAAAATCTGCTGCAGGATTACTGTTTTGTCATTTGTGTCTCTAAGGACTGTGTTCAGAATAGTCCCAATCGTGCATTTGTTTAGCCACTGGTGTAATGCAGCACTGTAGATGTTCATGCAGCGGTCCCCCCCCCCGACTTTTTGTGATTCTGGACCTGGAGGTCACGAATATCCTAACCAGCTCATGCTATTTAATCACAAGACAGCACCTTTATTTTGTAGTGTACTCTGTATAAACACAGCCATTCAGGTTGGGAGGACCAGGCCCATAACAAGCAGTTAAATGCTGATTAATGGTGTTTTGAATCAGCAGTTGGGCTTACTTTGTAAATGAATACATGCTGGTGCCCGAAGCTCTGCTTAGAAGCTCGCTGCCAGTGGGATTAAATATCTACTTAGTCTTTAATCCACCTCACGTCTTTTAAATCCAATACCAGGCAGTCCCTGCCCCTTTATCTCACTCTTGCAGGTTCTTGCTTTCTCCATTCAAGAAGGTTTTTCCTTCTTTCTCTTCCTCTCTTTCCACTTTTTGTGCCTTTCCCACTCTTGCTCTCGGGAAACATCTGGTGAGAGAAAATACGTGCTGATCCCCAAAAACGAACGTTGGTGACCCCCACAGGCAACCACCGGCTCAAATTAATCATTGAGTTGTGGATTCAAGTGCATTCTGGACAGGTTCTGCAAAACCTCAAAAGAGGAGGTTTAATACAAGGTTAGCACAACGCAGCTCAGCAACAGAAATGTGTATGTTGCACTAGGAAGAGAGAGCAGGAGAAAGTCGTGTCTACCTAGATAGGTGGCTGACACTCTTTCTCATGGCTGGTGCTCTTTAGGGTTGCCTAGCACCACGCAAACACATTTTTTAATATAGTGCGTAGGTGTGTAGATTGGCTCTAGCATTTTGTTTGCAGCACTTTGCTCAAGATTAGCTGAGGGTGCAGCACCACCTGTCACATCACTTGTTCTTACACCATTACACCTCCTGTAATTGGACAATGATGCCGTCTATGACTAAAGGATAAGACCTTCTGAAAAAACACATTTATTACTGTTGAAAGTCCATTACTGAAAGTATATAACTGTTGAGCCATCCTATCAGGACAAATCTTACCTTATTGAAGGAACTATAGTGTTGGTTGTACAATGTTTCACAGGTGTCCCTTTAAACATGTGTATGTTCTATTAACCTATCAAAACAGCCGCCTCTCAAAATAATGCAAACAACCTACCGGTGCTATGTAACTTGGAGCTTTGCCTTTCTTTAGTTTTAACAATCCTCCAAATTTACTAATACGTCTTTCTCTCAACTCTTGCTAATATTATCGTCATTATTATTATTCTATTACACTTTCCTTGTCGTGTAAGAGAGCTGTAATTATAAGACAAGCAAGGAAACGTGAAGATTAGAGTGAAAGACAAAACCGATCAATTCTGGATTGCATTTACCTTTATAGCAATAAATTCTTAATAGAAAAATGCTTGTCAATCAAGAATCAGCATTGGCAAAGCTAATAGGTCTGACCTTTTAGTTTTGGTAATACTTGTTTTGTTTTGTCATAGGTTTTGTAAAATGTTATTAATGGATGTGCTGCTGGACCCTCACCAATATGAAGACAACCACTGACAAAGACAGTGGTTCTAGTGTTGATCATCTGCCTTTTGGCTTATAGAATGCCTTTTTTGTTTTGTCATGGATTTTGCAAAACGTTATCTTTCGATAAGCTGCTTGGCCCTCATTAATCTAAAAAAAAATTGACCACCTGAAAAAATATTTTAGTTTGTTTTAAAAAGCACACATGGGCATTGTAGTCCTCAACATTAAGGAAACTACTTTGTGTGTGGTGGTGTTCCTTATGCTAATGCAGGCCCTCAAAAATGGCTAAAAGCTACATTTTTTAGTTTACAAAAGCACATACTGCCAAAGTAGTCCCTGACACTGTGGGGAACTACTTTGCTTGTAGGTGGGGACGCAATTTAGCTAAGCAGCTGAAGTTCAAGACCCATAATCCTGTGCAGCCGTTACCGGGGGAGGAGGAG
Organism: Pleurodeles waltl; assembly: GCF_031143425.1. Lineage (NCBI taxonomy): Eukaryota > Metazoa > Chordata > Amphibia > Caudata > Salamandridae > Pleurodeles > Pleurodeles waltl. The sequence continues at coordinate 202,576,808 of NC_090446.1, read as the reverse complement.
GAGCAGGAAGGGGAACCCTCACCCTACACCAGTTCTGTATAGCCCAGCAGCACTCCCACTGCATGGGATGCCATCAGCTAGCCAGGGAACTTTAAGCCCCATAATACTGTTCAGTCATTACTAGGGGAGGAGGAGCAGGAAGGAGAACCCTCCCCCTGCACCAGCACTGTATAGCACAGCAGATCTCCCACAGCCCAGAACACCTTCAGCTAACCATGGGGACTTCAAGCCTCATATTTCTGTGCAGCCATTACCTGGGGGGAACGAGGAGGAACAGGAAGGAAACAGCTCCCTCTTCACCAGTGCTGTATAGGGCAGCAACACTCCTGCAGTGTGAGACATCATAAGCTAACTTTGGGGACTTCTTTCCTCATAATACTGTGCAACCATTACCAGGGGGAGGAGGAGGAGGAGCAGGAGCAAGTAGGAGAAACCTCCCCGTGCACCAGTGCTACATAGTCCAGCAACATTTCCGAAGTGTGTGTCGTGCCAGGTACAATGGTAGGTCCGTCTGCACACATTGGAACCCAGAAAAGTCTGGGCTGAGCTGGACCATCCCTCTTGGTCCTTGATAATGGAGATACTGCTTTTTTTAACTGATTTTATTCTTTAGGCTCTGTTACTTATTTATTCCTGCTTGTGTATAATTACTTGATGCATGCAGGAAAAGGTACTTCTACAGACAGAATGTTAGAAAGGTCTGTGGGGGTAAACAGTACAGAAATTGCCCTGATGGAGAAAAGATTATTCATTGGACTTGGGACTGTATCTGTCCCCATTGATAATGAGGGCACCACAATTTCAGTTATAGATTTACCTTTTGTCTCGACTGCAGGCACTGCCTCTCAGTTGCTATCCCAGATGTCACAAAAGGACACTGTTAGCTCCTGCTCCCCGACTTCTAAGAGGATAAAACGGAGTCTTCAACTCACTTAAGCCACACAAAGAAAATAATCTGTTCCCAATATTATAACCACCTCCTCAACCCAGACCGAATCCCCTAGAACGCCATCGACAGTAAGGTGGAAGATTGTTGCCTCAGGTTAAAAGCTTTGTTTCAAGCAGAAATGTGTTCAATATTTGATCCCTTGAAAAGCATTGAGCTAAAGATTGCAGCCTTTCTCCAGCTTTTGCACCCATCTGTTACTACATTGGACACTAAAAGGGCTAGAGCACAGGATCATGTAACCAATTTAGTTCCCCTCTTGCGAGTCCAAAACGGTGAAAGCGGTGACCCATTTCAATCTGTAGAGTTGGGTCTCCCACTAGACCTCACTGCCCCCAAAATAGCACTGACCTATCCTTTCAGGCTTAGGGCAAAATTTTGGCTACAGGCCTCCTCCGTCCCCATCGAATGTGGGTGTCACTAGCCTGAAAGGATATAATCCCTCACCTAAGCTTAATCAGCCATGGTCCAACGAGAGGATGTTGGTCTCAACCCCAAAAACTGATATAATGAATCTGTATTTCACCCGCAGCATGCCCATATGTGGCAATTCTTGTGGGTGTGCTCCCTCTTTGACAGGATCAGAGGGAGTCAGGTGTAGAGCTATGTAATAAGGTACTAAATTGGTTTGTGAGCAGTAAAGGTTTTGCCTTCTCTACCACTAGGGACTTACAAATGACATAAAGGATAGGATGGATAGGTGCCTCTTCCAAAGACATACAGGGTTGATTGTGTGATTCTAAACTTTAGGCTCCGGCACTTGGCACAGTCTGTGCTGCAGGATTCTGCCTCTATGTGCTCCAAACTGGGAAATACAATTTAAGGCCTGTTGGGCCATTTTAGCAAACTAAAAGAGGATGTGTTAGACTTGACAGCTTGGGCGGTCTTTCCCCAACTTTTTGCCTGCTTCCCTCCTTTTTTTCTGATCCTGTTTTTGCTGGTTGTAGGACTATGCTCACTTTACCTCTGCTGTTCAGTGCTAAAGTGCTTATGCTCGCTCCCCTAAACATGGTAGCATTGGCTTCCCCAACTGGTATATTTAATTTACATATAAGCGCCGGGTAAAGTTACCTATATGTGCCAAGGGCATGTAAATTGAATTCTACTAGTGGGCCTGCAGCACTAATTGTGCCAACCACATAAGTAGCCCCTATACCTGGCATTGCAAGGCCTTTGTGTGAGTTTCAATTCCACTTTGACTTGGCATTTAAAACTACTTGCCAAGCCTTAAACTCCCCTTTTATTACATATAGGTCACCCCTAAGGTAGACCCTATGTAGCCCACAGGGCAGGGTGCTATGCAAGTAAAAGGAATGACAAATACTTGTTAAGTATTACATGTCCTGTAGGCAAACACTCCCAAAGTCGTTTTTTCACTACTGTGAAGCCTGCTCCTCTCATAGGCCAGCATTAGAAATTTCCTTTTATACTTTTAAGTGGTATTTTCTGTTCTGCAGGGAGTGACATTGTCATGTTTGGTATGGTTGGAATGATAGTGAGAACTCTTTTTGGTGAAATTGGATTTAACATTACTATGTCAATTTTAGAAAGTAAGCATTTCTCTGCACTTACTCTTTTCTGAGTCTTACAGCCTGTCTCCAATCCACGTCTGCTCTGTGCTGGTTGACAGCTCCCCTTGTGCATTCCACCCAGGCAGCCACAAACACAGAACACTCAGCTGCATCCTCATTTATCTGCATACTGATGGGTCTTCCTGGCCAGGTCAGGTGGAGGAGCTCTCACTTAAACCTCAAAGGCTAGTGGCCTGACCTCAAACAAAGGACTGAAAACTCCCACAGATCTCCTGGCAGACAGGTCCAGGTTGAAAGAGGAACTAGTGCACTTCAAAGCACTCTTGACCTACAACTGGACTCTGTCAGAAGTACTGCTATGCTGCCCAAAAGTCTAATCTGGACTGCTTTTCTGGAAGGACTGCTCTCCTCCTTGATGCCCTGCTGCCTGCTGCTCCCTTACTCTTCTGGAAGGACTTTGCCTTCCCCCACAAGTGATCTCCAAGGAATTGTTTTGAGCTTGCCCATTGTTAAGAAGTCTCAAAGACTTCACCAGAGAGAGAAAAGCCACTGTGGCGGAAAACCGATGCAACGCCTGCAAAAATCAATGCAATCAATCAATCGATCCAGAATTTGTAAAGCGCACTACTCACCTGTGAGGGTCTCAAGCTGCTAAGGTGGGGGGAGGGAGGGAGATGGGGAGAGGTGCTGCTACTACTCGAACAGCCAGTTCTTGAGAAGTTTCCTGCACGCATTCTGCAATGTCTGCAGAATCAACAAAGAGGCTGCCTCACGGCTGGAAAATCGCTGCAGTGCCTACCTAATCGACGCAGTGCCTGTTTCATCCTTGTAGCGTGTTCTGGATTTTTAACGCATCGTCCCTGGATGTCAAATTATCCCAGCATCACAGTAAGGAACCAAGGCTGCTCTAGGAAATCAATGCATTACCTTGCCTGCGAGGAAAGAATTGACGCATCATCTCTACTGGGCCAGAAAAATCGACGCATCTGTTTACTTTCCAGGGCATCATGGCCTCTGTGGCTCTCTGTGTTGGTATTTTTTTACGCATCCCAGGTGCTTTGTGCTAAAAAGATACATCCATTGATTCTTGTGTATTAAGACTTACCTAAACTTCTAAAAAGTGAAATCTTGACTTGTGCATATTGAATTCTTGTCATTTTGGTCTTATTTTCTTCAGATAAATATTATCTATTTTCCTAAACTGTGCAGTACTTTTTGTGGGTTTTTCACTGTGTTACTGTATGAGTTGTTGCACAAATACTTTACACATCACCTTGCTAGTTAAGCCTGCCTGCTCTGTGCCAAGCTACCTGAGGGTGAGCGCAGGATAATTTAGGTTGTGTTGTGACTTACCCTGACTAGGTTTGTGGTACCTACTTGGACAGGCTACATACCTCTTCCAACTAGAGACCCAATTGCTAACAGTGTGTCAGCCATTTTACTGCTGCAATTCAGTCCCTAAAGCAAGACATTTTCAAAGTTCCCCTGTGGTTGATTTATTACCTCAAAACTAGGGATGGGAGGAATTTTTAGTTCCACCGGTGGAACTGGAGTGATTTAGTAATTCTGTATTACTCATTGTTGGACTTTTGGCCATACGCATGGTCATCCCTAGTCTTTTTGCCTCCTTCCTCCTGTTTTTTCTGACCTCTCGCTGTTGGCTCTAGGACTCTGAGCACTTTATCACTGCTGACCAGTGCTAAAGTGCGGATGCTCTCCCAGCTAAACTTGGTATGATTGGCTAATACCTAATTGGCATATTTAATTTACCTATAAGTCCTTTGTACAGTGGTATCTCTATACCCAGGGCCTGTAAATTAAATACTACTAGTGGGCCTGCAGCGCTGCTTGCGCCACCCACTGAAGTAGGCTTTCAAACCTGTCTCAGGCCTGCTAGCGCAGGGCCTGTGTGCGCAGTTTTCTGCCACAGAGACCTGGCATCTAAATTTACTTGCCAGGCCCAGAACTCCCCTTTTACTACATGTATGTCACCCCTAAAGTACGCCCTAGCTAGCCCTATGGGCAGGGTGCCATGTATGTAGAAAGGCAGGACATGTGCCATATTGCATGGCCTGTCCTGGTAGTGACAAACAGCCTAACTTGGTGTCTCACTGCTGTGAGTGCTGCCTTCTCATAGGATTGCATTAGAAATGCCCTGCCTTATGTGTAAGGGGTATTGTCTGATTTATGAGGGGTAGCGTAGGCATGTTTGGTATGGTTGTGATGGTGATAATAAATACTGCTTACTGGTGTGGGTGTATTTTTTATTACTATCACAGAAATGCCACTTCTAGAAAGTGCGCATTTATCTGTGCTTATGACTCTGGTGTTTTGCAGCTTGACTCCAATCCACGTCTGGGCAGAGTGACAGTTGGGGCTTTGTGCATACTTTTCAGACAGCCTGTACACAGGGAGGGTGGAGGTGTCACAGAGGTGCATCTGCATACTGAACTGAATAGTCTTCCTGGGCTGAGAGAAGGGAGAGGCGGGGCACACCTGCATTTGTAAAGACTGTGCCCTGGCCTCACACAATAGGGTCGTTAACCCCCCACTGATGTTTGGAGCCTGTGCTGAAAGGAGAGAGGGGGCACTCCCAGAACCAGTTGTAACTGTCTGGAACCTCCTCTCCCTATCATTGTAAAACACTGTAAAAACAGGACTATAAGTACAGGGGAATTTTCCCCACAATTTGAACATTCTTGGAACTTGGAACTTGAAACTGGACACAGAACGCTGATGAATGGACTCACCAGGAAACCGCCATGGACTGCTGCTGCTGTGCTGAGCTGTGACCTGCCTGGTCACTAGGAGGAACTGCCACCATCTGCACCCCTTGTGCTGGCCTGTAGCTGGGCACACCAGCCCTGTGCTCCTTCTTGTTTGGTTGTTTCCAGGGGCAGGGTGCTGTGGCCCCTGACCCCTGCAACGCTCTTTTGAACCTTTGCCCAGAATGCTTTGACAGCGAAGAAGGCATTCTTTCAGTTGCTGGGCTGTTGATGTACTATAGCGCTTGGAAAGCGCTTTTCTTTTCCTGAAGGAAATCACCGCCGCAGCCCGGGTTCTAAATTGTGCCCTCGCGCTTCCTGGAGCGCATCTCTGCTGCAAGGAAATCACCGCCGCAGCCCGGGTTCTAAATTTTGCCCTCGCGCTTCCTGGAGCGCGTCTCCACTAAAAAGAAATCACCGCCGCAACCCGGGCAGAGCATTCATCTGAGTGCGAGGTTCGCGCTCAGCACTGTGCCCCCAGGGCACGAAGGAAAACTCCTTTTGGATCTTAAGGAGCAAGCGTGCTCCTGTGGGTGCCCCCGGGGCGAGGACTGCTCTTGTGAGTCCCCCCGGGGCACCGGAAGGCCCTGCTTGGGGCCGGAACGAAGTCCGAGGACGGCCGGGAGAGGAGGAAGCCTCTCCCTGCCCGGCTGAGCCCAGAGGGGCTCCCTGTGGGCCACAGGCGGACCGAGACCTCGCCAGAGGCTCGCCCGCACCGCCGGGCTCTAGTTTGGCCCATGTGTGGACCAACGCTGATTCCTCTGGGCTCCCTCCCTATCGAGGAGAGCCCGACAAGGCCCGGGGGGGCCCATAAAGGTTACAGGTCCCAGGAGGGGCCCGCACTGGAATCGGAGGGGGTGCGTGGCGCCCCCCTCCTTCCCTCAAGTCTTGGGTGACCTTGGCCCCCCAGAGGAGAGCCGTTGGAGGCCCGGGGGGGCCCCCAGTGATCACGGGTCCCAGAAGGGGCCCGTCAAGAAGTCAGAGAGGGTGCGTGCCGCCCCTCTCGGTCTGCCATGATCAGGGAGGCCCCCGTTTTGTGCAGAAGAGCACCTGGGGCCCCATTATTCATTTTAGGCACTGGAAGTGCCTCCCCATCAAGACAGGTACTTTTAAATGTACCAATATAATTATAATCTAAAGTTCTTTCTACAGACTTTGCCATTATGATATATTGCCTACCTGTTCTATGATGCTTTTACATATGTGTGCACATGTTCCTTTTATGCGCATGACTTGCTAATATGTTTCCCTAACTTGCCATAGATTTTCTAATGTTCCTACTATGGGCGTTTTATGATAAATGTGATAACGTGTTTCCTGACTACTGCTTATGTTGCAGAATACTGAGTAACCTGTGTGTTATGTGTGACTACTGCTAGTTTGCAGAGTAACTAATGTGTAACGTTCTGACAACTGCTAAGGTAGCAGGATAGTACTGTTATGTGATGTTGGTCTGATAATTACGTTGTGTACAATACAGTATATTTTCATATAATCTGGTGTTGTGTTTCCTTTGTGGTGGGGATATTGCGTCACATGTATGTGTGTGTTGTGCAAACGCTTTACACATTGCCTCCGGGTTAAGCCTGACTGCTCGTGCCAAGCTACCAAGGGGGTGAGCAGGGGTTATCTTGGACGTGTAACTCCCTTGCCCTGACTAGAGTGGGTAAGTTCTGCCTGGCTGAGGTGCATACCCTAGCCAACCAGAAACCCCATTTCTAACACTCCTGTAATGTGGAATTACTAATTAATTCTTCTGTTCTACTGGTGGAATTAGATCAGAACTGTAATTTATTTAACCATGGCTAGAAAAAGGAGCATTCCCTCTATATTTTAAAATGACTGCAGAATAAACTTTAAAATGCAGTGATTTTTAAACATAGAGTGGGGACTGCTTCCTCTTGTAGCCCTGTAAAGTACCACTGCAGTGACGTGCATGCCCCTCAGCACCCTTACATAAGTATGTAAGGACTCTGAGTGGGATGCACTGTTTTGGATACCCCTCGTTGACCTTGCATAAGTATGTAAGTACATCAAGTGGAATGCGTTGCACTGTAGATGTTCCACTCCTATGCATACCCCTCGGTGCCCTTGCATACTTTTGTAAGGGCACCGAGAGGTATGCACTGCATCCTTGCAGTGCTACTACTGTTTACAATTGATATGAATGGTTTGAGGTTGTTTTTCGATAAGTGCTACAGGAGATGTACTGAAGATTGGGAGTATATCCCTGCATTATTCTACACAGATTGGCTTTTTCACAAAGAGCACTTAGTACTCTGGTGAAAGTCTTCCATGAACTTTGAGTAAATTGGAGTTAACTACACATTTTGAGTAGTCCCGTATTATGGCATGTGGTCTAGGGAAAAGTAAAATCGCAAGGCTAACAATTGGTACCCATTCATTGAATTGTGTTAATAATTTCCCCTACTTAGGTGTAACCTTTTACTCTTCCTGTACTTAGCAGTCACAGCTAAGAAACTCCAGTCTTAAGCTAATTAAGTCAGCAGAAGCATTTTTAAACCTCCCAGAGTGTGTGGGCTGGGCCCCACTCTCCCCCCACTCACTATTTATGCATCACAGTGTTTCTCTGTAGCTCGGTATGGAGCTTGAGTCTTGGGGTATTTTAATGTCCTTCAGAAAGGCAGAAGAAAACTTCATGTGCAGGCAGTTTCTTTGTCTCCCCCCCCTAAAAGTTTGTATTATGTTCTCCACTCAGAAGTAAGATTATAGTATATAACTGTATGTGTGAAGCTGGTTCCTTTACGGTTATCAATGTTGATTTGGACAAATAAGGAGGGAAACCTGAAAAGGAATATTATAAAGGATTGTTTTACACTTGAGAAGAGTTTGAAGATTCCATTGGATGGGCTGTGTTCAGCAGAGTTTTTAACGAGTTGGGACTGGCCAGAATGTTTGTTCTACTGTAATCTTTTCCGAAGTCAGATAGGTAGCTTGTTAAGCTAAAGTTTTGCAAATGTAGTCAGACCCAAAATGAGGAAAAATAATCTACCAAAAGCTCCATTAGGCACTACAATTTTTGTCAGGACTAGACAAAAATTCACTTTACCTAAATTTAGTTCTGACTCTGTGGGTTAAGGTCACTTTTATATCACTTTAGACCAGTTACAGTGTGGTGTCTCCCCTCTGTTTTGCAGTGTGTCAGAGCACTTTCTGACATACCACAATGGTTTGCCTTTGTGATGGAACCTCAGCACAATTGTTCATGCATTATATGTTTTTGTAGGCATTTTAAATAGCTTTTTTACTAACTTCTTTAGAGTGTATTTATTTATTGTGCTTGCTCTTTAATGATTTTCATTCAAAATTGAATAAATGATTATGATTATCGACTGTATGTAGGTATACTTCTTGTGAAAGAGAATACCATCACTCACAGTGAAGTTAGCCAATGACTGAGGTGGGCTGACCCATTAACCCATGCTGTATGGTGTTGTGGGTGAAACACGTCAGAGTCAGCTAGAGTCCGATGGAATAAAAGGGTTGGGTGAAAGGCACTACAAGAAAGGCCATTACATGTACAGTACTAGTCAAATCAAAAGGCATTGGCCAATGTCAGACCTAAAAAATAGTTCTCTTTGGCAAGACAGCTTGCCTCATCTAGATAAAACATCTTGTGCATCCACAAAATAGTTTGCCACTGAAAACCAAATGTGAGAGGCTGGTACACAGGTCACTATGCTGGATTTTAGCATGGTCGTCTGGGAACTTTATAGCCTTGTCTGGACAGGATGTTCATCACACCAACGTATCATCATTTTTAGGTCTTGCTTGACAGCATAGCTGTCTGACAACTCATTGTTAAGCACAATATCTGAACATGCTTTGACAGATTAAAGCTAGACCCAATTACTTTGCTAACGCTTGTTTTCTTAGGCAGGTTTAACCCAGATCTTAGTGAAAAGGTAACCGACCCACCAGTGCACATGCTCAGAAAGAGATGATGGATTAATCGAGTGAAGAAAGCTACCTTTGGACTTAAGTACTTTTGTAGCGTAACAAATTATTCAGAAGGGCTTTATCCAATTGTCTCTTCACAGGAATAGACATGCTGCTTGAGCCATCACTGTGAAATTAAACCTTGAAATGCTTCTGGCACAGTGGCAGTGTTTGATACATGGGCTGCTGTGATTTTACAGAGCAGCGTATTCCGAGCCGGAAGGGTCAACAATGTTGTGTAAACAGGTTTCCGTTGCTTCAGAATAACTGATACGTGAGTGCTGTATTGTTTATTTGGAGTTGAACGTGTTCCAAATAAGGCAAGGTGCAGATGTAGGTCAACAAGCCCCTCGCTTCGTCTGATCAATGCAGGTACTTCTCTCTGGCAGCCCTGCCGAGTTTCCCAGGCCCATGCATGATGTGCTTGCTGCTCCAGTCAGGGTTATTTCTTTGAATACGGGGACTTGTAGTTTTGTTTATTCGGTTATAACACAGGACTACAAGTTCCAGAATTCAGAGGAAATAATCCTCGTCTGAAGCAGCACTTCAAGCATGGAACTGGGAAACCTGGCATCTATGCAGCCTGGGCTTCCATTTGACACACTTTTATGAGTTCCTTTAAAGTTACATTATACAATATTGTGGCATTACGATTCCAGCAACGGCTGCTTTGTAAAATCTTTGTATTTATTGTTTTTATAATTCTACTGAACGGATTAAACATCTCCACTGCCTGCTTCCTCACAAATAAAACAAATTGAAGCATGAGAGCTCTACTGGTGTAATCAAGAGAGCAATACAAAAGGAACGAGAAGCCAGCTGTGGCACGACTACCACCTATTGCGACACTTGGAAATAACTTTGGGTGGACACCACATTTCCTCATTAGACTGACCTTTCCCTGGCCATAAACCAGTCCATTTAGGTATCAAGTACTCACTTTAAGAGGGAGGGTCTACTCTACTCTTGTGAGATGTCATAACAGGCCACAGCCATTACTTAATCAGTCTTTCGTTGCCTAGTTGGTCTCGTTACGACATATGAGTAACAGAACCTCTTTACCCTGGATGGTGAAATAACTATCTAAAAGCCTCAAGGACACTCTCATAATCCTATCTGTCAAACCATCACACTTCTGCACTGCTCTTCCTCTCAGAGGGTAATCTTTGTTTGCCATGCGGAGCCTTTCACGCCTCAGCCCAATTCTGCGTCACGCCAACTTTAGATAAAGCCTCTCTGGGTCCCAGCACGGGAGCTGAACACACAGCGCACAGCATCTCCTTTCATAGCTTCTGCTCCATGCGACACTGATGACTGAGCATAGGAGTTCTCAGTACAGAGTTTACTTAAATTATGAAAACAACTAAAAATTAGACAGATGAATCAGGACGCATAAGAGAATTGTATTGTTCATGTCTCCCAGAAACTGACCCCGTATCACAAAGAGAGCTCTTTCGATGTCAGTTTTTGTGCTAAATAAATAGCCAGAAGGGTAGCTCGATAGCTAGCTAGCCAGATAGATGGACAGATAGGTATTGAAATATATGTTTATGTATATTTTTTGTTTTGCTTTGCTAGCACCAAACACTGAAAATCAACCATTGCTATCTTGGAAGAAAACACAGGACACAGTTCCTTGGAATATTATCTTACTGCTTGGTGGAGGATTTGCAATGGCAAAAGGATGTGAGGTACTGAATTGCAGTTTGTGGTTTTACTTCATAGCCATTTTGCATGTTTAGATAAATATAAGTATTCTATGGTATTTTGATATGCGAAATGTTTTCTTACCTATTGGTTTATGAAATTATATATGTTAAGGGAAAATTTTTAGCAGTGAGCCTCTTTTCTGTTTTGGAGGGAAGATGAGATATTTTGACTTGTAAACTGATAGATTTAAGGTAATACATATAGTTTCCTCATAGCAATATGCGTTTTTAATGAACAACCAACGAAAGGTAGCATTAACGCAGACATCATCTAGGTACATAAATCTAATTGGGCAGTTTGTGACAACGGGAAAGTTCTGGCATATGGGTGGGAGTATGAATCGTAGTCAATTCTAAAAAACACAGGCAGTTAAAATTTTGTCTTTTTAAAGCTGATATGTTGACGTGCAGTCAAGAATGGGGTGGCATCTGTCATTGAGCTTTTGGCTGCAATTTCTATTTCAGTGTGCCCCTAACTGACAAACATTCTTGTTCCAGGTGGCTGATGTCCTCTATTTGTTTGTAGATTAGCATTTTAACTTTTCAGCTAGAGGATAAATAGAGAGCAGAAGGAAGTGTGTTGCTGTCTCTCTTATACCAGTGGTTAGTGAAGGTCACAACTTTGGATTGATCTACGATGGGGTTCATACGTGGCTGGGTGCCCTCAATGATATCTTCATACCATTCCTGAAATCTGTGGTAGGTAAAGATGAAACCGTGGTAATTTCGAAATTAACTGAGGCAGGATGGGGAAGATGCTTGGAATAAAGATATTAGGCAAGGGTATTTATGGGTACCATGTTAAGTGTTCACCTCATGATGTTCACAACATCCTTTGACCCTGCAAACCACGTACGTAACCAAGAACAACCCTCAGCATCCTCTGTCTCCATGGATGTGAAAGGCGGGTAGGCATATTAGCTCGGACAAACCTCTGGGAATGTGAGTACAGGGCTTATCTCCATCCTCTCTGTCCCCCTTAAAAGCCACTCCATAACCAGGTAGAATGCATAGCTTGAATTAATAGGTACTTCTGATCAATTTTTTGTAACCAACCAGGGAACAGTCCAATATCCACATGCCCCATGTTGCCTTATGATTAGGACTTGAGGATGAGAACCTAATGTCTTGGTAAGATCTATGCTTCTGATACAATAAATGCGAGAAGCACGCATGCCTGAACAACGCAGTTGAAACAATGTTGTTTCCACTCATGTTTTTACCACGCATGCCTTTTCAATGATTTTTCATTGTAAAAGCATGGCTAGTAAAGGCATATGTAGAGCGGCATGCATGGTTCTAGCATGCACCCCCTCCACCCGCCCTAAAAACATAATTACCCGACCTCGCCCTAAAAACACAAGTACCCCGACCCCCCTAAAAACACAAGGACCCCAACCCCCCTCCCACCCTAAAAACACAACTTCCCCAACCCACAACCTGCCCTAAAAAGCATAACTACCCGACCACCTGCCCTAAAAACACAAGTACCCCGACTCCCCCACCCACCCTAAAAACACAACTGCCCCAACCACCCCACCCACCCCACCCACCCTAAAACACAACTACCCGAACCCCACCTATCCTAGAAAACATAACTACCCAACCCCCCACCACCTGCCCTAAAAACATAACTACCCCAACCCCCACCACCAACCCTAAAAACACTACTACCGTGCCCCCACCCTAAAACACTACTACCCCAACCCCCCAACCTGCCCTAAAAACACTACTAGGCTGACCCCACACCCACCCTAAAAACACTACTATTCGACCCCCTCCCGCCCTAAAAAACTTAACTATCTGACCCCTCCCCTAAAAACACAACTACCCGGAGCCCCCTACCCACCCTTCAAACATAACTACCCCAACCCCCCACCCACCCTATAGACATAACTACCTGACCCCAGATCATAAAAACATAATTACCCATCTACTGTCCTAAAAACAAAACTACCTGACCGCCCCCACCACCCGCCCTCAAAACACAACTACCCCGACACCTCACCCCACCCCTTAAAAAAAAATGCCACCACATGCCCTAAAGCATAGCTACCAGACCCCGCCCTAAAAACACAACTACCCCACCTAAAAACACTCTGATCCTGCCCCCACCTACCCTAAAAACATAACTGCCTGGCACTCTCAAAACATAAGTACGCAACCCCACCCTAAAAACACAACTAACCTGATCCCCCACCCTCTGCCCTAAAAACAAAACTACCCTAACCCCCCCACCCACCCTAAAAACATAACTACTCTGCTCCCCACCCACCCTAAAAGCAGAAGTACCCCCACCCACCTTCCATAAAAACATTACTTCCCCGACCCCCCACCACCCACCCTAAAAACACAACCCCACCTTAAAATAAAATGGCCCAACCTAACCCTGCCCCAGCACCACTTACCTGACCGTGTCCTCTCCCGATGCACTTTCCCTTTTTCTCTGCCTTAACCACGCATGTGCGTTGTTCAGCACATGTGTGGTTAAGGCACAGAAAAAGCCCTGCTTTGTTCCAGCAAGTGTTGTTCCACTTGTGATGTAAACTATGTTGTTTCGGTCTCGTTGTTCCGGACCTTCTGCCCACCTTTACGCTTATTATATTGCCATATATAAATCAGTACCTATGTTTGCTATTCATTTCACAGGAATTAATGCAACAGAAGCTTCTAGTTCTTGTTAATTTGACGGTCTTTTCATTTGTTGCTTTTTGTTATTTTTGTGTTTTAATAGGTCACTAGCTCAGCTGAGTGATTACAACCCTTAGGTTTGTGATGTAAAACTTTTGGAGAATAACTGTTAGTGTTACTGTTATTTCTTCACTGAAGGTGGGGGTTCACTCTTCTCCTAATTAGAAAAGGAACTCTACCACAGACAACTTTAGGTTATATATATTTGGTACTCAAAGGACTGCAACAGATTTTCTTGAACAACAAAGGCATGAAACATAAAGACCTATTCATTGACTACAGAACTCACGTGTAGACCACCTATCTAACTATAACTTAGGGAGAATATAGAAACATAATTTTCCCAAATATTTTCTGATCTCCTTCTAACCTTAACATCGACATGAATAATGAATAAAAGCATCCAGTAGGGTTCCATAAATAAATGTTATCACACTTAACCAATCTTCCTAGATTTGCCTGACAGTGTCTACCAAGTTGGAGTTATTGAAGCTTAACTTTTGGAACCTGACTGACAATAAAAAGCTGTCCAGGAAAAATTCCTTTTGCGCGGCCCATGCGGCATTGCAGCACTGGCCCAACGAGTAACATGACCCCATGATGAAGCATGTCACCTGGGTGAGTGAGGGCTTGACCACCATGAAGCACTTACTTCCAGTGAACTTTAGGCTCGGGAGAATGAGTATATGATGTAGGATCCCCTCCGGAATGGTATACTTGAATTCTGTTGTAGAATGAAAAGTAACTATTGTGTAGGAAATGACCAGCGGAGCAGGTTAAAATAGACTAATTGAAATGGCAACTGAAGACATTTCTGTTGTTCAAAAAGGCTATGCTGTAGATGGACAGACCATGTTGAAAAAGTAAACGAAAAATAACATTTTCACACTTCATTAATAAGAAAATGCTTTTTTTTTTTCAAGTTTCCAATATTCATACATTTGTCTGGCTGTCATGCAGCTCATGTCAAAGAAACAATAGGTTGGAATGCTATCCCAAGTGATTTCCAGTGGTTAGAGTTATTGGAAACATTTGTCCGATCACCTTTTGTGTGTTTGATGTATCGTTTTCCGTGGCAAGGGTATAGACTTGGATCCCATGTGTACTGTGCCACTGTAACCAAGCTAGACCCAAGTGTTGAGTCCCAGTCGGGGAGAAACTGGTCTTATATTGCTTGTTTTCTGGTTCAGGCAGGACCTGGCCTGGCAGTTGGGATTGGATATTTCCTATTGGAACAGGGTCAAGGCTGATTTGTATATGGCTGGATGCAAGCTGAGGTGGCATGATGGGCAAAATAATGATAAGTTGGAATGCTACCCTTTGCAATTGCCAGTGCTAAGACTTATTGCAAGCATTAATCCCATCACTTGTTGTGGGTTTGATATGCCAAGTGTAACCACCTCAGCTAAATTTTGTTTTCTAGCCACAGTAATAGTCTTAAAAATTGTGGCATGCCAGATGTTGCTACCCACAATTACAGGAATGACTAAAGGAGGAGGAATCCCATGACCACCTTAATACACCTGAGAACTTAATTCAAGTGTATTTGTATTAAAAAAAATGTTTATGTATTGTTGCTACCTCAACAATAAATTTTGACAGGGGCAGTTGCCATCCAGGCATGTATTTCAAGTATTAATGTCGCAGAGTGAACCATCAACTTACAGTAGGGCACCAACTGGCACACTTGTAACATTTCTTCCTTCCAGCCCTAAACTATGGAGAATTATATGCTATTTCTTAGCCAGAAAAAAGCATTTCACCTCCTGGAGAGGCAATGAGGTATGGGCCAAATAATATTTTACAATCCCTGCATGGTAACCATGTATGGCCATTTTCTGAGAGAAATGCAGGTGGTTGTGGCAAGTTTACAGCAGCCATATTGATTGAGAGAAAATGTAAATTAGAGTCACTCTCAATACAACAAATATTCAAAGCAGTAATGCAGTAGAAGTGATGATTTGAACGGAACATGTATCATCTAGCTTGAACTGTGACGTGATCAAGACTGTCCGAGAGTCACCAGATTCAGGAGGTGCCATCAGCAAACCATGGGAGGAGGTGACTACACCTCTCTGGGCAACACTATAAATCACATTGTTACTCCCCCTGCGCTGTATGTGGTCAAGGGGACTACCTGTCCCAGAGTAACCAGCGCTAAGAGACACTAATGAGAAACCAGGGGGGGAGACAACCACAACTCTCTGGGCAGTGCTATTAAGTGGATTGTGTCTCCACCTGCGCGTGCAGTGATTAAGGGGAACACCTGTCCCAGAGTGACCAGTGCCATGGGATATGCACGGTCCTAGCCAAAAGCGGGCCCATCCTGCGCCCATCGAAACCCGGAGGAGGCTGGGCCGTCCCTCTTGGCCCCTCGACAAAACCGTTTTCACGTATATGTCCATACAATCTACTGCTAACCAAACTGTGGTTCCTCTTGTTGGTGAATATTGGCTACTTATTTGTTTCTACAACAATACATAGCCTATTTCGGTTTTGTGCCATAAAGGTTGCTGGGCCGTTTTTTCATCACATTTGCCCTTGCATGGGCCAGGACCCCTCTTTCTTCTGGGACTTGTCACCTTCAGGACATCAGGACAGTTTAATTCAAGCAAAGAAACACCAACTGGTTAATGTCTAGTCTATAGTTTTGAATTGTAGTCAGAATTGCCATTCCACATTGTCATTCCCTTGAATTTAATATTCTTAGTCCTCCACTCTGTGCAGGCACTATGGGCAAGCATAAAGCAACAGAGCCTGCCCTAAGACCACTTAGAAGTCTAGAAATTGCACTTTAAATGAAATTGACCTCATAGAAGAGGTTAAATCTACTATTGATAACTATACCCTGCCCAAAGGGTCCTCAGGGAAAGTGTTAAAGAAAGTCAAGCACGCTATCGCACTCTCCCCAATTTGTTCAAAAAGAAAGTGCTGCAGCATCCAACAACCAGGGAATTACCTAAGCTAAAGGCTACACCTTCCATACCTAATAGTGATGCTGCCAAACACCTAGCTTCACCATGCCCCCCTATAGAGTCAACTATAAATTGCAGCACTCATTTCCAGCCACTGAAAACTCCTCTGGTCATCCCAGACACCCCTGGGACTTCTTCAGAGCTGTCTGACTAGAGGACAACTCTAGGGTCGTTGGAACCATCCCAAGATCATTGTCAAGACCCCCTTAGGGAGATGAGCGCTGAGATCGGAGGACTAAACACTATGAGAACACATCTCACCAACATGGAGAAGCACCTGCTGACTGTGGCCACTGCGACTAAAAAGGGTGGACCATACATCTTTAGAATGGGAGAACCGGAAAACTACTTAAACACAAATAACATTTTAAACCCCTCTAAAGGGCACAAGGAATCATGTAGAAAAACAGATGTCAGGTCAGCCCAGGTTCACCATGAATATTAAAATTAATAAGGATATTTGGACCTTAGCCTAGACTCAGACTTTACCTTGTCCCATGCCTGGCTGTGGCCCTCAACATTTTAGGGGAGCTCTAGCTAGAGATACCATCCAGCCCCATTTAAGACCTGATACTCAACTTCCAAGTAGTAGCTGTAGGGCCTTTGAAAATGTGACATTTCATAGCAAAATGTGCACCTCAGTATAACAGGCAACGTATCCCCAACAAATTAAACACCAACTTACCTCTATCATCCAGATTTACATGATCAGTGTTCCAAAACTTCCTTTTGCACTGAGACACGACGATGAGAACTCCTTGATTAACAAGGTAACTCATTGTACTTGCCATGTAAGAGGTTGGTCTGTGATTAGGGAAGACCTCTCCCTTGCTAGAAGACATCCTGTCCATGGCTCTGAATTTGATTCTATTGAACTGACATTCTTCAACAGAAAATATCAGATAATTTGGTAGCCCTTAACGCTAAGACGTGGCTGCCAAATGGCTCATGTAGCCAATTTAAATATCTTCCAGCATAGCAAAACTAATTTCAATACCAAACCGTTTAACCGACCAAGACTGTTTTGGGCAACCTGGATTAACTCTCTAATGCAAATCCCCCACTCCTTGTGACCCAACATGCGTTTCTGGAGGCCAGTTGCAAGTGGCCACAAAATAACATTGAACGACCAACATCACAAGGCGCTCTGTCTATTCCTCCTCAATCTCCAACTAGTAGGAGGGCATTTCAGTCTCCAGCCAACTGGCCGCTTATGACACAAACCTAATTATGTTTTACTAATAGCCCGGTTCCATCTGGAGAAATTCTCACGATAACCAACATAATAGAAAATTATACAAGTTACACCATAGCAGCAGTTTCCTGGAATGTGGCAGGTTTAAAATACAAATGAAAACTGCATGATTGGATTGATTTTATTGAAAGATTCAACATCTGTTAATTCCAGGAAACCTGGAGTACAGAGCTTGGGTTTAGGGCCGGTTACACCAATCATTCGATCCCAGCCAGAAGTAACCATTGTGGCAGGTCATATGGCGGCCTGCTAGTATGACTTAGGATCAAACTAAATTGTCGTCACATCAGCTGGCAGTTGATTCTCCAGGCATTCTTGGAATTCATACCCGTTCTAATGGGGGTCCCATTGTTGACATCTACAATATTTATGTTAGCAGGGTTAAGGGTGGCAAAATGTCTGGATTGCTCCATACACTAGAGAGACACTTGGAGAAGGTGTCAAATACTCACTATGTCTACTAGCTGTATACTTTAACACCACATCTGAGCCCCTAGATTGTGATGATACTGAATGTCTTTCAAGGAGGATGAGTGTTGGGGTATACCTCAACTTGAATTACCTCCTATAAAAAGGTAGATTCAAGCTGCTCTACAGCTGAAGGCCCTGACACTGGAACAAGGACTTAATGCTGCAAACGGGAGAACTAAATCAGGTAGCAGAGGGGCCTTTACATATGACAAACCTAACCATGAGAGTTGCATTGATCATATAATGACTGATCTAAGACTCTGGCATAAGCTAAATGACATGGTAGTCACCCCAAGGATCGAGAGTTACCATAATCCACTCTGACTCGAACTAGCCCCTTTTTGGGACTTTATGCCTTTGGTGCCTCTGTCGCGTACGCTAACTAGGGAACTCTAGTAAAATAAATAACAAGTGAAAATGTAAGTGGCATTATATTGCAGTACGACACGATTTCTTGTCCATCCTCGCTCCAGATCTTTTAACTTTCATCCTAAACATCGATGCATCATCGGCCAACGACACAAATATTGAAGAAGCTACTAGTATCCACTTATTCTTCTTTGATTGCCTAGTGTTTCTTTTTCTAGCTTCTGCTCCCCAGGTGTCAGGTAAAACTCATAAGAGAAATAAAGCTAACAGTTTGTTCAATAATCCGTGTTGACAGGCAAGAAGGCAGCTAGCACTAGTTATTAGATCTAAAACTCTGGAGCTGATAAAAGACACACCGAAACGTCCAAACATATTCAACAACAGACCAAAAGAGAGTGGGATGAGAACAGATGGTGTGACATGCTTAAACCTTGCACTGATAAAGCTCACTGCAAGTTCTGGTCTCTTGTGGCATGGAGGTTGAAGGGCTGCTTGTCAACCATCAAACAATATGCCCCCGCTTGTCAGGTTTAATCTCTTCAAAACTATATTCGGATAGCTCCCAGGACCATATTATTTTAGATCTAATGGAACTTGTCACCACTCAAGACGCTCTTGCATTTGACCTAAGTGACATTAGATCTGCCCTTGATGCCATCATACGTGGCAAAGCCCCAGGGCTAGATGCCAATCCTGGGGACATCCACATCAGTGATAAGGCCAATTGGTCTCTATACATACTAGAGTTATCCAATGCAATGGAGACAGGTGCACCAATCCTGAATTTTTGGAGAGGAGTCAATGTCGTGATCATCTACACAAAAGGTGATAGAAGTCTCCCCTCACATTACAGACCTATATGTTTGATTGACACCATTCAAAAGGTGTTCTGTAGGGAGGTTCTGGGAGCGATTTATGACTGGATCAATGAAAACAACACACTCTGTACATTACAGATTGGCTTTAGGAAGAAGACAAGCAACACAGGCCTGGTCTTTGATTGCTGAACATGTGCTAGATCATGGTCCAAATTGGCAGGGGCTACTTATATGTATTCCTTGTCGATTTGAAATCTGATTTCGATCTAGTACCTTGCTGCAAACTGTGGCAGGTGCTGAAACACATGGGGATGCCTGAGAGCATTCTTTCTGTTTGAGTTCATCTTTATGAAGACAACCATGCAAGTGTAAGGTGGGGAGACAGCTCACAGAATCTATTCTGATCAACAAGGGTGTACGACAGGGAGGCGTCCTCGCCACCACCCTCTTCTCGCTATGTTTAAATTATGCTGTCAAGTTTCTATCAATATGCCTTATCGATGCTCCCTCCATGCTGGTGATGCTTTCTTAGTGCCTCAGACCCTGATTGGTCTTCAGTGTTTTCTAAATTGATTTGATGAATTCTGCTCCTTGCGGAGGCTGATCGTAAATTCAAACAAAACAAGGTATTGGATTGGCCATCAACCAGCACAAGTCGTTTAGAGGGAAGAAGCTCCTGGAGGTGTAAAATTGATAGAGTAGATGCCTCTGACTATCTAGGAATTAGGTTGTCACTTAAACTGTAATATCATCCACATATAGATAAAGCCTCACTCCGACATAAGCAGATTGTGGGCACCATCCTTAAAGAACATGGTGCATCATTCACCAAGCCAGGAACCCCTGTGCTAAAACTCTATGATGCAGAGGCAGTGGTAACAGCCTTGTATGGGTCTGAGCTCTCGGGTTTTTAGAATATTGCAGGTCTAACCAAAACTGAAAACAAATTCCAGAGAAATCTATTTATGCTGCAAGTCAGCACCCTGCTGCACCCTTTAAACCTTGATATGAAGAAGAGGTCAGTACTACACAAAGAAATAATTAAGCCTGTCTTGTTTTGGAGGAGGCTGAGAGCTACTCCGGAATTAGCCCCTTTTGCTAAGGCTTTGCAGGTACTCACTGAGCTGGATAGGTTTCACAAAATCAAGTGACTCAACAATATTAAAAAAAAAACTGTTGTGTTCCCTGGGGCTATCTGATGTGTGTGTTTTCTACCCAGTCTTTTGCCTCCCTCCAAAGAAAACAATTAAAGAGTTATACTGGTCTGGGGTTGATCAGAATGTGGCTAACACCACAATCAGAGGTTCACTGACTAATTAATTTACCTTGTTTAAGACCTACAGCACCCTTGATCCCTATTTAGATTTTATTACAGACACCACTGATGGGAACCTTTATATGCAGTTTAGGTTTGGAACTCTGCACTTAATACATTTATGGCCAAATGGTAAATTTCCACTCCATTGCTTCCAATATCTCCAGCCTGTAATCCCCCCACTGAAACTTTTGCACACGTTTTGTTTGCTTATCCTACCTAACTTCAACCGAGGCTTCCCTAGATAAACCCGTCTGTTCTCAGATGGGCACTATGAGACACGTCAAAGCCCTAAGAATTAAAGAACAGGTCCTAGCCCATTGTTTGCCTTTGCAGTAGCTAAATTTCTGGCAAGGACATGGCTCCTATGATGGAAAAACTATGGCAACACACTCTCAACATACATAGTCCCTATAGATCTAATGAATTGTTAAGGAAGGAACTAATGCTGTATATTGTGTTTCATATACCAGCTTACATCAGGTGAGATAACACCCTTAGCATACATAGTGGAACCAATGAGGTTTCTGTAGAATGAGTGTGCATCCTGAATTCCAGAGTTCCCCACCTGCCCTTTCCGTTTGATATTTGGTTTTAGACTAAAATGCCAACAAGCACTTTAAAATAGTACTACTTTGCACTATTTGTTAAGGTCTGCCTATTTTAAGCCCTCTTCATCCAAACAAAAGATTGTGTCGCTAGACAGGCGCTCAATTTTTTGCTCACTGTCATCATACGTCCAGTCAGTTCGAGTCTGGTTTCGGGATTAACATGTCAATTTTGCACTTTAAATGTTGCTGTTTATTCACTATTACCTAAAGCCAGCTCTTTGATTCGCTTCATTAACTGCAAGAAACTGCACAGTGCTTAGTGATAAATGCGTGTAACTGTATGATCTACTAACTTCACATGCTTAGCTGATTCGCTCCTGGTTTGAGACTATGATAGCATTGTATTCTATGTTTCGTCTCTCACCACTCTCTAAACACTATGCTGAGCGACAAATGCGACCATACTATTTGTTGTCATTAAATTTTTAGCTGACTTATTACAGGTCCGAGATAATCATGCTAACCTTGCATTTTGTATCTGTGTTCGGCACCATTCCCCAAGATCCGCCGATTTGAGCCCACTCGCGCTAACTGCACGGAAATGCATAGCACACTTTAAATTAAGGCACTTCATTGACCAGTTTTGTGGTCGGCTGTTCTTAACGATGATTTGTCTTTTCTGACAACTGTTTATTTTTACGAATGCAATGTCACCTGCATCCCTGGTGTGATGTCTTGAGACAAATGTAAGAAATTGTATGAAGTGTTGAGGTCGTTTGAAATATAAATTTGTCAGTATATTTTTAAGCAATTTTAATGTAATTGTAAGATGTTTTTAAATGTTACACCTGTTCATACATTTATTGCATTTATTCTGATTAAAGATTGAAATTGTTTAATTGGTTAGTGAAATGTGACTTTGTGGTTTTATAAATATTCTTATAGTTAGTGTCACAACTTCTCGGGAATAATGTAATGAGTGGCCACAGACGGCATACTTCTAATAATTGTAATGGTATGTGGATTTTTTTTATTGCACCTAATCACCTGTGAGGGTACATTGGCATTTTGTAGATTTGTGTTGGCTTGCCTCTGGGACCTTACTAGAAGAGCCAGGTCTTCAGGTTCTTGTAGAATTTAAGCAGCAGTGACGATTTAATGTGTTGTAGGAGGATGGTCCACACTTAAGGGGTGATGTATGAGAAAGCCTGACCTCCTGATCCCGCTTATGTAAATGCGTGGCATGTGTGCCTGTGAGAGTCCAGCTGACTGGAGGTGCCTGTTGGGTTGATGAACTGTAGATGGTTTTTCACATAGGCTGCACCAGTGCTGTGCAGTGCTTTGTAGGAGCTTGAACTGTGTTTCCTTATGTATTGAGAGCCTTTGTAGCTGCTTTAGACGTGTCACGTGAGACCGGCATAGAAGGTTGTGGACCTGTCTGGTTCCTGCATTCTGGATGCAATAATTCCAAATGTAAATGCACCAGCTTTAGGTGAAACAGCGAGCTCATCATCTGGTGTTAATGTATTGTATCCACTGCTCTGTCCAAATGTGCAATGCCTGTTGCTTGGATGGAGCCTTGTAGCCATGTGCACCAACATGCACTGCCTCAGTTCAAGAGGGCTGCAATGTTGTTTTGGCAAACTGCCATGCATGTTAGTGGCACAACCAAGAGAGTTCACACAGCACTATAAACACAACAGAGGACAAGTGGCGCTTTTCCATCTTCATGCATGCAGGGCAACGTTCCTCTTTTGTGTGCAAGAGATGTCATTACTTCTTCATGCACACAAGGTACTATAAACGTAAAGTTTCAGTACAAAACAGCAGTGAGATACACTCAAATTTTAGTGTTACCATTTTGTTTGAAAGTTCAGGATGTAGCAGTTCATACACAATGAGCTCTTTTATTTGGTGAAAGTTTCTGTTTCAGACCTGTCCCCAACAGGCTAGATCTTGTGATGTGACAGTGCCCCTAAAAAATAAGGGCCTGATTTACAGCTTGACAGTGTTACCACCAAGCTGCATCCACAGAAGACCTAAAAAGACCTTTAAGTCACCTGTGTTCCGCCCGCCGTGTTTAGATGTTACAGTTCTGCAAGCAGATTGAATTGCGACAGATTTCTGACGAAGGAAGACAGAGGTGGATCCAAAAGAACTTTGTACAATGTCAGGGGTTATGGAATAGAGACAAGTGAGACACACACACTGTCACTTAGGCATATGTCCCCTTGTACTACACAACACACCACATGCACACAATAACCCATTGCCATTCCAGCACAACACAACCGGCACATGCTGAAAACACACATTGACATACATCCATGGTACAACACACACCATTGACATTGCACCCACACATGACATAACCACAACAACCAACACAGCTGCACACTCCGCTACACAAATACACTCACACACAAGTACAACTGCACGGATCACGACAACAACCACACAACAACACTCACCTGCGTGTGTCATAAAGCAACATAACATTTACAACATCAGTATCACATACTATTGACACACATACAGACACAACCACACCACCAGCACTAGCTCCCTCCAGCTCAGTCAATCCCCTGACCCCCACACACACACGTACAGATACACATACACAACAGATAGCACAAACCTACCTGCACATGTCCCCTTCCAATAGGCACACATGGACACTGTTCTCCAGTGTGAGTGTACTGTCATTGTGGTGCCAGCACTCATTTTGAAATGAATAGTGACACCAATATGACAATTGTGTATGTGTACGATATGTGTATTGTGCCAGTGTGTCCCCAGCTATGTGTGACACAGTTGTCTCCTCTACATATGCATGTCACACTGATATAAAAAACATTACTGTGACATGTATATGGCTGCAGTGGCCCTGATCTCCCATGTAGTGGCTACCCAACATACCCTGGCAATGCGGTGTCCCTACCTTTGAGTCCGGTGACCCGGCGGTAGGAGGTCATGTTTTTTTTGTGTGTGGGTGGCTGCAGTGACGGCAGGTGTTGTCCAATAATGTCTAGTCAAAGTCTGGGGTGGAAAAAATGTAAGTTATAACCTGTTCCCTCCAAATCTGCCAACTTAGACATGGAGGTCGGACTGCCACTTTTTTCTTGACGATAAGGCACATCCAAATCTGCACGGCGGGAAGTATAGCTGGGGTTCCGCTGGCAGCCACTTTTACTTCTGCTGCTGTCAACACGGGGGGTGTTTGTTGGTTGAGATGGCGGTTTCAATGTGGGCTTTTGTCTATAGGATTGCCAACATCTAAATATGGCTGGTGGACTGTCACGGTGTCGTAGTTGGACTCTCGTTTCTTAGCGAGACTGCTGGTTCAGGGTTGACAGCACTTCTGTTAAAATGTGCTGCAATGATTAGGATAATGAACAGTACTAGAAGCAGAATTGTGACGATGAGATTTGTGAATATGAAAACCCCACCATTTTACAACAAACATTAGATATAAAATTCCTAACCAAGAAAGCCTAATCTCTACCCTAATAAGAGCTATGTTTGACAAACCTAATCCGCCAGTACCATGTCCATGAGAAGCACCCCCCAACCCTTTTTTACCTTGAAATTAGGTCTCTAGGTCAGACTCCATGGTGACACAACGGCTGAGTTCTGCAGCAAGGTGATGTGCAGCATAGATGGCATCTGGAAGAAACCCTTCTAATGACCTTGTCCAGATGAGGTGTATTTATACTGATCAAGCAGGCATGTTCCTAAACAACGGATAACGTTGCAGACTTTTGTCAGAAATTGCATAAACTATCCCTAACAAGTGTGCATGATGTTCCTGTCACACGTAAGTGAGAAAGGGACATGAAGACAATACCTATGTGTATCACTGATAGTGACACTGATAATGATGCCTTCTCAGAATGGCACTGATAATGAAAATCTAAACATTTCTTATAAAATGTAAGCAGTGGCAACAAGCTAAACAAAATAATAAAATAAGTGGAATAAAACAGAGCACACTAAGTGGGTGAAAGGTCACTAGGTGATGGGGCAACAGGCCTGCAAGCCAAAGACTAAGCTAACTCCTGTGTCCCATTGGGAAACTAAAATGAATTCACAACAGCGGTGGACAGGTTTTCAGTCAAAAAGTCGGCTGCGGGACCTTTACTGCCAACATCTAAATCAGGCCCTAAGTTTTCACAGGGGCAGCTACTGTCCAGGCATTTATTGCAAGTCTAGACGTTGCAGAGAAATCCTACAACTTCCAGCTTGACAACAGGAGGTCAGCTGACAGAACTGGAACACAGATAAGTTATAGCAGAGTATGACACACATATGGTTCCATTGTAATTAGGTGATAGCCACAGCCCAGCTGGAAGCTTGCCCAAACACCTTCCAACCACATATGTGTAAATGAGCCTACCCAAAGGAGCATCTTCAACATATGTGATGCTGTTGGGAAGATATTATGTAAGCATTGTGGGATCAGGCACCTCTGGTTATATGATCTTTTATGCTGATTGTTTATACAGAACAGAATACATCTTAATGTGAATGGGTTGACTTTCCATAGCTCAGAGTGTGCACCCTCTCCGGTAGCCTTGTACACCGATGTCCGCATATGCCTTCAAATATATATATATATATATATATATATATATATATATATATATATATATATATATATCCACACCTTTTGTTTCACATTGCACTGATGAGAAAACAGTCACAGCCAGCCACTCCTCCTTTCAGTGGCAATTTATTTTCATCAATTTATGACAGTCATTTCAACGCCCAACGCGTTTCAGAGAATCAATCTCCTTGATCACGGGTAACAATTACAAATGCAAGACTACATTTTTAAACACACCACCCTTATATAGGATCAACAGAAAGACCAGACCAAAAACTCTTTGCTTAGCTTCTAAATACACACAACATGGCCTCCTTCTTTAAATGCCATCACTTCTCAAAACATTTACTTCCACTTAATCAGCCCAAGTGGGCGTCTCTTATATTCACATTTATATTAATTACACTACCTGTCGATTCTCAGCCACATTATTAATCAACATTTCAAGGCCCAGTGGGCAACGAAGAATACAATAATTATTTTGAGATAAAAATATTTTTTCTCTTACCTTTACACCAGTGGGCATCCCAGTCTACACCGTTCTTACAACATCTAAAAATAAAAACAAGTGAAAACATTAATATAAAATTGAAATCCTATAATTTACAGTTTTAAATCCAGCATACCACTGACTACCATACCATTCGTATCGGAAAGCAATTGTCCATCAAACCCTATTTTAAATTCAACATCCCGTTCATTACGAAGTCACATTTATTTTTCACAATTCTTGACATTATCATACCCTACTTACATGAACTACCAATTCTTCATCCAAATATAGCCTTGTGGGGTGCATAGTTTGACACCCTACAATTATTCTTGACTCCAGTCTTCGCAATTCTATTGTCCCATAACCCCCTCTCTCATTTGGAGGAATTCTCTCTAATACTATAAATTGTAGGAGATCAACCCTGTTTCCATGATGTTCTTTAAAGTATCTTGCTATTGGGTATGCCTTGTCCTCATGTTTTATAGCTCTGACATGCTCCAATACTCTCTTTTTCACCTTGTGAATGGTACTTCCCACATAATATTTATTAAATGGGCATCTAAGTAAATAAACACTGTAGTCCGAGTTGCATGTTAAATGATTTTTTATCACAAATGGTATCGAAGTCTTTCGAAAGGTAACATTTTTACAATTTTTACCATATCTGCATGCCTTATATTTCTCACAGATGTAGAATCCTTCTACCGTCTCTTTGATTTTGCTGTGGTATCATACTCTGACTCAAAGAATCTTTCAAGGAGGCTCTTTTTTTAAAAGTTATTTGTCGGTAATCTTCCAAAATTCCCTCAAATGTTTCATTTTTAATATTGGCCAGCACTTACGTAGAATTTTCCTCATTATTCCTGACTGTGATATGTGGTGACAAATCGTATTGTTTCAACTTCACTCCTCTGTCTTTTTGTTGATACTACCAGGTCGTCTTGTTTTACCTGCATTACCTTTTCCCTGGCATTTTTGATACTCTACTGAGAGTATCCACTTTCTTTGAATCTTTTTGACATTATCTGTATTTCAACTTCAAAGGCTCCCTCACTGCTACAATTCCGTCTTGTTCCCTTGGGTTTGATGAAAAAGTTCCCCCATAAAAATAATGAAATTCTTTGTTAAACACATCCCTGTATTCAATAGTTTTTTATTCGGTTTGGTATTACCAACCATAAAACAAATAAATACATATCATTTAATAATCAAAGCAGATTAAAAGCCACATATTTACAGAACTTTAAAATACATCCAAAGTATTTTCCCATAAAAATTCAATAAATAAAACCTATGAATAAGATTAAAAGGGATTTACAGTAGTACGCCAAGTTATGGCTCGCTTTAAAAAGGACCCTGTCCCTCGACACGCCAACACATCAGAGACCATGCGCAGCTACAAATAGGCAGGATGGTGCTGCACAAAGCCCCTTTCCTTCAGCAGGGGAAGTACAAATTGTCACCTAAATGGAACATAAAAATCACTAAACAAAGTAAAATGAATCAAGGACTGCTAGGACACCCCATCACAGGGACAGATCTGCATAATATTTGGATCAAACTGTCCCAGCGGGAAGCACAGATTGCTTCTAATTACACCTAACCGAAATCACGAGAGGAGTGTCCTTTCCCAGACATTATCTATCACCAAGAGGTACATCTCTGGGCCCGCCATAGTTTTTAACATTTGAAAATCCCTCACCGATTTTGTCCTTAATTCCTCTGCCTCCCTCTTAACTTCTAAAATATTGAGAAAATTCTGCTTTGCCCAACGCTTATCAGACCGTGCTAGACACTCTGGCGCATTAAACATATCTGGGCGACCAAGAGATATAGCGGCTTCTCTTATGTATGACAGCCAGGGAATATCCAACGCGTGATCACATATACAATCATGCAGGATTTCTCTATTTAAGAAGGCGCGCTCATTTGTCCAAATAGAGATCCAAAGCAGTAGAGAAGCAGTCTTTATGGCATCCACTATAAAGCCCAGATCCAATTCTAAATGTGTGCAAAAGGCAGAGGTCTTTTCTTCCACACCTATCAGCCTTCTACAAAAAGTATTTTCTTCTGTCATGGGTGTCCTAATAAATGAGTAACCCCAGAGTGATGCCCAATACGTTAAAACTGGGAGACATTTACACCTGTGCACTTCCAGCAGGGACTTTATCAGTCTTTTACCCACTCTTGAGGCAAACTCAAAAGTGGCTCCTACAGTGGCATTAAAGTGCACGCACCTACTGGAAATACAAGGTTTCCAGGTTCCCCTTTCATCAAAGGTTACCCCTAAATAGGGGGAATCCTGTACAGGACTTATTACTTGATCATTTATCTTTAGGACACCCACCCTACTCAGAGGTTTGCCACTATTAATCTCTAGACCTAGGTCATACATAAAATTTCCATATGCTTTAACCAAATCACGAAGACCATTCATAGTGCGGTCCATAAGAACCCCATCATCCACGTAGATCAAGCCTGGAACACTCCTTCCATTTATTATGGGGATGGATTTACATTTTCCCACTAGGGAATCATTCAGCCCACGTGTATATAAAAGAAAAAGGGTGGGGGTCAAAACACACCCCTGTCTAACATCGCTGCTCTGCCCAAAGGATTCCGTACATTCCCCCTTCGCCCCACACCTCACAGTTGCATTTGTTCCGGAGTTGAGAAACTCCACAATTTGGGGCTACAGACCCATCAGGGACAGCTTTTGCCATAGCCTGCATCGATTCTCTTTATCATAAGCGCAACGGAGATCCATAAAAGCAAGGTTCTTTTCTTGCGTATATTTACCGATCAACATGAGCAGATTTAAACATTGCTCTTGAGTTCCAAGCCCTTCTCGGAACCCATACTGCAACCTACTCAATATCTCACTGTCACTCATCCAGTCCTCGATGCGCCTTAGCATGATCCGCCTCAAGATATTCACTGAGGAATCAAGGAGTGAAATTGGGTGGTAGGATTTTGGGTCACTTCAATTTCCCTTTTTATAAACAGGGACAATACACGCCGATTTCCAGGAAGTAGGGATCCATGCACTAACTGATGCATTTAAAACATTAAGCAGTATAGGTGCCCACATCTGAGGGCAAGTTTTATATAAATCCATGGGGATAGCATCAGGGCCTGGGGCCTTATGGCTAGAACTGCCCTGCATAGCCTCCATCACCTCATCAAGAGTAAACCATTTCCTCCCCTTCTATACCGCCCAAAAACATCCTGCGGAAATGGCTCACCCATACCTCAGGGGTGATTTTGCAGCCCAACCCTTCCATCGTTTCTGTCCCATAAGTACCCCTATTAACAATCTTCCAGAACAGGCCTGGGTCCTTGGTGCAGGAAGCGCATTCCAAGTCTTCTCAGTCCTGCTTCTTAAGATGCTGTTTCCTTTCCTTCAAGATATATTTATATTGGGCTCTCGCTCTGCTCACAAGGGCCTGGTCTCGGTTGTGCCTTTAATGCCTTCTTCAGGGATTTCCTTGCCTCATGACAGGGCTTGCTAAACCAGCCCCCCTGATGATTAGCAGTGGGCTTTACAACGGTAGTCATACAATCCTTAATAGCTCTATTCACACTATGCACAGCTTCCATAACATTTCTCGATACGGGGGATTCAGCCAGGAGGGCTTTGGCTCACAAGTCTCTCCACTATTTGCAGGATGTTCGCCTGTGTCCATCCAACTCTCCTTCCCTGATCTTTTATTCTCAGAGAAGCCGGTCCACCAACCCCCAGTTTACATATATTAGGTGGAAAGTTAAAAAAGGGTCGCAAGAGGGTTATGGTCACTAAATTGTTACTCTACCACCTCACCATACAGAACCAGGTTTTTCATGGTGGGGGACACAAAGATATAATCAATTATCGACCCAGCTACTCTTCCAACAAAAGTAGGGACCTGAAAATCACCTACATTTTCCAAATCGCATATTTTCACCAGACACAAACTCTGTAGTCCCTTAATAAGAGACATTCCCCTTACATCCTGTATTCCCTCAGATACATATGCCCTGTGGTACTGCTCGAAGGGGTCCATCACAGTGCAATGCCTGTCTATCTTCGCATTGAAGTCCCCTGACACAGCAGCACAGAACTCTATGCCACACACCTCCAATCTACACTTTAATATCTGCTGCACTGAGAAGAGAACCCCAATTTGACACTTAGAGTCAGATTATAGGGAGGCCCCAGTGATTACAGTTTATTTGATGTGCTCTTGCTATCTTAGAAGACCGGATCAGAGTAACTAAACCCCCTTTAGGGGGTCCACCTAGTAGTCGCTCAGCGGGAACTGCAAACCTTTGGAAGCCATCCCACACTGCAAGTCCATCAGACCAGGTTTCAAGTAATACAATGAAGTCAAAATCTGTCAAAACCTTTACCCATAGCCCATCCTGTAGTTTGGTATCATACTCTGCCACATTCCAAGAAATTAAACAAGACTGAGAAATCTTCCCAACCTGACCTCTCAAGCCCGCAACTACATTTGTGGGCCTTGGTAAAGCCACTAAGCCACTGTCTTCCAACCCTGCCGAGGGCCCCTCTACACCGCATCAATTGATCTCCACCAGATCGGAGTGTGTAATAAATCTATTTTCTAAACTAACTTGCTGTAAATCCACCTGCACATAGGTGGCATTCCTGGCTTGGAAACCGCCCATAGGCCGAGTATGCTTGTAGAAGAAACCCAAGGAGACCATACAAATCTTTTCCTTCTCCTGGAGCACCCACAATTGCGTCGCCAGAAACCACTGAGAGAAACCTAGGTATCCACAGTTCGTAATAATACAATCCCCTTTGCCTTCCTTTTCCTGAGGCCCAACCAACCCAATTCATCTGACAAAATATAATTAAAATCTTCACAGGTAAAATCACAGTTCTTGCCCAACCAGTGGCACATCTTGTTTTTCAAAAATCCATAGACTCATTTACTCCCGGCATCAAAGATGGAACATTTGTAAGCACCACCACATAGGGGGCACAATCCGGAGGGAGCTCCAAGTGGACAGTTGAACGGCCATTTGCTAGAGGCAAATTTGGTCTCCTCATTTGTTCATGAGATGTCGCTAATTTCTCCATAAGTCCACTCTCGCTTTTTCCCCCAGCTCCAGACCTGCCCATCTCCCTTATAGCAGCAGGCAGATTTGTAAGGGCAGACTTGGTGCATTCTATGCATCTTTCCGAAATCCCTAGATTGGAGCGATATATTGGCTGCTGAGCATCTCTTTCCCGGACTAAATAATTTTTCTCCATTGGTGATGCCCCCCATGTATTGGACTTTGGGACCCAGCGTCCAGGGGGCCATATATTACTGGAACTGTAGTAGTCCCCCCCCCACCCATCAGGGAAACTGCCACCTCCAGGGCCTGCAATTTTTCCATTACCGGGACCAGGCTTGCCTCAATCATCTCCTTAAATTTAGCCAATAGATTGTCAGCACCAAATGCTAGGCACTGACTACCATCAGTGCCTTCCCAAATACCAGTGCCACTCTGATTTTCCGATAAAGTCAGTTTTTTTTCCCAGGCTTCTTAAATGGTTTGTTCCGCTTCAGAGGGTGGGTAAAACAGATAGGAGGGGAAGACGAGAGGACCTTCATGCTCTTTTTTGGTAGACCTTCCAAACCCTTCTCCCCTGCTGCCTGCAGGGGGGATTTAGGAGGGTCCTCTTGCCTTACCAGTGGCTGCCCATCTTCATTACAATAAGGTCCCAGAGTCTCATCATTTGGTGGAAATTGCTGCCAATCACTCATTTCCATCGATAGGCATCACTCTGCCAAATCTATTTCTTTAACTACCCCAACCGCTCGGGCAAAAAAGGAGTCCAGTGTTGATTTTTTTGGCCCTTTACCCCTACATATTTGTCCCCATTCTGCTGGGCCTTCTATCAGGTGACTAAACACGTCTAAGTTGTATCCAATCCACTAACTAAATTTAGGAGGGAGTGGTCACCTCCTCAGCATAAAGATTATGGTGGATATGATATGGTAATTTATTTTAAAACATTCACCCTGTTTTACCAGGCTTCAGAGGGATGGCCCAGACCAGCCTCTTCTGGCCACTGACGGGCCAAGGATGGGCCCGCCCTTGGTCCGGGCTCTGCCTGTGCGCGTCCCACACTGCGGGCCTCTCCCGCTGCTGAAGAAGCACTGCCTCACGGTGCTCCGCCCTCTCCTGATGGCCTGCTGGGCCTGTTGCTTTCTGGGACAGCGAGTCCCCCTCACTCCCGGCTGTAAGCGCGTCCCGCGCTGCGGGGCTCTCCCACTGCTGAAGAAGCACTGCCTCACGGTGCTCGGCCCTCTTCTGAGGGCCTGCTGGGCCTGTTGCTTTCTGGGACAGCGAGTCCCCCTCACTCCCGGCTGTAAGCGCATCCCTATAATTTCCAGAATATTTTCTTTATGGAATCGATATAATGGAGGAATAGGAGTTGGGACAATGCATGCTTAAACCATGCATGCCTAACAACGCAGTTGGAACAACGACCGATTTTGTTACTACGAATGCCTTTACCATTAATGCCTTAACAACGATTTTTCATTGTAACTACATTCCTGGTAAAGGCATGCATGAACGGCATGCGTGGTTCCAGCATGTGACCCCCCCACCCCTAAAACAATCGTACCCCAACCCCCCACCCCTAAAAACAATTCTACCACTACCCCAACTCACACCCCTAAAACTTAAACTACCCTGCCTCTAAAATTACCCGACCCCCACCCCTAAAAACGAAAAATACCCCAACACCCCCACCCGCCCCTAAAACTACAGTGACCCCTCCACCCCGCACCTAAAACTACTGCGACCCCCCCTAAAACCTAAACTACCCTGATCCCCCACCCCGCCCCTAAAAACTAAAAATACCCCAACCCAACACCGCTGCCCCTAAAACTACCCTGACCCCCGCCCCATCCCAAAACTAAAAATACCCGACCCCCCCACCCTCGCCCCTAAAACTACCGCTACCCCACACCCCCCTAAAACCTAAACTGCCCTGACCCCATCCCCTAAAACTAACCCGACCCCCCACCCCACAAAACGAAAAATACTTCAGTCCCCCAATGCCGCCCCTAAAACTACCCCAACCCCCCCCACTCTGCCCGAAAAACTAAAAACACCCTAACCCCCACTCTGCCCCTAAAATCAAAAAATACCCTGACCTCCCACCCCCACCCTAAAACTACGGTGACCCCACCAAAACCTAAACTACCCCAACCCCTGCCTGTAAAACTACCCCGACCCCCAACCCCGCCCCTAAAACCTAAAAATAGCTGACCCCTCCAAACCCGCCCCATAAACTACAGCAACCCTCCACCCCTTAAACTAAAAATGGCCCACCCCTGCCCCTAAAACGGTCCCAACCCCACTTACCTGATCACGTCCTCCGATGAAGCCGACTCCCTTCTTCTGTGCCTTAACCACGCATGTGCGTTGCTCCACTTTCGTTGTTCACAACTTTGTTGTTCGGGGGTCATGCTTGGCGATGTTTCTCATGATAGAGACCTGGCTCTCAAAAAATGTCTCCCTGCCCTTATTCCTAGTTCATGAGGTATGCTAGTGTATTAACTACTGACATTCAGACACATCAACAAAAAATCATCTTCTCAATTAATATCATTAATGCAACTTAGGAATCCCCTGTATAGCCTTGGGTACATTTTCAAAAAATGGGCGAATGAAAAAGTCCACATACTACGAGTTATTTTCTAATAAACTTCCCTTTGATGACACAATTGGTCAACCTGGTGGTATCACAGGGTTTTTATGTAACTTGTGTAAAAAATATAATGCTGGTATCTTTGGGAATTCACACTTCAAAAACTGATATTCATCCCACTCTAATAAATCTTTATCTTTCCAATTCAACAGCTGATCACCATATCCATGATTGGCTTCCGGGGCCCAATTTTTGCTCACTTTCTCATATTTTGTACTGTCTGATAATTGTTTATATCCTTCCTTCAAGTACATTTCCTTTGGCCAGATGACAACATTCCCAGCTTAATCTGATTCTTTTATTATTATGCCCTTCTTTGCTTTCAAAAACGCTAGAGCTTTCACATGTCTCTGTTCTACATTACTCCATGTTTTTTTGGGTATTCAACATCAATTTTTTTAAGTCTTTTATCACCTCCTTCTCAAAGATATTAATAACATCATTTACAATTGTCGGCATGAAATTCGACTTTGGTTTGAACTGATTTGGGCAACTTAATCCTAATTCAATACCAACATCCATCAGATTCAAATATGGATCAGGGTTGGTTACAATATACTCACACACTGTAGTATTTCAAGGTCAACAGGGTTACTCATATTATGTTCTTGGTAACTGATATTACGTGTTGCATACCATTTTTTTAAACTTCAGTTTAACAAACTGAAATAAATCAATTCTACTCTGTGTGTAATCAAACCTAGCCGAGGGGCAAAATGATAGTCCTAACAAGAGTACTTCC
Source organism: Pleurodeles waltl (assembly GCF_031143425.1). Taxonomy (NCBI): domain Eukaryota; kingdom Metazoa; phylum Chordata; class Amphibia; order Caudata; family Salamandridae; genus Pleurodeles; species Pleurodeles waltl. The sequence goes on along the minus strand of NC_090446.1, from coordinate 202,541,890 downwards.
ATTTCTGACTCAGTAAAAGATAGTTTTGATAAATTAACCACTGTATTATTGTTCATCATTCAGCTATATTCCGGCCCCTTGTTTGCATTCCCACTGGGCTTTTTGCACACCTTCTTTCTCTGCCTTTTCTGTATGCTCCTCTTCCTCCTCGACCGCGATGAGTTACTTCTCTTCCTCGTTCTGTTGTTAGTCTTCCCTGTGCCAACAGATCGAACTCCTTTAAAAGTTGGGTTTTTACTCCCGAACCTTCAGATTTTACTGATACATCACTTTGACCGTTTTCTCTCTCATCTTTACTATTGGCGTCCTCATTAGTAGTAACTTTGACGGACTCCAACAGATCTCTTTCAGGTCCTCGCATATTCTTTCTTTGTTCTTTTCCATGTATTTGTTCTTTCCTCATTTGGTCATGCTTTTCCCCAACTGTCAAAATCTGACCCCTCTCATAGTCATATTGATCCCTCAGAAACTTGCACAGTTTTCTCACCTTGATTTCTTCTTCTGCTTTGTCCAGTCTTTTGTCCAATTTCTCTTTTTCTTTATCAAATTCATCTTTAGTGCTTTTTTTTTTTTTACAGAAACCATGATTATCTTCATTTCATAAATAGTTTTTCACGCTCTTTCCATGGGTATTTGCTCAATATTTTTAACATAATTGTAGAACATTGCCCATTCATCAATCTTTTCTGGATCTGGGTTATTCATGGTTGTGATTATAAAAATTCTCAATCCTCTCGGTACTCTCGCACAGTCAATATATTTTGTAGGGTTGTTGCTTCCCACCACTTGCTCTCGCTTAGATTTTTTCCACAACTCTTCCCACAGCCGTTTTTTCGTTGTTCCATTCTGTTCCCTATTCCGACTTCCTTTATTTCTTCTGAGCCTCCCATTATTGCTACTCATATTCACACATTGTTTGTCCTCTGCCTCTTGTCTCTTCGTTTCTCTGTCACCATTTTCCAAAATACCTTTTACTCGGGATAATCTAATACCCTCCAATGTTCTAATGCCATTCAGTGACTCAGTCCATGCTGCATTCTTATTACAGTCATGTCTCCGCTCCCCATTCCATTTCCACTGCCACTTTCACATTCCTTAGAAGTGCACACTCACCCGATAACGGCTGCTTCCCATCAGCTCCTCCGACCTTCATCTGATGTGGTCCAGTTGCACTCAATCACACGAGTCCGCTCTGAAATTCCAAAAAATACCATCTCCTTCTTTTCACTTTCTGGTTCCAAAATGCAGCAGGTCGTAACTGGGTAATGACTCATCTAATATCTACACCTTTTGTTTCTCAATGCACTGCTGAGAAAACAGTCATGACCACCCACTCGTCCTTTCGGTGGCAACTTATTTTCATCAATTTATGACAGTCATTTCAACGCCCAACGCTTTTTTAAGAATCAATCTCCTTGATCACGGGTAACATTTACAAATGCAAACTCCATTTTTAAACACACAGCCCTTATATATGATCAACAGAAAGAGTGGACCAAAAACTCTTCACTTAGCTTCTAAATACACATAACGTGGCCACCATCTTTAAATGCCATCAAAATATCAAACTTTGCTAGATAGACATTTGAGGTAAGCAAATCTAGAGTGTCACTGGTGTTGCAGGGTGCTCCTTACTGGAGCTGCTCTCCACCCAAACTTAAGAACTACCCAGAGTTCTCTCTTCAGAATGTGGCTCTCCCTCATTAATGTGGGTAGGTCATAGTCTCTTGCATTATTCAAAATATTTGCAGAATGGGCGCTCTTGCAACACAGTATATCCTTCTCCCTCCCGGCTGCTCAGGTCACTTGGATGAGCATCTATGCTATGCTAGGTTGGCCCACTTACCCATCCTGCTGAACACCCACATGAAAGGTTTCGAGAGACCGCGTGTTTTTTCTGGGTTCAAACATTGACAGCCTGTTATCTATGCCTGAACTGAAGCATTGTCCTTAAGGAGACAATTGATTGATTAAAACAGTACATCTGTCAGAAGGATATTGAGTAGGATACAGAGTTTCAGATCAGACAGGCTGTTGCTTACATGCACTGCAATTCATATTCCATTCTTTTATTTGTAAGTATTGATCACTTGTCACTTTGCACCAGCATCTTTTTGTTCACTTTTTCACTTGATGGAACAACCATTATCAAGCTTTTGATTATTTGTATATACTACAAAAACGTGAATATAGATGATATTTTGCATATTTCTTGGCCCTGGTGTTGTATTTCTTTTGCTCTCTACTTTTTATTCGCCATCAGGTTCAGCATACAATTAATTACTTTGTGTCCTGTGATAATTTGTTTCTCCTTTCAAAATAACTTGTAGTCCCCATTTGGACTATTTTGTTGTTTGTGCTGAACTGTGCCCAGTCCTACGGTCTTTTGAGTTACCCCATTATGGTGTAATGGTTCTCCACCGAATAAGCAACTCTTCAGATAGTATCCCCTCCCTGTTTTAGGTTATTAACAACAATTTGATCAGCCTTTGCTAGGAATGACATCAAATTTTTCAGCCTGAAATTCAGATTTTTGTAAAGATTTTAACATCAGTGGTCAGGAGTGCAGGGTGTCTGAATCACATAAGTTTCTGGATTCTTCCCCAGTTCGGGGAATTGTGTCTTATATTGACTGAGACGCCCCTTCTTCCTCAGTGAAAGTATTAAAAACTCTGGTAAACTCTGTGCCTAAATGTAAGAGCAACATTTTATAAAGTCCAATGAAAAACTCTAGTTGCCGATATTTTGAGGATGTCCATGTTGGAGCCCTAAAAGCAGCTACCTTAGTGATGTCCTCGCCCAGAGCATCAATACATTTTTTGGGCAGATCCATAATCCTGCATAACAATATGAAAAGCTTTAATTCTCCAGAGGATTTCTGGACTTACATGTATAGTATTTGAAAGAAATCATTCAAATCATTATCCTATTCTTGTTCCATGAGCACACAAACACCTGTATGTTACCTTAGAACTAAGAGTTTTCATCTTAGAACCACTAGTTTGTTTGCACCTATTGCCGTTAAGTTCTTGCTCGACAAGTATTTCAACAGCATTTATCTCGCCGGATAATTTATGCTCAACTAGTCTTCTAGAAGAGATAGCTATTGCAAGCCCTATTATTGATGCATTTGTTCCCCCCTAGTGAACTACCACTCTGTTGTTACCAGCCTTGTTGGCCTGAAAGTAGTTTTCATTGTCTATTTCAGCCTAGTTTGTTGGGTTACTGAGCAATTTCATGATTATTCTTCATGTCTTCCTGTTGGGTTGTCTCCCTGTCCTGACTAGTAATCTCTGTGTGAGATGGTCAGAAAGGGTTTTCTCAGAAATATGTGCATCTTCCAGAGTCTGAGGCAGCTTTTGAGACATAAAATGTTTGTCTGTATATGAATATGATGCAGACGCATGAGTGAAAAGAAAAATTGATCTCTTTTGTTTTGTTGTAGGATACACTGTGTATCTTCCTGCCTCAGTTTTTTAAATCTCACCTTTAAGCCTTTGGAGGTAAACCGCCTCTGTAATGGATGCTTATAGTGAATGTTTTTCTATCTGCGTCCCCATAGGTCTCTTATGCATTGGAGCATCATTGCTGAGATATCTTCAAACTTGGATACAAAAAAATTGTAGAGAACTTTAGTATCTAGCTTCCAGAGTGATTTATTTTTTGAGGTGTTAGCCTGACATTTTGGTCATGATGATTCTAGGGCATTTGTTTCTTTTTGTCACCCGACCACAAAATTTCCCTGATGAGGCCAATGTGGAAAGCTAGACCTTCGTTCAGTTTGCTTCTAAAACTCTCACTAAGGCATGTGTATAAGTCACTACCATCCATTTCTTACTTGAGGCCCACACTGTGAAAATATCTCTTCTAGATCTTCATTTGCCTGGTATATCCTATGTAAACCCCGGTACTTTGCCTTGTTCACCTTGAGCTGATCTTCCACAATCTTAGGATGTTAATTATTAGACTCAATATTGGACTTTAGTTCTGAAATGTCATACTCAGGTCAACTGTGAGGCTGATAAGATTGTCATTAAGGGTTTTTTCAATGTTTGTTTTCAGTTAGTCATTGACATTCTTAAGTCATCTTTCAACACCGCTTTGGATGATTACTTTGCTGCTTGTTAAGTCCTCACGACTCGGCTGTTGGGAAAATCTGTTGATTTTACCCATGGTCCCCTAGATAGTTGCAAAATTGATATGATCTTCCAACAGGCCATCCTACAACAGTCTGTATTGGCTACGACCAGGCCCCGGAGCTCATATCCTGTGCTCACAAATGTCTTCTGCTCATCCCTATGGAGATGTCTCACTAGAGCGCCTCCCTCACATTTCCATAATCTATGTCATACTCTCAATCCTGGGTGGGCAAGGACATGTGCCTTTTGGAACTTCTGTGGTGCTTGAGTATTTTGTTGGAGAAGAGGTTGGCAATGCATGCAGAGTGTGGGTGTCCCTTGGGGTGAGGATGTGTGGCGGCGTGCTTGCAATACTTGAAGGAATGCAAGCAGAGCCCAGCGAAACTGTTACCCAGAGTGCCACAGGATTCTCAAGGCTTGAATGAGTGGTGGCCATCATAAATCTTTAAGTAGTTCTTGCATTAGTGTTCCTTGCTAGGCAATCATGCTACAGGGACCTCTTTACAAGTTATGTTATTTCAAGTGGAGCAGTATTCCTGAGTGAAATAATGCAATTCACAATTAAGTGTGCTTCAGGGCCTGGAATCATCAGGTCCCAAATCTCCGGGTGTTATATTTCTGTACCTGGAGACACTGGTTCTCATGGAGTGGCTTAAGAGACTGGGCCTGCAATTACTGTTCCTCCGAATAGGCAAAGTGTGCTAGTCACCCCGTCCCTCATTCAAAAGCACCACCACAAGGCTTGTTGCCATATTCCACCTGCTGAGGGCATGTGGAAAATGTCACAAGTCTCTACCAAAATGGTAAAAACCCGGTTAGAAAAGCACCTGCAATTCTGAGGGAGAACAGTTATTTCCTTTCTGAGAGAAAAAACTTGTAGTGGTCAGAGTTTGCAGTAGAGATACCACCCAGTAAAATTATTACCGGCCCTCTGATGTCTCCGCTACAAACTCTGTCTCACTAGTAATGAGGCCCTTAGTTGCTGCAGCTAGAACCTTAGGAGCTATCAAGGACGTGTGGATTTCTGAGCAGTGTGCTGGATATTCCCTGAGAAAAAGGATTTATACTTTGATTTGAAGTTCAGTACTGGAGTGTTTTTCTTTTTTGTTTTTTTCTTTTAGAATTATATGCTCTATTGCAAGGGACTCAGCCAGTCAAAACACCTGTTTATTTAGACCCAAGGGGCACATGTACAAACGATTTTGAACATCACAAACAGCGAATATGGCTGTTTTTGCGACATGTAAAATGCACTTCCCGATTCACAAACCCAGTTTTGCAATTCAGTAAACTTTTTACAGAATCGCAAAACGGGAATGCGACTCGCAATTAGGAAGGGGTGTTCCATTCCTAAGTGCGACTCGCTTCCCATGTATGATTGTTTTGTGAACGCGAACGCGGTCGCGGTCGCAAAACAACTGCAGTTAGCACCAGTGTCAGTGCTAACACATTCTTACAGTGTGTGTGCTAACACATGCGCAAACGGGAAGGAGTCCCCATGGGACCCTTTCCTCTTTGTGAATGTCACTGCAAAAAAATTTTCAGAGCAGGGAGTGGTCTTACGGACCACCTCCTGCTCTAAAAAAATGAAACAAAAATGTTTCATTTTTTGTTTTTGTAATGCATCTTGTTTTCGTTTAAGGAAAACGGGCTGCATTACCAAAAAAAAAAAAACTGCTTTATTTAAAAGCATTTAGAGACATGGTGGTCTGCTGTCTCCAGTAGGCCACCATACCTGTGAGGGCCACCATTCCCAAGGGGGTCGCAAATTGCGACCTACCTCATGAATAATCATGAGGTGGGCATTTGAGACCCCCTAGCGAGTCGCAAATAGTGTCAGTGACACTATACTACATACGGTTTTGTGACTCGCAAATTGTGAGTCGCTCTGACTTGCAAGTTGCGAGTCGCAAAAAAAGAAATGATACATGTAGCCCTATTCTTTTAAACAGGAATTCTTGAAACACAAATGACAATTAAGATGAATGGTTAAAATGAGCAATACCCATGATAAAACACCATTAAAATCACAATTCATCCAATCATGTATAAACCTGAAGATTGCACAAATGATTACATTTATCCCTCCTAATACTTTAAAGATATATCAATTCAATTGTAAAAATGTATCCACAGACAATAAAAATTGCCCCATAGCACATGTTACATCCAGGAATCTCATTTCTACAAGTAATTTAATTGCTTGCCCCCTATCCTTGATGTCATATTTTATAAAAACAAGTTTCTAATAGGGTTTTCCGTTGAACTAAAACCATAGGCAGTCCAATAGAGTGTGTACTAGATATCCCTTCATGTTGAGGCCACATTTACAAATGTTTTATTCATTTAGCAGAGTTCCAAGTATCTCAGATATCAAAACTTGGTTTACCCTACATCCAAAGCACAGAATACTTTCACACATCTATCTCTACATTAGGAAATATCTCCAGTCAGGAAAGGTGTCATCTCCCCTCCATGATTTCATCAGGTGGTAAACAGATTTCATATTCTTTAGATGTATAAAGTCCTCCTCTCTGGAGTCCTGTTTTACTACTCTTCTATATTCAGCCTTGCTCACCACTATCTGGTCAATACCATTTGGTGTTTTTATTTTTAATTTCCTGTAGCAATTGAGGATTCTCCCTATAACTCCTCTGGCCTAGGTTAACTCACTTTGTAATAGCTCCCTTCTACAGCAGAGAAATTCTTAGAATCTGTTCACAATCTATTTGCATCCACAATGTTATTATCTCTGCAAGTGCAACGTGAGTCCATACTGTCAGGTCAGTACCTATTCTAACTGCTTGCACCATTGTAGATAATGGAAGAGAAAGTCATGTTTTAAGCACCTTCCTTCCTCAGGGTCCCAGCTTTTTTTTTTTTTTTTTAGCAATGATGCTGACCACCTCAGCACTGTACCGGAACTCCAGCTTCATCATACTCTGTTCGGCTGCCAGCACAGGTCTCAGGAAGGGTCCCCCATAGCGAATATCAAGATAGTGATTCTTCCAGCGTAGGTCATGGGAGAACCACATCCATAAATATTTATATTTTGTGACTGTCTCAATTTTGACTTTGTTTCTTGACCAACCCTATCCTCTTCTTCCCTATTGGGAGCACTTTGCATTTTCCAAATTAATTTTTATTTTTTTATTTTTACAGTAGCACGAGAATCTGTCCAATTTTCTCTGGAAGCCAATTTCTATCAAATTAAAAATTACTAAATCGTCCACGTATGAGAGACAGCTGACATGAACCATTTAATTTAGGGCTGAAGCTATTTGGTTGGTTTAGTATTTTAGGTAGTCAACGAGAAATAAGGAAAATAGGGTCGCTGCCAAAACACACCCCTGTCTCAGACCATGTCTTATATTGATCCTCCTAGAGAGAGATACCTCAAGATCTAGTTCTACTTGAGTCCAGTTATCCCTATGGAGTTCTTGTAAAATTAAAAGTACATTTTTGGGAACTCCAAGGTTCTTTATTGCTTTCTATAACAAAACCCGATCAACAGAATCAAACCCAGAGCTAAAATCTGCAAAACAGCTATACAGTCTTCCACACTACTCTTTTGATTTCTTGGCAATGGCCCATAAAGTAAAACAGTGATCCGTCATTGAGTGACCTCCCCCTTAAAACCTCCTTGCTCTTGTGTATTTGTTTCTGCCCAGTCCCTGATCATCCCTAAAAGGATTTTTTAGATGACCTTCCCATTTATGTCTAACAGGTTTATCTGTCAATTGTTTACTGGGAGGGAATAGTCACAGTTTCTGTACATAGGTTTGATTACCTCCCCCTTCCAACTGTCCAGGAATTTTCCTGTCAGAAGGATTTCCTGAAAAAGGAGATGAAGCAGAGTGGTCCACCAGGCTATGTTAGTTTTTGATATTACTGCTGGTAAAGTATCTGGTCAAACTGCCCTTGTAAGTTTTAACATTTCAGTTGTTTTTTTAATTGTTAATGCTGAATACCTCTCCTTAGTTTCTTCCTTTATAAGAAATCTTATTGGGCACTGGGTAATTCTAATGTCTTTGTTATAGGTCTTCTCCAGGAATTCTACTCAAGCATCGTCATCCACCGAGCCTGTCAGATTCCCCTGGGAATTTCCTATCCCACTCCGTGCCAACCTCCAAAATGTCCTTGTATTTTTAGACTCTATTGTCTTGATTATTACTCCCCAACATTTTGCTTTGAATTCCCGCTTCTTGCTGGCCACCAGATTTTTAAATTAATTTGTTAGGCTGGGAAACTTAACATGGCCATTTTATTTCTAGTAAGCCTTGTATATCATTCAAGCGTCCTTATTTTATGTTTTAAAAATCCGCATTTTTTGTCAAACCAACTGTTCCTGGACTGCGTCAGGGACTTAAAACTTTAGCTTGAGCATTATCAAAAACAGTCTGTTCGATTTTTAGGCATGCAACAACCTCTTTTATTATTTACTCATACCATAGTAGAAAGTCAGAGAGAGGGTACCTCTCAGGTATGAATTCCTTGAACTTGAACTGGAGGTCCTTCAATAAACGTAAGTGCTTCTCAGGGATTCTTGTCCTTAGGCGTTTTGGATATCCAGTCTTTATAGGGAGCACCTTGGTATGTCTTAGGACAGTACACAGGTTAAGGGTTGTATGAATAAAGGGACATATATAACTGTCAGAACCAGTGATGTTTCATTGTTGCTGGAGTGCCTTATTGTGTTCTCTATTTGTACATGCGTGTATGAATGATATGTGCTTCTACATGCATGCACTAGAAAAATCAGATTGCAGTGCTTGTTATGTTTGGTTTAATAAATGCTTTTGCAATATTATTATGCCAAATCCAGGAGCAGTGCAAGAATTTGGAGCCCTCCAAATAAAATAGTATTTTCTTTCCTAGAGTGCTCACTGTGCAGGGAAACAGGAATTGGCAAAGCCACAAGCTCAGGCTTTGGCTGTCTGCATATTGACTGTCTTTTTTTACTGTTTTAGTAAATCATACTAACAAGTATTAAAAAAAAATAGCCTGAGTATTAATAGGCATTGTTTAAAGATGACCACTGTTGCTTTCACGTGTGCTTGCATGCAAGCAGACATTGTTGAAGATTTTTTTGTAATAACGTTTTTTTCATAAAACATCCTTAGAAGGCTGCCACTGCGTAAGCATGCATTGGTGGCCATGTAGGAATAGTTTGGAAGCCCATTGACAAATACGGTTGCTGCATGCAGCTTGCCGACGTAACACTTTCACTGCAATCGGTGGTTAGGGCAGTGTCGGGGAGCTGCCCGGTCATAGCAAAGTTCAAAACTAGTAAATAAAAGGGGAAAAAATCACTATCTTGGTGAAAGAGGAGGTGGAAAACCATTAACCGGTAGTCCCCAGCTCCTAAAAAAACAGAATTTTCTTAATTTATTTAGAGTCCGGAAACTGCTGCATTAGTGCTGGCAGTAACCCTTGACCTCCTTTTTGATTGTGGGATGACCCCCACTCATTTTCCCTGTCTGTGCGGGGCATGCTGGAAAGTGCAAAGACATTTTTAAACACATAATTAGTGCCCATGTAATAATGTGTAACTACAGAAAAATACACAGAATGCAATCTGTCACTTAGCACGGTATTGTAGCACCAAATGCACCCTCACATTCTTTTTTGATACGAGAGCAACTTGATCTACTGCTTCTTGTATTCTTTTGTTCCTGTGTGTTTGCTGCAAATGTCTACTGCAAATGGCACATAACTGTACAAACTTGTGTAATTTCAGGAATTTTGCATAACAAGAGTACTGCAAAATTCTCAAAACTACTTCATTTACACCAACATAATTAAGGCATAGATATTTCCAGTCCAGCTTGATTAAATTAATGGTAGACCATATTGGATTTGGTGGTTTGGAGAAACTCTGATTGATCGGGCATGTAGGGAATGCCTTAGCCCAACCAGAAAATGTTGGCTGAATCCAAATATTGAGTGCCAGATTTTGAGATATTTCTATTAACCCTAATTCAGTGAGCGATTACATTGGAAATTGTATATTACCAGTATCAATGTGGTTTTGAGTCAGGATGAATATCCTTGAGATTAGACTGTGACAGTGAATATTATAACATACCTTATATTGATCCAACAACTATTGAAGACCAAGAAAACTTTGCAGCTGTCTGCTGGCCACTGGACTGAACATAATATATGACTTTACACTGCATGCAATTTTCACATGTGCCTTTTCTACGTAGATTTACCGTGGAGATGCCTTTACAAAGCATGCCTTATCCACACATAGTAAGTATATGTAAGGTACTTGTATACAATTTTTATTTTATAAACTACATTTTTTATTTATTTTTTGGTGTGGGGACTCTGGTGGGAATCCCTCAAATACCATATCGATATATAAATATAAACACAAAAGTGGGTCCCTAGGGCCTTATGAGTCTCAGCAAGGGGGCAACGTGGCCACTTCCCTTCAGAAAAACAGACCCTGGGGGCTGGGGTCCCTAGGGCCTAATGAGGCCTAGGGAGGGGGCCACTTGGCTTCCCTGCCTTCAAAATAGGCACAGCCTTGGAGGAAGGTGTCCCAGATGAGGCTCGGGGAGGGGGAGCCACATGGCTCTCTTCTCTGTGAAAATCATAGGGCCCTGGGGGATGGGGTTCCTAGCTCTTAAGAAGGCTTAGGGAGAGGGCCATGTGGCCCCCTCCTCTTTAAAAAAAAATCACTCTTGGGGAATGGGTCTCAAGGGCCTAATAAGGCTCGGGGAAGGGGCTATGTTGCCCCCACCCCTTTAAAATACATGGGACCCGGGGATGGGGTCCCTAGGGCCTAATGCGACTGTTAGACCTAACATGCCTTAGGGTGGTCACCCCAAGCTTTTTGCCTGCCTCCCTCCACTTTTTGGACTCTGTTTTTGCTGGCTTTTAGACTCTGCTCACTTTTCCACTGCTAACCAGTGCTAAAGTGCATATGCTCTCTCCCTTTAAACATGGTAACTTTGGATCATACCCAATTGGACTATTGAATATACTTATAAGTCCCTAGTAATGCGCACTGAATGTGCCTAGGGCCTGTAGATTACATGCTACTAGTGGGCCTGCACTGGTTGTGCCACCCACTCAAGTAGCCCCTTTACCTGGTCCCAGGCCTGCCATTGCAAGGCCTGTGTGTGCAGTTTCACTGCCACTTCGACTTGCCATTTAAAAGTACTTGCCAAGCCTAAAGCTCCCCTTTTTCTACACATAAGTCACCTCTAATGTGTGCCCTAGGTAAACCCTAAAGTAGGGTGCTGTGTGGGTAAAAGGCAGGACATGTACCTGTGTAGTTTACATGTCCTGGTAGTGTAAAACTCCTAAATTTGTTTTTACACTATTGTGAGGCCTGCTCCCTTCATAGGCTAACATTGGGGCTGCCCTCACACATTGTTGAAATGGCAGCTGCTGATCTGAAGGGAGTAGGAAGGTCATATTTAGTATGGCCAGGATGGTAATACAAAATCCTGCTGACTGGTGAAGTTGGATTTAGTATTACTATTTTGGAAATCCCACTTTTAGAAAGTGAGCATTTCTCTGCACTTAAATCTTTCTGTGCCTTACAATCCACGTCTGGCTAGGTTTAGTTGACAGCTCCTTGTGCATTCACTCAGACACACCCCAAACACAGGGTACTAAGCCTCACTTGCATACATCTGCATTTTGAATGGGTCTTCCTGGGCTGGGAGGGTGGAGGACCTGTTTTGACACAAAGGACTGCCACATCCCCTACTGGGACCCTGGCAGACAGGCTTGAACTGAAAAGGGACCTGGTGCACTTCTAAGCCACTCTTTGAGGTCTCCCCCACTTCAAAGGCACATTTGGGTATAAAACAGGGCCTCACCCTACCACCTCAGACACGTGCTGGAGAAGAAACCTGAACCAGAACCTACATCCTGCCAAGAAGAACTGCCTAGCTGCTCAAAGGACTCACCTGTCTGCTTTCTACAAAAGACTGCTGCCTTGCTGTTGGCCTGCTGCCTTGCTAAACTCTTGTCTGGCTGTAAAAGTGCTCTCCAAGGGCTTGGATAGAGCTTGCCTCCTGTTCTTTCAACTGGACGGCGTGTGCGGCGAAAAATTTGACGCACGGCTTGTTCCGCGGTGAGAAATTCACTGCACCCTGATCCGTAAAGACGCTGCTCGACGCGACGCCTGCAGTGCGACCGGAACTTCGACACACGGCCTCGCATGGACAACGCCGCCCGACTTCCAGGGAGGAAATCGACGCAGCGCCTGCCGTGAGGAAGAAAATTACACACACAGCTCCCCGGAACGATGCGCAGCCGGTTAACAAGTCTAGGATTCCACGCACAGACCCTGGGACATCTGGTAATCCCGCGAACCATAGAAGGAGTCGGCCCGTGTGCCGGAAAATGACGCACGTCTTCCCCGAGTGAAAAATAACGACGCAAGTCTGTGTGTGAAGGGGCGAAACCGACACACACACCATTTTTCTTCCCGCAGAATGACGCACGTCTCCCCGCATGAAAAATAACGACGCAAGTCCGTGTGTGAAGGGGCGAAACCGGCACACACACCATTTTTCCACGCATCTCCTCCTCTGCGGCCCTCTACGGAGATTTTCCACTCCAAACCAGGTACTTTGTGCTTGAAAGAGACTTTGTTTGCTTTTTAAAGACTTAAGACACTTTGGCGGTCATTCTGACCGCGGCGGTCGGCGGTCGCCACCCGCCAAGCGGTTCCCACCGAAAGACCGCTCCGCGGTCAAAAGACCGCGGCGGCCATTCCGGCTTTCCCGCTGGGCCGGCGGGCGACCGCCAGAAGACCGCCGGCCGGCCTAGCGGGAAAGCCCCTTCAACAATGAAGCCGGCTCGGAATGGAGCCGGCGGAGTTGCAGGGGTGCGACGGGTGCAGTGGCACCCGTCGCGATTTTCACTGTCTGCACAGCACTACAATTGTACTAACTTTAACAATTATCCCTGGGGTGCCAAGAGGAAGATTTGAACCTTGTGTTCTCTATGTAAATTGATAGTTGAGTGCATTGCAGTACATGGGTCAGTGCCAATGTAAGCTCTTTTTTTTCATTTGTTTTGAAAGCCTTTTAATAAGTCGGTGTACCTCGGCTCACGCACCCTGTTTTTAGAGTCTGTTGAAAAATGAGGAAACACTTTGCACATGGTCCAAATATAAAACATGCTGTACTTTAAAAATAAAAAAATACCTTTTGAGAATGTCTTGCTTCGTGCAGCTAGGGATTTTGTACACATATGGATGGATTTATAGTGAGCTGTGTGGCACTGTTTATTATTGTCACAGAAGTATGCTTAGTCTCAGTGCCTACCGGGGACTAGTGAGAGGGTTGTGGCTCTTAAATGCACAGGGAAACAAGTAGCCAGGGGCTTCCTTTGAAACAATTTGGTTAAGCATATAGGCAGTATGTTTTTCTTTTTTTTTTTTTGGAACGGGTTCGAGGCCAGTGGTTACGTTTCCGACTCTGAAACCAGTAGTCTCTTCCCACGGTATGATCTTTGCTTGCCAACTTAAACTCTGACTCTGCCTGGGTTGCTGCCTCATATAAAATCGGATAAGCATACCAGTAGGTATATAGTTTTAGAATACATTCAAGCTATACACTGAATTTTGACTGGAAGATACCACTTCCCTTGGAAGGAGTATAATTTCTTCCCTCTCCCTAGCCGTATGGTTTCCGAAACAGAGCCCTAGGGATGTGTATTGGGTAGTTAAACATCTCTACCCCTCCCATTGGACTGAAACTAGCCCATTAGTTACGAATTCCTGGAAAGGATGGCAATACACAAGTTGGGAAGGAATATTGGCAAATCCTTGTGCTCCCTACAGGCTCCTGTCTAGAAAGGCCGCATGCTTTGGGTGTAAACAGTGCCCAGTGAGACTCCAAAATGGAGCCCGCAGCCCTTAGGTCAAAGTAATCACAAAGGAATTAGTACATAATATCTCAAAAAGACTAAAACTGCCTCATAAACGGAACTCTTCATAAACGCAGGCTCCTGTTACTGATTTCTTGTAAAATCAGCCTTTTATGACTTTCCATGTTCAACATCTTTTTTGACAAGCTTGTAAAATTAGCAAGCAACGTGCTTTGCTTCCATGATGAACACAGAACAGATCAGTTCTCACCAGTAGTTTTTAAATTAGTTTTTTCTTTTTTTTACATCACCTTTGTCCACTGGTAGGAAGTTTGAAATTTTTTCTCAACAGTGTAGTTTTCAACCCTGGGACTTGCAGTTGGTTTAAAATGTGATATTTCCACAGTGTGGTTTTTATAGGGTTATTACGGCTTTGTGAATGGGTGTTGATTGCTTTGTGTAGTCTCTACAAAGGAGGCCTTGAATGGGACATTGAAGCTTTCAGAAAAGCGCCCCCCTGCTGCATACATTAAGTCTTTGAGGTGCACAACAAAGTGACCAAAGCTTGACTGAGCCACTTAGGTGGATCGGATGGGGGTCCATACCCTGCTTGCTGGCTTAACTGACTCCACCTTCAACCCATTACACCAGTATCATACACATAAGTACACTGATTAATACCAAAACAGAAGTTTGATCTGGTCAGACAGCATTGTGGTTTAACACACGTTGAGTAAAACTAAGTGAAATCCTGGCAAAATGCAATATCCTCTAGGACATTGGCAAAATACCTAAAACAAGCCTTCCCATCACTTTCACTTGTTCGTGGGCTTGCCTTTCAAAAATCACTTGATGTGATTGGTAACTTCTTTACGTTTGTCCCGCCTTGAGGCTGTTTTTGTCTTTGCCTTGAAGACTGTCCCTGTAACATGGATTATTGCACGATTGCCGATATACTTCAGTGTGGGTGAACTATTATTTTTGTTTTGTCCCTCCCCTTCGTGCTGCATGGCGGCCATGGCGCTCACAGGACGAACAGGCACAACAGCGTGAACTGGATCGGTGGTATTGAAGCACTGGTCACATTGTTCAGAGTAACCCAATAAGAGTAATTTCTTGTGGCTCTCTCCTTAAAACACTTGAAATTGGTAGATGCTTTAAATAATACAGTAATCCTCAAAGCGAAGGTGGCTCTCCCGGCACAGCCGGAGAGCCGATAATACAATATTAACTGCACTCAGGAAACTTGCTCCATAATGCTTTTCAGGGCATTACTATGACAAACATTTTTGCCCATAACTCAGCCTGTGGTGGTCCTAGGACACCATGTCTGGGACCCTACACTAGGTTAGTGGAGACCCCAAAATATTAACCTCTCCCACCACTCAGTATCCTTTTAAGTGCTCTCCTGGCTGGAACTTTTGTTTTACAACTAAGAGTAGTTTTTGTTTTAAGGGCCTTGTTTGTAATATCTTTGCTATAGACCAGTTACCCCTGAAAATGTGTAATGTGCCACACCTTATAGGGGCTAAATAAATTATTACACTACATTATTTAATGCCATTTTCTTTTTTTGTGTGGGTATGCCCTCTAGGGGTTAATTATATAGTTACATAACCATGTTTCTTGGAAATGCTGTTTTCCTTGTGGTTTTCTCTAGGGGCTGTTCTAAGCATTACAGTCATATCAACATACTAAAATATTTGTAGCACACAGAAACTTTACCCATAATGCTTTGCAGGTCATTACTTTTACAAAACATTTTTACTCATAACTCACCTTGTGGTGGTCCTAGGACAATGAGACTGCCTTCAAAACTGAAACTGAAAATTGTGTTAGGCAGCCAGCAACTCTGATGGTGAGCTGGTGAAAGTGGTATTCTATTGGATTTAGCATTGCAGATTTAAATTAGGACACTAAGTAGCAACATGTTCATTTTTGTTGTAGATAGAGGAATGAGGTAAATCGAAGTGCTTTAGTTATATGCGGGGCGCTGGAATTATATGGCAGGATAAGACTAAATTTTGAGGCATGGTTGACCAATTTATGTGGCAAAAAAGTCCAGTTATGAATTTACAGTGAGAAAAGCTCTAACTCAAGAAAATGCGAGACATATTGCCTTGAAAATGCTGGTTATATTTAACTCCGGTAGTTGGTGTCCCCAGGGCCACAGGAGGTTCAGTAAGTGGCCACATCTACCACTCCCCTGTTTAATTGTATTTCTCCCATGTGATGGGTCTCCGGTGGTCCACATGCCAACCCTGCGCTGTGTGGCAAAGGTTCAACTCCCTCCCACATGGACAGCCGAAGGCCGTGTGTGGCTTGGGCTTGGCTGTTGCGGGGGTTGGCAACAAGGCCTTCCCACAGGCCAGACTCTGTGAGCACCCTGATGCGCATTGTTGAAGGCTGTACACAGTGTGGGGTTGGCTGATTGCAGCGGATTGTCCACGGGCCTGGTGTCAAACCACCCCCTGTGCATGACCGAAGGCACTGTGCAGCGTGGGGTTGTCTGCTTTTGTTAGGGTTGGCCACAGGGCCCCTCCACACAGAAAAGATAAAGAAAAAGAGTAGGAAATAGAGGGAAAGAAAAGAAGTGATGCATACATATGTAGGTAGGTAAATATCTGAGGAGTTGCATAGAAATTACTGAGATGGCAACCTTAATAAATCAGTTCTAATATTACTGTGAATGCCTACAGCGGAACTGCATTCCTTTCTTAACCATTTTCACAAATTTGTCAGTAACATCTCTCCACATTTTGAAAGTATTTGGGCAGATATTGTCAATTGTAAATTAAAATTAGCAGACTTTTAACTCAAATTAACCTTTGTGAACAGGTTTGTATTCCTTTTGTCTGGTATAGGCTTTAATAGTGAATGTATGCGCGACCGAAGTTATGGTCCTGGGGAGCTATCTGAATAGCTGTTTTTTCATGAACGAACTGAAGCGCAATAATTTAAATGACCACATGGATTTCTTTTTGCAGGTATAGTAATTGCTGCTTGGTTGAAAATAGTGTACCATTTCCTTGCACCCTGAAAATAGGTTTAAATCCCAGTCTAGAGTAGTGCGATGGGTTAGTCTAAAAGGTTGAGCTCCCTTTGGGACACTATTTGGGTGAAAAAAATGAAACTGCGATGTTTCTTCTTTACAAGGACCAGTGATTGTGTATCTAAAAGCCTTGATAACATTTGTTGGCACTGTTACATTTAACATATAGCCCTTATAAGTAGACAATATTATTTCACTTTGGGTTTTAAAATACTATTTTCAGGACTTTAGTTAAGAGTTGTAGCCTTTATAACCTATGAAATACTAGTAGGGTCAGATGCACCAACATTTGGAAAAGTGATTTCCAAATTGCAAATATCTCTCCATCACAATTAGGAAACCTCTGTTCTTAAAGTGTACAAATTTAAATTCTAAATTAGCGATTCCTGGAGGGTTGCAAATTAACATACTTCATGAATATTAATGAGGCAGGTCACTGTTTGTGACCCACTAGGAATGATAGCCATCAGAGTGATAGTGGTCTGCTGCAATCAGCAAACCACTGTATCTGTGATTGTTTTTTAATAAAGCAATTTATTTTAAATGAAGCCTGTTTTCCTTAAGTGAAATGTTAAAAAAAATTCATTTTTAAGAGCAGGAAGAGGCCCATGGCCTGCTCTAAGTAAATATTTTGTTTAAAATAGGAGACGCCTTCCTATTTACAAATATGTAACACCACTTTTCAATTGGTAAAGTATTAATGTTTTGTGACTGGAATTCAGATGCAAAACATTAATACATAGGACTGGGAATCGGTACTTAACAGGGATGCCCTAAACACGCCCTTTCCAAATACTAAATCATGAAAGCAATTTGGTAACAAGTTTTGCATTTTGTATTCTCAAATACATTTGTTTTGCTCTCACAAATGGCCCAATTTGCAATTGGGCCATTTGCAACCTCAAACAACATTTGGCTCTTAGTTATGTGAGTCTTTAAAACAGCTGAATTATTTCCAGACATGACATGAACTTCAAAGCATGGATGACCATCTGCGATGACCATCTGTCTTCTGAAGGGAAATTTTAAGCAGCTTTAAACATGGGAACTTGTGAGACTGAAAAAAGTAAGGATGCATGTATTGATAAAAAGATGTTGCATATATGTTTTATCCGAAATACTCAATTTCCAACAGATCACCACACAGAACTATTACTGACAGGTTAATGTTTTTCCCCCAAATGCTATGTGATAATAATTCTGGTTGTGATTAACAAAAGGAGACGTTAAAGTTTAGCCTACGTTATTTGTTTTCCATTCAGCATATACATTTTATTTGATATGCAGAAAGTAAAAATAAATTTCTAGTAAATTGCTAATTCAATTTCCTTTTCAGGAATCAGGCTTATCTACTTGGATTGGCAGTCGTCTCCAGCCTTTGGATGACCTTCCTGCTCCTGCTGCTGTATTGCTAGTCACAATATTGATTGCCTCATTTACAGAGTTTGCAAGTAACACAGCCACCATAATAGTGTTCTTGCCTGTTTTGGCAGAATTGGTAAGTTCTATAGATAAATGTATATATTTGTGCTTTGAGATGGCCACATTGGTAGTAACTGCGTAGCCACAGCACTCCAACATTCCCACATCCAGCTTCCCAAGAATTACCTCTGTGGAAGAGGGACCTCAAATAGAAACTTAAAGCAAGTGTTGTAAGGATCCCAATCATTCATAGTTGTATCCTCTTTTCCCTCCTTACTGTTATCTCCGTTCCTTTGAGTTGTTATGAGTCCCCATGAAGAGGAAACATAACTTTAGGTTTGGCAGAAAAACTTTACTGCTTGCCGCCATCTTCTTTCTTCAGAGAATGATGTGACCTGGAAGTGGTAAACAGACAGGCTCACCAAATGTTGTTTTTGGGGATGGAACAGCGCCCACAGTATTAGCTCCTAGCTTGAAGCAGGCCCCAGGGGACTGTGGTGCCTCACTCCAAAGTACTGCATGAGATTATTGTAGCAAGTCCTCAGAATTATTTGCAAGCATTGGCAATGTCAATAGGCCTGGCTTAACAGAATGTTATATAGTAATGTGAAGTATTGCATACGGATAGATTTGGAATGGATATACATTTGTGTAGAAGCGCAGAACTGTAAGTAATATTGGTGTAGGTTAAAAGGTCAGATGACAGTTGCACTGTCAAACCAGACCTAACAATCCATGTAGGTTAATGGCTAACCTCCTCCCTTCTGGGCTCCTGCCCGAGAAATACACCATAAATTATCTAGTTATCTAAGACAATTGAAGAACATGTGTGTGGCCTTGAACGTTCAACCTCAGGCAGCTGGATAAATAAAAAGAAAATAATCACAGCTGTGTGGAGAGCAAGCACTTTTTGTGGAAGCACACAACTGCTCAATCAAAAAAATGGACTCCTGGCTTCCAAAGCCCCTCTCTTGGTGTTCTTACATTATTGTCTGGTGACTGCTGCACTGTCAATCCAGACCATAAAAATACCTCAGGAAAGGTAGACTTCGAGGAGGGATAGTTTTAATTAACATTCGTATTTAGTCTTCAGTGCTCAGAGTCTACGGTGACCTTTAAGGACTTAATGTAACAACCCAAAAAAGTTCAATGACAAGCATGATGAGAAAGCAGACACTCTCTTTAATGTCATAAGAAACACAACAGTGTTACTTCCCGTAAAACATATTTGAATGGTACAAATATGTAATCTTATAATAACATAAAACTGTAACTTGAAATGATAGAAACTAAATTGTCACGAGCAACGTATTTGGAAAGATGGCAAACTAGCTCAACTTTATCACCCCACAATCATTTTCTCTGGTGACTCACCTACAAACTGCAATTTTTTGACCAGTGCAGGGTGGTTCATTATTAAAATACGACTTTTGGAATACATTTCATTTACTATTTTATTACGCTTATGTTTCGTTATGAAGTTGTCAAAATTGTAAATAGTTTAAAAAATAGACAGGTGCTCTCACCCTGTAATGATGGATTAAAGATACTTATGTAGCAGTTACCACAATCAAGGCCTCATCACAGTGTCCTGATAATCCTCCAAGAACTCCCCTCCCCCGACCACAACCCCCTTACATAATTAACTGATTAAGTTGAAAGGAGGAATGATCATCTACCTGGGAAAGAGACATTTTAAGCAGATTTAGACATGGGGACATGTGAGACTGACAAAGGTAATTATGGAAAGAAAGATTTTGCATATATGTTTTATTCCAGATACTTCGTTTCCAACGGACTTCCACTCTTCTCATTTTCCACTGGTGTTTCACCTAGATATTTCACTTACTTTTTGCAAATGTACAGGTATCACACCATCGAACCGCAGTCAGTTTCCTGGTTTTGACATACCAATATGGACGATAATTCCCATTACTGATCCCTTAAGAATTAAAAGGCACTCTTACGTAGGCCCTGTAGATGCTGCATTGTGGGTTTTCAGTCTTAGGATAATTCTGTGGAAAAAAAACACCCAGTGACTACTGCTTGTAAATTCAGTGGCTCATTGATGAGAAACTCACTTAAAAATAGGTATGCTCATTTCAACAAGCACTTTTTGATAGTAGCCCTTATTCTGATAAGGTACTGTATGGACTTTGCGGCCTGGTACTTTATTTTGCAGAATCTCACATGAAATAACTTTTATTAAGCAATTAAAGGCTCTTCTCATACTTTGATCTCTACACCAGCTCTGCACTACCTTATGGGTAATAATAATTTGCACTTAATGAGGGTGCATGTTATACACCATGCAAGATTAGATATATTCACTGTGGCCGGCCCATTGGTTGGAACTGGAGGAGTGGGATTATGGAAAGTTATCTCTCTGTACTATGTTGGTCCACAATAAAGGTGAAGAAAAACCGTTTTCCTCTATATATTTAAATTGGGTTATGAACTTGTGGTGTGAGAGTTTCAGGTATCCGAAAAGTCATGTTGTTTAGATGTAAAATGTGAAACAAAAAAATAGCGTAATTGCAATGCAGCTGGCTACGGTGAGTTAGAGGAAATATATGTATGGCCTAGCAGCCAAAGCTGCTTACTTTGGAATTTAGGAACCGGGTTTGAATTCAGATTTTCCTAGCTTTTGTGAAGGAAAGTCTAAATTTTATTAAAGACACGGAGGGGAGTATTATGCTTCCTTTTCTTGCTTTATTTGAATAGCAGCCAAGATAACATAAATAACGAGAACTACATATCCCATGAAACATGGAGAAGAGATGTCATTGATGAAGTCACAAACAATAACCAATAGAAAACGCTCAATCTCAATAATTATCTTAACTGCGAACAACAAGCCCTCTTTTCTTGCAGGAGCAGATCAAAGCAGACGGAACAAAGGAATAATAACCAAAATAATGGAAAAGGCCCTTAATAACGTGAAAAAGTATTTTGCAAAGTCCAGGGAAGACGGAGGAAACGGCTTCAGGTGGTCATCACAACATCCGGAAAACGTTATCCGATGATCGTGGGAAATGCCAGAAGAAAGAACTTCCTGAGGAAGGGCCCTAGACACAGAACCAGCATCTTCAAGATGAAGCGAGTGGTGCAGGGGGAGCCGGCACTGAAAAACAAATGGGTGGGTTAATAAAAGCGGTGGGATAATACTCGCCTCCGTGTCTTTAATAAAATCTAGACTTTCCTTCACAAAAGCTAGGAAAATCTGAATTTTATTACAAGAATGGAGGCTCCTATAATGCTTGTTTAAAGCATATTAACAACAGAATCAGCCACAGAAGAAATAGGTTTGCAATAAAAAGTCCTAAAAGTGGTAACATTACACCAATCTACTGATCTAAGAATGTCCTCCAAGCGAGCTCCAGCCCAAAGAGCCTTAGAAGCCATAGTACCTCTGGTAGAATGGGCTCCAAAATAAGTAGTGTCGATACCCGCAAGGGTCATAACCCATTTAACCCATCGAGCAAGGGTAGGGGAGGAGACAGGTTTATGAGGTTTAGAAAAAGAAATCAACAACTGGGGAGAGGAGGACGTTCTTCAATCTGCAGTTCTAGCAATGTAAACTTTTAAACATTTACCATCACAGAGTTTAGGATGCAAAGGAAAATACGGGTAAGGAATCACAGAAATGTTAGTCTTAGTCCTTCTATGAACCCTAAAAGACACATTAGAAGGAGAAAACTGGACGGAGGATACATCCAAAGCTCTAACATCAGAAGCACGTTTCAAAGAAACTAAGCATAACAACATAGTTAACTTTGCAGAAAGACACTTCAAAGAGAGCAATTCATTATCGAGCCAAGAGTTGAATAAATCCAAAACCAAATTCACATCCCATAAATGCGTATATCTAGATGCAGGGGAATTGGAAAATCTAACTCCCTTCAAAAGACGGCACACCAAAGGATGTTCCCCAACAGGTTTTCCATCAATTCGAACATGTTCGGCAGAAATGGCAGATCTATGAGTATTCACTGTTCTGTATGCCTTCCCCTGGGAGGCTAGAGACGCTAATAAATTAACGATTAAAGTCACATCAGCTGAAAAGGGATCTGAATTCCTGTCCAAACACCATCCACACCAGACCAGCCAGGCAGACTCGTAAACTTTAGTCATTCCTGGGGCCCAAGAGTGGCGGATATACTGGGCAGCTTCCTCCGAAATTCCGGGGGTTCTCCAGGCTGACCCGAAATCTTCCATGTTACCAGTGTTAAAGTGTGGTCGAGAACCATATCGTGAGTTCGACCCTCCGGATCGAGAAGGAGTTCTGGAAAAGAAGGAATCAGGACCGGAAAATCTATTGACAATTCCAGAACCGAAGGGAACCAAGGCTGGGTTTGCCAAAAGGGGGTCACTAATACTAGGGAGGCTCGTTGACGACGAACCTGGGCCAGGACTCTGGCTATCATCATAAAAGGAGGAAAGGCATAATTGAGATGGGGAGACCAGTCCTGGAGAAAAGCGTCCGTAGCGAGAGCTTGAGGATCCGGTCTCCAGCTGTAAAACTTTGGGAGGTGAGAATTTAAACGTGAAGCGAACAGATCTATCAACATGACACCGAATTTCAAAGAAAGTTTGTTGTACACTAAAGGGTGAAGCCGCCAATCGCTGAAGTCTTTTAGGTAGCGTGAGCACCAATCTGCTATTGTATTCATTTTCCCTGGTAAATATTGTGCCGTGACTGACAATTTTCGAAGAAGGCAAAATTCCCAAAAGCTTTTGGCTAGATCCGCAAGGGGCTTGGATCTCGTTCCTCCCAGATGATTGATATACTTTACTGCAGAAATGTTGTCCATCTTTAAAAGAATAGAACAACTTACCTTGTCCTTTGCGAAGGTCTTTAGTGCAAAGGAGCCTGCAAGCATCTCTAAACAATTGATGTGCAAGGCAGACTCCCTCTCTGACCATACGCCCCAAGTCGAGATGTTGCCACACCTTACGCCCCAACCTGTCCGACTTGCATCGGATTCTAATACTAGATCTGGGGCCGAAGAGAAAATAGCTCTTCTGTTCCAGGCTTCCAAATGATCGAGCCACCATTGTATTTCTGCACGAGAGTCCTGATCCAACTGAACTACATCCGAGTAATGAAGACCCCTGCGGAGATGGCGAATCTTTAGCCTTTGAAGAGCCCTGTAATGTAACGGACCTGGAAATATGGCCTGAATGGATGAGGCCAATAGGCCTACAATTCTTGCTAGAGATCGAAGAGAAAGATGGGAGAGACTGAGGATCTGCCGTAGCTCGTGTTTTATTCGACTTACCTTCTGATGGGGTAGAGAAAGAGATGTAGCTTTGGAATCTATGAGGAACCCCAGAAATTCCACTTGAGTCGAGGGAACCAGAGAAGATTTTTCCATGTTTACCAGAAAACCAAGGGACTGCAACAGATGAAGGGAAACATGCAAATGCTGCAACAGGGTGTCCTTGTTCTGAGCCATTATGAGAAAATCGTCTAGATAGATGGTCAATCTTATTCCCTGAGCTCTTAAAAAAGCTACCACTGGCTTCATCACCTTTGTAAAGCACCAAGGAGCCGAAGCGAGTCCGAAAGGAAGAGCCTTGAACTGGAAAATCGAACCTTCCCATTGAAACTGTAGGAATTTTCTGTAAAAGGGATGGATAGGTATCGCAAAATAAGCGTCCTGGAGATCCAGCCGAACGAACCAATCGCCCTCCAACAAAATGTCTCTGAGATGGAGAATCGTTTCCATTTTGAAATGGTTGTAAACAACATAGTTGTTGAACAATTTTAGGTTTATCACTGGCCGAAATTGTTTGTTCTTCTTATGGACCAGAAATATGGTACTGAGAAAACCCGAGGGATGAAAGCATGTTTCTTCTATCACATTTTTTGAAATCAAAGATAAAATCTCTAATTTTATCAAACGAGATTGTTCCTGAGAAAACTTTAGAGGGGGAGGCGGGGAAGTTTGACTGGGAACCTGATAAAGATCTATGCAATACCCCTGAACGGTTTGGAGGACCCAAGGGTCCGCGGTAATTCGATACCAATTTGAAAGAAAATGGGCTAATCGACCTCCCACAGGAAGAGGGCCAAAATTTTAATCTCTTACCTGAGACTTGTCCTCCTCTCTGACAGTAACCTAACCTCTGTTCCTGAAATCTCTCCCTCTTTGAGGATAAAACTGAGGTCTGAATTCAGGGGAGTAGAAGGAAGAGCCTCGGAAACTGCCACCATGGGAGGCGAAGTGGCCGGTAAAGCGGCTTCTTCCTTTACCAGCCCTGCCAAAAACCCTGGAGTTGAAGATCTTCTTCATCGAGACCTGAGCCTTATCCAGTGTTGCAAAGGTAGAAACGTATCTACTGAGTTCTTTAATAAACGAGTCCCCAAAAAGAAGACCGTTAGCCTGCTGTCCTCCTTCTGTGGCCGCCAAGCTGCCCAATTTAGGTTCTATTTTGAGCAAAAGACTCTTTCGTCTCTCCTGGGAAATAGCTGTGTTTGCATTTCCCAATATACAAATTGCCCGCTGGGCCCAGTTGGACAGGGAATCAGGATCAGTCTGTGAGCCTTCCAACCTGGCATCCTCAGCTAAATCAAGAATCCTGGTTAGGGGACCAACCAAATCTAATAGTCTGTCCTGGCAAACAGACCATGCACGGTCGACCCCTTTCTTCGGATCCTTACCAAACTTAGAGAAAAATAAAACCATATTAGGATCTATAACAGGCGTGGAAGTGATGCTGTGCGGAAGGGAGGGACGGGGACATTCAGAGCGCAATTTATTTCTCGTGGCTTTGTCCAAGGAGTGTCTTAAATGACACGAAATATATTCTGCCACGTGATCAGACTGGAACCATTCCGTGGAGTTTGGATGGTGTATCAAAGTGGGATCAAACATTGGTCCCCCCAAAGCATCAAGAACAGTAAAATCATTAATATATGAAGATTGACTTGAATCAGAAAGATACATTTTCTGCCTTTTCTCCAAAGGCCCTTGCCAGAGATCGTCAGAACCCTGTATATCATCATCCTCCCCATCATCATAATCCATGTCATCATCAGTATCCCTCAACTGAGTTATATTAAGAAGAGAGGGACCCTTTTCCACCGTATTAAGCTCCTTACTGGGGGAAGGACCAGCAATCTGGGGAGACTCATCAGCGCTCGACTTTGCTTGTACTTTCGAAAAAGTGCGCTTTTTATCTTTGACTGTCTCAGAAACATTGGTATTCTGAGAGGACAATTTTTTAAAAGATAATTCCAAATTTTTGGACATTTGTAACATAGACGATGATACAGCCTGCTGCACAGTATTTTGAATAAAAGAATTTAAATCAGCACGAAAATTGTCCATATCAACCTCACTGGAATGATCATCCACTTTTTTAGACATTATCAGATAAGAAATAAATCAGGAAAGCCAGGCAGAAAGCTCACAAATTGAAAAAAAGGAAAATGTATACTTAAAAATAAATCAGTTAACAAAGGGTTAAAAATATTATGTGGGCGTGTGGAAAAAAGGAGGTGTGAAGAGGAAGACACTCCCCAACCACCAAAAAAGGTCATAAAAAGGCGTGGCACGCCCCTCGATTTCCTAAAGCCGGAACAGATGTCCTCACACCGTCGCAGATGCGCTCATCGATCAGCGATCAGCTGAGAAGCCACGGACTCTCCGATTGAAAAGGGGAAGTTTCCGTGGAGACGCGTCCCAACAGGAAACTGAGCTCTTCTGAGGTAAGCGCTGAAATGAAACGCGTACCTCAGGAGAGCGAGGTGGGAGAACCGAACGTTCTGAAGAAGGTTCAGCTCAGCCCGCGATGCGCGAAGCAAGCGCTCATTTTAAAAAGCCGGCAAAATTTGAAACGCAATATGGATCAAGATCAAGAAAACAATTTAAACAATAGAAATAAGTAAAACATTAATAATGATAAAATAAATACTAAAAAACTAATATTATAACACACAACGACAGAAAAATATGAGATGAGGTAATAGAACTTATCTTGACTGCGAGCAGCAAGAAAAGAGGGCTTGTTGTTCGCAGTTAAGATAAATATTGAGATTGAGCGTTTTCTATTGGTTATTGTTTGTGACTTCATCAATTGCATCTCTTCTCCATGTTTCATGGGATATGTAGTTCTCGTTATTTATGTTATCTTGGCTGCTATTCAAATAAAGCAAGAAAAGGAAGCATAATAGGAGCCTCTGTTCTTGTAATAAAATCCATGATCTAGACCAGTGCTTAAAATGGGAAAATAGAGGTGCAGGTACTCTGTAGCATAGTACCTGCTTATTTCTGAGAAGTGCCGGTAGTCTCCAAATAAAAGTATTACATTTTTCTTGAGAAGTGCAGGTACTCTCCCTCTGAAAAAACAAAAAAAAGTGCTGGTACTTCGTACCGGTCAGTACTAGCCCATTAAAAGCACTGTAGACTCAACATCCTATGATTTTGGGCAAATCATATAATCTCCGCCACATGCCTAAAACATATGATTTGTGTGGTTCTTCTGTAAAACGTCTGATTCTGATGTAAAGCACCGTTGGGTCAAGTTCTTACTGTATAAAACTATTAAAAGAACAAAAAAGGTAAAGCTCCCTAAGGTCTACATCTGTACATGCTCTACCCAGTAACATTATATACACGTTTTTCTTTATTTTGATTATATTTTAGGCCATTCGTCTGAGAGTAAATCCATTATATTTAATGATTCCTGGAACAGTTGGCTGCTCCTACGCCTTTATGCTTCCTGTCTCGACTCCCCCAAACTCCATCGCATTTTCAACTGGACATTTAATGGTTAAAGACATGGTAAGAATTTCCATATTTTTCCAAGAAATTAGTGAGCAGTGCTGACAACATTGAGAGTCTATTAGCAACATAAAGAAAACACTATATATGCGGATTGCCGTGTGCATTGGCTTCCAATTAAACTTCAGCAAAATGTAGTGCAGTTAATTAAGGTTGGGCAACAGAGCCGGCTCTCCTTGAAAATATTTTTGCCCACGTGCTGTGAGGAGTTGACACATCACTTATTGCTAAAGCCCCTCCTGGCTGTTAATGGAGTCACCTAAGCATGCATAACATAAGACCACAGTCAAGCTGGGATAGAGACTGGGCGCGGGCACTGTTGGAAAAAGGCCCTTTCTGCAGGGTCATCCTCAAACTCTTTGCCTTCATCCTCCTAATTATCTGACCCCGGTTTTGTTGCTAAATAGTGCTAAAGTGCATGCCCTGTCTCCTCTAAACATGGTAACATTGGCTTAACTATGATTGGCATATTTAATTTACTTGTAAGTCCCTAGTAAAGTGCACTACATTTGCCCAGTGCCTGTAAATTAAATGCTACTAATGGCCCTGTAGCACTGATTGTACTACCCACTACTGTAGCACTTTAATGATGACTCAGGCCTGCCACTGCAGGGCCTGTGTGTGCAGCTTTAAACTACCAATTCGAACTGGCAAGTGCACCCACTTGCCAGGATCAAACCTTCCTTTTTAGGTCGAGCATAGCAGCGCGCATGCACTGCTTTTCCAACGTGTTGGTATGCATCTGGGCTTTTAACAACGCCTGTCACTAATACTCGTTCGTAGGCTTGCCTTTCAAAAATCCTTTGATGACATTGGTAAATGGTTCAAGCTTGTCCATCTTTGGTGAGGTTTTGTTACCACCTTGGCTATCGCCCCTGTTACACTGCTAATTGCACTTTTGCCGATATGTTTGACTGTGAGCAAACATCTTTTTCCTTTTGTGTCTCTCCTTATCACTGATGCTCATGGCGGCCGTGGCGCTATGAATCATCTCATTTATGTGAAACTGTTTTACTTTTGATTTTCAAGTTATATGGCAAGAAAAGTTGGGTTAGGAGTTTACAACACTAATGGTTTTAACTCGAGCAAATGAGAGACCCATTGTATTGCAAATGTTTGTTAGTAAATGTAAGTCACCCGGAAGGTGGGCCATAGTTAGCCCCAAGGGCAGGGTGCAGTGTATTTAAAAAGTTGGAGTTGTACTTTCAAGTTTAAAATGTCCAGGTAGTGAAAAACTGCTAATTTTGTTTTTCACTATTGCAAGGCCTATCTCTCGTATTGGATAACATTGGGATTACCCTAAACATCTTTTAAGTGTAACTCCCACTTAGGAAAAGATAGAAATATGGAGTTTTGTGTCTCTGGATTCACAATTTAAAATCAGAACTTATGACAAAGTCTAATTTTAAATTGTAAATCTGACACTTATAGAAAGTTGGCATTTTCTTACTTTAATCATTCAGTGCATCTGCCTGCCTCTGAATACATCTGGGTTGGGTTACAGCTGGGATTTCTGCATTCCCGCTAGACAGCCACACAAAATGGGAGATTAGGTTTGCCTTGATGGGCCATTAGCTGACTTGATGGGGGAGCGGAGCTTAGCACTTCCTCACTTACACCTAAATAGACTTGTCCTGTCCACCCACAATAGGGCTTAATTATCCTGTACTGTCACTCCAGCCAGCTTGGAGCCAGGGCAGGGGTGGCAGGGAATCTATACATTTCAAAGGCATACCTCTGGAAGCTTTTCCAGCCTTTGAGAACCAGGGCACCAATTTTTGAATACTGGACCCCAAACCCAACCATGTCATATTCTATTGGAACCAATGACACTCTTCCAGGAAGAAGGACTGATGTGCTGCCTGGAGGGTCTGTCACTCTGCAGCTGCATTGCTGTGTTGGCCTGCTGCTTCTGTTGTAGGAGGGACAGTCACTTCGCAACTTGCTGTGCTGTGTTAGCCTACTGCTGCTGCAGGAGGAACTGGCACTTTCTCTTTGCTTTGCTGTCTTGGCCTGCTGCATGCTGCTTCTGTCCTGTAGTCAGAAGGACTTGTTTCTATATCCCTGCAATCAAGAATCTCCAAGGGCTTGCTGGCTTGAGCCTGTTTTTCTGCAATCTCAGGGACATCAAAGACCATCTGCACCTCAAATGCTACAGCATCTGGACTCTGCCATCTATGAGTCTACCTTGCCAAGTGGTGCCACCCCAGTCCTGGACCCTTGGAAGTGGGCCTAAAGTGTTCTGCCTTCTGTGGTTGTCATCAGAACTGCCTCAAAGCAACGTGAAGCAGCGCATAGCAACGCTGCGCAGACCGTGCACCAGGATTTAAGGTACTGTGTTCAGCTAGCCCAATTGGGTCGCTGTAGCTGCTCTGTGTTTAATCGTGGTCGGCCTGAACTTGTCCCATTTCAGCATGAGCAGATAACCGTCATTGGTGCTTGGCCCTTCTATGCACTATTTTCACCTACATTTTTAAAATTACATATCTCCGGATCCTCTTATTGCATTTTTTTTCGTTTTGGGTTTCTTTTAACCAGATAATTATTATCTCGTTTTCTAAACTGGTGTTGAGCCTTTTTATGGTTTTTCACTTAGTTACTGTAATTATGTGTTGTACAAATACTTTACACATTGCCTCTTAAGTTAAGCCTGACTGCTCTGTGCCAAGCTACCAGGAAGTGAGCACAGGTTAATTTAAGGTGTGTATCCAGTTTACGCTGAGTGGGATTGTGGTCCCTCCTTGGACAGGGTGCAAACCTCTGCCAACTAGAGATCCAATTTCTAACAGGCACCATAATTACAGTGGTTTTCTTTGGTGAATAAGATAGCCAAACCAAAAAATGTGGCCTATGTTTGGAATTTAGAGCCATTTTAAAAATTAATTTTGTATAAATGTTTTGCAAGGTATGAATAAGTGCACTGATTTGACCCTGCTGCAGGCAATGTTTGTTGTAATATTAGCATATTTAACAGTAAATACCAGCCCAGCAAACCATAAAACAGGCCCATAAACAACCAAAATAATGGGCCACAAACTGACCTGTGAGACCAGCCTGTCGGCCACTGTCTGATTGCCATATGCGTCAATCTGACCCTGCATCAAGCTCGAGTTGCCTTCGCAAAGTATTCATGCGGTGATGCAGGGTGGCACAGAATGAGGATTGCATTCACATTGGCAAATAACAACTAAGAAACGCCCATCAGTCTTGAGAAGGAAGATTAAAAGTAATTTGTTGTACATCTCACCATATAGTCACATTTAGAAGCAAAGTACAAGTTCAGTTTTCAAGACTCCACGGCCTACAACTTGGGAATTGGACCAGGGCTTTGTCTTTATAAGTCATAACCAACAACAGTAAGGCAAGAAACACCTCACTTTCACTATTTATTTTCAATAACATGGGTCAAGTTTAGGATTTGCTGAACATAGTATGCTAGGGCTGAGATGAGTCAAGTCTATTTCTGTTTCCATATTGTGTACAGTAAAAGCACCTCAAAAGAGCTTCATCACTGAGTTGATAAGCTGCTATATGCCTCTCTGCACTATCCTGATCCTAAGTAAGAATGTTTCTCTTTGAGGCTAGCCACTTTCTTTCTGTCATCTTCTCCGGTAGTTGTCAACAGAACCTGAGGTCAACTGACCTTTAGTCACAGGTTGATCTTCAGGGTCCTTGCTCCCACACTACACCAACTGAGTACACTCACTTCGAATACGGTTGGTAACAGAGAGATTACATTCTTGTCCTTATAGAGATTTTAGTTTCTAAGGAGTGATTTAATTTCAGAACTCAATGTCTTTACTTTGTAACTTGAATGGAATGCAGTGATTTCTGGACTGACTTTGTGTACAAAATAGGCACTGTGCCACCAGTCTGAATGACTTGTCTGCTGTTGAAAGCTTCAGACAGAATTGAAGTAGTCCTTACTTTAGAAAATTTACTGTCCATCTTTGTCTTAAGAGCTAAACATGCCTTCTTCTCATCTCTTGCCTCATTTTCGGAGTTCTTTGCCTAAACAAATAGGGTTTTTAGTGATTATTCAGATAGGCAGCCAATATATTTAGAACAAAGGTATACTAAAAACGCTCATAAACAACCTACTCTTATACAACAATGCTTGCCAGGCAATCCAGCCCAAATAATAAGGGCCTGATTTAGAGTTTGGTGGATGGGTTACTATGTTACAGATAACCAGGCTGTTATATTAAAAGTACATGATACCCTATGTGTGAGAAAATGGGTTGTTAGTTGACTGGATTGTGAGCCCTGGTCAAGCAACAGCCGCAGCCACAGCCACAACCACAATCCCTTACATGGTGAACCACAAAAAGTCACTAAATTTCCCTGTGCCTAACCCTGGTTTGCTTGGTACATAAAAAAGTCAGGCTCAACTTTGAGGCAATGTGTGAAGTATATATACAGCACACAAAGAGTAATAAAGTGAAAACACAAAATCCCAAACTAATTTAGAAAAACACATTAAATTTGAATAAATTATTTAACACCAAAACAGGAAAACTCCAATCAGTAGAACCAGTTATGAATTTGAAATTGTTTAAGTGAAAACTAGCACCTAAACGATCAAAGCGCCAACCGCTGATATCTAGTCACATGAGACTGGGTCGAAGTAAAAGAAATATGGGTGACCGCAATGGAGCGTGGTTCAGATAGGAGACATGGAATGGGCCCGGTCATGGCTTACCTCTGGACATAGATGAAACTCTGAGAAAAACTATTCTGAGAAGATAAATTTCAGTGGGGCAAGGCTGAAGGAGGTTTCTGAGGAGGGAACATCATCGCGAGATGGCCTGAATCGAAGCCACTGTAAAGATTTTTAAATTTGCACTAAGAGTTTGATTTAGATCTTGGCAGAACAGTTACTCCGTCACAACGGTGACAGATATCCTGTCCACTGAAATATAAATCCCATCATATCCTATGGGATTTATATTTCGGCGGACGGTATATCCGTCACTGTTGCGATGGAGTACCTTATCTGCTAAGATCTAAATCAGGCCCTTAGTCTCTGAAATGGAAGTCAGAAATCTCCAGCGGGATGAGGCAGCGGGCTGTACCCAAAGAAATTTCCAGGCAGCTTGATACCCCTTTGGTGAAGGACCGATGAAAGGGATTTGCTGCTGCAGAGAAGAATGTATCGGGCGAAGCCACAAAGTTAAACCGATTGGTAGTGCACCTTAGGAAAATAGGTGAGTGGGTTGATCCCGGTCTCCTCCTGGTTATCAGAGCAGTTTTTGGCCAAAAGTTTACAGAGTTCTAAATTTTGGGATTTGCCCATTTCGCACTGCAACCAAGAGTTCAGGGTAGGTAGGACACCACGTAGGGGTTCAAGACACACTGAGGCTGGGTCCAGATGCAGGTTTGAGATGGTGGGGGCCTTTTGTGTCCTTGTGGCTCTGAACCGGCACTTTGTTAGTCCTGGATTCAGGTGAAGATACAGAGCCCAGCAGCAGGGCTAGCTTCTGAGGGTTCAAGAAAGGATCTAGGCAGCAAAGTAGTCCTTCCAGGTACAGTAACACAGTCTTTCAGAATGCACAGCAGGTCACAGCCACAAGCAGTCCTCTGAGAGTCCTTCTGCAGGCCCAGAAATGAACGGAAGAGCGGATCTGAAAGTCCTCTGGAAGGTGGGAGGAGCTTCTAGGAATGTTCTTTGAAGTACATGGCATTTCCTGACTCCACTGCCCGGGCTTCAAGCTGGGTGCAGTGACAATTGGTAGGTGTTAGGTCGTTTGTGTGGAGGCTGAGAACACCCTATTCAGTCGGGCTTTGCTCAGCTCTACCTCGCCTCCTTGCAGCAGATAGCCCATTGAGGCACACCTAATCCCTCTATTGTGTGACTGTCTGGGAGGAATTCACAAAATCTAACTGTCAGTTATTCCAAGCCAGGTGACCCAACACAGGCTGCAGGCACAAAAGAGCAGGAAAATGCCAACTTTCTAGAAGTAGCATTTTAAAAATGTTAATGAAAAAAGGTGTCTTTACCATTAAAGGCGTTTATCATTCCAATTTCATAGACACCAAACATGTTCATGCTCAACCTTTCAATTACAAGGCATGTAATAAAAGGGAAGTGAACGGCTTGGAAAGGTGATGTATTGCCAATTTGAAATGGCAGTTTAAAACTGCATTGAAGCGGCAATGGCCGGCCTGTAAGTGGGTGGCACAATAAGTGCCTTAGGCCCACTGGTAGCATGTTATTTATAAGCCCTTGGTATATGGTATACCACTCTACAAAAGACTTATAATTAAATTAAATATGCTAACTGTGTTTAAGCCAATTTATCCATATGAAGGGGAGTCAGCACAAGCATATTAGCAATGGTTAGCAGTGGTGAAGTGCAGAGTCCCAAGGCCATAAAAACAAATTCCACAAACAAAGTAGAGGGTAAAAGCAAAAGGTTTGAGGGTGACCTAGTAGAGAGGGTCAAGTCCAACACTATGGGGCAGTAGACAGAATATTCAGCACATTAGTAATGAAGTATTACATCTGCCAAATTCTAAACGAGGCCCTATTTTAATTGATTATAGGGCTTAATATCCCAACCTGTTGCACTGCTTTCTATATTTCGGTTTCTTATTTCTTCCTTCCAGAAAATACAACCAAAACCCACAGTGTGTGCTTTCGATCATTCTGTTTAAACCCAGTGTATACCTCCTCATTCAGGGCTTCATCTGGATGCTTGTTTATAAAATAGG
The DNA here is from genome assembly GCF_031143425.1 of Pleurodeles waltl. Classification (NCBI taxonomy): domain Eukaryota; kingdom Metazoa; phylum Chordata; class Amphibia; order Caudata; family Salamandridae; genus Pleurodeles; species Pleurodeles waltl. The sequence continues at coordinate 202,507,925 of NC_090446.1, read as the reverse complement.
CATACAACTCCTCAGTACAAGTTACATTATCCAATTTATGTATGTGGCAAAAGAAAGATGAGAAATAAAACTCATAAATAGTATTTGCACCTATTTTGTATGTGCTATTTTTTGTAGTGTCAGCATTTTGTGCAGTGAACATTCCAAGGAATACTTCATAATGTTGGCAATATGACCCCTCAACTAAGAGACATTGGGCCAAGGTAACTTGACAACAAGATCATTCAATTATACATCTTCCTTGGGAAGAATTGGCAGACAGTACTGTATCTTCAGGCTCTCTTGAAGCTTCTAATGGAGATTTCATTAGGTGAGCCTTGCTCCATAGTACCACCTAAAAAGGAGACTACATGTTACAGGTTGGCAAGCTTGACCGGAAGTGAATTAAGCTTCAGAGAAAAACAAGCCGCAAGGTTTTGTATGTCATAACAAATGTATATAACATCCTCATTTTACAGAATGAAAGTACCAGGCCATCCAAGGAGATATTTTAGAGTCTTGATGTTAGCTGTGACAAAGCTCATACAGGGTCAAGCAGTTTGACCTGTAACATACCTACTTTCTCCAATTACCCCATCTGGGGTATAGACCAGCAACTAGGACTCTCCAGCCACCTTTGTCATGGACTTACCTTTCAATCTGACTCCAGGTGTAAACCATCAGTCTTGTGACCTCAGCACCAGGTGTTTCTTGACCTTTCTCTTTTCTTTTTCCCTTGAGGGTTCCAGGTCAGGGCTTGCCTCAGGGTGTTTGATGCAGACTTGCGGAGGGTGTGACCTATGCATCCCCAGCGTCTTTTCCTGATTTTTTCATAAGAAGGGAGTTTGAAAGACTTGTGCCATAGGACATTGTTTCTGATGGTGTTTGGCCAGTGGATTTGGATGATTTTCCTTAGGCAGGTGTTGATGAAGGTCTGGACTTTGGTAGTGGTCACTGCTGCAGCGCTACAAAATCCTAGCTATTGCTTAAATTGAATAGTGGATTCTGCGCAAGAGGTCAATGGATCAAAGTGACATAGGATTGAGAAGATGTCATCAATGAGGAATGTAATCATCAACAATATTCAATATAATCAAACATCTTGAACCTGAAACAATAACCACACCATCTTATTAAGAAGAAGTATAACATTTATTTCCCTAGATTAACAATGCTAATGTCTCGAAATAACTCTCAAATACAAGTGGTAAGCATACAGAATTAATAGTGGTTGAATAGAACATCTAATATATCTGAGTTTAATCAAAGCAATTAAGCAAATAACCTCCAAAATAATAACACTGATTAGCAACACCAGAAATGGTAATAATGGCAATGTAGGCATTAGTACAAACATTCGAAGAGTGTCAATTTAAATCTTGAGATTTCGAAGTTAATACCCTCACTAACCACAAATTATCATCAACATGTTGGGCTTCATGTAAAAAGAATTTAGAAACATACATTTAGGAAAATCACTCTAACTCTGGTTATATAAAAAAAACATTATTAGTATGCAGCAATCAACTTATAAGTTGCAGATGGTACCTGCAAAGCAAAAGAGGCACATATAACATTACAATATTATACGTAACAACACCATGCAGTCTACTTCAGCAAGGGGACACCATCAGGTATGTCTTCAGAGAATCAGGCCTAACGACAGCTAAACCCACACTGCTAATATGACTTGGACCATCTGGAACTCTGTCATCAAAATCTCGGGTCTCTACCAATCTCTTTTCTCAAATTCTCATCTTGGAGTCTGACTGTAGAAAATCCTACCCAGGTTGTTATACTAATCTTCAAAAAGCTTATGAATAGTCAGTACATGGGGCGGTTACGATTCAGCCAATAATAATTCTAATTGATAACCTAAAATGCAACGACTTCACATTTACCAAGACATATTTTTCAACAGTAACTTTTCCTCTTCGGTCTCATCTGTAGCTCCATTGTTCCATCCTGTCTAAACTTCTCTTCTCAGGAAGAAACTTTCTCACTTGCTACATTCACTTCCATCCTCAAGGAAGAAACCATGTATTAGTAACATTTTCAGACAATAGACCATTCAACTTATGCAAGAACTTGGTTAAACACGGTCTTGTAAGACATAATACACCAACCCACTAGGGGTAGCTGTGTACACATCTATCAAATCCTCTAATATACTTTTATATAAGCATTGAACTATGGAAAATAACCACAACATTTAGTTAGAATTTTGCTCAGTTAGAAACAGAAATGAACTGTGGCGACCATTTTCAAAAGTCACCTGTTTTTGCATGTTAATTCACTATATAATTAATATACCAAAATCATTAATAAACATGTTAGGAAAATTCTCACACTCACAATCCCTCTTCTGATGACTATTTATGTAATCACATCAATCCATAATACATTTATTTATTATCATCAATACTTCAAAATTTGGTCTCATTTATTTTCTCTTTCTCCTTCTATTCCCCCCATAAAATTTAGTCATTTGTATATCAAATCTTCTTCAATTATTTTCCAGCTTTCTGTTTTTCAAACATTTTATCATTTTATATGTTCTTCAGATTCCAATTAGACAAAATACAATAATTGACACCTATTTTGCTATTGTCAAAATAACACCTCTTCCCACTTTACTAAACCAACTTCCCACAGCTGCAATCCCCTTGCCAGCTTTTTCCCAAACTGTAGTTTCTGTTAGTTCTTTTAAAACATCTTTGTTAATTGTTAAATTTGTTATCAGTTCTCTAACTTTTCCTGAATTATCAGGAATGTATGCACAACAATGATTCAAACCAAGTAATTTGCAAACTCTGCCTTCCTTTGCTAAAAGAATATCTAACGCAAGGTGGTTCTGAAGTGCCATAGCTCTGTAGCAGCCAACTCAGTATCTAGAAGAATGATAGCTCAACATGTTATCCACTATTGTAGACAACTTCTGTATCTAGAATTTAGAACTACTCCCACCGAAGGAATTAGCCCCAAAATTGTCTCCCACAATTCTAGAAATTGATTCTCGCTTGTGTCTTGTTTGAAATTTCATTGTCTCGGGTATTTTACTCAAGTCTTCCAACTGATAGATTTTCAGAAAGACTATTCCCAAATAACATGTTCAATACCATCCTCTAGGAAGACGGTAATATGCATTTCTTCCACAAATATAGTAAATACCAGGCACTGGCGGATCCTGTCCATTCATCATAAAATCCCAACTACTCTTAAACATAAAAATATGTCTACACTCACTCTTTGCCACAAACACTCTATGATTCCTACTCCAAAGCCTATATATACATAGTCTTCCCACGTGTTCAGCATCCAATGTTAGTTTTCCTTGTTTAGTAATATCAGTATAAGCATAATCAATCCCAGATCTTCTACTAATTGTTCCCTTATCCATCTTTGCTTTTCTTTCTCTTCTTCTATCGTCTGTGTTATCTAAACATTTCTTCTCCACAGGTGTTAGTAAACATGTTAGATTGTTTCGATGGGCGAATGCAGTGCCAAAGGTTAAAGTAGGCTCAAAAAAATCTCTACTATGTTATTATCTTTGGCCATTCTATTCAAATAACCTATGACAGGTACAATTGAAAATACCATGTCATTATTTGAATAAAAACATTGAATATATTCTTAATTATAGAAGTGCATTAGTAAAAGACTGCAACTTATAGCATAAGTTTCAGGCAAGCTGTGATAAGTAGTTCCTGCTTCCACTGAAGTTGGAATCTGTGAACATACATAACAATCTTTCGTGTCCATCACTTCAACATAATCATGCAATAAGCAATAGAAAGCATTAGAGGAAAGCTCTTTCTCTTCATGCAAGTATTTAACATCTATTCTAAACTTATCTTTAGGTAGTGATGTATCAGTTGTATCCAAAGAATTATCAATCTTTGCAGTATGGTTGGCTCCATTTGTCTCATAAACAGTCACCTCTACAAACAACAATAAACACATTAACACACTCGCTACTGCCAATCCAATACCTAGAGCTTTACAACAACGAATTCTACTGTTTTGGTTATGCAAGTTTCTCAAGGTCTCCATAGTCTAAAAAAAAAAAAAAAAAAAACATTTAATTTTTTTTAAAAAGCAATCGAAAATCCTCACTTTTTTTTTTCTTCAAAAATTCATTCACTCTGGATAGTCTCTCTTTGTCACTTTTCAGTTTAGTAGCTTGTCAAGTTCTGTTATTCATTTGTCAATTCCAGTCATTAATGTCTCTCTTAAGAACTTCTCTCTGTTTTCAACTTCTTTTCCCCCAGTTTTTTTCTCACAATCTTCAAGTGCCAGAATAAAAAAATTCAGTATCTCTATCAAAACAATAGCTCAAAAATACTTCTTGCCAATCATTTGTAGTTATTTATTCCCATTCCGGTAGAGCATACTTGCTTGCAACTCTTTCCTTTCTGTCTTTTGATGCTTTCACCTTCTTCTCCACTAGTATTTTCTCCTTCATTCAACTTTTATTTCCTCCTGAATTGGTGGTACTACATTAATTCTTCAACTCTTTGAACTTTTCTCTGGCCAGTTGTCTCCTTTCAATGTCTTTATCGTCAGCAGCTTTCTCAAGATTGAGTCTTCACTTGCCTTTGAACCTTTTCCTTCTGACGATCCCACAACTGGTTCAGGAAGAGTATAATCCTCTTGGGCGGGACTACCCTCAATTCTTTTCCCAATGTGGTCAGTCCTTTGTTCAGTTTGGTATGTCAAACCACCTGCTTCTGAGTTCGCCCTCCTCTGTGCAGATCTTCTGTCAACTAACTCTTTCTCATTACTCGCATTTGAGGACACCCTCCTCTGATCAGAATCAGCCGGAATTTCTCTTTCTTCATGAAACGACTCTTCTACTCCTTCTGCAGATCGTTCAGCTCCTTCTGCATTTTGTTCCTTTTCATCTGTTATAGGAGTAGGCACATCTCTCTCATTCTCCATGTTCGGCTCACTTTCCTGTTCTTTGCTCCCAGTGTTGCCAACTGTCAGTAATCTCAACAGTTCTTCTCATTCCGTTGGTTCATTCACTTTTCTCGTGTGGCTGGCGTGTACCCAGTTCGGCAAACCTGCAGACTTCACAGCTGTCGTTGTTGTAAGGACAATCTGGTAAGGACCCTTCCACCATGGTTCCAGGCAAGACTTCCTCACATGCTTCCGTATAAGCACCCAATCATCTGCTCTCAAATTGTGACCTTGACCTTGCGTTTGTTGTACTGTTGTTGCTTCCACCTAATGAGAAGAAGACCGAACCACATCAGATAGGCTTTTGAAATAATCTAGCGCCATGTCATCTGTAATATTCAAAAGTGCATTTGCAGGTATTGCTGGCAGTCTCATTGCTCTCCCCATTAGAAGTTTGTGAGGAGACAACCCAGTCTTCTTATCAGAAGTGCTTCTCATTGACATGAGCACTAATGGTAAAACATCTGGCCATTTTAAATTTGTTGATGCACATACTTTTGCCAATCGTGACGTTAAAGTTCCATTCATCTGCCCTACAAGTCCTGAGGCTTCTGGACGATAACTAAAGTGCAGTTTCTGCTGAATGTTTAATGCTGAGAAAAGCAATTGTATCACTTTGTTATTGAAGTAGCTCCCCATATCTGATTCTATGAAGACCGGGAAACCGAAACGTGGTATTAGTTCTCTTAAGAAGTAATTGAGCTTCTGTAAGGCTATCATTTCTCCTTATTGGATATGCCTCAATCTAGTGACTAAAAATACACACAATCAACAACACATATTTTAAACTAGCACACACAGGCATTTCAATAAAATCCATTTGCATTCTGCTGAGTGGACCTCCTGCCATGCCTATATGTCCCATGTTGACAACTGTTCCTTTGCGGACATTCATTTGCTGGCAGACCACACACCTATGGCAAACCAGTTCAGCAACTTGTCTAAATTTTGGATTATACCAGAACTGTTTAAAACACCTGATCATTTCGTCTCTCTCTGTTTGCCTTACCGTGATAATATCTGGCCATTTGTGTCAACAGACTGTTTTGTAAAACCACTTTTCCCTCTATTGTCACCCAAATCTCATCTTCTTCTTTGAATGCAGTGATGTTTTAGCCATTACCTACTCTCTTCTTCTGGAACATTGTTCCTTATGCCCTTTAACTCTTCTAATGTCTCAACAAATTGCATTGTAAAATGTGTATACACTTCATCAATTTCAGACATTAATTCCCAATTTCCTTTGAACGAAATTCCATTTAGAGCCCAAAATTTTGCAACCTGGTCTACATAAGCATATTGCAATGTTACATAATCTTGTCCTCTCTGGTGTGCGCTGCATTTAACTACAGCAATGTTCTCAGGTTTCTGTACAGCTTGTAGCAAATCATGTATCCTTTCACAATTTCTCACAGGTTAACCTGACGACGTTAGAAGTCCCCTCTGTGACCAAATTTGCCCAAATTTGTGTCCAATACCTAATCCATACTGACTATCAGTGTAGATCATTACTTTCATCTGGTCTTATAATAGGCATGCTCTAGTAAGAGCCACCAATTCTGCAACTTGAGCAGAAATTACTCCTTTAAGCCATGAGGCTTCTAGTATGCCAGTAACTGTGCACAACGCGTAACTTGTTCTCAATGCACCTCTGTTGTCTCTTAGACAGGAACTATCAACAAAGATAATTTGATCATTATCTTCCAAACAAGTGTCTTTAATGTCATCTCTTGGTTTGGTGCATAATTCTGTCACTTCCAAACAATCATGTTCAATGTCATCTTTTTCATTTGGATCTTCTCCCTCATTTCGTAACAATGTTGCTGGGTTAAGCACTGTGCACCTCTTGATCATTACATTTGGTGCTCCAAGAATCACTGTCTCACATCGTGTCAACCTTGCATTTGTCAGGTATTGTGTTTTTGATCTGGTTATTAGAATTTCTATCAAATGAGGTACCATCATTGCCAGAGGATAACCTATTACAATATTTTCCCTTTGAGTTATACTCTGCTCAACTGCTTCAACTGCTCGCAAGCATCCTGTCAAGGCTGCTGCAACATTATCAAGAGTAGTTGATAAATATGCTACTGGACGATTGACACCATCATATGTTTTTGTCAAGACAGACAAGGAACATCCATCACGCTCATGACAAAACAACAGTAAAGGTTTTGTGTAATCAGGCATCCCTAAAGCTGGTGCTTGACACAAACTTTCTCCCAGATCAGTAAATGTTCTCATGCATTCTTCATCCATCATTATGGGATCTGACACATCTTTGTGTCAGCCTTTGCAGTGGTTTAGAAATAGCTGAAAAGTTTGGAATCCACTGGCGACAACATCCTACCATTCCCAGAAACATTCTCAACTCTTCCTATGAACTAGGTATTTTCATTTTCATTATTGCCGCTACTCTCTCTCGAAATTCTCCTTGATCCTTTTTCAATCAAATGACCCAAATATTTCACCTCTTGCTGACAATACTGCAACTTAGTAGGAGGTACCTTATGTCCATTGTCTCCCGAAAAGTTCAACAATGCAATTGTATCCTCTCTACAACCTTCTTTCTTCTTTGATGCAATCAACAAATCATCAATGTACTGCACCAATTTCGAATGGTAAGGCATTACTATGACTCCGGGTTCTTTTTCAAAATCTGATTGAAAATTGATGGTGATTCTTGAAACCCTTGAGGAAGTCTACGCCAGCAACAGACTCTGGTCAGAAACTTGAAACAAAAGAGATATCTTCTGTCTTCATGTAGAGGCACAGAAAAGACAGCTTGGCACAAATCAATTGCTGTGAACCATTCTGCATCACACGGAATCTGAAACATTATCACTGCTGGATTTGGTACAACTGGACAACATATAACCACAATATCATTTATTTTCCTCAAATCCTGAACAAGATGAAATTTCCCATTTGGCTTTTTCAAACCCATTATTCGTGAATTACACCGGCTACTCATCACTTCTTTCAAAACTCCCTGTTCCAAAAATTGTTCTATCATAGGTCTTAGCCCTTCATTCGTCATTGTATATTGTGCAGTTTGTGGAAACACTACATTCTCTTTCAACGTTACTCTGACTCCTTCAACTCCTTTAATTAAACAAATGTCTTTTCCTGATAAGTCCCAAACCTTTGACTTAACTCTCTCTTATAAATCGATTGGCAGATCTTTTATTTCAAAGACCGCAAAGAAATGAATTAAATCTACCAAATCGTTGTCCTCATTTTTCTGCTCATTTTCATCTGTTCAGTCATCGAGATCAATCAAAGGTAATTCTCAAGACACCATCCCTCTTTCAACAACAATTGCCGAGTCCTCTCCATCACTGTTTGTCTCAATCTCAATCCCCTTAGTTGAATACGATATTGAACAATTTATTTTACACAGCAAGTTTCTTCCCAATAATGACACTGGACTAAAATCACAAACAGCAAAACTGTGAAAATCTCTAAAATTACCAACCTTCACAAGAACTGGTTCTGTAAAAGTATTAGTCAAATGTTTATTTGCAACTCCTACTCTCTGCACTGTCCTTTCTGAAATCGGTATGTCTGGAACGTCTACAGTTCTCACTGTTGAGCGTGTTGCTCCTGTATCTGTCAGAAATTAACCTCATGACCATGTACTTCACCCTTCACATAAGGACCCCTCTGATCCACTTCTAATGATGTGCCCATCACATACTCTTCCTCGTCTGAACTGTCCAGCGGCCATTCATCTTTTATTTCACCCTCACTGTGTAAAGGAAACTGTGCAGCTGTTTTTTCACTTCTGTTCTTTTTCTGATTCGCGACTACTTGCGAAAGCAGTACCTGTTGTTGATCCATAGGACTCTGTATCATTTGAACCTGCCTCGGCATGTGCATTTGCTGTACAGGCACCATCTGCACCTGTGGCTGCATCTGTTGTATTTGTGGCATTTGTACCTGATGTACCTGTGGTTATCCCTTCTGTAACTGTTACATTGGCTGTAAAGGCTGAAAACCTTGCATATTACTCATATTGTTCTGAAAATTTTGATTTTGACCCCCCATTCTAGTTCCTCTAATGCTCTGATATGGATTGACACCATTTGGCTGTTGCACAACTCCACCTTGATTTAACATTGGACACTGTCTCTTCCAATGTCCAATTACTCTGCAATTATGACAGGGTAACAACTTTTGCTTTTGTTGCTCATCCTGCATCACCACTGAACTCAAATCCACATTTCTATTGACTACCGGAAGCATCATTCCACCTCGACCTCTGCCTCAACCTTAACTCAGAAGCAAACCGTTTCCCAGTGGCAGTTGCTGAAAATGTCCCTGTAGTCCTGTCTGTGCAGCCTTAATCTGCATCACCATCGCTTTTTCTTTCAACTTTTTGTGCTTCAACTTGATTTCATCACCACAGTATTTAGCATACTGCAATACCTCATCAATCGGTTTTGCTTGCCATCAAATTAAATGATTCTTTATCATCTGATTTATTTCTGGTTTCAACCCTTCAACAAACCTGAACACCAAATGATTCATGCTCTCTTTCTCAATTGTTTCCACACCACTAAATAGCTTGAACACTTTCAACAACCTTTCATAATTTTCATGAACCGATTCCTTTCCTTCCTATGATGTTCTATCTATGCGCTGCCAATCAAAGTTTTTTGGCGAAACTCTTCTTTTCAAAAACTCAATGACTTTATAGTAATATTTCATTACATCAGGAGATGGTGCACCTGTTTTCAGATCTCTTTGCGGTTCACTCGTTGGCCAATCTACACTCCTTTAGCATTCAATCCACAAGTCTGCTGGAACAACAATATCAAAGAGTGCATTCAGGTCTTCCCACAGACACTTTGCAAGTTTCACAAAACTACCTATTTGCTGGTAGAACTTAAAATATCACTCTTATTCTAAGGTACATGTACAAATTTCCCTCCAGGTGTTTCCCTCATTAGTAGCATTTTCACTGGATCTCCTGCCTGTGTCATGTTATCTTTCTTTGGACTTTCTCTTTTTTTGACCCATCTGCCTTCCCATTTGTCTAATGCTCTCCAAACCTTCACTGTCTTAAGTAATTCTCGAATATGTGTTTTCATCCCTGCAGACCTCATGTGTGTAAAATCTTCTTCCTCCATATTTAATCTGTAACTTTTTCTCAAACTTTTAATTTTTGATAAATCAATATCATACTCATCTGCTACTTCTTGTAACTGTTGGTGAACCTTCTCGATTCCTCTGGTAATTATTTTACACAAATATCTTAACTGAGTTTCAGTATAGGTCTCAAGTCTGTTCACCCCCACGGTCCCTTCCAAGAGTTCATTTCCTTCCATTGTCAATCTCTCTCTGTTTATTGTGTCTTCTTCCCTGTCTTTTCTTTCCAATGTTTTTGAATTACTTAAATCTTCCAACCACTTTGTTATTTCTTGTGCAGATAAGCCTTTCAAGGACACTCCATTAGATTGTGCACCTAAATCTCGCTCTGGTCCCGAGCTTGCGCATTGTTGCAGAACCATTAATCTCTATCCCTGACTATTGTAAGATATAGTCCCAGAATTCTTAACAGGAGACAAATCTATTACAGAATTAGTCTCATTCAGAACTTGTCCTTGTCTAGGGATTAATTTTTCAAAAACCCCATTCCGAACTTTGATCAGAGAATTCACTCCATTATTGTTTACTCATGCATATAATGGAGTTACCGGACCCTTTGTAACAGATACAGAATTTGTATCCGGATTAGCTAAAGATCCAACCCTCTGTATCTGTCCTGCACCCATGCTCTGCATTTGTGGAATCTCTATTTGAACAGGCTATTTTTGTATTTCGACCAATCCTTGCTGACCAGGAGACAACAATAAATTAGAAGTCATCCTTATAAACTGAGCCTCTGGCTGTATCTCAGGAATATTTATTTCCAACTGCTGTCTATTGTTCAATGAATCATTGAAACTACTCTGTATCAGAACTCTTTCATTGATTAGGATACCTCTTGATATCTCTGATGTGGATGGTGCAGTAGGAACTGTAATTCCACTTCCATTTGATCCACTATCACTCCTCTGATGTATATTTGGTAGAGGATAAGTCTCTAAAATCTCAGAAACTAGCTCATCTTCACCCATGTCATCGTCATCATTAAACATGACTCATTTCAGGTCTTTCAGTTTTTGTTCTTTAGCATCTGTTGAACCCTTTTCCTTTTTCTTTCCATCTTTTGTTTCATTCTCATCCTCCTATGGTCTTGCAGGAAATAATCTAATTCCCTGTAGTGTTTCTGTTCTCCACCTTCATCCCATCTATCCTCCACTAGCGTCTTTTCTACTCTCCTCATTTTCTTTTCAAATATCAATGCCTGTTGCTGCCTAGCTACCAGCTGCCAAATCGCTAAGGCTTCATATTGTGCTGGTCTCGGTTGAGGTTTTAAACTATACATATTTAGGGCCATATTTATACTTTTTGACGCAAAACTGCGCTAGCGCAGTTTTGCGTCAAAAAAATTAGCGCCGGCTAACGCCATTCTGAAGCGCCATGCGGGCGCCGTATTTATTCAATGACTTTAGCCGGCGTTAGCCGCCGGCGCTGCCTGGTGTGCGTGAAAAAAAATGACGTACACCAGGCAGCGCCGGCGTAGGGGAATATGGAGCTTGGGCGCCAAAAAATGGGGCAAGTCAGGCTGAGGCAAATTTTTCGCCTCAACCCGATTTGTGCCATTTTTTTCGACTCCCAACCCCCATTGAAATGACTCCTGTCTTAGCAAAGACAGGAGTCATGCCCCCTTGCCCAATGGCCATGCCCAGGGGACTTCTGTCCCCTGGGCATTGGGCATAGTGGCATGTAGGGGGCACAAATCAGGCCCCCCTATGCCACAAAAATAAAATAAAAAAAATACTTACCTGAACTTACCTTAATGTCCCTGGGATGGGTCCCTCCATCCTTGGGTGTCCTCCTGGGGTGGGCAAGGGTGGCAGGGGGTGTCCCTGGGGGCATGGGAGGGCACCTCTGGGCTCCTTCCAAGCCCACAGGTCCCTTAACGCCTGCCTTGTCCAGGCGCTAAAAAACGTCGCAAAAGCGGCTGGACGTCATTTTTTTTGACCCGCCCACTCCCGGGCGTGAGTTTTGCCTGGGAGTGTAAATACGGCGCACATGCCTCAGAGTCAATTTTTTAGATGGGAACGCCTACCTTGCATATCATTAACGCAAAGTAGGTGTCCACGCTAAAAAATGACGCAAACTCCATGGACTTTGGCGCTAGACGCGTCTAACGCCAAAGTATAAATATGGAGTTAGTTTTGCGCCGGAATTGCGTAAAAAAAAACGACGCAATTCCGGCGCAAACAGAGTATAAATATGCCCCTTAACTTCAAATTCTCCAAAATTCTCAAATTAAATGTTCCATTATCCGGAAAAGCCAAACAACCTTCTTTTCTTGTAATCTTAACCCAATGTTTCAACCAAAGACACTCTTCTGTACCCTTCTCCTCAAACACGATATATGCTGGAGTATTTTCTGGCAGACAAATTTCTCCTTCGAATGCCGGACTATATTCGTCACCTCTAAATACGCTTCTCAAAGCCTTGAAAAACTTCATTTTCAACTGAATTTTATTCAAACCTGATATCCACAACAAACCTTATTTATGAACTAAATTAAGCTGAGCAACACAAATAATAAATTGAATATAAAGAAAAACAACCAATCAGGAAAAGTGACTTCAATCCCACAATTCTCTTCAACCCTCTCAGCTTCCAATCGCGTTACTCTATTGTTGGACTGATCAACGAATCCGTGCGCAACCCTTTTCACTAATCAACCAATCCCAGCGCGGCACCACTTACGTCACATTAACACATACACACCTCCTCAGTGCGCTCGCTGAGGCACTGACAAAGCCTATCGTACTGATTTCTTTCACATCCCACACATAAAATCAACGCAATATTAATTCGGGAGCAAAACTCAAAAACAAAAATAAGAAAACTAATTTGCCCATTTACTACAGGTAGCGTAATACAATCGCTTCAGGAACCTTCCAAAGTAACCTTCAGCTTTTGCCTACTCTTTTTCACAGATCCCCTCAATCGCGAGTAAAATTCGACCTGCAAATTTAACTTCTTAACCCCTTCAATGCGGGCGTCGGCCACTGGCCGACGCCCGCACTACCTCTCTGGTGCGGGTCACAACCAGTGGCCGACACCAGGGAGGGGGTTAATAAATCTTCGGGTGCGTCGCACCCAACTATGATTTTTTTTTTATTTTGGTCCCTGGGAGACACGGAAGCTCTTCCGTGTCTCCCCCACCACCCACCCGCCCCTTTGTGACGTCAGCGCGCCGCGAGGCACGCTAACTTAACAATGTTGATTTCCCCACGTGTGACTTATGTGGATTCCCCAAAGTTTTCTTACCCAGAATACCCTGCAAAGCTGAAATGTTGAATAAAAACTCTATTTGTCTCGCATTTCTGTCACACAAACTACAGGAATATGCTGGGATCCACAAAGTTCCTACCACCCAGTGATTCCTCCCCTGTCCTGATAAAAACACTACCCCACTTGAGTGCCTACACCTAGTGCCTGCGTCAGGAATGGATCACCACAGGGTCAACAGCTGCCTCATGTAAGGACCAACATTGACCGTTGTGTGATCTATTCCTGTTGCGGGCACCAGGCCTACCCACACAAGTGAGGTACCATTTTTATCAGGAGACTTGGGGGAATGCTGAGTGGAAGGAAATTTGTGGCTCCTCTCAGATTCCAGAACTTTCTGTCACCGAAATGAGAGGAAAAAGTGTTTTTTTGGCCAAATTTTGATGTTTGCAAAGGATTCTGGGTAACAGAACCTGGTCAGAGCCCAACAAATCACCCCATCTTGGATTCCCCTAGGTCTCTAGTTTTAAAAAATGCACAGGGTTGGTAGGTTTCCCTAGGTGCCGGCTGAGCTAGAGGCCAAAATCTACAGGTAGGTACTTTGCAAAAAACAGCTCTGTTTTCTGTCAAAAAATGGGATGTGTCCATGTTGTGTTCTGGGGCATTTCCTGTCGCAGGCGCTAGGCCTACCCACACAAGTGAGGTATAATTTTTATCGGGAGACTTGGGGGAATGCTGGGTGGAAGGAAATTTGTGGCTCCTCTCAGATTCCAGAACTTTATGTCACCGAAATGTGAGGAAAATTTGTTTTTTTAGCCACATTTTGAGGTTTGCAAAGGATTCTGGGTAACAGAACCTGGTCAGAGCCCCACAAGTCACCCCATCTTGGATTCCCCTAGGTCTCTAGTTTTCAAAAATGCACAGGTTTGGTAGGTTTCCCTAGGGCTGAGCTAGAGGCCAAAATCTACAGGTAGGCACTTTGCAAAAAACAGCTCTGTTTTCTGTCAAAAAATGGGATGTGTCCACGTTGTGTTTTGGGGCATTTCCTGTCGTGGGCGCTAGGCCTGCCCACACAAGTGAGGTATCATTTTTATCGGGAGACTTGGGGGAACATAGAATAGCAAAACAAGTGTTATTGCCCCTTATCTTTCTCTACATTTTTTCCTTCCAAATATAAGAGAGTGTGTAAAAAAGACGTCTATTTGAGAAATGCCCTGCAATTCACATGCTAGTATGGGCACCCCGGAATTCAGAGATGTGCAAATAACCACTGCTCCTCAAAACCTTATCTTGAGCCCATTTTGGAAATGCAAAGGATTTCTTGATACCTATTTTTCACTCTTCATATTTCAGCAAATTAATTGCTGTATACCCAGTATAGAATGAAAACCAACTGCAGGGTGCAGCTCATTTATTGGCTCTGAGTACCTAGGGTTCTTGATGAACCTACAAGCCCTATATATCCCCGCAACCAGAAGAGTCCAGCAGACGTAACGGTATATTGCTTTCAAAAATCTGACATCGCAGGAAAAAGTTACAGAGTAAAACATAAAGAAAAATGGCTGTTGTTTTCAGCTCAATTTCAATATTTTTTTATTTCGGCTGTTATTTTCTGTAGGAAAACCTTGTAGATCTACACAAATGACCCCTTGCTGAATTCAGAATTTTGTCTACTTTTCAGAAATGTTTAGTTTTCCGGGAACCAGCATTGGTTTCACACCCATTCCTGTCACTAACTGGAAGGAGGCTGAAAGCACCAAAAATAGTAAAAATGGGGTATGTCCCTGTAAAATGCCAAATTTGTGTTGAAAAATGTGGTTTTCTGATTCAAGTCTGCCCATTCCTGAAAGGTGGGAAGATGGTGATTTTAGCACCAGAAACCCTTTGTTGATGCCATTTTCAGGGGAAAAACCACAAGCCTTCTTCGGCAGCCCTTTTTTCCCATTTTTTTTTTAAAAACGAATAGCGCGAACCACCACAAATAGCCAAAAAAGGGCTCAGCACTGGTGGGGGGGAAAGGCCCAGCAGCTAAGAGGTTAACTAATTCTTGGATTGGACTGTTGTTCTAGTGCACTTAGTACTCACCAAGTTTAGTATAGTTTCAATCACACCAATTAGCTTACAACCAATCACGCCGAATCGGTCTAACAAATGGACAAATTACAACATATACCAAGTGTCTCACTACACTTGTCAATATACCCTGGAGTCCCAGACCTCTCTCCTTTGGTCTGTCATCAACAACCACATGGATATTGTTTCCTGCATTAAGCACCACATTCAAATGAAGAACACCACTTCCCTGCTCTCATACCTATTGGAGTACGCCCACTCATCTAAATTCTACTTGAGTATCTCCACTCTTCTAAATTTGTAAACAGCTCAATCATCTGCAAATTAGCTCAAGCTGTGGAAGCGCAAATCACTCGATGCAATTCAACCAAACACCGCTAGAAACATACCCTTCACCCTAGAGGATCTCCAAGAACTGCAGAAAAGTAACTTAAGGCAACTAGCAACTTATCTTGTTAAATCCATATAATATTTTAGAAAGAAGAAAAACAATGAATTTTATTTTCAGAAAAGAAAGAAAATCTTATATTATCCTCATTATGACATCATCAAACAATGACGTAACCGTAATCTGCTACCAAAAACTGCTGCAGCGCCACGAAATCCTAGCTATTGCTTAAACTGAATAGTGGACTCTGTGCAAGAGGTCAATGGATCGAAGCGACATAGGATTGAGGGGATTTCTACAATGAGGAATGTAATCATCAACAATAATCAATATAATCAAAAATCTTGAACCTCAAACAATAACCACTAAAGTTTATTAAGAAGAATTATAACATGTAGTTCCCTAGATTAGCAATGCTAATGGCACGAAAATAACTCTCAGACACAATAGTGGTAAACATACAGAATGAATAGTGGTTGATTAGGATGTCTAATATATCTGAGTTTAATCAAAACAATTAAGCAAATAACCTCCAAAATAATAACACTGATTAGCAACACCAGAATCGGCAATAATGGTAACTTAGGCATTAGTACAAACATTTAAAGAGTGTCAATATAAATCTTGAGCATTCGAAGTTAATACCCTCACTAACCACAAATTAGCATCAACATGTTGGGCTGCATGTAAAAAGAATTTAGAAACACAAATTTAGGAAAACCACTCTAACGCGGATACTATCAGCCTGGTGATGAATACATAAAAAAAACATTATTAGTATGTAGCAATCAAGTTATAAGTTGCAGTTGGTACCTGCATAGCGAAAGAGATACATATAACATTACAAAATTATACGTTACCCCAGTAACAACAGCATGCAGTCTACTTCAGTAAGGGGACACCATCAGGTATGTTTTCAGAGAATCGCACCTAATGTCAGCTAAACCCATACTGCTAATATGACTTGGACCATCTGGAACTCTGTCATCAAAATCTCGGGTCTATATCAATCTCTTTTCTCAAATTCTCATCATGGAGTCTGACTGTAGAAAATCCTACCCAGGTTGTTATACTAATCTTCAAAAAGCTCATGATTGGTCAGTACATGGGGTGGTTACGATTCAGCCAATAATAATCCTAATTGATAACCTAAAATGCAATGGCGTCACATTAACCAGGACATATTTTTCAACAATAACTTTTCCTCTTCTGTCTCATCCGTAGCTCCATTGTTCCATCCCGTGTAAACTTCTCTTCTCAGGAAGAAACTTTCTCACTTGCTACATTCACTTCCATCCTCGAGAAATAAACCACATATTAGTAACATTTTCAGACAATAGAACATTCAACTTATGCAAAAACTTGGTTAAACATGGCCTTGTAAGACATAATGCAGCAACCCACTAGGGGTAGCTGTGTACACATCTATTAAATCATCTAGTATACTTTTATATAAGCATTGAGCTATGGAAAATAACCACAACATTTAGTTAGAATTTTGCTCAGTTAGGAACAGGAATGAACTGTGGTGACCATTTTCAAAAGCCACCCGTTTTTGCATGTTAATTCACTATATAATTAATATACCAAAATCATTAATAAACATGTTAGAAAATTCACACTCTCACATCACTGTTGTCCTCCAAGTTCCTGCTCCATTCTTGGACTTGCCAAACTACTGCAGCAGACCAACCAAGGAAGAAACACATCAAGCCATCAATCATCTGAGAATTGGGAAGGCAGCAGGACCTGAGAACATTCCTGCAGAGGTACTGATGGCAGACATTGAAAGATCAGTAGACATGTTCTACCCATGTTTGGAAGGATTTAGGAACAGAATGAAGAAACAAGTTGATGCCCAGTTGTGAGTTCAGCAAGCTGACTTCTGAAAAAATAGACCCTGTACAGACCAGATTGCAACACTGTACATCATTATTGAGCAGTCGATGGGATGGAACTCCCTCCTCTCTATTTCAACTTCATTGAGTATGAGAAGGCATTCAACGGCATGGTCAGAGAGGCCTTATTTTTAAACTCCCCTGCCACTACTGTGTGCCAGATATAAGAATCATCTGGAATGACCTGCAAGATAGTCCTTGGAGAACAGCTTATGAAAGCCTTCCTAGTGAGGACTGGAGTCTGCCATGGTGTTTTGCTCTCAACTTTTCTTTTCATACTGGCCATAGACTGGATCATGAAGACATCCACAGCAAGAAGAAGAAATGGGATCCAGTGGACACCTCGGGTGCAGCTCAATGACCTAGAGCTTGAAGATGACATGACCCTACTCTCCAATACTCATCTGCAGATACAAGAGAAGGCCGACAAGGGGGCAGCCACATCAGCACAACTTGGCCTCAGCATTCAGAGGGGGAAAACCAAGATCCCAAAGGCTAAAATTGCCGGCACAACTGTAGTCTCTCTTGCAGGCGATACACTGGAAGAGGTTGAGGCCTTCACCTACCTGGGCAGTGTCATAGACAAGCAGGGCAGCACAGGTGCCTACGCCAAGGCAAGAATCAGCAAGGCAAGGTCTGCCTTCATTCAACTAAAAAAAGGTCTGGAGCTCCAAGGATCTAAAGCTTAAAACCAAGATCAGGTAGTTTGACCTGTAAATGTACACTGATTTCTTTGAGAAATCTCAAGTTTACCCTCATAGATTGGGAGAAAAAGCAAGGCTTTAGACTGAATTTATGTGGTATTTGTGAAGCAACTAGCTTAATAACAATATCTCTTATTCATATGCTTCAAGTGGTGTTTTAATTGATGATGACATACTGACCTGAGCAAACCTAACAAAAGTCCCAGGCTTCCCACTAGGTCCTTCGCAGAGTAAATATTGACTTCCATTCCTGGTGACGGACTTTGTGCCTACAAAATCATCCAGAGTTCCATGCACCCAAAAATCTAAATGTTGATTCCCTGCTTCATCTTGCAGGTCCAGGTCCATTACCATGTAGGGAACTTTTCTGTCCCAAAACGGTAACATTCGGATCTTGATACAGTAAGTGTCAAAGTCCATGTTATTCTCCACAAACTCAGAACATGAAATAATTCTTGCATCCGGACCACACCTTGGTGTCAAATGACAGGGCCTTCTGTGATATACTTTACTGTAACTCATATCCCAGCTTCATGAAAGTGAATCATGATTAAATTTAACATGTCCCATGTTGATGCAGTTCAGTCATATTTATCGAATGCTAAACTGGCTTACGTCGGAAATTTCCTTCTTACAGTAATGATATAATATAATACTATAATCTTTTATAGCAGTAGGGTTAGGAGGATTTTTTGTCTCAAATATAGAGGGGATTTCTGCCCCTTCAGTAGACTTCATGCACTCCATTACAACTCAGTCACGTCACATCACGTCTTAAATGACAACGTTCCGCCACAAAAGAAAGGCTGTTTGAAAATTGGCACTACATACATCATGGTTGTCACTGTGTGGGCTCTTCAAGGTAGGCTTGGTGCGTTTGTTTGGTTCATAGGCTAGGAATTATGATTACCCAACAGAGCTATTCAGTGTTACGGCTAAGCTGCTGTCTCCCCCTTGTGATACACTCTCGTGTTTATGCTAGACTGCTCAAAATATCTGTTCAACAATTATATTATTCTTAATAAAATTTGTAGATCATCCTGTTATCACCAGGCAGAAATACTGGCAACCTTTGTGGAACAGAGTTAAAGGAAATGAATAGGGCATTCAAATATCAACGTATAAGTAAGAATCATCAGAATTTTTGTCCACGTGGTTTCTTATTGTAAAGGATAATTTATTTCAGCAGAAAAGCTGTTATATCTTTGTTGGGTTTTGATAGTAGCTACATGTTGTGCCTAAGACGTTCATAAATAGGAGTTTGTACATTATTACCTTGATACTGGACATGTTTGTGTCCCCCAAATAGAAAACAGAAAATAATACGCTAAATAATTGTGTTTGCTTCTTTTCAGGCACGAACCGGATTAGTTATGAATCTAATGGGCGTTCTGCTTCTCAGCCTGGCGATGAATACATGGGCTCTGAGCATCTTTCAGTTGAATACCATTCCTGACTGGGTACACCTTCTACCAGTTAATAGCACCTTACAAACGTCAGGCGTTGAGAACTACACCGCAAATCCATTTAACCGAACAATATGAAAAAATGTGACCTTTCACAATTTATAAAAGTAATTCTGCTGCTGAATTCTTCCTGCTACACAGGGAAAAAGACAATGTTATGGAAGTTGCTATGATAACGGAAAAGCATCTGTTTCAATCCATAGCATTTGGTCACCAGGATGACATAAAACTTTATTTTTATTTATATGTACGATAAATTTAGATTTTTTAAATTCAGGAACACATATCAATTGCATCACTTTATAGCTTGATTTATTCATTGGTGGCATAAAATCTCTGCTCAGGGGATCTGTTCTAACAAAATATATTTGTACTGTTGCACTTTAAGGTCACTCAGTAAATCAAGACACACTTGGTGATGTACACATTAAACACAATACTTCAACGCGTGAGTCATCAACAGTCAGCCTGTGAAACTGAACTAATGTGAAATTATAGAAGAAGAAGCTACTTTTATCATTTTAGTTAAGAAAACGTTTTGCATGGAGTTAGGCTCACCACTTCCACTTATCCATTATTTCATGATTTGATTGCTGGACTATGACAACTCCAGTAATAAATCCCCTTGGAAATTTCCACTTGCTTATTCTTTTAGACATGCCTTACTTACTTACGGTCGGAGTGGGACAGAAAAGAGGCTCCGGAACCAACATAAAAGGCCTCCATCAGCGAATGAGAAAGCTACAGAAAGTGACCAACGTTCTGCCAATCAGGGCAGTTTCGAACTTATAAAGACATGCTGCATTGTTGTTTCGCAAGGAATGGGAGACTACATGTGTTTGTGCTTGCTACAGCCAATGCTTGTGGTAAAATCAAGAAAATCAATGGTAAAGACCATAAAACAGACCCACAAATAGCAAAAGCCACAGCCCACACACTGAGATGAAAGACCAGCCCTTGAGGCTAACTGACTGAGAGACCAGTCTGACTTTTCCAGTAACAAATGGTTGCATTTTCTTTTTTTGGAGTAGCCACCTAAACAAAAAAACACTTTTGTAGTCAATGCAATTAGCAAATTAAATTCCAACAAAGTTGTGTACTTTTAATTTATATACAATTGACTTGTTAGTTTGGTGCCCCCTCACCTGTTTTGATTTATTCTATGGTTTGAAGGCCGGGCAAACTATATTTTGTCCTTGCAGCTTTGTAGTACCAACCTTAATGTTTCTAGACAAAATGACAAAACTGACTTTCACCTTCTGGCCCTTTAAAGCAGCATATCGCAAGCCTTGATTAAGAGTACCTCGGGAGTTGGGTGATTTACTCCCCACCAACAGCAGCAGATGCAAAACTTGAAAAATAAAACGATAATAAACCATCTTTATTACTGTTTTATTTTTCAAGGGGGCAGGGCAATGGGGTTTGGCAGGCGGGGGGGGGGGGGTGGTGTGAACTCCCTTAGGTGCGCAGGTGGGTTTACCCACATGCGCACTGAGCTCTCTCCAACCCGAGCTGTGTTGCTGGGTTTGAGACAGAAGGTAAAGGCTCCCAGTGTGCCTTGGAGCTCAAATCGAGGGCTCTCAAGCCAATCCTGACTCTGCTCTCATGCTGCCAGCAGCATGAGAGCAGCATTAGGATCAGCCACAGGGCAGGCTAGGAGCCTCTGCGTGACGAGCGGCGATGCAGGGATGCAGCAATTTGGCGATGGGCACGTACGTTTTTTTTTTCTTCTTTTTCTGTTTTGTGATCTCCCTCCCCCAACACTTTTCCCCTACACCAGCTGTGACTGGATTTATGTATTTCACCTGATAAATAAAAATTCCTTGAGGATTGCTATTTTTCGATACAATAAACAAGCTAATTACAAGTTGTTGTGCAGATGCAGCATAACATCTGGATTCGGTAGTTACTGTAACAAAATATGCATTTCCTAGTATTTACTGGCCTTTTTCACCCAGTATTTTCCCATAGGTTTGATGGGGGAAATTCCAACAGAATTGCACAGTTGTCTGAATTTTATGAGGAACTCTTAATTGATTGCTTTGAGTATGGAGGAATGAGCAATGACCCTGAAAGAGTCTCCTTAATCTAATGAAAATAGTGGCTGGTGTCGGGGAAAAGTAGTGGGGCAGCGCGGGGGCTAATAATAATAATAATAATTTTTTTTAAACGTACCTGCCACTCGCCACTCTTCTGCTGTGCACACGCTGAGACTCCCCAACATCCATCCAGACGGTGCTGTCCAGCTGGCAATATCCATGAGAGTAGTGCCGGTATTGGGATGAATGGGCTGGGTTTGTGCTCCATTGGGGAGTGGGATCCTTTGGCTGCTGCTGTTCTCCACCCAGCAACGCAGCTGGATTTGAGAGATGTCAATGCGCATGTTGGTTTGACCTTCCTAATACGGCCAACCAAACCAACTTCTGTACTAACAGCAGTGCCCACCACTCCCTCACCATTCTTCCCATGGCCCCCCTAAGACTCTGCTCCTAATGAAAAATAAAATGATAATGAACCTGTTATTTTCATTTTATTTTTATTTTGCCTCCACTTGCAGGAGGCTGAAGCTCCTCCAACATAACGGAGGAGCTGCAGCTATCTAATGAGGTAGAACCTGGTATCACCTAAACGGTACCTGGCTATTTGTCATTCTGCAGTTTTCAGGTTGTTCATCCTCATCTTCCCCTCAGCATGAGTGGGTATTTGAATACATTTATTGTCAATCTATTTTCTTACCAAAAAAGTATGCCCTGACATTTGGTTTTTGAACTTGTGGTTATTGTATAGGTGTGTAAGCAAATCTCATTTTTTAAAGTGCATACTTAGAGGGGAATCATGTGCTTTTTCAGTAGTGTTATAGTACATAATAGCAGCTCTTGATATTTTCACCTGTATGGAACCCCATCATATCATTAGTTGAAACGGGGTACCCTGGCCTAAGTGATTCTGCGATTTGAACTTCAAATCAGTACACAAAAATAAAGAATCAAGTATGTATCAAAAATACACAAATTAGAAAATACTTTATTTAATTCACAAACTGTAAGATCACGTTTTTGTTTTAATGGGAAGATTGGAGTTTTTAAAAATGCACTTTTATTTGTAAAAGATGAAGTGTATGTTCTGCTAGATTCAAATCTATCATTCACTTTTTTGAAGCTCATTATGCAAGGTCTCTTTTTGTCGGTGCATACCAGTGTTGTGATTAAGACCAACAATCAGCCATACTAGATTCTGTTTGCTGTAGTTCCATTGCTCCCAAAAGTAAGCTAAGGCCAGCAAATTAATGTTTTGCCTTCATATTCATTTACATTTACAGAGCATACTAAAATGTTATAATTTGTTTTTTATACTGCGAATATGTAATTTTCTAAACAATTGCTGACCCCCTGAGTAGGTGTTGAGTACCTCAGATTAAGACCCACTGTATATGACAAAGGCAGATGTTAGTGGAAACAAGGATAGTAAAAACTCAGTGCCTGTAAAAATTGAGTATCTTCACTACATTCATATGCATGACTGACAGATGGTGCATACAATGCTTGGGTTATTTTATTTTTATTTTTAATTATTTGCATAGCAATTTAAAGTTCACCTTTTGGCTACTCCAGTGGGGGCTTGGGCTGTTTGGAACCATTGTTTTACATGTAGGTTCATAGATAGATGTCATCAGCTCAGTTTTTCCTGTTATACACTCATGATGGTGATGCTCAGGTACTTACCATAATCAGTGTTGAGTGAAGGTCATATGAGTAATGTAAGTTGTGTGAGAGCATAGGGTCTGATGTGTTGGCCTGTTTGTTTCTGCCCTGACTGAATTAATAAATATAGCCACTTCTGTAGGGCAGCAGGAGTGGATGACCGTTCAGTATTCCTGTTTAAAAGATTTCCCAAAGGCCATTATTTAGATCATCTTTACACTCCAGCCAGTTTCTAGGAGTATGAGTAGCTCTCCAGTGTCTTAGTTTGGAAAGGTAAGTTACATACTCAACTAATGTTTTTTAGCTCTCTGGAGTGCACTGACAGTTTTGTTTGGAAGAGGTTAACAAAGCCTACATGTCAACTTTGTAAACAATGGGATAAATAAAGCATTTTAGAAGCCTAGGAGCTCAGACAAAAATCATGCATTATCTTTGTGACGTTCAGCAGTAGTGTAGAAATGCTGACTTATATCCATGATTGCCGTACAAAGTTTGAATTGTTAGCCAGCCTTGTTGATTTTTGTAGGCATCTCCAGTTGAGATTTGTAGTGTGAAATGTGGGCTGCACAATGTGAAGCAGTGGATCAGTTGTATGAGGAAATATATGACTCCTATGGGTTATTGATTGAGTTGACCTTTGTGAGATTTTGCTCTAAAGAAGCCCAACAGGTATAAAGGTATTCATTCAAGTCTGTGTTACTTTGTCTCTTCCTGTCCAAAACTGAGAAATGTGTTTCAGAATTGCAAAATATATTATGTTCCAGATCACAGCCACTGTTTGATGCAGTTATTTATAGTTCAAAAGACCTGAAAAAAGAAAGGAAGCAAAATCCACTCAAATATGAAAGGATTATGTAGTATGTCTGAGAAGGTTGTATTGTTTAATTGTTCTTTTGTGTCACTAGACCTTCTTTGCTTCTGGACTAGAGATTCAGCAAATGGGACATTTCAAACCAAGAACTGCTAGGGGAAGAAGACAACTAAAAATGTGCAGATATATTAAAATAATCCATTTGCTAATAGTAATGAATGTTGTCATATTGACAATGATCTTTGCAATTATATGAAGCCACCGCCCAGAAACCACTATCTAGTAAGCACTTGGTATGGAAAATAACTGAAGCTTACTAATATGAGGAAATGGGTCATTCTGTAGGATGAGTTAGGGTGGCCTGGGCAACAATATATATGTTTGATTTTACAGCCATTCAAATTTGGGGCATAAAAGGTTGTTCAGTTGCCTGCCACACTTGTAAGTTTACCTGAATTCTTTAAGCCATGTACTAGATAGTAAGTCATGGCAGGCCAGTGGTTCTAATAGCAGGTGGTAGGGTTTTTTTCTAAATCTATACACAGGAGAAAGGAAACCTGTCAGCAATGTCCAACATTTCAAAAGACATTCTTTTTTCTTTGTCTGAATGAATGTACATGTATTATTAGATCACTTTTCCCATTTGCACTACCAGAGATGAGTCTCTGAAATGTATAGGGAACCCTTGTATTTAGAGTAAAAGTTTGTTTTGTGTTTTGTAAGAATGAAATCACTACTTGAAGCACTACAGGGGCCTTCTCTCCCTGCACAGATATACAATTAAATGAAATTGTTTTTATAATTAAGTGAAAAAGCATTAATGCCCTGTGGTGGCCTGCTCTCCCACCTAGGGTTTTGAGAAATGGAAACATGGCCATTTTTAGGGTAGGGGTTCTAAATCATTCCACATTCATTATGTGACTTAGGGCCAGATGTAGCAAGCCGTTTGCATGGCGCAAACTGCAAAAAACGCAGTTTGCGCCATGCAAACGGCCTCCCGCAATGCTCATTCCCAAATTGGGAGTTGGTACCGACTCGCAATTTGGGAATGCTACTCGCAAATAGGAAGGGGTGTTTGCATCGCAATTCAGAGTTGCTTTGTGAACGCGAATGCGGTCGCAAACCAACTCGCAGTTACCACCAGTGTCACACTGGTGGTAACTCATTCGCAAAATGGAAGGGGTCCCCAGCGAACCCCTTCCCCTTTGTGAATGTCGAAAAAAATATTTTTTCAGAGCAGGCAGTGGTTCCATGGACCACTGCCTACTCTGAAGAAAACGAAACCAAATGGTTTCAGTATTTGTTTCATTTTGCAACTCGTTTTCCTTTAAGGAAAACAGGCTACAAAATGAAAAGAAAAAGTGCTTTATTTAAAAAGCAGTCACAGACGTGGAGGTCTGCTGACTACAGCAGGCCACCATCCCTGTGAGTGCAGGGACTCGCTATGGGGTCGCAAAATGCGACCCACCTCATGAATATTGATGAGGTGGGTCTTTGCGACCCCATAGCGAGTCGCAGAAGGTGTCTGAGACACCATTCTGCATCCGATTTTGCGACTTGCAAATTGCGAGTCTCTCAGACTCCCAATTTGCAAGTCGCAAAATCGTTTTTGCTACATCTGGCCCTTAGAACCTTCAATGGGTGCTGGAATATTTTTAAAGAAACTAAAATGTTCATGGGTGGCAAAACATGTACTTACAGGTGGGAAACTTAAAAGTATGACTGCACCTACCTCATAATAATTTTAAAAAATATGCTGTTACCCTCGGTCACCCAAAGTGCACTATGCATTGAACATGTGCCTTAGCATTTTATCACATAGATAAAACTGGATATCTACTGTTTAAACATGTATTTGGGCTATTGCGTCTACAAATAACTAAGAATCTAAGAAATGAATACGTCTTTTGAGAATTATGGCAGTTTTATTTTATACACATGAGTTTTACTTTGTTAAAACCATCATTCATCACCAAAGAAAACACTCCTTTTTTGTTTAAAATAATAATCTATTTTCCTTAAATGTGTGTATAGTACATGTTCCTCTAGTGTTGTAAATCATCTTCCCCAAATCGTTGTATCTTTGGAAACG
Source organism: Pleurodeles waltl (assembly GCF_031143425.1). Taxonomy (NCBI): domain Eukaryota; kingdom Metazoa; phylum Chordata; class Amphibia; order Caudata; family Salamandridae; genus Pleurodeles; species Pleurodeles waltl. The sequence goes on along the minus strand of NC_090446.1, from coordinate 202,481,484 downwards.
TGAGTTTGTTTTTCTTCAACAATCCCCTCCTTCAATCATAGACAGTGTTCTTCTCCTTTTGTAAGGGATTTAGGGGGTCATTCTGACCTTGGCGGTCCATGACCGCCATGGCGGAGTGCGGCGGAAGCACCGCCAACAGGCTGGCGGTGCTTTCTGGGCGATTCTGACCGTGGCGGTAAAGCCGCAGTCGGAAAAGGGGAGCCGGCGGTTTCCCGCCGGTTTCCCGCTGGCCCAGGGAACCCGCCATGGCGGCGCTGCTTGCAGCACCACCATGGGGATTCCGACCCCCTTCCCGCCAGCCTGTTTCTGGCGGTGTCCACCGCCAGAACCAGGATGGCGGGAACGGGTGCCGTGGGGCCCCTGGGGGCCCCACAAAGATTTTCACTGTCTGCTGGGCAGACAGTGAAAATCGCGACGGGTGCCACTGCACCCGTCGCACCCCTTCAACTCCGCCGGCTCCATTCCGAGCCGGCTTCATTGTTGAAGGGGCTGTCCCGCTGGGCCGGCCGGCGGTCTTCTGGCGGTCGCCCGCCGGCCCAGCAGGAAATCCAGAATGGCCGCCGCGGTCTTTCGGCGGGAACCGCTTGGCGGGCGGCGACCGCCGACCGCCGCTGTCCCTTACAAATTGCCCCTCCCCCACGGCTTACATATTTTCCAAAGTTTTTTCTCATGAGAGGGTGGTTCAAGCAGAAAGTAACTGTGTGAGCTGTATCTGCATCTTCTGTTCTAGAAACATTCACTACACAACTTTAGAAACTATATGGTAAATACATTGAGCACATATCTTCCCTGCCCTTCATTCCATGTAAAACAGGAACCAGCCATATCGGAAACATCTTTGGTCCTGCTCAAATAGGAACAGTCCAGCCAAACTATGAGGCTGGGTCTCATCTTAGTGGAAAGACAAGGAAGCCCTGACCAGTTCTGGCATGTTTGTGCTCACTGTGTCGCTGGACTCGAGCATTACAATGATGGCTAACTAGGAAGAAACAGGTCAGAGGCTGCTTGTCTCCCATTAAAAGAGGGTCTGGCCTAACGGTTCAGACAGAACAGCTCCTATTGGAGTACAGCCAAGATGGGTTTCAATATGACAGGTCTCTGTCTAGAGTGGTAAAGCTGGTGAAAAATAAAGAACTGTAATGTGGCTCCTAGTGATTGCTAGTGGAGATGACTTCAAGCATTCCTTCCATCTCCTTGTTGATGTCTGCTGATTTTTAGTGAACACCTGTACGCAGAAGACCTACTGGCTCCGTGGCAAAATTAAGTTATCAAATATAAACATTTGTCAATTTCCCTAAAGTCAGATCAGATTTAGCTAACAATTGAAAAGTTTAGATATCATTTTTATAAAACATAAATCCTAAATTCAGTTTTGAGAGCTTCTAATCATAATGATACTTTTTTGCAAGAGGATGACATATTTCTTTCATCCACCTACCTGCCAATCCATCAAACAAAAACATGTGTATAATTGACTGGCCTTCACAATTATGCTGATAAATCTCCTTAGGAAGAGACCCTTAGAATTGGGCACCTAGGTCTAAGCAAGCAAAGACTGTTGCTAAAGAAGTTGAATACTTGCCTATTGCTCCAACTGTAGCCACAGCCAGTTGCTGAAAGCACAGAATCTGGGTACCTCAACTATTCTGATGTATCAGCCCCAAATCCTTAGGAGTCAACAGGCGGAAAAGGAAAAAAAACAGCAACATTTTGAAGTCTGGAAATGTATTGTTATTAGAATCATAGAACATCAGCCTGTAAACTATGACACATGAGAGCCCAAGATATGCTTTCTTTGCGGATTGTTTCATAACAGCCATTGCAGATACTTGTTGTGGCAATAGTCAAGAGCAATGCCCTCAGACCTTCTAATTTCATATACTTTGCTGGCTGGTATTACAAGGATGATACAGCACAGAAATAAATGCCTACTGGCCTGAATTAGAGTTTGCCAGATGAATTACTCCATCACAATGTGACAAATGTCCAGTTCACCTTATTACAAGAGCATTAAATCCTATAGCAATTTAAATAAACCGGCAAGACATCCATCACATTGTGTAGGAGTAACAAATATGCCAAACTCTAATTTATGCCCGTAGTATTGAGAATTCTTGTTATCTGTGTACACTGACAATACACAAATCAGAAAATTGTGCATGCCCTATTTAAGCACTCAGAATGTTAAAGGTACGAGACCCATTCTTCTTGCATCCTTCAATTTAATTCAAAGAATATTTGAAGCCTGAATTATGTTTTCTGACACTGATTTGAGCATATAATGATCTAAAATATTTTTTTTTAATAGTAACATAGAAGGTGTTGCCCTGGGTATTGTAGTACCTTATTGCAGCTGTAGTTCCTTTTATAAAGATGTTTACTCTAATGAAACTTACTGAACTATCACATTGTATGCTGCTTCTATACTTGTATTGTAAGGTGCCTAACAACGGGTATCCATGTATAATTTAAAAGTCTGAAATAAATAAGCACTGCAATTTTAGCAAGAGCTGTATTACTGTTTTTCTTGGGGTCTACATATGCTTTGAGTGTAGGGAAGGGAACTAATCATTAAACTTGCCATCTTGCCCAGTGATTATTTCATGCATTCTGTATTTTTCCATGGGGTGATTCTAAGACAGGCCTTACCTCAGCTCAACTTAGAAGACAGATTGTGCTATGTAATACATAGCTATGTATTACACAGAACATTACAGCAAAACACTAAACAATTTTGCCAGCTATCCTATTATTAGCAATAGAAGTGTAAACTACTAAGTTTTTCCTTGCTCTATAGTTCTAACGGCTGAGATAGCCCATCCTGACAAAATCTGAAAATGTGTTGTAAGATGATCTACCATCCTCAGTATATATTTGAGACGTCTGCCAGGCTATTGATGTGAGTGAGAAAACTTAATGGCCTACTCCAGGTTTAAGTGAAGAAGAAATTAAATAAAGGCTGTTGGTTAACATGAGTTGGAAATGTAAATCACCATAAGAAGTAAATTCCTCAGATGCTTAATGATGTCAAGGCAGTCCAATTAGCAAGTCCTGATCCTGGCCTTTCTTCACAGAGGACTGGCAACTGTACAAATGTAACTTAGAACTATTCTCATTTTAAGCTAGTTGTGGGGTGAGCTTGTAGAATGTGGATGTCCTTTGGTTTTTAATTAGGATGCAGTATTTAAATGGTTGCAATGAACCATACATACCTGGATGTTGGATCTCTGGTTGGGAAGTGGTGTCTATCAAAGCTAAGATGATTGACTACACTGTCCTGAGATGTTGGTCAAGTCAAAACTCTGTCAGTGCAGCCCTGTTGATGACTTTAACTCAGTGACATCAGGGAATCCAGGGTGAAGAAGTGTAAGCAGCTGCAAGTCCAATGTCTTGAACAATGATGCAATGACCATCTAGATGAATGGAAATTCATATGCACCATGGTTAGAAGTTTAAGGCCCGAGGTGCTGCTGACATGGGAGGCTGCAACCTGGAGAAGGGGATCTTGGAGGTTTGCCAGCTGGAGTTTCATTTCTACCTGAGATCATGTTGAGATACAGCTGTTTAACAGATCCTCTGTTGCAGGTCACTCCAATCAGCAGCTCCCTTTTATCCAGAACCTTCTCAAATCGCTAGTGCTCCATAAACATCTAGAAGCAGGAGGCCAGCAGATTGATATATAAACAGATACCATTCCTAATGGCTCTGGAGTTCAAAACAGCAGGCTTATTTCTCCAGTACAGGACTCATCTCCTGGAATCAGAGATTCAGTTGGGAGAGAGGACCGGATTTTGCAATGTTCCACTGACAGGTGGCTTAAATCCAGGACTCATTGTTCTGATTAATTTACAATGTTTCCTATTTTGAAATATGTTTTAATCATTAAGCTTCAATGCAGTGCTTTAGGATTCATTCTTCTGGCAACACACTGATCCTAAAGTGCCAGTGAGTCCTGTATGGGATTCTAAAAGTGAAACTGAAATTGCCATTGATAGGTAATCCTGACCCAATGCCCGAAACATACTATGCCCTCATTCCAAGCTTTAATCTAATGTAAAACATTTCATATTTTAAGTCTTCAGATGTACTAAATTCTTTCCAGAACTACTCATAAGTGAAATCCAAAATGGATGAGGACAGCTTTCTGGTTATGGAGCTTTTTTATGTTCCCTAATCCTCCCTTTACAAAGAGGTTCATTTTAGTTGTCTCTACAGTTATTCCGTGACTATCTGCTGACATACTGGGATGTCCCACAGAGGAATGATTACATAGGTTTCTCTTTAAAAAAATCTATATGATATTTATTCATTTATTTAGATGTTTGTAGGATGCTGGTTTCAAGATTAAAACATTTGGAGCAATAGAATAAACAGAAAGGGTAATGATAATAAATGTAACAAGGGCAATTAGGGCACAGATGGATGTGGGCAAATCAATGTCTGACATTCTTCAATCATTTGCTCACAAGCAGTTCTTCAGTCAATTGATTTTATCAGTAGTTCAATTTCGGGGAGTTTGTTTAGTTCAATATAGCTTGATTCTGGCTAACAGTGTTCCTTAGCTTTTAACCATACACTCCCAATCACCAGCTGCAGCATTTCTGCCTTTTGAAGTGGTGTGGATGAATTAGGTTTGAAAAAGCTGCCACACTATCCCTAGTGGAATGCTATGAGCGACAACTGTTTGGTCAAATTGAACATCTCAACAAAACAAAGAATCTTTATCCAGATCTTGGACTCCACAGGAATCCAAGGAATTGTCAGGGCTGGTTTCATGTGGTTTTATCTACAGACGTTGAGATGCACCTTGTTGCCCTAATTTGGTGGTCTGAATCTAGGGTTATTAGGGAAGCTAACATAAGTCACATTGCAGTTGCCAAGGTGTCAGAGAGCAATACAAAATATGCAAATGGAAGCTGAGTTTTTTCAAAAGACATAATTAATCTAAGATTTGTCCATGTGTGTGACAGATTAATCGTCCAGAACCCTCTGTGTCAACGTAAGCATGTTTGTAAATAATAACGAATGGCTGAAAAGTAAGATGTAGGCTCTGCTGGTGATCATGAGATCACATATCACTATGATGACATCTCTTCATACTGAGACTGGAAGCACACACCTGAATGAAGAGATACTTATTGAAAAAAAGAGTCAATTATACCTTTGTTCAAACATAGCCTTATGAAAGCTCCTGGGTATCCATCCAGAGTGAAAACTGTGTCAGCTAGCTTTATCACCTAAGTACGTGTCCCCAGAGTCAGAACGTGACAAACGAAATTGACAACATATAATAAACTAAACCAAACTAACGATTCCCTTGGACTCATTTACGAAAATTGGAGAGTGCTAGCATTGCTCTTAAACACATATTGCCATATTATTCCCTGGCATTAAATATAACTAATTCATATTTGGGTGTGCTCCTTCTGAAACGGTATAAAGTGATCACTCGCAATGAAATTAGCCAGTGGCTGCACTGGACTGTTCCTCTACCCATGCTGTAGTGAGTTGTAAAAGTCTGAATAACACAAGTAACTGACTAATTAGACAAATAGGGGTGGCTGGAAGCCCCTATAATAAGTTTATTATATATTAATCCTTTTAGTAAAATCAAAAACTCTAGGCAAACGGCAGACCTTATAACCGTGTGCAATCCTTATTGGAAAACTCAAATACATATTTATGTTGAAGCAGATATGCTAATTAGAAATCATTAATGAATGTTTGTGTTTTGATTAACAAAAGCTTATAGAGAAATTAATTGTAGAGAAAAATTAATGTGCACGTTGAAAATGTGCCCGTGGAGAGTGGCAGTCCGCTTATACGAACTTGTACTAAAGTGATTAAAAATGTGAGAAATAATGAAAATATGTAATAATAATGTAGTAAAATGCCATATTTAGATGTATAACCTATGTTCTGCATTATACTGTAGAGTTAACTTAGCCGAAGTTGTGGCCCAGTCTCTCCAGGCCTCAGGCAGGAGCTGAATTAATGGACACACAATGTAGAAGTTGCTGGTACATTGAACTGACCGTGAATTGTATGCTGCTTAATAAAATTTGCTTTGCTAGAGTTTTCTGCAATGTACCGATGGACAGGAGATGAGGGAATCAAAGTTTCAACATATACTGAGTGGAGCAGACGAGATGTACTTTCCCAGGACTCAAACAATAGAGACACTGGAGAAGAAGATGCAACATTTTCGTTACCGGATGAGCCGGATGATGAGGACATCGCACAGTGAAGCAATCAATGAACTGAGAACGGCGAAATATTAGAATTCAATGATTTGCAAAAACAATATTACTGGATAGAGTCATAACTGGTAATTAATTGACCATTTAGGAATTAGGGGGATGGACTGAAAAACTCTAATAAAAAGTCATGTCAAGGGGCTAAAACTTCAGACTAGAGGAAATGCGAGAGACTAGATCAGATGCGAGGGGACAGTTGATGACGTCAAGAGGCGCAAATCGAGATTCTGCCATTGGGCTCATGCGCTGAGAGCCTGATGCGTTGCTGATCAATTGATGACCTGAAGACGAAGACTGACTTTGTTGCTGATCCATTCCGTGGATAGGTAGCTATGACAATGTGACTGATTAACTTTTGTGCTTTTCTTCTAGGTACCAACTGCGCTGTTTTTATAGTTTATCTTCTAGCTAGATGCATTTCCAAATTCATGTTTCTAAATAGTTTTCGCATGAAGTCCCACATGCTGATGCTAATCTGGGTTAGGTAAGGTTACCTTGGGTGACTTGACAGTCACAAATGATTGACAAACTGACTGTTGAACTCTGCTATTGTTGTTGACATATTCTTCTTTGACAGCTGAAGCATTAGAGCATACATTTTCTCAAGTTCTGATTAGGTTATGTTATTGGTGATCCTTAATAAACAAATTCTGAACTGATTGAATAAAGTTGAATTAACCGATGCATTAGAATTGTAACTAATAGGGAAATAAAATTGTTAAACGTATATATTGAGTTGTGGTTATTCATGAAATGTTGATTTAATTATCTAAATGACTAAGGTTTCCTATAGAGATTGTTGATTGGTATAAAACACCTTAATAACACTGATCACTACATGGCTAGGATTCTCATGCGATCCAAAAGCTTCATCGGCCTATACGCGTCCCCTTGTATTTTTACTTACTAAGGACCAGGCGCACCAGCAGTTATTATTTTTCTTGATCTGAAACAAAACTGAAATACTGTTTTGAGCGTGCTACCTGATTAGCTAATACATGAAAATGACATCACAAAGTAGAATGTATGGAGTTCAACATGTGTTCTGTGATGGACTATCGTTCCATCTTATACTTCCACAGAGGTAGAAAAGGAAAAGCTCTCTACGAACACAGGTTAGAGTGCTTTACATTTGAACTTTTTAATGAAAGCCTTTTCAAGAAAAATAAACTATATACTGATTTTATGTGAATAGAAAGGCTCTTTGTATACTGTTCACTCGCCCTATTTACGTTATGCTTTAGAGAAACCCTGAGTGCGCTCGAGAGGATCTATATTTAAGACTGGAGACTACATTTTGCACAATTGGGTATGATTTCATCAAAGGATGTTTTCACCATGGCAGCCATTCTTTGTAAATGGCTACCACATGATGGTATAGAAGTGGATTGATCTTTTTGACCAAAATTATGCTTCTGTGCAATTTTGAAACCTCATTAGCAACTGCTTTGCGCGGCTTATTCAGTGCATCTGCACATGCAGTATCGAATGACAGCTGCTGCATTGAGATTCGTGAGCGTCTGGATCTTGCTAACTGCTTGATCCTCAATTGCAGATTATTTTTTTAAAAGTGGCACTGATAAAACTTCGTGATGATGGAAAAAAGGTGTATCCTTCAGTTTTAAAGGCTAGCTTTTCCTGGGATACCAAACACAAGATAGCGTGATATTCTTTGCCCACAAGTTGCCATACAATTTGGTGTGGAAATCTTTTGCATGTTGAGATGAAAGGATAAAAGGATCATAGTGAATGGAAGATGAAAGTCAGTAGCTTTAGCTGGAAACTGGCAAACCAAAGGGATGTGAGTAGTAAAATGCTCAAGCACTACCCTACACTATTTCGAAGAAACATGACATTAAAGGAAAATGTCCATATGAATACAGTCCACTTACAAAACAAATGTTTTGTAAGACCATAGCTTACACCTGAAGACCACTTGTTCCTTTTCTACCTTTTTTTTTTAGTTTCAGTGCTGTTTCTGATAGCTTGATCCTGCCATCGTCAAAATGCCTGTACTGATCAGGCTGGTTCTGCATGTTGTTTTTTAAATTGGTAACCAGCATTTCACAGGTTTTGGTCACTGTAGGCAGCTGTCTTCTGATTTAGCCATAAGGAGCCTCACAAAGGTATTGGACTGAATGACGTCGCCGAAAGAAATACTTGGGAGGGCAGTGCCCAAGCTGACAAATGTCAATTAGACTGGAAAAAGGTGAAGGTCCGATTTACTATGGCTTAAATTTATTCAAGTGTTTATTTTGGTTCACAAAAACACCTGTTACTTCGTATCCTTCAAAGTGTGGACACCTGACTGAGACCTGATGTGCTTTAATGGCTCCATCTGTTGAAAGGATGCTTTTGGGCCCATATTTATGGAAAGTTAGCGTTGCCTTAGCATAATTCTTTTTTACTCCAAAGTGCCGCTAACTTAACTCCATATTAATATTTTGACGCTAGACCTGTTTAGCGTCAAAATATTGGAGTTAGCTCCATTTTGTAGGAAGCACCAACCCACCTTGTGTCTCATTGCGACAATGAGATGCTAGGTAGGTGTTTCCTTCCTAAAAATGATGCCTTACTTAGACAGGAGTCAGTTTTGTCTGCTTCTGTGTCAAAAAATGATGCTAGGCTAACTAGCGGCAGGTATTTTGCTGCTAATGAGCCTGCTGTCATTTTTTAACTACTAGCACTGTTTCCCCCTGTTTTCTGAACATGTTTTTGTTGGCTTTTAAGACTGCATATTTTGTCACTGCTTACTGTTGCTGAAGTGCTTATAGTCTGTCCTTTAAACATGGTAACATTGGCTCATGCCAAATTGACACATTTAATTTACTTGTAAGTTCCTAGTAAAGTGGTTCTGCATGTACCCAGGACGTGTAAATTAAATGCTGCTAGAGGGCCTGCAGCACAGATCGTGCCACCCACTTGAATAGCTTTTTAAACATTTCTCAGGCCTGCCATTATAGTCTGTGTATGCAGTTCTAAACTGCCACTTTGACCTGGCAAAATAAACCTTTTGACAGACCTAAACCTTCCTTTTTAATACATATACGTCCTCCCTCTGGTAGGCCCTAAATAGCCCATAGGGTAGGGTGCAGTGAACTTCAAAAGTCAGACGTACCTTTAATTTTTAAATGTTGTGGTAGTGAAGAACTCTTGAATTCAAAGGTTTCCCATTTGATAACATTGGGTTAACTTATTACATTTAATTATTGAAAACTTTCATTTGGGAGCAGGTAGGAATGCCAAGTTTTTTGTCTAAAGAATTGTAATTTAAAACCCTCTCTAATGGTAAAGTTGGATTCAATCCACTTTTATAAAGTTGGTATTTTCTTGTCCCACCATTTGGGGCTTGCAGCCTGTATTCTGGGTCACCTGACTAGGTGCAGCTGTAAGTTGGTCTTTGTATAAAGTTCCCAGACAGTCAGGGAAAGGAGGAAAAGGTGTTAGCAGGACGGGCCATCTCTGACTTTGTGAGGGGTAGGAGCTGACACCTACCAAACTTCCATATCACAAAGGTTCTGCCCAGGACTCTGACAAAGGTTTGTGACTAGTCTTTTGTATCTCCAGACAAGTTGGGACTAAGGCAAGGAGGCAGGAAATTACGAACACCTCTGAGGGTGTAAACCTCCAGAATCTTCTCCTACTTCAAAGTGGGCAACAGGTATAAATAGTGGACCAATAAAACTGAACTCTTTAGTACACTGCTGGACCTGTGGATACTACAGAAGTAGGACTACTGGGGTGCTTTGCTGCAAGAAGCCTGCTGTTCTGAGCTAAAGGGATATATAACAAGCTCCAGAGGCCTTTCTGCATCTGCCCAGCTGACCTCCTGCCTGGACCTGCAGCTGCAATTAGACCTGCCTGAGCCCTGCTGGCCTCTTCTGGAGTTAGTTCCTGACCCCTAAGAGATTCTCCTCAGGTCCCAAATCCTTGGTGTGGCATTAGTTGAGAAAAGGAGAAATCATGAAGTTTTGGGCTCTTCACAAAGGCAAACGGGCCTGTTGGCACCAAGATCTTGCCACCCACGCTGTCTCAGCATAAAGTGATGGTAAAATCGACTGGTTATGCTACAGCCACTGCCAGCAGCTCCCGACAATGCAAGATCTGCACCTTGCGCTAGAGCCTGTGGTGACTACTAAAACGGATATCAGGCAACGACCGTCTGTGATGCCCAACAGCATCTGCAGGCTAAATCGACGATTGTCCTGAATGCCTGGCCTGCTCTTCTTCCACAGTGTAGACCGTAAACAATGCTCTCCCAGGTCCTTGTGGCTCTCTCCACCACAAACAGATCTCAAGACCAACGTATCTATAGGCTAAAAGAATGAGATAAGAGATTTGATTAAACACGCAGCATTGGCTGGGGAGCAACAATCGCTACAGTCTCTGTTGGGTCTCCCAACCCATAATGTGAAAGTGATAAGTGATGATGCAATTGGCTGCAGGGCCTCCTTTCCATACTGTACAAAACGATGATGCAGACAGGCCATTATTCGCGTGAGGTTTAGTTTATTAGGAAGCCCACCTCAAGGTTTGGTACAGCTGATTAGTGCTGGAGTCCAGCCGTATGCTTATGATGCAGACCTTTCATGAGCTGTAAGCACAGTTCCTGCTACCATCCAAGGCAGTTACATTCTGGCCAGAGGACCTTCCTGAGGGTTGGTGGCAGTCCAGGAGGAACTCATCCAACTATCCTGTAGTGCCATTTTCTTTTCTACCTTCACAAGACATTTTATTTGCCGGCAGTTCAGCTGCGGATCAACTGCTGCAAAGCAGGCCAGTACTACCTGCCTCACGTGTGGATTCCTCTTTGGTTCAAGTGGCTCTTGGCAGGTACCTCTGTTCCCCTAGCAGCTCCTTGCAAGAGCAAATTAGAAGTGGAATGTCTTCCTTGCTGTTACTGCACGGGTGGAAAACAGTGTGCCCTGATGCTGCCAAGGAGGGAGATGGGCAATGGAGGAGAGTAAAACTAGAAGGTAGTTCAGGAACGTCTCCTTGATGGTGATTTTGAACTCTGTGTTAAAATAATGTTGGGCTGCAGTTGTTCTATAGGTGTTTAAAGTCATTCAGGCAAGAGTTGTGCAAGCTAAGATGACCTTATGTTCAATCATTGATAGAGAGCTTTTTGATTTCCTGGCCAGTGTTTTTTTTTTAACACAGATAGGAGTTTCTCAGAGATGGGTTAATCTGGTAACTAGAAGTGATTCCTGGGGATAATCTCTAGTGGCTGGCCGAGGTGTCTCTGCCCTGATCCTCTTGCCACAGGTAGGAATTCAAAGTGTTAGGATCCACGTTTCTAATTTTGTTCCAGCATTTTATATAGGCACCCTGTCTGACCAGGGCCTGCTTTTGCAGACCAAACTCCAACCTTATATGGGAAGGAGAGGTGTTTTTTGGAAGATTCAAGATTATTCTATATGCTCTCATCATTGTGCTGTCTGGATTTTGGCGTCTCTCCCCCTCAGTGATTCACTCATGTACATTATGGTCAGAAAATGTTTAGCTTGGATAAGCTGGAGAAACAGCATTAGCATAGGACCTGTCAATTCCTTTTTGAGATTTTTTAATGTGACAGCAAGAGCCAGGCGTTTCCATTATATGACCACTTTCTATGAGGCAAATGTGCCATTCTTGTTGATAATTATCCCCAAGTACTTACATTTGTCAACTGTATTAATCCGTGTTGCGCCACAGAACCATTGAGATGATCTTTTTTTATTGCTGCCAATCATCATAGTTTTGGTTTTCCCTAAGTTGATGTTCAGGCCATTTTCAATTGAGTATTCTTTCATTACGTTTAGCAGATGTTGCAGCCTCACCTGTGTGTGGCTCAGCAGGACAACGTCGTCAGCATACAAGAGACTGGAGAGTGACAGACAGCCTAACTTTGGAGCATGAGGATTACAAGCATTTTGTTTTTCTGTCAGATGAGCAAGAAAAAGGTTGAATAACATGGGTGCATGGACACAGCCCTGCTTCAGACATTTAGGCCCTCATTACAACCCTGGCAGTCGGTGTTAAAGCAGCGGTAATACCGCCAACAGGCCGGCGGGAAAAAAAATGGAATCACGACCATAGCGGAAACCGCCATTATAGACAGCCATTTTAACACTCCGACCGCCACGGCGGTAGAAACAAACACAGCGGCGGTCACCACCAACAGACCGGTGGAAGACAAAGTACCGCCCACTGTATTTCAAGACGCCTATTCGCCACCTTTTCCGGGGCGGAACCAACGGGATCAAAAGCACGGCAGAAACAGTACACAGAAGGGAAAACACTCACCTCTCGACACCCAATGAGGAACCAGGACGCCATGGAGCCCGAACTACAGGTGTTACCAATGTTGGTGTATCTTCTCATCTACCAGGAGTACGAACGGTGGCGGCGACGACCACAGTGAGTACTGCACCTACAACACAGGGGAGGTGGGGAAAGAGAGTGACACACACATGCAACACGCAATACCTCCACCCCCACCCTCACCCACAACAACATACACACAAATACATGAAGCAACATCACATATACACCCCTCCCCACACCCCCTGGAAGAAGGTAAGGACAAAAGGAAATGATTGTAATCATGAAAAATCAGATAGTGAAAATTCAGTATATACAAATTTGTACACAAACTACACAAGTCCGGATAGTGTACCAATCATTATCCGTGGACTACTGGTCCCAAAATGCATGGGCGAAGCCCACACTAGATACCTGACTGGAAATGGAGAGAACACTGCTGGGGCATCAGACCGAAAATATACAGGCACCTCAGGGGGAGGGAGAGGGGGGACACCTCAGCCAGATAAACGCACAATGGGTAAGCACCTGCTGAGGGACACAGCAGGACGTCTCCTGCAGCCTCGGACTGCTGCCCACTGGGGAAGAGGCTGGGGACTGTCGCTGAGGCTGTAGACGTGCCTGTGGCAGTGCAGGTGGCGATTGTGGTGGCGGGGTAGCTAGCGGTGTTCGCCGCCGTACAGGTTGGTGTGGTCGTGGACAGAAGTTGTGACACTGGTCCCTCAGTCGGTGCCACCATGCCCTCTCCTGACCTGCTCTTCTGCTTTTGGGCCTTCCCCATCTTTGATGGCGCCGCAGTTGTCTTGCCACTATCCCCTTTTAGTTTTGCTGAGCCCTTGGTGGCAGGTAGTTTTGGATTCTCTCACTATGTGGCACACTGGCAGCCCTGAGGGGTGACGCACTCGATGACCCCGCAGTTGCTGGCACCACTGTGCCTGGGGATTTGGTGGCTGAGGTGCTGGGCTGGGATCTGGAAAGCCTGGCCCTAGGGGAAGGACGGTGGGGGGGGTGAAGGGAATAGGTCAAGGGTTGCCTGGAAAAGTTTTTTAGACACACTGGGACAGGAATATGGAGGAGGTTTGGGAGTGAAGGAAGAGGTAGTGGTTGTAGGAGGTGTACGTCAGCTGAATTTGGGTGAAGGTGCATGGGCTGGAGGCTGTTGTGAGGTGGATGGCTGTTGGGTGGGTGTGTGCCTGCGTTTGTGTAGTTTGGGAGGAGGGCTCACAGACACACTGGGAGAGGACACCGGGGATGTGGAATGGTAGTGGGGGTGGTGATTGCACGTGAGCGGTGTGTGGTGATGGGCGTGCTGGTGATGGAGGTAGTGACTGAAGATGTAGTGCATGCAGGTGTGAGTGGAGACGAGACAGGGAGGGAGGAGTAGGACGTGGAGGAGGGGGACACATTGGATACAGTGGATGTTGGTGTGCATGCATGGGGATGGTGTTTGTGTGAGTGGCTGTGGGATGTGTGGTGCTTATGTTTGCCTGAGCCACTCTTGTGTGTTGATGTGTGTGCATGCTAGTCTGATGGTGTGCTTGGGATAGGCTGAGGTAAAGGGATTGGGTCTGGGTGGAGGAAATTGGAGGGGGGAGGCTGGACACAGGGACAATGGCTGCCATCAGTGCTGAGGCCAGAGCCTGAAATTCTCTCTGTTGGGCCGCCTGCCCAGAATGAATGCCCTCCAGGTATGCATTTGTTTGTTGCAAATGCCTCTCAACACCCTGGATGGCATTCAAAACGGTAGATTGCTCAACAGTGAGGGATCTCAGGAGGTCAGTAGCCTCCTCACTGAAGGCAGCAGGGCTGACTGGGGCAGGGCCTGAGGTGCCTGGGGCAAAGGAGATGCCCCCCTCCTGGGTGAGCGGGCACGGGACACACTTTGAGGGGCTGCTGGGAGGGCGGTGCTGGTAGGGGGGTGGCGGCTGTACCTGTTGATGCGGTGGGCACAGAGGTGCCCGCCACCGCAAGGGAGCTCCCATCAGAGGAGTCGCTGTCACTGGTGTCTGCTCCTGTCCCTGCCATGGAGCTCCCCTCGCCCTCTGTCCCACTGGTGGCTTCAGACTCTGTTGTTTCACCCTCCAGGGCCAAGTGGGTTGCAGCTCCTCCTGCTCCGGTGCCAATGCTCCTCCACCTGATGATGCTATTGCACGCAAGAACAGGTAAACCACAAAAAGGGGGGGGAGAAAGAAGAAAAACATGTTCAGTGCATGCAACACCACTACCGTTGGCGGACACAACACACAGGGAGCAGCCCTCTGCACTACGCCATGCACTAACAGTTCCTAGAAATTTCACCTGACCATGGGGTATGAGGCCTAAGCCCAATTGCTGCACACCTGGAAGTCACAGGAGCCTGACTAGGTGTAGATGGCTCTTACCACTAGTGGGGTTGGGGTGCGACATAGCCTGCCTCACAAGGGACCTTGCCTACTAAGTTCGCCCTGGCCTAGGGGAACACACTGCCCACCTCCCCCACCCAGACACCTCATTATGCGTGCAGAGTCAGCTGAATGAGAGTGTACTCACCCCCTTGTGGCTGCTGTGATGCCCTCAAGCGCCCATCCAACTCCGGATACGCCACCGCCAGGATCCGGGACATCAGGGGGTTCATGGTGCGACGGGCACCCCTTCCACATTGGGAGGTCATCCCCAGCTGGGCCTCTGACGTCTTCTTGTTCCAGCGGTGCAGGTCCTCCCATCTTATACGGCAGTGAGTGCTCCGTCTGTGGTAGACCCCCAGGCTCCGGACGTCCCTGGCGATGGCATGCCAAATACCCTTCTTCTGGTGGGCGCTGACCTAGAGGAATGGTACAGGGGGAAAGGAAATTACTCACCCATCCGGACCGTCATACTCATTGCCCACAAGTTCCCACCCATGCCCTGACGCACATACACTCACCATCCGCACATGAAGGCCTCAGCCCCACCATTTATCTTCCATCCACACCACTCAAAGCAGGCATTGCCCATGCAGCTTGCTCACAGTGTACTCACCTGTTTGTCTGGAGGACCGTACAGTTGCGTGTACTGGGGGAGGACCCCTTCCACTAGTTTCACCAAGTCCTCCGAAGTAAAGGCAGGGGCCCTTTCCCCAGACACTGTAGCCATTGTCGCTTCCAGACACAGGTCACAGCAGCACTTGCAGTGTAGGTGCACTCCTGTTGAAGGTCAGGTATCAAGTGAGTGAACAGACAGAAAATGGCGGTCACGGCCATGGCAGTGCGTACCGTCACCATTTGCGTACATAGTCATTGGCTCCTGGAACCCATAGGGCCCAATGTTAACCAATGCAGCATTGCGCCGTGGTCTTCGACCGCCCACCGCGACGGTGTACAACGCCAGCGCAGTTACCTCATATCCTCTTGTCTTACCTTACAGGTCAGGCAGCCGCCATTTCAGGGGGCCACATGGGATGGATAAAAACTGCGTCACACCTATCTAGGCCGGGAATACAGACAGATACCAGCACATTGGTGATTAATAACGTTTCTGCAAATAACACATTGTGATACCTCAGTGTTGGATGACTCTCTGCTCGCTGTTCTCCTCCATAGGGCACGTCTGCTGGGGCAGGTGATAAGATGGTGGCATCCTCCGGTGTACAGACCCCTGGTGGACCTGTCGACAATGGAAGAGAGACACATCATAATCACATACAGACTTGATCGTGCAACAATCCTGGAACTGTGTGGCCAGTTGGAGCCAGACCTGATGTCAGCTATCCGCCATCCCACAGGTATCCCCCCTCTAGTGCAGGTCCTTTCTTTACCCCATTTTCTGGCCAGTGGGTCGTTTCAAACAACAGTGGGCATGGCATCAGGGATGCTCTAACGTGTTGTCCAGAGTGTTGTCTGCCCTGCTGAAACACATGCGCAGCTACATCGTTTTCCCTCAGGAGGAGGATTTGCCCACAGTGAAAGGTGACTTCTATGCCCTGGGACATATCCCCAACATCATTGGTGGCACTGATGGTACACATGTGGCATTTGTCCCCCCCGCAGGAATGAACAGGTGTACAGAAACCTGAAGAGCTACCATTCGATGAATGTGCAGATGGTGTGTTTGGCAGACCAGTACATCTCCCATGTCAATGCCAAGTATCCTGGCTCTGTGCATGACGCTTACATTTTGAGAAATAGCAGCACCCCTTATGTGATGGGGCAACTCATGAGGCACCGTGTATGGCATCCTCCTGCGCCTCATCCCTGGTGTCTAGTGGCTCTGGTAAGCTTCGCTAGACCGGTGTGCACTCTGCCGCTTTCGCCGCATCTGTAAGTGTTTTTAACTTTTCAGTGCCTTGCCTCCTTGCGCTCTTGCTCCCATTTGTGCCCCTTCTGATTGCTGTATCCCGCTTGTATTTTGTGCCATTTACCGTATTTGTGACTGTTTTTGACTTGTGCTTTATTGTCACATTTTTACTTGGTTTTCGCCCCTTAGGCGCTCCCCCTTGCCGCTTCCCCGGCCTCCCTGCGGCCCGCCCCCCTCGCGCCCCCATTCGCTGCTCCCTCCCACCTCCCAGCTGCTCCTCCCTCCCCCCTCCCTTCTTAATGGCTGGCGCTGCGCGTCGAGGGTGAGCG